>NC_079557.1:13995833-14660833 GCF_015846415.1 Triplophysa dalaica
CCCTCAGAAATACAATTTCTTTTCTGTCATCCGACTGACCCTTGTTTTTTTTCCAAATACAATAAAAATAATGGGTTGTTTTCAACCCAGCACAGGGGTCAAAAAGGGTTGTAATTTAAGTTATGCGAGATGTGTTAACCTAAAATATAATTTCAACCCATTCTTGGGTCAAACATGAACATTTTCTGAGTTATATTAACACGACATCTGAGTCCCTTTTTGACCCAATTCTGGGTTGTAAAAAACGATGTATAATCACTATTTGTGCGATGCAAAATAAGATTTTAAGAAAAACATATCCCATTCCCCTTTCTTCCCTTGTTCCAGACAATATTTTTATTTTTCCTTGAACCATCATTTTAAAATGTCTATACATAGTAGGATTAACACAATGGCAGACATTAAGATGCATTCATTTTAAGGACACATTTCCTTAGAGAGGAGCCAGAGAGGAAAAAGATGATCTCCTGTGACATCATCTTTTAGTCTTGCCACTTCCTTATCTGAGAAAATGTTTACTTCCTGTTATATTAGACAGAGCCACTCAGTGGATAAAATACAAGGCCTTTCTCTCCTAGAGATGCTGCACTTTAGACTGGAATAGAAAGCAACTGCCCTAGCAGATCTTTATAATCTCATAAATTTCCATCGATCTATGCAAGCAAATGAAATTCTCTGACGTGTAAATATCATCCCCACTAAAGATAATTCATCCAGGCCAAATTTATAGCCCTTGCGACGATGGCCTCTGATGTAATGGTGTTCTCTCCATAACATTTATAACAGGTGACACGTGCATTAACACGATGTGAAATATTCCTGCTTAGTGTTACGAAAATGCAGAGAGCTAAAATAAAGGGAGATTTCTCTGCGAGCCACATCGCGGCTTCAGAACATGTTATATCGTGAGCTATGTCGAGGCGCCTCTATGTTTTCCTCTGTGTTCTGCGAGATGTCTGCCTGATGAATAATTTATCTGGGGGTATTTCAGAGAGCTGTGCTTCTACAACCCGTATGCCATGTGAATGAAGCAGTCCCAGGTGAGCTGTGGTTGCAGATGCAACGGTGGAGTTGATTGAAAAATGATATTCTCTGAAGACCTAACCGACGTGTAAGCTGCACTCCCGAGTACTGAGAAGCAAAATAAAACACGCTGTCATTTTGGAGTGAATTTAACGGATGTAATGAACTCGACTGAATTGACAGTTAAATACTGTACTTGCACTCAAACCCGACATTCCCCGGAGCTTGATGCAAATCCACTCTGCGTCAATATAACACCTCAGTCAGTCTGTTCATTACTACACGGTGGGCAAAAAGAGAATTTTCATCTAAAAGCTCCATGTATCTTACACCTTTTCACACATCGCACAGCTTTTTACCTGTCTGTGGCTTCCTCCTCGGAGGGACCATCTGGATTGTTTTTCACATCCTCATGGCTACTCTTCGCCTCCTCTTTCCTGGCACTGCAAGGTGAGTCGCTCTTCGGGAGCTCCTCGCTTGCGTGGAGGTTCTGGATGATGTTTTGCTGGTGCCATGATTGATTGCCCGGCCTGACGTAAACTGGCGTGGGTCCTGGGTTCGGAGCCAGAATGCTGTGCGCGGGGCTGTTGCTCTTGCGAAGTCCTCCCCTGTCCCGGGAGTGACCCTTCAGCCGGACTGGTGTTCCCCGGTGGTCAAAACCTTCCTGTTGGATATAGCCACCGTTCCCAGCAGGGTTCTGGGTGCTGTGACTAAACCAGCGCCAACGGAGCCTGAGGATCTGCTTCACGTCAAACTCCTTTTTTCCAGCAACAGACATTGTATTCGCCCTCGACGTGATGCCACTGGCACATCGGAATGATAAAAGCCAAGTCTCGGCTTTAGATGCTTTTGTCTTTGTTGCTGGTTCTGGATAATAAAGGAACAACGTCTGCAGCTTCTTTCTTGTTTCTCCTCTTGTCCGGCTGTGTCTTGTCCTCAGTTACAGCACATGCATGATAGCCTCTGCCCGTACCACCCTGTTCCCTCTTCTTTGTCGTTCTGTCTCTCTCTACACATACGGCACACAGATACACAGCACAGAGAGAAATGAGGAAGGCTTATGGCAACCTGGTGTTTCCAGCAGCAAATAAAGAACAGCTCTTACCCGAGAAGGTGAGGTGTTGAAGGGACAGGATGCTGAGGTCAACGCTTACTGAGGGAAATCTTGTAGCACAGGAAGGAAAGCCAGAACCAGCACCATCTCCCCCAACGAGCAGCATCATCTGCGATCGCTCTCACACTCTGCCCCTTTCCTTTATGTGTGCACACATGCTCTTCCTCTCTCTCTCTAGCTCTCTCTCTCTCACGCATGCACATAGACATGTCTCCTCGCACACGCCGCAGAGTGCCCTCATCTGATGGGATCCCGAGGGAGCCAGTCTCAGCTTCTCAATGAGGCAAACCATGCAGAAAAATTATTCTTTCCCTGTCTGTCGCAAGCCACAGTGACAATTGAACATCAACAAAATACCAGACAGAATCACTGTTTCAGCTGACATCAGCCTGTGTTTATTGGTTGCGTAGGTAAATGTTCAGATAAACATCTGTGCATGAGACTATGAAACTGGTCTTTAAAATAAAATATACTTCATTAATACCGGTTTAGCACTTGTCCTAAAAAGTGTTTGCGACAATTTAACAAATACAGGAAAGTGTAAGGCAGCTGACTTTTTTGTATTCAATGATATAAAAAACACCACTTATGAAAGAATGTGTAAATGAAATGCATGATGTGTATTCAAACCCATTTGGTTAACATCTGGTGTACTGCATGTATCATATAGTGAAATTGCTTCAGATCACATTATTTTTGATTTTCAAAAAAAACAACCAATGAAAACCAGATCAGAAAATGTTTTCCTCTAGTAATATAAATGACAAATTCATTTAAAACTCAATTATAATAATAAATTTGTACACTGGAAGGTGATCATGTTAACCTGTTTTACCCATTTGAGAGGTTTTGTTTAACCTACAGATTCTTGATGAATAAAAAGCAGATAAAAATATGCTGCAGCTGTATGGAATGACGTGCTGTTTATATACTGCTAATAGTCAATGATTTATTAATCTGTGGTGCCTTCAGTTAAATGTTTTGAAAATATGGATCGAGTTATTCTTAATGGTATCCAGTAAGGTAAGGTGGTTAATTTTTCGGATTTTATTGTGTTCAGTTGTTTAAAGAAGAGCTTTTGTAAAATATTTTTTGTTTTGTTTTGATTCTCTCGCCCTGGCTGTGGTAATTACAGCCATCCTGCACATTTAAAAAATGTCTAATCTTTGAACAGTAGGGGTTAAAGGCCATATATGTAGGATCCCCTTTGAATACACAAATTAATGTAATTTGGATCTACACATAATGACTGGTAACATTGATGAGTTATATTCCCTCATGCAATTAAAGATTGGCTGTCGATTTATTAGAACATTATACAACCGATCAGTCACAGTTTAATCCCAAAGGCGGTATAGTTTCATAAAGCATACAGGACTCTAAAGGCTTTAATATTAATACAATACTACATTTCATAAGGGCATGGACATCAAAACCATGTTAGCCATCCATACATGCAATCTAGAATCAAGTTTCTTATTTTTTTCATTTTATTGTCTAGCTGATTTGCCTTCAACATTTCTCACTTATATGCATAAACATCTTATGTGATTTATCTTTACTACATATGTCAATTTGTATTATACTATTTGAGAAAGAAACACACCGAACCTACTGGGATCCTTATTTGATCCTAAGTCCTGATTATATTTATTGGGAAACTACGGTTTTCGATTTTTGTAAACATACAGAAACAACCAACTTTGAAAAATGCCTTTATATAGGACAAAGTTTCCATCTCCAAAATGTAGCCACAAGTTTCGAGTGGTCTAGCCAAATAAGCCTATTTTATTCAACACAGACCTCGAATGGATGAAAACCAAGCTTTGTAAACCAGTTTAATTAAGCAAATCTAATCTGATCCCAGTTTGACAAGCCTGCCAGTAAAGTACTGACCAGTAAATCAAACAGACACATTTAAAACTGTAGATGGTAGAACTTCATTTCAAATCTAAACTTAACTCACATGGTCAATTGCTGGCAATAGCACTGTAATTTAAAAGAACGTTTGTCTTACCTTTCAAACAAAACAAGAACACTGGTGTTTCTCTGTATTCCTTGACAATAATAAGTTGCCTAGACTTCAAACTTTGAACTAAAGCTTGAGCCTTCACTTTCCTCATCCCAGTTCAAGTAAAAAAATACTGCATTTGCATACAGAATGAAATGCACGTTCCACCCTCAAAGGAATTTCCTGATCATTTCCTTCCTCTGCACTGGTTGAAAAAACTAGAACAGGAAGACCCACCTCCTGTTTTCCTAGTGGTGACTAATCAAAATATTCATAGAAAGCTTAAAGCTCATGTTACATTAACGGAGTTTGAAAAACAATATTGAACTCATGTTGGTGCAAATTTTTTTATTAATTTAAACGTTCAAAAGGTGCATTAGCGTACAGTAAAAGGACACATACTGATGTACTGGTAATCAAACACTTTATTTAAATTTTTGCAATTGACATGGAAAAAGGCAGAAACTTGCAGCCAAAATGTCCCATTATTTACAATGGCAATGAACATTTTATTCAATATATATATATGTCTTCATTACAGGCATTATCATTCTTGTAGTTATATCACCACATGGCAGCACAACATTTCAAAGGGTGGATATTCCGTGAGAGGAAGAGAGAGATTTGATTCGAAATGTGGAAGACATAACTATGAATAAATACCTTAGAAAAATTAAAATCATAGCAAGCTGCTGTTTTATTCAGCCACAAGCTGGTTTTGATTGTGCAATTTAAATTTAGGTTTTTTGAAAGAATCTTAGATATAAATACTTTTAGAAGATTACAATCTCTGTATAAATTCCATTAGAATAGAATATTCAAACTGTGGTATTATTTGGGAGAAAAAGTTATGTCATCCCATATGAATCCAAGTATATTTACAGTTTGTACATCCCTTAAACGTCATTGTGCTTTTTAAAATGGTATAGATCTGTCACTGTTAAAATTAATTATCTATAAGTATATGCGGTACAGCACTGAATATTAATTGAAGCTTTAACATTATAAAATCTTTTCATATCAAAGTAAAAAAAGTTTTTTGTTTAGCATACATGTGCTCAGAAAAGGTTTAAGAAAGACAGCAGTAAGAGTAAACTTAACCATTTCCCAAAACTTTCAAAAGGTACAAAAATATAACAAGCTATCAGATGAAAAGCAAAATCAGATGCAGACTTTTCATTTCACTACACACATGGTGGAATTGGATTGTTTTTCTTATCTACAAAAGGTAAAATACAGATCTCTCTTATTTACAGTTAAGCTGGAAATAGATATCAATGCCTGTAAAGAACATTTGGAACAAATGAAGTGTATAGCTGTGCACTATTGCTTAAATGAGACAGATTTATATTAGCGGTCTAGAAAACATACTTGATGTGTGTGAATGTTCTTTGTATTGATAGGTGTATGAAGATCATTTCTTTGGTGAAACTGCTATTTCAAGTTCTGGTAACCGAAAACTACCTTTTGAACCACTATCAGTACTAGAGGATGACGACATTCTGGATTTCTTTGAAGACTGAGCAACTCCACCACTAGCATCCCCAATCTTAGCCTCACTTTCACCTCCAAGTGTCACTTCATATGAGCCTTTACTTTTAGAGCCAAAACCTCCAATTGTAGCAAACTTGATCTTTCCTTTTTTACCTTTGACCTTTGTTTCTCCAACGTCAACTGAAATGTTGCCACCCTCGGCCTGTAAGTGCCCTTCAGTAGAAACGGGGGAACTTAAACCTCCCTCATCACTCATTGATGAAGAGCGATGCCGTGACTTTTTGAAGAGGTCAAGCGATGCAGATTTACTTTTTGGTGAAACTTTTAATCCTTCTACTGCAATTCTGCCACTTGCCAATTCCCCAGAACTAAGACTCATCTCCTTAGACACTTTTGCACCACCTTTGATGGCAACATCAGTTTCTTCTCCCTGAACATTAAGATCAGCTGCACTACCACCTTTAGATTTAGATTTCATAAACAGCTTTGGCATTTTGACTTTCATTTTTGCACCACTGCTCTTCACATCTTTAGTGTCCATTTCCAGACTCTGGGAACTGACATTACCACTAGCAGCCAACTCTCCTGATCCTACACCTACTCCCATCTCTTTTCCTTCTACTTTAGGCAATGCAATACCAAACTTTGGTACTCTGATCTTGGGAAAGGTTACATGTCCTTCTTGGTACTCCATCCCACCTGAAATTTCTCCCGATTGTCCACTTACATCAAAGTCTGACATTTCAATCCTGCCTTTTGCAGCCTTTTGTTCAGAAAGATTTAAACCAACATTAACATCACCACCTTGCACATTTACAGATGGTACTGCCAACTCAACATTCTGTGTTCTTCCTTCTACATCAATCCTTAAACTGTCCTTTCCATTAATGCCGGATCCCCCTACATATGGTGCATTCAAGTCAACATTCTTTCCTGATGTGCTAATTTTTGGCATTTTTATTTTGCCCCCTTTTGTTTTCAAATCTGGGCTCTCCAAACTAGTACCTGGGGTCTGAATATCAACACCCTGAATATCAGTTTTAAGGTTTGGTGATTGCAAATCAACGTCGGATGATTTAACAGCTCCTTTAACTTTCGGAGATTTTATGTCAAATTCCACATCAGGAAAATGCAGCTTTCCAAAAAGAGATTTTTTTACTTTGGCTGGCTTCAACTGTAAGTCTGTTTCATTCGTCTCCAGCTTAATATTTCCAGATTTCACATCACTATCGAAAGGTTTTGACTTTCCTTTTACTTTTGCTACTTTGAATTTACCCTTCTTTCCTTTCACATCTAAGTTTATATCAGGTCCTTCTACACTGCCACCAGCATCAGGAAGTCCTACATCTAATTTCGGGCTTTTACCACCAAGAGAAAATTTTGGTTTCTTTGTTTTAGGCAGTTTGATGTTTGCATCTGATCCACTTATGATGACATCAGGGCTGCCACCTTTCATTTTAACGTCAGAAACGTCAACATTTAGAGACTGTAGTTTTAAACCACCCTCTGGCCCCTTAATGTCAATTTTAGGACCTTTAATGTCAACATCAGCTTTTGGCAGGTTTAAGTCAATATCTGAACCTTCCATTTTAGGACCTTTGAGTCCAAAGGATGGCATTTTGATTTTGGGCATCTTCAGACCACCTTCTGGGCCCTCCATATTAACGTTAGGTCCTTCAATGTCTAAATTTGGAGTTTTTAGGTCTCCTTCCATCTTTGGCATTGAAACATCTACATCACCCTTGACTTTGGGGCCTTTAAGATTGAAGTCTACATCTGGCATAGAGATCTTTGGACCAGATATCGACGGCATTTTAAACTTGGGACCCTTAATTTTTCCTTCAGGACCTTCAATGTCAAGATCTGGAGATTTGATGTCAAAATCAGGAGCATTAATGTCAACATGAGCTTTTGGCAGGTTTACGTCAATCTCTGGACCCTCCACTTTAGGACCCTTGAATCCAAATGACGGCATTTTGATTTTGGGCATCTTCACACCGCCTTCTGGACCTTCAATATTAACATCAGGTCCCTCCATGTCTAATTTTGGAGCCTTTAGATCTCCTTCAATCTTCGGGACAGAAACATCCACACCACCCTTGACTTTGGGACCTTTCAGATTGAAGTCTACATCTGGCATAGAGATCTTCGGACCAGATATCGAGGGCATTTTAAACTTGGGTCCCTTAATTTTTCCCTCAGGTCCTTCAATGTCAAGATCTGGAGTTTTAATGTCAAATTCAGGACCTTTGATGTCAAGATCAGCTTTAGGCAGGTTTACGTCAATATTTGGACCGTCCATTTTAGGACCTTTGATTCCAAATGATGGCATTTGAATTTTTGGCATCTTGAAACCACTATCAGGACCTTCAATATTAACATCAGTACCCTTAATGTCTAGTTTTGGAGCCTTTAGTTCTCCTTCAATCTTTGGCACAGATACATCCACATCACCCTTGACTTTGGGGCCTTTAAGATTCCAGTCTACATCTGGCATGGAGATCTTTGGACCAGATATCGATGGCATGTTAAACTTGGGTCCCTTGATTTTGCCACTAGGTCCTTCAATACCAACATCTGGAGATGTTATATCAATTTCAGGTCCTTTTATGTCAACATCAGCTTTTGGAAGATTCATATCAATCTCGGGAGCCTCCACTTTAGGTCCCTTGAAACCAAAAGAAGGCATTTTCATTTTTGGCATCTTAAAACCTCCTTTAGGACCCTCGATATTAACATCAGGACTTTCAATGTCTAAATTTGGAGACTTGAGGTCTCCTTCAATCTTCGGCACAGAAACATCCACATCACCCTTGATTTTGGGGCCTTTAAGATTGAAGTCCACATCTGGCATAGAGATGTTTGGACCAGATATCGATGGCATTTTAAACTTGGGTCCTTTGATTTTTCCATCAGGTCCTTCAATGTCAAATTCAGGACCTTTAATGTCAACATCAGCTTTTGGCAGGTTTACGTCAATCTCTGGACCCTCCATTTTAGGACCCTTTAGTCCAAATGATGGCATTTTGATTTTTGGCATCTTCAGACCACCTTCTGGGCCTTCAATGTTAACATCAGGGCATTCAATGTCTAATTTTGGAGACTTTAGTTCTCCTTCAATTTTCGGCACAGAGACATTCACATCACCCTTGACTTTGGGCCCTTTAAGATTGAAGTCTACATCTGGCATGGAGATCTTTGGACCAGAGATCGATGGCATTTTGAATTTGGGTCCTTTGATTTTTCCATCAGGCCCTTCAATGTCAATTTCAGGACCTTTGATGTCAACGTCAGCTTTTGGCAGGTTTACATCAATCTCTGGACCTTCCATTTTAGGACCCTTTAGTCCGAATGATGGCATTTTGAATTTTGGCATCTTCAGACCACCTTCTGGGCCCTCAATATTAACATCAGGACCTTCAATGTCTAATTTTGGAGCCTTTAGATCTCCTTCAATCTTCGGGACAGAAACATCCACACCACCCTTGACTTTGGGACCTTTCAGATTGAAGTCTACATCTGGCATAGAGATCTTCGGACCAGATATCGAGGGCATTTTGAATTTGGGTCCTTTGATTTTTCCATCAGGTCCTTCAATGTCAATTTCAGGACCTCTAATGTCAACATCAGCTTTTGGCAGGTTTACATCAATCTCTGGACCTTCCATTTTAGGACCCTTTAGTCCGAATGATGGCATTTTGAATTTTGGCATCTTCAGACCACCTTCTGGGCCCTCAATGTTAACATCAGGACATTCAATGTCTAATTTTGGAGACTTTAGTTCTCCTTCAATTTTCGGCACAGAGACATTCACATCACCCTTGACTTTGGGCCCTTTAAGATTGAAGTCTACATCTGGCATGGAGATCTTTGGACCAGAGATCGATGGCATTTTGAATTTGGGTCCTTTGATTTTTCCATCAGGCCCTTCAATGTCAATTTCAGGACCTTTAATGTCAACATCAGCTTTTGGCAGGTTTACATCAATCTCCGCACCTTCCATTTTAGGACCCTTTAGTCCGAATGATGGCATTTTGAATTTTGGCATTTTCAGACCACCTTCTGGGCCCTCAATGTTAACATCAGGACCTTCAATGTCTAATTTCGGAGACTTTAGTTCTCCTTCAATCTTGGGGACAGGAACATTCACATCACCCTTGACTTTGGGCCCTTTAAGATTGAAGTCTACATCTGGCATGGAGATCTTTGGACCAGATATCGATGGCATTTTGAATTTGGGTCCTTTGATTTTTCCATCCGGTCCTTCAATGTCAATTTCAGGACCTTTAATGTCAACATCAGCTTTTGGCAGGTTTATGTCAATATCTGGACCCTCCAATTTAGGACCTTTGAGTCCAAATGAAGGCATTTTGATTTTCGGCATTTTGATGCCACCATCTGGGCCCTCAATATTAATATCAGGACCCTCAATGTCTAATTTTGGAGTCTTGAGATCTCCTTCAATCTTCGGCACCGAAACATCCACATCCCCCTTTACTTTGGGACCTTTAAGATTGAAGTCTAGATCTGGCATGGAGATCTTTGGACCAGACATCGACGGCATTTTAAACTTGGGTCCCTTGATTTTCCCCTCAGGTCCTTCAATGTCAAGTTCAGGACCTTTAATTTCTACATCAGCTTTTGGCAGGTTTATGTCAATATCTGGACCCTCCAATTTAGGACCCTTGAGTCCAAATGATGGCATTTTGATTTTCGGCATTTTGATACCACCTTCTGGGCCCTCAATATTAATATCAGGACCTTCAATGTCCAATTTTGGAGTCTTGAGCTCTCCTTCAATCTTCGGCATTGAAACATCCACATCACCCTTGACTTTTGGACCTTTAAGATTGAAATCGAGATCTGGCATGGAGATATTTGGACCAGACATCGACGGCATTTTAAACTTGGGTCCCTTGATTTTTCCCTCATGTCCTTCAATGTCAAGATTGAGAGTTTTGACGTCAATTTCAGGACCCTCAATGTCAACATGAGGACTTTTTATGTCAACGTCTGGTGTTTTTAGACTGATATCACTGCCATGTAGACTTGCATCAATATCTCCTTTAGGTGACTTAAATCCAAATCTTGGCATTTTGAACTTTGGCATCTTGAAACCTCCATCTGGACTTTTAACATCAACATTTGGAGAATCAACTTCCAATTTTGGTACACTGAGATCCCCCTCCATACTGACTCCAGCTTGACCTTTCATTTTGGAACCTTTTATGTTTAAGTCAACATCAGGTAATGACATTTTTGGAGCTGAAACTGATCCCATTTTAAATTTTGATCCTTTAGCTTTGATATTAGGTGCTGTGATATCAACATCTGGACCTTGAACAATCGCTTTTGGTCCTTTTGGAAGCTTGACATCCACATTAGGGCTATCAATCTTTGGCCCTTTAAATCCAAATTTCGGCATTTTGAACTTTGATTTTTTCACACTTGCTTCTGGAATGTCAAAATCTACATTAGGGACTTCTATGTCTATCTTTGGCGATTGGACATAACAGCCTTCAACATTTGGAACAGACACATCAACGTCACCTTTCAGATTGGGCCCTTTAAGTTTCAAATCCACGTCTGGCATAGAAATCTTTGGACCAGAGATTGATGGCATCTTGAATTTGGGGCCTTTGATTTTGCCCTCAGGTCCCTCAATGTCTAACTTTGGACCCTTGATATCCAAATCTGGTGCATTAATGTCCAATTCGGCCTTGGGGATTTTTACATTAAAATCGTGACCTCCTAATGAGGGCATTTTGATCTTCGGCATCTTGAGACCGCCGTCAGGACCTTCAATGTCTGGGCCTTCAATTTTAACTTTTGGTGCTTTGATATCTCCCTCAACTTTTGGAACTGACATATCAAAATCACCTTTCAGCTTGGGCCCTTTAAGGTTGAAATCTACATCTGGCATAGAAAACTTTGGACCAGACATCGATGGCATCTTGAATTTTGGGCCCTTGATTTTTCCCTCAGGTCCTTCAATGTCAAGCTCTGGACCCTTGATGTCCACATCTGGTGCTTTAATATCCATTTCAGCCACGGGTATTTTCAGGTCAACATCGGGACCTTCAAATTTTGGCCCTTTGACTCCAAACGAGGGCATTTTGATCTTTGGCATCTTGAAACCACCTTCAGGACCTTCAATGTCTGGGCATTCAATTTCAACTTTTGCTGCTTTGATATCTCCTTCAACTTTTGGAACTGACATATCAAAATCACCTTTAAGCTTGGGCCCTTTAAGGTTGAAGTCTACATCTGGCATAGAGATCTTTGGACCAGACATCGATGGCATCTTGAATTTTGGGCCCTTGATTTTTCCCTCAGGTCCTTCAAAGTCAAGCTCTGGACCCTTGATATTCACATCTGGTGATTTAATATCCATTTCAGCCTTGGGTATTTTCAGGTCAACATCGGGACCTTCAAATTTTGGCCCTTTGACTCCAAAAGAGGGCATTTTGATCTTTGGCATCTTGAAACCACCTTCAGGACCTTCAATGTCTGGGCATTCAATTTCAACTTTTGGTGCTTTGATATCTCCTTCAACTTTTGGAACGGACACGTCAAAATCACCTTTCAGTTTGGGCCCTTTAAGGTTGAAGTCAACATCTGGCATAGAAATCTTTGGACCAGACATCGATGGCATCTTGAATTTTGGGCCCTTGATTTTTCCCTCAGGTCCTTCAAAGTCAAGCTCTGGACCCGTGATATTCACATCTGGCGCTTTAATATCCATTTCAGCCTTGGGTATTTTCAGGTCAACATCAGGACCTTCAAATTTTGGCCCTTTGACTCCAAACGATGGCATTTTGAACTTTGGCATCTTGAAACCACCTTCAGGACCTTCAATGTCTGGGCCTTCAATTTCAACTTTTGGTGCTTTGAAATTTCCCTCAACTTTTGGAACTGACACGTCAAAATCACCTTTCTGTTTGGGCCCTTTAAGGTTGAAATCTACATCTGGCATGGAAATCCTGGGACCAGAGATCGATGGCATCTTGAATTTTGGGCCCTTGATTTTCCCCTCAGGTCCCTCAAAGTCCAGTTCTGGACCCTTGATATCCACATCTGGTGCTTTAATATCCACTTCAGCTTTGGGTATTTTCAGGTCAACATCGGGACCTTCGAATTTTGGCCCTTTGACTCCAAACGAGGGCATTGTGATCTTTGGCATCTTGAAACCACCTTCGCGACCTTCAATATCTTGGCCTTCAATTTCAAACTTTGGTGCTTTGAAATCTCCCTCAACTTTTGGAACTGACACATCAACATCACCTTTCAGTTTGGGCCCTTTAAGGTTGAAGTCTACATCTGGCATAGAAATCTTGGGACCAGAGATCGATGGCATCTTGAATTTTGGGCCCCTGATTTTTCCCTCAGGTCCCTCATAGTCTAGCTCTGGACCCTGGATATCCACATCTGGTGCATTAATATCCACTTCGGCCTTGGGAATTTTCAGGTCAAAATCTGGACCTTCCAATTTTGTCCCTTTGACTCCAAACGAGGGCATTTTGAACTTTGGCATCTTGAAACCTCCTTCAGGACCTTCAATGTCTGGGCCTTCAATTTCAACTTTTGGTGCTTTGAAATCTCCCTCAACTTTTGGAACTGGCACGTCAACATCACCTTTCAGTTTGTGCCCTTTAAGGTTGAAATCTACATCTGGCATAGAAAACTTTGGACCGGACATCGATGGCATCTTGAATCTTGGGCCCTTGATTTTTCCCTCAGGTCCCTCAATGTCAAGCTCTGGACCCTTGATATCCACTTCAGGTGCTTTAATATCCACTTCGGCCTTTGGGACTTTCACATCAACATCGGGACCTTCGAATTTTGGCCCTTTTAGTCCAAATGAGGGCATTTTGAACTTTGGCATCTTGAAACCACCCTCAGAACCTTCAATGTCTGGGCCTTCAATTTCAACCTTTGGTGATTTGAAATCTCCCTCAACTTTTGGAAGTGACACATCAACATCACTTTTCAGTTTGGGCCCTTTAAGGTTGATGTCTACATCTGGCATAGAAATCTTTGGACCAGACATCGATGGCATCTTGAATTTTGGGCCCTTGATTTTTCCCTCAGGTCCCTCAATGTCAAGCTCTGGACCCTTGATATCCATATCTTGTGCATTAATATTCACTTCGGCCTTGGGTAATTTCAGGTCGACCTCAGGACCTTCGACTTTTGGACCTTTGACTCCAAACGAGGGCATTTTGATCTTTGGCATCTTGAAACCACCTTCAGGACCCTCAATGTCTGGGCCTTCAAATTCAACTTTTGGTGCTTTGAAATCTCCCTCAACTTTTGGAACTGACACGTCAACATCACCTTTCAGTTTGGGCCCTTTAAGGTTGAAATCTACATCTGGCATAGAAAACTTTGGACCAGACATCGATGGCATCTTGAATCTTGGGCCCTTGATTTTTCCCTCTGGTCCCTCAATGTCAAGCTCTGGACCCTTGATATCCACTTCAGCTGCTTTAATATCCACTTCGGCCTTTGGGACTTTCACATCAACATCGGGACCTTCGAATTTTGGCCCTTTTAGTCCAAATGAGGGCATTTTGAACTTTGGCATCTTGAAACCACCCTCAGAACCTTCAATGTCTGGGCCTTCAATTTCAACCTTTGGTGATTTGAAATCTCCCTCAACTTTTGGAACTGACACATCAACATCACCTTTCAGTTTGGGCCCTTTAAGGTTGATGTCTACATCTGGCATAGAAATCTTTGGACCAGACATCGATGGCATCTTGAATTTTGGGCCCTTGATTTTTCCCTCAGGTCCCTCAATGTCAAGCTCTGGACCCTTGATATCCATATCTGGTGCATTAATATTCACTTCGGCCTTGGGTAATTTCAGGTCGACCTCAGGACCTTCGACTTTTGGACCTTTGACTCCAAACGAGGGCATTTTGATCTTTGGCATCTTGAAACCACCTTCAGGACCCTCAATGTCTGGGCCTTCAAATTCAACTTTTGGTGCTTTGAAATCTCCCTCAACTTTTGGAACTGACACATCAACATCAGCTTTCAGTTTGGGCCCTTTAAGGTTGAAATCTACATCTGGCATAGAAAACTTTGGACCAGACATCGATGGCATCTTGAATTTTGGGCCCTTGATTTTTCCCTCAGGTCCCTCAATGTCAAGCTCTGGACCCTTGATATCCACTTCTGGTGCTTTAATATCCATTTCGGCCTTGGGGATTTTCACATCAATATCGGGACCTTCGAATTTATGCCCTTTTAGTCCGAATGAGGGCATTTTGAACTTTGGCATCTTGAAACCACCCTCAGGACCTTCTATATCTGGGCCTTCAATTTCAACTTTTGGTGCTTTTAAATCTCCCTCAACTTTTGGAACTGACACATCAAAATCACCTTTCAGTTTGGGCCCTTTGAGGTTGAAGTCTACATCTGGCATAGAAATCTTTGGACCAGACATCGATGGCATCTTGAATTTTGGGCTCTTGATTTTTCCCTCAGGTCCCTCAATGTCAAGCTCTGGACCCTTGATATCCACATCTGGTGCATTAATATTAACTTCGGCCTTGGGTAATTTCAGGTCGACCTCAGGACCTTCGACTTTTGGACCTTTGACTCCAAACGAGGGCATTTTGATCTTTGGCATCTTGAAACCACCTTCAGGACCTTCAATGTCTGGGCATTCAATTTCAACTTTTGGTGCTTTGAAATCTCCCTCAACCTTTGGAACTGACACGTCAACATCACCTTTCAGTTTGGGCCCTTTAAGGTTGAAATCTACATCTGGCATAGAAAACTTTGGACCAGACATCGATGGCATCTTGAATTTTGGGCCCTTGATTTTTCCCTCAGGTCCTTCAATGTCAAGCTCTGGACCCTTGATATCCACTTCTGGTGCTTTAATATCCACTTCGGCCTTGGGGATTTTCACATCAATATCGGGACTTTCGAATTTATGGCCCTTTAGTCCGAATGAGGGCATTTTGAACTTTGGCATCTTGAAACCACCCTCAGGACCTTCAATGTCTGGGCCTTCAATTGAAACTTTTGGTGCTTTGAAATCTCCCTCAACTTTTGGAACTGACACGTCAACATCACCTTTCAGTCTGGGCCCTTTGAGGTTGAAGTCTACATCTGGCATAGAAATCTTTGGACCAGACATTGATGGCATCTTAAATTTGGGGCCCTTGATTTTTCCCTCAGGTCCTTCAATGTCAAGCTCTGGACCCTTGATATCCACATCTGGTGCTTTAATATTCACTTCGGCCTTGGGGATTTTCACATCAACATCAGGACCTTCAAATTTTTGCCCTTTGACTCCGAATGAGGGCATTTTGAACTTTGGCATCTTGAAACCACCCTCAGGACCTTCAATGTCTGGGCCTTCAATTTCAACTTTTGGTGCATTGATATCTCCTTCAACTTTTGGAACCGACACGTCAAAGTCACCTTTAAGTTTGGGCCCTTTAAGTTTGAAGTCTACATCTGGCATAGAAATCTTTGGACCCGACATTGATGGCATCTTGAATTTGGGGCCCTTGATTTTTCCCTCAGGTCCCTCAATGTCAAGCTCGGGAGCCTTGATATCCACATCTGGTGCTTTAATATCCACTTCGGCCTTGGGTAATTTCAGGTCGACCTCAGGACCTTCAAATTTTGGCCCTTTGACTCCAAAAGAGGGCATTTTGATTTTTGGCATCTTGAAACCACCTTCAGGACCTTCAATGTCTGGGCCTTCAATTTCAACTTTTGGTGCTTTGAAATCTCCTTCAACTTTTGGAACTGACACGTCAAAATCACCTTTCAGTTTAGGCCCTTTAAGGTTGAAGTCTACATCTGGCATAGAAATCTTTGGACCAGACATCGATGGCATCTTGAATTTTGGGCCCTTGATTTTTCCCTCAGGTCCCTCAATGTCAAGCTCTGGACCCTTGATATCCACTTCTGGTGCTTTAATATCCACTTCGGCCTTGGGGATTTTCACATCAATATCGGGACTTTCGAATTTATGCCCTTTTAGTCCGAATGAGGGCATTTTGAACTTTGGCATCTTGAAACCATCCTCAGGACCTTCAATGTCTGGGCCTTCAATTGCAACTTTTGGTGCTTTGAAATCTCCCTCAACTTTTGGAACTGACACATCAACATCACCTTTCAGTTTGGGCCCTTTGAGGTTGAAGTCTACATCTGGCATAGAAATCTTTGGACCAGACATTGATGGCATCTTGAATTTTGGGCCCTTGATTTTTCCCTCAGGTCCCTCAATGTCAAACTCTGGACCCTTGATGTCCACATCTGGTGCTTTCATATCCACTTCTGCCTTGGGTAATTTCAGGTCGACCTCAGGACCTTCAAATTTTTGCCCTTTGACTCCAAAAGAGGGCATTTTGATTTTTGGCATCTTGAAACCACCTTCAGGACCTTCAATGTCTGGGCCTTCAATTTCAACTTTTGGTGCTTTGAAATCTCCTTCAACTTTTGGAACTGACACGTCAAAATCACCTTTCAGTTTGGGCCCTTTAAGGTTGAAGTCTACATCTGGCATAGAAATCTTTGGACCAGACATTGATGGCATCTTGAATTTTGGGCCCTTGATTTTTCCCTCAGGTCCCTCAATGTCAAACTCTGGACCCTTGATGTCCACATCTGGTGCTTTAATATCCACTTCGGCCTTGGGTAATTTCAGGTCGACCTCAGGAACTTCAACTTTTGGTCCTTTGCCTCCAAACGAGGGCATTTTGATTTTTGGCATCTTGAAACCACCTTCAGGTCCTTCAATGTCTGGGCCTTCAAATTCAACTTTTGGTGCTTTGAAATCTCCTTCAACTTTTGGAACTGACACGTCGAAATCACCTTTCAGTTTGGGCCCTTTAAGATTGAAGTCTACATCTGGCATAGAGATCTTGGGACCAGAGATCGATGGCATCTTGAATTTTGGGCCTTTGATTTTTCCCTCAGGTCCCTCCATGTCAAGCTCTGGACCCTTGATATCAACATCTGGTGCTTTAATATCCAGTTCGGCCTTGGGGATTTTCACATCAACATCGGGACCTTCAAACTTTGTTTTTTTGAGTCCGAATGAGGGCATTTTGAACTTTGGCATCTTGAAACCACCTTCAGGACCTTCAATGTCTGGGCCCTCAATTTCAACTTTTGGTGCTTTGATATCTCCTTCAACTTTTGGAACTGACACGTCGACATCACCTTTCAGTTTGGGCCCTTTAAGATTGAAGTCTACATCTGGCATAGAAATCTTTGGACCAGACATCGATGGCATCTTGAATTTGGAGCCCTTGATTTTTCCCTCAGGTCCTTCAATGTCAAGCTCTGGAGCCTTGATATCCACATCTGGAGCAATAATATTCACTTGGGCCTTGGGTATGTTCAGGTCAAAATCGGGACCTTCGACTTTTGACCCTTTGACTCCAAACGAGGGCATTTTGATCTTTGGCATCTTGAAACCACCTTCAGGACTTCCAATGTCTGGACCTTCAATTTCAACTTTTGGTGCTTTCAAATCTCCCTCAATTTTTGGACCGGACAAGTCAATATCACCTTTCAGTTTGGGCCCTTTAAGGTTGAAATCTACATCTGGCATAGAAATCTTTGGACCCGACATTGATGGCATCTTGAATTTGGGGCCCTTGATTTTTCCCTCAGGTCCCTCAATGTCAAGCTCGGGACCCTTGATATCCACATCTGGTGCTTTAATATCCACTTCGGCCCTGGGCAATTTCAGGTCGACCTCAGGACCTTCAACTTTTGGCCCTTTGACTCCAAAAGAGGGCATTTTGATTTTTGGCATCTTGAAACCACCTTCAGGACTTCCAATGTCTGGACCTTCAATTTCAACTTTTGGTGCTTTGAAATCTCCCTCAATTTTTGGAACGGACACGTCAACATCACCTTTCAGTTTGGGCCCTTTAAGGTTGAAGTCTACATCTGGCATAGAAATATTTGGACCAGACATCGATGGCATCTTGAATTTGGGGCCCTTGATTTTTCCCTCAGGTCCCTCAATGTCAAGCTCGGGACCCTTGATATCCACATCTGGTGCTTTAATATCCACTTCGGCCCTGGGTAATTTCAGGTCGACCTCAGGACCTTCAACTTTTGGCCCTTTGACTCCAAAAGAGGGCATTTTGATTTTTGGCATCTTGAAACCACCTTCAGGACTTCCAATGTCTGGACCTTCAATTTCAACTTTTGGTGCTTTGAAATCTCCCTCAATTTTTGGAACGGACACGTCAACATCACCTTTCAGTTTGGGCCCTTTAAGGTTGAAGTCTACATCTGGCATAGAAATATTTGGACCAGACATCGATGGCATCTTGAATTTGGGGCCCTTGATTTTTCCCTCAGGTCCCTCAATGTCAAGCTCGGGACCCTTGATATCCACATCTGGTGCTTTAATATCCACTTCGGCCTTGGGTAATTTCAGGTCGACCTCAGGACCTTCAACTTTTGGCCCTTTGACTCCAAAAGAGGGCATTTTGATTTTTGGCATCTTGAAACCACCTTCAGGACTTCCAATGTCTGGACCTTCAATTTCAACTTTTGGTGCTTTGAAATCTCCCTCAATTTTTGGAACGGACACGTCAACATCACCTTTCAGTTTGGGCCCTTTAAGGTTGAAGTCTACATCTGGCATAGAAATATTTGGACCAGACATCGATGGCATCTTGAATTTGGGGCCCTTGATTTTTCCCTCAGGTCCCTCAATGTCAAGCTCGGGACCCTTGATATCCACATCTGGTGCTTTAATATCCACTTCGGCCTTGGGTAATTTCAGGTCGACCTCAGGAACTTCAACTTTTGGCCCTTTGACTCCAAAAGAGGGCATTTTGATTTTTGGCATCTTGAAACCACCTTCAGGACTTCCAATGTCTGGACCTTCAATTTCAACTTTTGGTGCTTTGAAATCTCCTTCAATTTTTGGAACGGACATGTCAACATCACCTTTCAGTTTGGGCCCTTTAAGGTTGAAGTCTACATCTGGCATAGAAATATTTGGACCAGACATCGATGGCATCTTGAATTTGGGGCCCTTGATTTTTCCCTCAGGTCCCTCAATGTCAAGCTCGGGACCCTTGATATCCACATCTGGTGCTTTAATATCCACTTCGGCCTTGGGTAATTTCAGGTCGACCTCAGGACCTTCAACTTTTGGCCCTTTGACTCCAAAAGAGGGCATTTTGATTTTTGGCATCTTGAAACCACCTTCAGGACTTCCAATGTCTGGACCTTCAATTTCAACTTTTGGTGCTTTGAAATCTCCCTCAATTTTTGGAACGGACACGTCAACATCACCTTTCAGTTTGGGCCCTTTAAGGTTGAAGTCTACATCTGGCATAGAAATATTTGGACCAGACATCGATGGCATCTTGAACTTGGGGCCCTTGATTTTTCCCTCAGGACCCTCAATGTTAAGCTCTGGACCCTTGATATCAACATCTGGCAATTTAAAACCCACTTCTGCCTTCGGGATTTTTACATCAACATCGGAACCTTCAAATGTTGTCCCTTTTACTCCAAACGAAGGCATTTTGATTTTTGGCATCTTGAAACCACCCTCGGGACCTTCCATGTCTGGGCCTTCAAATTCAACTTTTGGTGTTTTGATATCTCCCTTAACTTTTGGAACTGACACATCAACATCACCTTTCAGTTTGGGCCCTTTAAGGTTGAAATCTACATCTGGCATAGAGATCTTTGGACCAGACACTGATGGCATCTTGAATTTTGGGCCTTTGATTTTTCCCTCAGGTCCCTCAATGTCAAGCTCTGGACCCTTGATATACACATCTGGTGCTTTAATATCCACTTCAGCCTTGGGGATTTTCACATCAACATCTGGACCTTCAACTTTTGCTCCTTTGAGTCCGAACGAGGGCATTTTGATCTTCGGCATCTTGAAACCACCATCAGGACCTTCAATGTCTGGGCCTTCAATTTCAACTTTTGGTGCTTTGAAATCTCCCTCAACTTTTGGAACTGACACATCAACTTCACCTTTCAGCTTGGGTCCTTTAAGGTTGAAGTCTACATCTGGCATAGAGATCTTTGAACCAGACACCAATGGCATCTTGAATTTTGGGCCTTTGATTTTTCCCTCAGGTCCCTCAATGTCAAGCTCTGGACCCTTGATATCCACATATGGTGCTTTAATATCCACTTCAGCCTTGGGGATTTTCACATCAACATCTGGACCTTCGACTTTTGGCCCTTTGAGTCCGAACGAGGGCATTTTGATCTTTGGCATCTTGAAACCACCCTCAGGACCTTCAATCTCTGGGTATTCAATTTCAACTTTTGTTGCTTTAATATCTCCTTCAATTTTTTTAACTTTGATATCTCCTTCAACTTTTGGAACTGACACATCAACTTCACCTTTCAGCTTGGGCCCTTTTAGGTTGAAATCAATATCTGGCATAGAAACTGTGGGACCAGAGATCGATGGCATCTTGAATTTGGGGCCTTTGATTTTTCCCTCAGGTCCCTCAAGGTCAAGCTCTGGACCCTTGATATCAACATCTGGTGCTTTAATATCCACATTGGCCTTGGGTATTTTCACATCAACTTTGGGACCTTCGACTTTCTGCCCTTTGAGTCCAAATGAGGGCATTTTTATCTTGGGCATCTTGAAACCACCCTCGGGACCTTCAATGTCTGGGCCTTCAATTTCAACTTTTTGTACTGCGATATCTCCCTCAACTTTTGGAAACGACACATCAACATCACCTTTCACCTTGGGCCCTTTAAGGTTCATATCCATGTCCGGCATAGAAACCTTTGGACCAGAAACTGATGGTATCTTGAATTTGGAGCTCTTGACTTTTCCATCAGTTCCCTCAACGTTAAGCTCTGGACCCTTGATATCCACTTCTGGTGCTTTAATATCCACTTTGGCCTTGGGAATTTTAACATCAACATTGTGACCCTCGTATTTTGGTCCTTTGACTCCAAATGAGGGCGTTTTCAGTTTTGGCCCTTGAAAGTTGATGTCCATATCAGCAATCTCTGGAGAAATCTCTGGACCAGAGATTGATGACATCTTTAGTTCAGGGCCTTTAATATTTCCATTAGGTCCTTCAATATCAAACTTTGAATCTTTAATGCTCACCTCTGGTCCCTTAGCTGCAACACCAAATGTTGACATTTTCACATCTTGACCCTCAATCTTGCCACCCTTTATTCCAAAGGAATGTTGACCGATTTCAATTTGTGGTCCTGTAACACCCCCTTCAACATTTGAAACGGACACATTGACATCTCTTTTTAGGTTTGGCCCTTTAAGATTGGCCTCCACATCAGACAAAGAAAGATTTGGGCCAGAGACTGACAGGCCTTGAACTTCAAGATCTGCAGCAATATTGTCTATTTTTGGTGTTTTCATTTTAATACAAGTCAGTGAAACATCGGTGTCCATTTTGGACCCTTCTAAATTAAAGCCTTTCATTCCAAATGATTTTGTCTCTGTTTGACCCTTAATCTTTGGAAGTGACACATTCTGATTCCTAGTTATTTCTAAACCTCTATTATCTGTGGGGTTCTGATTGCTAAAATTTACTTCCAGACTGGAATCATCTGCTGTACCAGTTGTTTGCCATTTGAGATGGGATTTTTGGAATGCACCACTAGTTTCCATGGTGGGGACTGATTGAACGGATTTGCTAGATTCAAGTTTTGGTAGTTTTACCTTATCTTCTAACCCATGCATGGTACCATCAGAACTCTGACTGATTTCACCCTCAGTACGTTTTATATTAATCTTGGGTCGTTGAATATCTATGCTAAATTTAGACGATTTGGTTTTATCATCAGACTCATCTTTATGGGCAACATACGCATTATCTTTGCCCATTCCTGATATGTTTCTGACCCCTCTACCACCACTAAGGGAAAAACCTGAAACATGAGTGTCCAAAACAGGGCCCTGTGTTGTAGCAAATTCAGTTCCACCTACTACACTTGAACGTCCCTGTACTTTTCCCTCCAATAGTCCAGTGTCTGATACATTAATTCTAGTTTCCCTCTCACTCCCATCTAATTCGCTTGTTGTTTTGACAGATCCAGTACTAAAGTGCTTCATATAAGAACCAGTAACCTGTGGTTCTCCAAGAGATATCTCTCCCTTTTCTATACCTCCGTGTGCACTGCCATGTGGTAATCTGATATGGGAAGAATCGCCTTCAAACTGCTCATGGTCAGAGACCTGAAATTTGAACTCAGGGCTTGAGTAATAAGTTTGCTCATCAGTTCCCCCAGGCACATCCACAGTGTAGGTAGTTATTCGTCGTGTAACTGTAGTTACGGTGCAACCATCACTACTTGTGCTGCTATGACGTTCTGTTCGCACATCAACACCCTCAGCAAGATCTTCCGACTTCAGTCTGGGTTTAATCTTCTTCGTGTAGATTCTCCTGTAGTCTTCATCATCTCCACTCTATAGTGAAAGTTTAAATTGCTTCTATTAAAAAAACTACAGAAATATGTTTGCTCTTATATACATTTGTCAAAACTCAATGAAAATATTAAGCTTAAAAGAGTTTCATATTGTCATGGTCCATAACACATAGATCAACACCTAGATCAACTTACCAGGAGAATGTCTGAACTAGACCCCCCAAACCCTGCACGCCCTTCCCAGGACAACGTCCCCACTGGAGAGCGACAAGGTGACTTGTCTCCAGTCTTGTTTTGCAATTTGAGTCCAACCTTATGTTTGTTTAAAGTCTTTAGTAGCTCAGCTGTTTCCTCTGAGGACATGTTGTCAAAGTAAATGGTAGCCCCAACTATTTGGTCACCTGTGACATGGGCAGAAAATGAAAACATTTTTTTTATGAACCATTATTATTGAATTCCATTTCCTATAGGCAAGTCATATCTGGAAGGACTATAAAACCATTAGGCTTGTGCTAGAAAATGTATGAGAGTTCAAATTATGCCTCTCCAAGCACTAAACATTGGAAAAAAGTTTACGGTCATAGACTGACTCCGTCAAAAATATTCTTATACAAATCTTACATAAAACATTAGTTTCCTACACTTTTGCATGTTGAAACATTTGATTAATATACCTTGATTTACTCTCCCAGTGTGAGTAGCAGGGGACTCTTCTTTCACCTCTGTGACAAAAATCTCTCCTTGACCGGTTTGTTCTATGGTGAGCCCATGTTTATCAGGGCCCATCCACTGAGGGAAAAGAACTTCCCTTGTGTCCTGCTCGTCATCCATCTTGTAGAGAAAATGTGCACTTAGAGGTGAAAAATATAAAGTTTATAAAAATACTAAATATACCAAACATAATAGTTACATAATGCAAAACGTACATTTAAAATTGAGTTTAAATGAACAGACAGTACTTACAAATAACTCCCAAAACACATGCAGCATTTAAAATCCCTTTTTAAACTTTCAATTACATTTACAAATATCTACATAGGATACCTTTTAATGTGTTGTTTCTTCACCCGTCCCCTACAGTGGACCGTTGTCTGCCCTAGTTCTTTCCTACACAATACACAAAAATTTAATGTTAGTGTGTTGGAATGTTTCTATGCTTACTGTACACGTCAATATAATATTATACAATACAACATAATATTATAAAGTTCAGATTTAATAAATGCAGCTTTTAGTAAAACATATTTGTAAGCTTTAGCTTATAAAGCTGTGTACCACTAGATGGCAATAAAGTTGCCCACATGAAGTCAAACTAAACCAGCACAAGGTGCTCTTAGATTTAAGATTTTAGAACAAAGTCTTCTTAAACCTATATCTTTCATCAATTATCAATTTCCTCACATGCTTTATCAAAAAATCATGAATTTAACAGACACGCACATTTAAACCTAGAAATATATAGATTTCAAGACAACATAAAACCACCTTAAACACATTAAACAACAGCTAGAAAACAAGAAGTATCTGTCTGATTAACATGAGGCTTATTGAGTTGTCATGTGGGCCAGCCATTCCAGGATCCAACACAGAAAGCTCATTGTTTCAAAGATATCACCCCCTCATTCTCCACCCTGCAATAACACACAGAACCTCTTGGATATGAAAACACCTACTTGCATATTTCAAAGAAAGTGCAAAATACAATCTATTTTCTTATAACTATGAGATTACTTGAAGGAAAGCAATAACATGGCAAATTATGTCCTTCATAAACACCATGATTATCTAGAGCCAATCACATTTATTACTGCACGAGTGAGAAATTGAATTACAATCATTATGAAATTCAGCTATCAAATCAGTGAGACCAAATCATCTCCAAACTTAAAAATGAGTAAACAGTACTCATTCAGCTACGCACTTAACTGTAAAAAAAAGAATCAAAGCCAACTCTGGGAAACTATGCTAACACGGCAGAACATTTCTATAAAACAAACAGATGAGATGAAATGCGCTGCATATATTGCATGATGACATATGACCACTAAAGAAATGGAAAACAGCTTTGTTTCATGTAACCATGAATTGGGTGGCATGCACGAAAGTATTTCAAGTAATTTGAAGCCTCTTCCCTTGATTTAAAATAGTGAGTATACACACTTCTGAAAAAAGCCTGACCCTGACCTTTATGGATTACAGAAGGAATGCAGGTTCAAAACAATACACAAATGTACACCCAAAAATGAAAATTGTGTCATTTATTCACCCTCAAGTTCTTCCATTCAAACCTGTACAATTTATTTGTTCTGATGAACACAAAGAAATATATTTGAGAAAATGTTAGCAACTGACATTTCTGGGAAATCAGAGACTACCATAGTATTAAAAATAAATTCCAAAATATCTTTGAGTTCAACAGAACAAGAAATTTATACAGGTTTGGAACAACTTGGCTGGAGTAATTCATGAAATCATTTAAAATTTTGGGTGGAGTATCCCTTTATTGCTGCATATAACAAGATATTAATAATATCACTTGGGCATGACTACAAACCAGTGTTTCCCTAACCATTACCTTAGGGGGTGCCCGCCCCTCCAACACCCGCCCCCCTTGAAGGTAAAGATACGTTTATTTCCTATATAGCGCCATATCACAAGAGAAGTGATTTAAGATGACCTTTCATATAGAACATGTCTATACCGTGTTCTTTTATTGAACAAACTGAAACATAATTCTATTCATTTTCTTTACACAGCGACATGTCATTTATGTCTCTACATAGCCGCACGTTTACAATTCTCCTCTGCTCTCCGTATGGAGTTCTGCCCCGATGCAACCACAAACGCACATACAGACAAGTGCGCTCCCATGCACTGGAAAGCACACTTCCACCAGCGGACGGAGAGTGCTTGTCGGAAAATATTTTTTGCCTGAAAAGCAAGCAGATTAAAATATTTGCGTTTTTAAACACTCCCAGGGTGGTAAACGTGGCAACATTCGCTCTCCTGCTCCTGCTCATGATAAATTCATTACAGTTGTTACTATTTTTGTCAGTAGTTTTTTTAAATATTAAAATAGGCCACAAGGACTTCACTGTAGCACTGGAGACTTTTGAGATTTCTTTTAAAATCAACTTCAATCTCACTTTGCTCTTAACGCTATCCATGAAAAAATTCAGTCCAGTTTTAAATCCTGCCTCAGCACAGAGTCGGTCCTTCTAAGGGTTGTTAACGATATAATGTTGATCATGGATTCTGGTCAGTCTGCGGCTCTGGTTTTATTAGACCTTAGGCCTTTGACCTGGTCAACCATGATAGTCTTTTATCTCACCTGGAGTCATGTGTTGGTCTACGGGGCACAGTCTTACAGTGGTTTAGGTCATCTCACAACTAGGAATTTTTTTTCTGACATTAGGCATCATTCTTCTTCTGAGATGCATTTAAGATCTGGGGTACCTCATGAATCGATCCTTGGGCCAGTATTGTTCTCACTTTATATGCTTCCTCTAGGTTTTTTTTTTAATAAGCACGGGGTCTCTTTCCATCTATATGCAGACAACCCTGAAATCTACATCCCCCTAAAGCGTGGTAGTAGACACACCATTAAACCCATACTGGATTGTCTGGATGAACATAATGATGATGTTTGACGAATGTTGCTTTTTAAATACACGTTTTTTCAAGCAAATCAAACGCGCAGTGCTTTCAGCTAGAGCAGCATTTCCCACAGATCACAGAGCCGTGCTTCACGAACAAGCTGCGCATAAAACATAACCGCAGCCTATGCAATTTCACAATTTGGCTTCTTGTAAAAAACAATTGATTTAAAAATACTCTTGTTTGTTTTTGAGTCACTCCACAACTTGGCACCAGTGTATTAAGCTGAATATTAGGAGCCTTAAACACTGTCAAGATTGCTTAGATCTTCAAACTCTAACCTGCTGCATGTCCCATGGACTAGGCTAAAAACATGAGGCGACCGTGCATTCCCTGTTGATTTAAAATCTATCTTAAAGACCAACTTATGTTCTTTGGCTTTCGATGTCCCTTGACCACGTGTCTTTAATTTTGCTTTTTAGGACCACCACACATCTTAAAGCTTGTGTATATCTATGCTATATCATGTTTTTTTGTGCCTATTTATTTTACGTCTTTTTATTGTCTTATAGCATGTTGTAAAGCACTTTGATCAACTGCGGTTGCTTTTAAACCGTGCAATACAAATAAAGGACTATTGTACTGTATGTTAACTTTTCTATATAAATATTGGACCGGTCTTAATTTTTTTTTATTATTAAAAAAATTATTGTCCGGACCTCCACCGCAAATATAGAGATCCTTACCCTGACTTGAATCTCAACATAATGCACTTAAATAAATCAGGACACGTTACAGTAATTAGAATTTCAGTAGACAAAATAATTAAAAGCTCAATCCGGTGTTAAAATTATGCTTTATAACTACATCTCTGTAACTTTACTCTTAAAACTTTTTAAACCATCAACATTGAGAGAAACATAGGCAATGAGAGAACCATTAAAGCTCTATTATTGTTGGCTGGATAAGGAATTTCAATTTACTAAAAGAAAAGGGGAAAACCAACAGTGCAGTGTTATTTAACAACTCCCTAGCAAGCAGTGCAATGCAAAACTTCACTCCCTGCTTAATGCACGTTCAGCCTCTTAACATGATGCCACGCCTTTCTCCTGTACAGTAACACCACAGAATGTCCAACCTCCTTCAGCCCCTTTATAACCATATGATGTGCTGACCTGTTTGGGCAGAACTTGTTCTCATAGCTCTGACACATTCCTGGCAGTATGCCTGAGAAGGAGCATACAGGGTGGGAGGGTAACAGAAAAGGAAATGTGGGGAACTGATTAATATTTCAGAAAAGGTGGGAACAATCTTATTAGAAAAAAATGACATGTCGTAACCTTGCCCCAAAGATGAGCAAAGGCACAGAACATTCCAGTTAACCACAGGGCTCCCTAACATATGCAAGCACATATCACTTCTCGTCTCCTAAACTTAGAGATTTTTTAGCTGCAGAGTGGTGGGTGATTCAGGCAGACTAACTTTCTATGAAGAACAGAGACAGCCTTTGTTTTCACAAGATTAAACAAACATTGTCAGTGGTTACCATTAGCTGGGTCTTACTCAAAAATCATATGATCTAAGTGTAAGCAGGCCTTTATTAATACCCTCCAGTGTTTGTGCAATCACAAGACAGTAAACACTCCAAACTCCCAAGCTTGAACACATGCTTGTGATCTGTTGACTTCTAATAAGACTGTAAACAGGCCATTAACAGTCAAATTAAAAGTAAAAAGCCATGGCTATTTATCACTGTTATTGGGGCCATGCAGTTAACATAAGAGAAGCAATAGAGGTTAAACCACACTATACAGCCCCATAAAGTAAATGTGTCAGCTCACCAGGCCTACAAAAGGTTCTTACGTATTTTTTTATTATTGGGGGGGAAAACAAGCTAGTGTGGCATGGGCTGGTCTGGCAGCAGAGGGCAAATATGGACTATGAGTGCCATTGTACACACTGAGGACTTCTCTATTTAGGTAGTGTTAGGTAGGATTTTATGATTCATTAAAAACCATTAAAAGGATTAGTCAGATTTCAGCCTTGGAGAATTTTAATGGGTGTCCTCATTGCCATATCGGGATTAAAGGCAATATTCATTGCTATATCGAAAAAGTTTAAAACAAGAGGCAAACAGCAGATAAAACTTTTCTTATAACATTAAAAATATACAAAATCGTATCTCTTTCTATTACAGAACTTGCTGTATAGACCGTTTCATTGGAAGCACACATGTAGCCAGAAATGTATTTCCGTTCTATGTTTGGTTATAACACATTTATTATTAAATTATTAAAACTTCTCAACTGTTATAGTTTCTTCGCAGAGGTCTATCATTACATTTGGGCCACATAACATTTGTTAATGTTGTTACTACTGAAACTGTCTATTAAAAAGGTTAGTAGAAAATTAGTAGCAATGCATACAGTACAAATATGCTAGATATGTTTAGTATAGCTTTAATTCAAATAATATGAGATGCATTAGTCAGTGCCAGTGGCTCTTAAACTGGGGGCCATGGCCCCCTGGAGGGTCCCAAGATGGATCCCAAGATGATGTTAGAGAATTGTACAACTGATTATGTTTTAGGTTAAATTAAAATTCTAAGTTTAAGAGTATAGATCGTTTCATCAGACACGCACATTCACGCCAGACCCCCAGTTAACTTCTGGTTTGTGTTCGGCTAGTGTCTTATAATAGAACTATTTATATATTTTTTTATTTATGTTATTATAAATTTGTATTATTTTATTGTATATTATTTGTAACAAATAATCAATTTGTTGAATGGGTGCTGTATTTGGTCGCATTTAAACAAACCGTATGGTACATTGAAATCTAGCGATTGAGCTTCCTACCGCAGTCTAAATTCAAAATATTGGAGAGACTAGTTTCGCCAATTACAGTTCTTCTGGGTTTCTTTTGATTGTTATCAGAAATATTCTACATGCGCTCTATTGTTTGTGAATGTGTATCGGAAGTTAAGGTGGGTTCACAAAAGTGCACATGCGCAGTAACGTTTGTTTATGTTGCTAAGATGAAACAGTCAATAAATCTGTATTAGAACCACTGCATTAGATTATTATGATTCTGCATGCACTGTAAGCAAGATCTTTGCGTTAACGTTTAGGAAGTCAAAAGACGTACTGAAGTGCCCAGGCTAATGCTCAACCTCTGCCGTCTTCCTTTAATTTCTGAAAGAAAGCAGAAGGAAATTAAATGTAATATTTATCCAAGTGATTATTTCTAAGTATCAAACAGTTAGGTGACAATACTGGCTTCCAATTACACTTAAGTACTACACTAGTATTAAGGCCTATTCCATGTAAAAAAATAAATTTAGTGTAATGCTTGCATAATTTCAGTACTTTTCAGTAGACTTTATTTCCTCTTTTCCTCAAAAATGCAGTCTCACTCTAATTGTTTAACTTTCTCTGGCTTACCCTAAGAGGGCGACAGTGAAACAGTAACGGAATGAACACAAAACAGGGAGTTTTCTTTTATATGCACCCAAGCTAAGAGATTCTGCACACGCTTAAAACTTTACTCTGGATGTTTCTGTTCAACAATTGTCAAACTAGTTTTCATTCACCAGACTGACTGAAAAACAGTAAGTGCTTTGTTTGATTTTCATTCTTAAGTTTGAGAAGTCACTTTGATAAGCTGCTAGCAAGATCACAATTGATAAATATAGTTAGCAACATAAAAATAAACATCCTAACATCTCCGCGCTAATATTTGAAAACTGAATATGTTGAATAAATGCATTTCATTATATCGAAAAGAAAGATTTCAGAGCACAACATCCTATAAACTATACAGGAGAATATAAGAGCCATCAAACAGCGTTCATAATTACCAAGCTAATGCAGAAACTGACACTTAAGGAAACAAAAGTCACAAGCAAAATGAAGTTGATTTGTCACAGTAAACATCAAACCATGTGCAAATCAGCATCTGATAACCTTAAAGCTCCAGTGTCTTCAGACCAGCCATGTGACTTAAATACACAGCATTTCACTCAACACACAAAGAATAATCAAACTTTATTATCCGCCCTTATCTAATGCACACAAAACAGAGAAAGGCACTGAATCCGTGCACATTTCATCAGTTCAACTGAAGCGGCTCAATATTTTCTCATCCCAGTATTTGTTCTGACATTGTAACTCCCTTGTTAACCAAATAACCTGACCTGATAAGTATCATTTGTTTACGAGTTATATGCTAGAAGGTTCTTGTCAAGCTTAAGAGACCTCCTACCAAATGTCAGTGCCTTTAGCAATCCTTCACATTAAAGAAAACTTTTAAATTCACTATTTAATTAAAATGACACATTTTCATGTTCTTAAATGGAAAAACAAGAACCTACCCTCCCTGCAATGACATCACTTCATGACATATACTACAGCGAGAGAAAATCTTGACTGTCTAACGGCCAGGCTTTTAACTTCATTGCTCCAATCAATGCCAAACTGTAAAATTATGTTCCACCCTTTATTTGTTCTCATTTCGGAAGCCGGTTCACTCGGATATACATTACATTACAGAAAAATACCAACACAACTTCCGTGTAATGCAGACTTCAAACTGTTGAATTGTCATTCTACCCTCCTTTTGAACCTGCCTACAGCCTCCTTCCCATCTGAGTGTTCCAGTGTGATCATGTTTGCATGCGCCCATTGATTAAAAAACTAAATTTATCTGATTGGGCACAAAGAGATTTTTGTTTGATTCCTGTCAGCCTGGTCAAGAGCAATGTTGGGAATGTCTCTTTCATAGACAGACCTTTCAAGAGCTTTAAAGCAACGATGCATGACAAGAGAAGATGCATGTGCAGAACACTATAATTAAAGATCAATTTTGTGTGGGTTCAACTGGGATATCATCTTCAAAAGACACATGACCACAGTAGGATTAGAGCAGTGGTTAGTCAAAAGTGTGAGGTTCTGCACGCAGCAGCAACGCATGAAAAGATCTCTCATTTAGTAGAAACGCCAATATAAGCAGAGACAGCTATGCTTGTGAGAACCTGCCCAGATATTTGACCTCAGTACTACTCCATTATTGACACTTAAAACTGCTAGAAAACAACAGTTAATTGTAAAACGTGACTTTGTGAAACTGCCCTGAGAGAATTGTGTATTTACACAAAGTTGGTATCGAAGCATCTCTGGAGCCCCTTTAAAAACAAACAGCCAATCATAAATCTAAGCTTCAAACATTTAGAAAACCCAGACACTCAATGACAGGTTTGTGCTCCGTGAACAATGCTTCTAGAAAATGACCTGTTATTTGGAGGAGAGCAGCTCAACACAGGTCTATGGGGTCAAATCGGACAAAAATGCTGCAAATGTCATGTTTTCTCTCAGCTTGTTCATACTTCGTTGTCTCTTATTCGTAAAGCATCGCTGGAACCTCTCGCTATCCTGTTGTTTCATTAACAGAGAGGTATTTGTGAGCTGCGACTGAAATAGTCCCGGGACGTGGTGATAAAGGCCAGTCTGGACAGGGCTGTCACACTGTTTACAAAGACCAACATTTGGCTGAGCAGCTGTGTACACTCAAAGGGGTAACATCTATGGAGCTTTCCACTTAGCTGTATCACATTCGCTGTCACCTAGCTAAAGGTGGAGCATGTTGAACAAAACTGCTACAATAGCAGAGATAGACAGTTTTACAGACAGCGTAATTAAAAGGACGATTATGGAGGAGCCAACAAGCCATGTGCTTGTAATACTGCTCGGAGCTAGAAAAGGTTCAATGTAGAAGCTTTAATAAAAATAATTTAATAAATTAAACAAGAGACTATGCTTTATACCATTGTGCAAAAAGAGATTTTAAATTGAACGAAACCTGTTGATCAAAACTTGACATCTCAAGTCTGAGATGCTACAATGTTCGACGACATCTCCACAAATATATAAAGAGCCTATGTACGACGCATTTGGCAAATGATGCAAATCCAAAGTAAGGACACGCCCTTCGTCCAACAAGAAAGAAACTCCACACACACCATCTTTCAGACCCGCACAGAGAACAGTGAGCTGCGAGCCCCACCCAGGCCTCCAGTCACACACATTCCTTGATAGAGCCGTCAGGCCAGCTGGAAGAAAGCCCAGCCTCTCCTGCAATGACTAACTCCAAAGCAATGTCCTACACTACCCAACCACTCAACTCACACAGTGGGTCCGAGCTGGGTACAAAAACAGGGTACTCATTTTCATGCTTTCCACAGGCTAACAATGCAATCCGAGCCTTTTTATTGTTTTATGGTAGGACACTGGTTAGAGCTTAAAGAGGCAAGCAGTAGCCCTATGTGAAATTGTTGAATGCAGGGTAAAAAAAAAATGTTCAAATGTCTTTGCAGGGTTTAAGGATTAGTATGACTGTGCAAGTGACAGCTTTTACACAACCCTAAATTTAATATTCGCCAATGTTGCGGGTTACACAAGCGATCACGGAATTGTTGGGCAGATAACTAGACCACTAATTATAGAAGAGCCAGGGCTAACGGCTCAATGTTTCCATTAAATTGTTGTAATGAGACACACGTAGACACAGTCAGCAATTAGACAATGCAATAATATAAATTGTGGTCTTTGGCTTTGCTTACAGGGGTTCCTTGGTTACTTGCTATTTTGTAAACATTTACTCCCCGAAGCAAATTAGAGAGGACTTATTGCTAAAAGTCATACTTCTTTATTAAATTTATATTAAAGGGACAGTTCATCCAAAAGTAAAAATCTGTAATTTATTTACCCTCATGTCACTCTGTGTTTATGACTCATTATCTGTGGTACACAGATATCCATTCAGTGGAAGTCAATGGGGTCCAGTGTTATCTGGTTACCAACACTCTTAAAAATACCTTGTGTTCTGCAGAAAAAAGGAATTCATACATGTTTGGAATGACATGAGGGTGAGTAATTGAAGGAATTTTTAGACGAACTAGCCCTTTAATGATTGATCTTTCTGGCAGCAGACGGCAACTTTCTAATGTGAAAACTAGATCAGATACATTCATGTTAAAACATTGGGGAAAACTATAATATGGTTAAATGTTAAATTTTCACTTCCACATGGACTCATTTCTAAACCCACATCTGACCAAGCGCGTGCAAGGACAAGCCCTGCTTCAATCTAAATGTGAATATATTAGAGGAACAAAATCAAGATGTGCAAACTAGAATAGCAGAATTAAAATCTTCATTGGAATCGTAATGACCTAATACACAAGCACTAAATAACATGTTCATGAATTAAACGTTAGATGTCTACTCAATGTGTACAATAGATAAGCGCTCCTAGTGAGTGAGTCACTTTTTCTATCATGGTTTACTTATGCAGTAAGTCTCTTTAAACCAAATCAAAGGATTTGAGTCACCAATGCAACACATTGCAATTACTGTTGTGGAAAGGTGGTTCTATGACCAGCAGGCTGCATCATATTTAAATCCCTATCAGATGGTTTTCTAGTGATGTCCATCATCTCTATGCAAAGAGTTTTAGAGAAGTGAAAAAGCATGTGGTTTTAAGCGCCCAAATAACTAATTAAAGCTACTGACTAATACAAACTTGTGTAAACTTTGTAAACATGCACAGAGATGAAAGACCTACCCTGCTCAGGACATCTACTCGTGCTGTTGTACACAAGTGCATCACTGCATTGCTGGCATAGCGTGATGTAGTACGAGCCGTGGTCAACGGCTTAGTCTACGTCAAGAAATGCCGATCATCGAGTCCCCTTAAAGCACACTTACAAATGGCACTATTAAAATTCATCTTAATTTTACTGCAGAGTAAATAAATACCTGTATTTTTACACAGGCATTGCCATAATGCATGTTTTTCATAAACACACCTGTTACTGTAAGCTAAAAAATAATGAAATCATGTGCTCTGTATATTTGCTGTTGCCCTTTCGATTTGATATATCTATGAAATATAACTTGGTCACTTGCATTACGTCACAGCTGCCTGTGGCACATTGTAGTTACACCCTGATCAATCATATTTTTAACAAATACTGTGTGTACTTTAACTACACAGATATGACAATTCGACACTTATTGAACTACTTTGTCACTCTACTACTGAGTCATGAAACAGTCACAGGTGTGGCCAACAGGAAATCATAGCAACGTATGTCACACATGTCAGTGCATGTGTGGGTGCTTAACCTTGGCTACAAATGTGTCTACTTGTAGAAGTACGGTTCTTACATATGTAAAACATCAAAATGAACGAAGTATCAGAAGTATACATGGCTAAAAACAGCACTAAATCAAGAGCATTACGTGCACCCTTGGAGTGACCTTGAAGTCAACTGAACATCTATACACAGCCAGCCTGACCATCCTACTCTCATGTGATAATATAAACCCTAACCAAATGCAGCCTCTGATCTCCATTCATAAACAAATAATCTAGACTGGATCATAGAGGAACAATGAGACAGTATGTTGCAGCAGTCCTCTAATAAGAAAATTAAATAAACAGATAAATGTATTACCTGTCGATTTACTAAAAAGATGTGTACTTCGGACACCTGGAAAACTGAATTGGTATTTGACTATCAAACACTCAACACTAAATTATGAATTGACAAGAATCATCCATTACCTCAAATGTATGAATCTGTTCTTGAGGGACACCTACGCTATGTCTCACAGCACTTCATATCTTACACATGGAAAAATTATGAAATTTCGATGTCTGACTCAGAGCTATAATTGCAGAGACTTTGTTTTAGCTTCAAGCCAAAATTTCTCAATCGTAGAAGACCGATAACTCCAGGCTTCGTCTGAATAGGAAAGACGTGCACTAGGACAATGCAACAAACTCATAAACGTGATATTTCATAATGTTTAAATGATCCGTACATCCTATAAACAATCATCTCAGACTCAAGCCGTGCCAAACGCTTATCCTTGATGGATAATCTGCACAATTTCATGGATATCTGACTCTATTTATTTCAGTCTTTTGTTGAAGACAAAAGAACATTTAAGATGTCAGATACAAACCAACATGCAAAAAAGCCTGCTTTCTTTATCATGAGAAAGCATGGCAAGACTCTGACAAGCGTTTAAGGAAATGACTAAGGAAGTGTGCACGGGTCCAGACTCTTTCCGTTTCACACTGGTAAAGAAAGACCAATACAACAAACCCTAACTCTCCGACCCATCAACACAGAGCAGGAGAAAGGTCTGCATTTACGGAAGACCTCCAGGGCAGACGCCCATTTCTGTTGTTTCGACTAGACATTTAAAACCTAAATAAGATAAGCAAGATGCATTCCGTTCTGTTTTAAACCAAACACTTTCCGACCTTCAGATATAATCAAGGTTAAAAGAAAAGCCATTGTTGAATTTGAGGAAACCCCAGGAAACTTAAAAACTTCAAGGACGGGATTATTAAAATTAAACAGTAAAAATATCTAAACATGTATAGCTTGAATATAGTATTGGAAAACGTTTGACTGCTTTAATCTGCTATGGAGTCATCTCTTCTGCCAAAACCAAAAGAGAGCTTTGGGTGTGGCAGTGGAGGGGGATGGGCTCCAAATATTCACTATGCATAAACATCCACATTTATAAGTTATCACGCATCAAAGAAGTCCAATAAAAAGGACAATCTTCTATACACAACCAGCCAAAACCTCAGCACCGAAACACTTCCCTTTCTGATCCTCTCTTTTCCTTCTCTCTGATGCTCTCATTCGGTTATATAACATTCTGCAAAACAGCTTTATAGCTAAAGTCAGGCAGCATTCGGGAGTGAATAAAACACCTCATTCTTTCTCCTCCGAAGCAAGCCTTGCTTTCTCCCTCTTTGCTTCAAACCTGGTTTCAATTAGTAAGTCTTTCCAAACCACTGCATTCCATTACCCCCTCCTCCATCACCCACTTACTCACACCCCACACCCTGACCAGGACTCCAGGTTAAGAAAGCCAAGGCAAGATTGGAGGTTTCCAAAAAAGCATACGTTCTACAGACAGTAAAGTTTAAACACAGTAAACATCAGAAAACAAGAGGATAAATTATGAGAAAACTTTGGGCACTACACACAAATTGCAGAATTTGTGCTGACGTTGTCCAAAACGCTTGAGCTATGACCAGATTTGGTAGGGCAGGGCAATCATTTCTTTCAAGAGGAGAGTTAAAGCTCCGTGGAAAAAAGTGTGGAAAGAATTGCACTCGCGGTACCGTCGTTAAAAACGGGAAAATCTTTATAAATGAGTTAAACTCTCTCTGCTGTCGCGTATTAACTAAATGCATTTAGTTGAAAAGTGAGAGACAACCACGTTTCACTGTTTTAACTCCGCGCGTCTATACTTGGGCGTATCTTTTGCATGGCATGCAAAGCTCCAGAAAATTTCCCTTGATGATAAAACGGAGCCTGTAGCTCTCGAGTCACCTTTAACATTTCCAATTGAAGAAATAAACCCTGAAATCTGGACAATCTCAACGTTTAGTATTGTTGGTAAAAAACGTGCGCAACAGATGGCAATTGAGCAGTCACATACACACCCGCCCACCCTCTGCGAGTACGCACATACAGATGACGATATATTCAACTTTGTGGATTGAAATATACCTCCTTAAAAACACATAAGCACATATATATCATAATGTATAGGTCATTAAACACATAAACGTTGTCAGACAGTTTAATCACTACCTGACGTTAGTCATTACGCATGGCGTTGCACGCTAATTGGTCATGGACAAAAACCTCAGAAACTCACCTGGAAACTTCAAGACTATTGCTCGGGCATCTTATGCGGTCCACGTCGTTCTGCCACAGCCCAGAAAAGTTTGCCACCAAAACGCTTTCTAACTTAATCGTGTACTTTTTCTCTCTTTCTCGAGGCGTGAAAGCTTCGCTTTGTTTTTTTTATTTTTTATGTATACTTTATGCCACTTGCTCTCTCTCTTCCTCTCACTTTCGTGCTGCTTCGTCGTGCTCGCGTGTAACTCCGGGCTATGGAGAATGGCAGCGTTTAGGCTGGAGCTGTGAAGTTCTTCACTGGAGAACAGGGCGGAGGTAACGGTGTAGCAGGGCGTGGTCATTTATAACTTTAGTCCAGCCCACCCGGAGTTTGATTGACATGCTATTTAAGCGCACTGTTAAACGCGCATATCGAGGAACAGTTTTGTCTTTCTTATCCTGTCGACACTTAGTTGTTGTGTATACTCCAAGGTTATATCGAAACTTACAGTGTTTCATTAAAAAAGCGTTGACATTTGACACACTTTCAAAATACAGTCATTTTAAATGATTCTTGAACGTGGAAACTGAATAAAATCATTTTAAAATGTAAATCCTTAAAGTAATGGGATCAATGTCTGTCACATTGTATGGTCTCACATCCATGTATGTGGTCTGTTATTATCTCAGTATAGGGATTTTATCGAGTAGCCAATTCATATTTTTTTTAATAGATGTTTCCACTCATCCTGTGTTGCAACACTCCTCAGTCTCCACTTTTACGTTTTGCTGTATGTATATTGTTTATGTTGTCTCTCATAATGTTCATGCACTTATGTATTGTTTGTGATGTGATGTTGTTCACTCACTTTGCTGATTTAAGTTGATTGTTATTAGAAATTATAGCACCATAAGGAAGAATGGCAATACAAAATTACAATACTGTGTAGACTGTTGTTCGGCACTTGAAAAAATGTTGTAGTGAGGATGTTTTGAAAAATAAACTCATGAACGGGTTGTTTCTATTAATTGTGTCAGATCTCATGGGCAGCTGCTGTTGTAGTACCCCTTGTTCATACAAAATTAGGTAAGGCATCTAACATGCTGAGACCTTTTTTCACAACACTAAACATGATTGAGCTGATTTGACTGATACTTTGAGTCTGACTAGTTTTTCCAAATTTGATTTGAAATTTGATTTGTTTATTGATTCATAATTTTTAAAACCTCTATTGCATAAGTTATTAAATCATTTAAATATCAATGTCTGTTTTAAATAGAATTCTCTTTATAATCTGTATTCATTTATTTGACAAAATATTAATTATGAGAAAGTTACACGTGCATTTTGCAATATTTTAAATTAAGACTTAAATAAAAAACAAAAATGTCCCTGAACTTATAAAAAACAAACCATTACAAATTGTATATCTGAGGTGTCTGGTAGAACTGAGAAATATGTACAGAGTAACATTCCTAACACCACACACCCACTCATGTGAACATGTGCGTAACGTGTGTCCACAGTCATTGCTCTCTGTTGCTCTGTTTGTACATTGCATTAAAGTAGTTTCATTATATACAGTAAATGATACATGTACTGAATGGAAATTTGTGCATGATCTTAGATTTATATTTGATTATAAAAACATTACTGAAGAAAATTCTATTCTACTTTACAAATCTCAATGAGAATGACAATGAGTTCAATTCTTTCATTCAAATAATTTATAAAATTTGTATGCATGTTTATTTATACATGGCTATATATTATCTAGAATTATGGGTAAGGATCAAAGCTGCTGCTTGCTAGATGTCAACAATGAGGGTTTGAATATGATTTCACATTTAAAAAAAATGGCTTTCAAATTCTGTTAACTGTAGTCAGCATCATGCATCGGACGGTTAATAGACAAATGCCAACCATTTAGCCATTTGAAAAACTGCTTCATATCTATGATAATGTGTTCTTTGTGTTAGTAAACACAGAGATAGTACTTTCTTTCATCTAGGCCAACATAATTTCCATAAAATTTTCATACTAGAAATCCAACGTAAATCTCTGAGCAGAGTTTCTCATTTTGTGATGACTGCATTGAGCAAACACCGCCACTGTTAAATGGAATAATGCATCATCTTTTGTAAACTTACTAATTGACAATAAATATAACTGTAAATATCATGAAGCTTGTTAATGGCACGGGTGCCCCTCTCAACATTGCTTTGGGTATTTTAGACATTTAAAACACTTGGTTTTAAACATTGTTTAAATAATTCATAAGATCTACCAAAGATCTACCAAAAGTAGCTTGCTAAGAGTTAACGTATTAAAACAAGTTAAAAATGTTTCATATAAAACAGGTAATAAAACCAACAGCACTAAACTCATCAGATATTTTTTCACCTTTTTCAAATTTATTAGATTATAGTAGTAAATTGTAAAACACTTTCCCTTTCGTGACATAAATTAAGACCAACAAGTTAAAGGCCAATGCATAACTTTACTTACAAATGCAACAAAGCTTCCCAAAGAAAAGCTTTGTTTTTCTCAAAGTCAAAAGTTACATTGGATATAAAACAATATAAGATGAATTTGACAGAATTTCGGTTATGCTAATTGAAACGTAGAGTAAAATAAAAAATTGCCATAAACTAGAATTTGGGAAGTTGCCGTAGTCAATGGCAACAAGGAATTTGTAAATTAAACAACGAGTAGACATAAATTACGGGTGACCACAATGGTATTAAAAGATAAAAGAAATACTAAATTTGAAGTATTAACCCTAAAAATTAACCCTATTATCTTAAATAATGATGTATGTGAATCTGTTCAGTTTAATTAGGCTATTGAATCAAACTCTTTGAGGTTGAGATGATGATGTGTTCTTCAGGGTGTTCAGCTTTAATGCTGATTCCCCACATTCAGCTCACAGAAGATCGTTTGCAATATTTAAGAATTAAACCAAGAAACTTGACCATCCTATATGCCCTTCACTTGTTGTTACATCAAATGTAAGAATCTTAATCAGTAATGTAAACAAAATGTCGATGTAGTGCACACGTGCATATACGTTCCCATCTTTGTGCATCTCGTTTATATTTTAATAAGCATAAGAAAACAGTACACTGCTAACTAAACCTAACCTAAAGCATCACTTAAACATCACACAATTTTAATTCCTGATGAGAACTTGAAAACCCCAAATGTTCATTGTCATACGTGATATTTAACATTTTCAGTACTGGCGTATAGTTTAGAGACTTTAAAGCTGCAGGCTTTGCCCTTGCTTCATTCTCGTAAGCAGTGGTTCTCAAACTGTGGGCCTGCAAGATGGATCCAGGGGCACAGATTTTGTGGCATTTTGTACAATACATTTTATGCAAAACGTCAGGAAAAATAAGACCACCGACTAAAATAATTGATGTTCCAGCATTGTATAACTGAATATATTTTTGGTTTGATTAAAATAAAGTTTAAGATTTTTAGTCTTTATTGGGGCAAACAATGAAGTCCACACAAAGGGGGCCTTACAACGAAAACGTTTGAGAACCATTGCCCTAAAGCATCTCACATTTTTTTCTAGACCTCTCTCTGCTTTCTCAATACTGTGACTCCTTTGTTATGTTATAACTTGCTGTGATCAAATACGTTTCACAAGGTCTATACTTTACATTTGATTGAGTAAGAAGTCTGTGGTTGTTCTAAATGACTATTTCAGCTGCCTTAGATAATCAAATACTGTAGGTGTGTAAATACATCCCAGGGTGGGTTGGTTGTGAGGCAAACAGAAAGATAGACGGACAGAGAGAGAACCCTGAGGCGCTCGGTGAACAAATCCACATGTCACACCCATATTCAGAGCTGTGTAATGGTAAGCAGTAGATGCATTCTCCAAACACAAAATGGAGTTCTGCTGTCCGTCTTGTAAAGAGGACGGGGAGTGGCGTGAAAAGAAGTTGTTTTGGAAAAGTCTTTTTTTGCACAATTCAGTAGGTAAAACATACAATGCTTAATTTGAAACCTTTAGGAAACGTAACCAGAAGAACAAACAATGAAGTATGAGTCAAGAATCGTGTCCATGTTCCAGTGTTCTCATTCGTTGCGTTCTTGGTGTAGGAGTTCTGTCTCCCGAATGCAATAAAAAAATGTTTGGATCACAAACAGGCAGAGAATGGCAAGGAACAAAACAGTCATGCTTCTCTGCGGAGTTCTGAAACCATGTGTGAGGGAAAAAAGACATAAACCGGCCATAGCGAATGCACCAAAAACTGCTCTGGTTTGGGGCATGTTCATATTTGTGAGATTAGTCACTATAATCTAAACAAGAGGGTCCCATGCTTTTAATTTGTATGAAATGTGTTATGCGTGATGCTGGAGCGCACATGAAAGATATCTCAATGTAGCTATAGCTCAATACTAGGATATGTGGGAACGGGTGTTTCCTGGTGAGTGCCTCATAGGTGTGTCAGCCTGTATGAACTAGTGCGAATAACACCACCGAGTGTTGGTGTGTCAGGGTGAGTCATCCCGTATGACTACAATGCACGCAGTGGTATACCAAGAAGCGAAGGAAGGGAAAGAACAAGGAGGGGCAGAGAGGATGAGTTTATTGGGTGTGTCCTGGGATCAGCCTCGTAGGATAAGAGAAGCCACTTTATTTGAAGTTTAAACAAAACAAAGTGACCGTAAATGCACATTTCGACTTGGGTTTTTGCTTGTTAATCTGAGAGCAGCTAGTTTTACAATAGGGACTGTGTATATGTTATGTTGAGCTGGAAAAGATTCAGTTGATTCCACTGGAGCCGCAAAATGAGCACAAATCAAATTCTCATCCGGTGTAACAATGCAAGCAGTGTTGTTAAAGCTGTGTTATTGCACGGCTGAGTAGTTGACAGGTAGCAGTTGTTTCTATAACAAAGATGATATAATTGTGTTGGAAAACATGATCGTGGTTTCCAGTTACAAGTTTAGAGAGCTTTCCTGGATGGGTTTTATTAAAGGTCAAGGGTGTGAGATTTAGCTGCATCTAGTGGTGAGGTGCAGTATAGCCGTTCGAAGCACTATGGTGGCTGACATAAATATAAAATGTCATAATCGTTTTCGTTTTATTGCCGAAGCAGATAGCGTATTTACGAAAAGCACTCTGTATGGGTGTATGTATGTATGTATATAGAAATAGTTCATTCAAAGAAAATAAAAAGATAATGAAATTTAAGTGCGCCATTTCAGGAAATGCAGCACTCCAACAGACAGGTGTGCATATTTATTTAGAAAATGTAAATCCACACACATTAGTGCCAGGTGTTTTCAAACACTGCACAAGCATAACAGGTTATTGTATCCAAAGTACACTGCAAAACAAAGACAGGGTTTTTGCGATTTCAATAGATCCATCCTGTCTTTTGTGGGAGGGTTTGTTGCATGAGATGAGGGCGTGTGCTACCTGTGTTTTTGGGTTAACTCTGAGGACAACACTTATTATTACTGTCGGCACATCTGGTTTGGAGAGTTCATCATATATGAAAACAGAGATTTTTGCCGGATGTGTTATCTGAAAAGTGAGGGAGAAGGGCAGAGCATAAAGCTTTAATAATTCATGGCTTCTACAGTGCATTTCAGTTTTTGGTTGTTTTATTTACTGCTCCGTACAGCAACGCTTTAAATTTGGTGTGATCCTAGAAATTCCTGTGAGTGGAAAATCTTGCCCCATCACCCCTTAAAATTCTCTGTGGTCTCCATGGCCACATTTTTGTAAGTTTTCATGGAGTTCCCCTTTTCGAGACCCAGCTCTAGTGTTCTAGTAAAACTGCAGGGGAGGGACATCATGAGATATACACTGAATTGTGGTTTCCCCTGCAGGTTGTGACTGTGAGTCATAAACACGAGGGAGGGACAAACTGAAAAAGACTATTCTGGGATGGCTGCCATGGCAACATAATAAGCAAGGGGGAAGGATGTTTCCATAGCGATCTGCCGTGTGTGTATATAAATATGAAATGTCAAGATGTTGTTTGAAAACTAGTAACACGTTCTGTTACTGTGTACTCAGCAGTGTCGTAAAGGGATGTCAATCGACAAAGTTTTGTTAAACTGTTTCATTTCCTTTGAAAATGTGCCTCCAGGCCTTTATTACTCAGAGCTGGTGTGTATTAAAATGTAGATTCACTTCATTGAGATCATTCATATCTGCAATACAGCCACCTCTTCCAAAAATACACAGAGTAAGGATGTGTACCATTGCTTTGGATCACACTTTAGATCAGATTTTCACATAGATACTGTTCTAGAGTATTAAGTGCACTTCCTTTAAAACCATTGTATATAAATAAATAAGGACATACAAAACGCGATCAAATAAGTCAATAATTTGACTTGATTATATTTATAGTACTGCTCTAGGGCCTACATTTTTATTTTAACAACATCCCAGCTCACGGGAAACATTCTGCTGTTCTCTTAAAGTTATCAAAAAACTTTCTTACAGTTGGCTTATATTAAAAAAAGGATTTTATCAACATTACATATCCTTTTAAACCTTCTCATGCGTTTTTCATAAATATAATATTTTTACAATGTTGTAGAATGACTCAAAAAACATTCAGAATGACATTAACTTAACTCGAAAGTTAGCGAAACGTTTTGAGAACACATTTTTGGCAGCTGGGATGGATTTCACTTTGTAAACACAGCACTGTATGTAAAACTTTCACTGTCACATTTTTTTGTTTTAGGTGCAATGGGGCACCTAACATCATGACATTCCTGTCATATTTGTGAAGGGTTTTGACAGTCTTTTTTAAGGCGGGTTTCAAACTTCATGCAAGTTAATACAAGAATGATAAGCAACCTTTTACAAACAGAACACTGTGTACATTAACAGTAGGCCTCATAGCTTCATCATGTGTTATTCTAGTTACAGTAGTGTATAAAGAGTTTTAAAGGGTTTTACGATACACATTTGTGTCATGAGTGTATTTTAATGTATGAAGAAAGAAGAAATTAAAAAGTTAACACCTTCAATGACTTGTCAAGGTATAGTTTTTTAGTTTGTGTGATGTTATTGTTTTCACAAGAAAACTATTTAAGGGATAATTCACACAAAAATGAAAATTTGTTCCAAATATATATGACTATCTTTGTTTGCTTGAACACAGAGAAAGATATTTGGAAGAATGCTTGAAACCAAAAAGTTCTTGGATCCCATTGACTACCATAGTAGAAAAAATGACAACGGTAGTCAAAAGTACCCCAGAACTGTTTGCTGTCCTGCATTCTTCCAAATATCTTCTTTTATGTTTACATAAAAAAAAATCTACCATGGTTGTCATTGATGTCAAGAAACTGTTTGGTTATAAGCATTTTTCCAATTTTCTTTCTCTGTGTTCACAAAGAAACGTATACAGGTTTGGAACCACCCGAAGGTGTGTAAATGATGACAGAATTTTTATTTTTTGTTGAACTTTAAATTATCAATTTGAAGGACTTTCGATTGATACGAAACGAAATACATATAATGCATAATTTACTAAATATATAAAAGGTTTAACCTTAGGTTACCGTACCTTAGAATAAACATGAACACCATAACAGTATTAATGGCACATATTTCTATTGTCATTGCCCCTTTACACAAATATAACAGGAAGATGTTTAACTTAGTCACAGACAAAAAGACAGATGTATTGTACACAGATGGCATAGATAAATAGAAAGGCGTCGAGTGTCAGAAGCAGGGTTTCCTCTGAGACTCAAGTTATTTAACATGTGAAATGCCTGATATGCAGGGTGCTGGCAAGACGACACTGTGTTGCTGTCAGAGCAGATGCACATGGTCACACTTCACCGGATGAGCTGGCATCACCGGTAAAGTCTAGCCACAAAACTAAGGGTTTATTCTTGTTGATAACAATGGTCTTGGAGATGTCTGAAATGTTATAAGCCTACATGGGGTATAATTATTTCATTTTTGAATTAACATACCATACAGTGGGGCCTAAAGATCCACTAGTGAGTAATTTTGCCTGGCTTTTTATACATATGTTTTCCATTTTCAATAAAAATTTCAGCAAAAATAATTCATAAAATCATCATTTATACTTATGTTGACTTGCATAGGCTCGTGGAGTCCAAAAGTTTGTTGTCCCACTATGGTTTGAGAGTCTTCCAAGAGGCATTTTATCTGATTCAAGGGAATCAAAGAAATGTGACCTTTTAAACAAAGGAGGCAATTCAACACAGGCAATGTCACAAATTTGAAACATTTTGTTTATTCCCAGGTTTAAATTATGTTTTGTCTCCCAAAGATACACTGTTGGGTCACACTGTATATTTAAGGGACAGTTCGCCCCAAAATTAAAATTCTGTCTTGATTTACTCACCCTCAAGTTGTTCAAATATGTATTCATTTATAAAGAATATATTTGAAAGAATGTTCGTAACCAATGTTTGTTGAGCACAAAAGATATTTCGAAGAATGTAGGAAAGCAAACAGTTCTGGGGCACCATTGAAATTTTTCCTACTTTGGTTGTCAATGGTGCCTCAGAAATGTCAAACGCTAATATTTTCCCACATATCTTTCTCTGTCTTCATCAGAACAAAGACATTTTTACAGATTTGGAAAAACTGGAGGGTGAGTAAATGGCTACAATTGTTCATTTCTGGGTGAACTGTACCATACAATGTGTAAATGCATATACTGTATGTGTGTAAAATAGTTAATTCTGTCATTTAAATGCTCTTACATTTCCTGCTTTTATACTGTAAAGAATAAATACAATAAGTTGACAATATACACCAAACTGAATACTTGAAATGTGGCGCAATTCATATACTCTGTTGACATTTGTAGGTTTAGGCTCAAATAAACAAAAGCAAATACACATGTTTGAAGTATGAACAATGAAAGTGTAATTCTTTTGCCTGACAATTCTAAGCACTGTAACATAGCTCTGGATGAAACCAATGTCTACGCTCCACCTCCCCCAAATGGTAATCTGAGCTTGCACAGTTATGTATGGGGTCTCATGTCCAAAAATGCAGGGGCTTTCTGTTTTTGCTCTCCCCTCTTATTCCTGCTATGGCTTGCACGGAAGCCATCCAGTGACTTTCTCGTGCAAGCGTGTTGAGAAAGCCTGTTGGGTGTGGTTCACTGTTAAACTTATGAATGCCAGGAAGTGGATGTTACGAGTTGAAATCATCAGATGCTGTGATGATGAACCTTTGTGTCAGTTCCAAATGATTGACAACACCGCATTCCTCCCTTTGGCACCATGAACTTTCACCTCTGCTATGGAATGCCAAAATTCTCTCTCACAGTTCAGCTGGAGGGAAGATATTCAGCAGCCACATGCATCCAAATACCGGTCTTCACATTTACGCAAGAAACATAACAATCTATATAGGTTAAACTCTAGACAGAAGATCATCCTCGTTTACTTTTTCGTTTTTAAAAAAATGCCATTATTAAAGACATCTATGTTCTGTTGAGTCCGACTGCAAACCAGCTTGGTTATTTTTTCCTGGCAGATGTGCGTAATAACTGACTCCAGGGGAAAAATCCCATATCAGCACTGTAGCAAACCAGTTTCATAGCAGATACACTTTCATAGCCTGGTTTCTGTTCTTGAGTTCCTCTATTAATTCGGGGCTTCGTGTATGATTCATTGTTGCCATGAAATGTTATATGTAAGGTAACAGTTTGTGGCAGCATTCTAGAGTTACCGAACCGAACTACAAAACACTGAAAATCTTTCAATCGAAGCGCATTTCTTTTCTGACCGCTGCAACTCCTCACTCTTTCCAGATGTGTGGAACAGATTCTTCACAAAAGCATGTCGAGCTTTATTCTTCACATGGGATTGTGCCTCAGGTGATTTTCAGGTACTGTAACGTTCTGTTACGTGGACCCGGTGTAGCCTAATAAAATCAATCCGGAAGGAATTGTGCGGCGGGAGCTAATGGAAGAGCCGGGGCAGGAAAAACAGCAAGAGAGCGAGATCGCTCAGGGGAACTTCAGGGGGAGCTGGCAGGACTAGTGTAGTGTTGCTGTTGGCATTGCACCGCGTATTGTTCTTGAAGCTGGTTTAGTTCGACCCTTGTAACGTCAAACATCTCTGAATCAAAACACAAAAGAAGAGGTGGTTTTCTGGCGAGCATTTAAGCTGCGTTTCCCAACTAGAATCGCATTTTCACCCGCCCTCTCGCTCGCCTCCCTCAATGCTTCGTAAACTCAGAACTAAAGGATTACAAATGTGGCTCGCAAATTAAAGTTACATTAAAAAAAACTGTCTTGGTCAAAATTGCCTCAAAGGAGGCAACTGGAAGAATTAGGCAGACTTGTCATGCAACAATATCTGTAAGAGACCACGAGTGAGCCTGTGGTCTTCAAAGTCATGCAAGTGAATCAGCTATGACACTGTGGCAAATACGTGCCTATGTCCTGACAAACAAACACACAAGGTTAAGTCAGGTCAGTACATGTACCTTTCAGACCCACAGGCTTGCCAGAGCTCTGGCCACACCCCATGCTGACTATTGAGAAACAGAAAAGGGGATTTAACACTCCAGCATTACATCTATCACGACATTTGCGCAACTCAACACAGTGTATGCCTACTTGCAAAATGATTTAATGTCATCGATCATCGGCTGGGTCCGTTTCATCACTGCTCCCCCTTGTGTGCTTTTTATGTACGTGCACCCATGCGTGTTCTTTTCGATTTGACCTTCTCTTCGATTTGACCTTTCCCACATAGACCCTGTTATTTGTTTTTCCACCAAAATATATCTAGGGAATTAGTAAGAAGATTTAAGGGGATTTAACGATTCAGGGATTGGGATGAAAATAAACTGATAGGTTACCAGATACACCCATTGGTAGGGTGTGGCTCTTTTGTTTTAACTTCCAAGTTTACACAGTCTTACTCGAGGTGTGTCAACCGACATGTCAAGCCAGCATGCTCTTAGGTAAACAAGTGTGTGCAAAGACACTGACAGTTGGTTCCCATCACCGATGAGAAATACTTTTCTTTTTAAATGTCACAAGCGGTTCAGCACTGATAGGCCTACTTGAAGAAAGAACGTGCACGGTGAGGCTAAATTGGTTTGCAAAAACGTGAACGTTTGTAACTTGAAGACTTGTCCCATGGAAACAGACGTGATTTTTTTTTGTTTATTTTCTCATAAAAAGCAAGCATGGACTGACTTGACATAACATGCACAAATCAAATAGCTAGTGAACACAGATCAGTATTGACTTCAAGCATACGTTTGTTTAAGGACATAAGAGGCAACTTCTATTGTTGACATGAATAATTGAAGTTTTCAGGTGCTTCTGTTAATACCAATCCTGCTACACTGCCTCAAAAGTAAATATGCTCAATGAAAGTAGGTCACTCAATGATATGTTATGATCAAACTTCTCCGCAAGCTTCGTAAAAAGATTTTAGGTCCATCTTTGGTCAAACTTGAAATGCTTTCATGGGATATGTAACTTTGGCGCCCTCTGGTGGATTCATTTCTTTATTTTCCAACAGTCTATGTTTAAAATAGGCAAACATACCCTTAATTAAATGCGCCATTTTGTTCCCAGATACAGCGATTTGCAGATTTGATGAGAACATTACAATTATTTAGCTTTATGGCAGATGCCTGGAAACCAATAAGTACCAAGGAAAATATATTATGTAGGAACGAATGAGCAGCAAATTTATACTTCTACCTCGCTATTTTTTACAGAAAAAAATTTCAAGTTTAGTATATTCTTTGTAGTTAAAGTAAAATTATTTAACCCCTTGCAAAAACACATTTCCATATACTTATTTACACCAATAATGAAGACATTTGTAAACAAACAAAAAAACATCCAGATGTGAAACTGTGGAAAACATTTTTTATTTTCCCCAACTGAAATCTTCCATCCCTCATGGCACACAACCTTCTACATGAGATTCTCGAACTGATTTCATGTCCATCGTTTTTGATGTTGATAAATATCAGGCGCAAGTTCTGTTTTCACTTGAAAATCTTGCCCTGATTGAAAGGTTTGCCTACATGCTTGAATTCACCCTCCCATGCAAAGTATTCCTTCACCATGGTCTTGCATTCCTCACTGTCCACAGCCAACTTGCGCCAAGTGTATGACTCATAGTCGATCTGCCAATCGTCACTCAGCTGGAGAGAGAGAAGAAAAATAGATAAGTTTCAATTCTATCTGCATAGTTCAAGATTCATCTGAACTGTTTGAATTCATGTTTCTAACAAAAGTTGCACCCACTTGATAACACATAGCATTGTTCAGCATTCTGGAAAAAAAAATCTCAAAACTATGTTTAACTGCAGCTAAACCAATAAAAAGTACGGACAAGAGTTTGTTAACTTAAACAAGACAATTCTTCTGCTAAAATGCTTAAGTGAATCTCTTATGTAATATAGTTCTTGTATGAAGTTTTGGTTTACAAGGTGAGGCAAATCATGCAACATGGCCATAATTTACCAAAGCAACAACTTTACAACATGGCCATAATTCCTTTAAAATCTTTCACAGATATCACAGGAGATATGTTCCTCATGTGATATGCTGGTACACCCTCCCATGATGCACAAGCTTCCTGGTTTTTATTACAAAATGTTCTCGACTTTTGACAGTTACCCAAATAATCATGCATTCCACCCATTACATTAGGTTTTGGCTGTATGACCAAAAATGTATATAACTTTTCCAGATTTATACCGGTTCGCCGGTACATGACGGTATTTTTTTACAACATTTTCTACTGATTGAGAAAAGAAAGTGCGGTTGTTGTCCCTTTTATATGGTCATGGTGACAGTATCCCCTATAATTACTGCAAAGTTAAGACTTCTTTAACAACTGAATAGCACGTGAAGGTAACTTGCAAACATAATATTTAAGCAAATAAATAGAGAACAGGGCTCAAAATTTACTTTTTTCCTTGAAAGCACTGGTGCTCCCAACTTCAAGAGTAAGGCTTAGGATTTCAGGAAATCATATTTTTTTTAACATAAAATAAATGATTACGACGGGAACGAAATATGCAACATTACCGCTCATGCGCAAGACGCACGCAAACATCCAAACGCCGCCGTTTAGGGCATTTATATAGAAAAATGAAGATAAAGTACTGCCGTGGCATAGAAAGACACATTCTGTGTGAATGGCAGGTCACAGTGCAACAGTGAAGAGGGACCCCAGTGAAAAAGTATCTCGCTGCGCCCCTTTCCGCACGTTGTTAAGCTACACACCGATAATGCGGTATTTTACAAATTAATATCATAGCAAAAATACACACCAGTATTAAGTATGAACCAAACATTCTTTGGTTGTTGCTACAATTGGCCAATATTCAAAGTACCTAATGCTTCCTTCACTCAATGCTTGGATATGATGAAAGGCATCTAATCTGTCAGGCAGTTTTTAATCAGAGTTTGACAACCTCAATGTTTGGCATGTTTTTAAAACAAATGTTTTCTTGCATACACGTAATGTGACCAAATACAATACTGTGAAAACATTACCAAATTTGGCATTAATGCCAGTGGATCTATTTAAAACGTTCACTGTTTGTGTGACAACCTTACCAGCACGCCACAGAAACACATGTTTAATCAAAGGTTTGAGTTTGGGGTGGAACTACACATTTGTCCATACCTTAAAGGGGTCTTATGACACTGCTAAAACAAATATTTTCATAAAATTTAGATGTTATGCAATGTGTATACACGATTTAAGGTTAAAAATGCTGCATTTCCACATACCGTGCATGTTTGTATCTCCTCTTTGCCCTGCCTGCTCATCGCTCTGAAAAGCGAGATGTGCTAAGATTGGCCAGTTAACCAGTTCATAGTGATAGGTCGAAATACTGCAAGCCTCTTACCACATTTGGAACATCAGGTTCCAAAGCAATTGTACGGACAAAAGCCACCTTATTTGCATATACATTTGAGAGGTCTTAATCAAATCATACCACTAACTGACGTAGATTTGTGGGGATGTAGTAACACGAGGTGTTTCAGGCAGGTCTGGGTGAGCATTCACAATTAGATAGAATGCATCTTTTGTTCTGACACTTTCATTTTTAGGAATTTTACATGTCTAATACATGCATGGGCAACTTATAGCAAAGACACAGAAAAACACGTATTGGCACAATATGACCCCTTTAACATTTATAAGGGAATTGTAAAGCACTTACAGGAAATGCAAGATCCTGGCCCCTGAAGACCCAGATACCAGAGATACAGCTGTCGTTGTTTGTACCAAAGAGGATGACGCTGGCGAATGCGTTCTTGCGCAGTTTATCAAGTCGCTGGAACATTCCTGAAGAGAGGAACATGAGAGAACATGCACATGATAAAACATGTACAACTCTTGCACAAGTACCAAGAAAACAACAACCGGATAACATTCCTGGGATTTAAGGGGTGTTATTGAACAAAAAAAACTCCAAACAAGACTCAAGTCACTGCGCTCTGACCGTACCTGTGATAAGATTACAGCTCATGAAGGCCATGGTGAGCTCTTCAGGGAAGCGGTACTCAGCATACCAGATTGAAAAGCCCTCACGATCAAAATTATCACAGAAGTACGGCAACGCTACGGTCAGGGTGTCCTCGTTGGAGTACTTCCTCTTAAACTCATCCAAGACAAAGGAGCTAGAAGCAAGATGACAGAAACGAGATCAGAGTTTTTTAAAAAGACTCTTTATTCAGAACGTTTCTATTGGGCCGTCACACTAACAGTGCTGGAGGTGCATCAAGTACCTCTTTGGAAGGTGAGCAAATGGGTCTTTTGTTTTTGGCTCAGCAGCCAGTGCAGCTTCACATTCGTCCATCTCCTCCTCAGCAGGGGCGGGCTTCTTATCCTCCTTTTTCTTATCTTTTTTCTCCTGCTGCTGTGGCTGCTGCTGCGATTTGCCTCCTTCCTTGCTAACCTTCTTCTCCTTAGCAGGAGCATCCTTCTTGGGCTGCATCTCTGCAAACTTCTTGGCTAGAAAAATGAAACAAGAGGAGATACTTTTTAATATAAGAAAAAATAGCAATAAGATACAACAGATTCATTTTTAAATAAATTGTGTCTTGAGAATTATATTGACTCCACTTTGAATCATTATACCAGCATGCAGCAGAACCTTAATAAAATATGCCAATTCAAAAGTTAATTTTTAAATGTTTTTGCATCTTTTCACTGACCTAAACATTCAAATCAAATGTCAAAAAACACCCCTTTTCAAAGCAGTTTTTCACTCAAATTTCTGTTTCATAAATAAAAACACTACATCCATCAGGAGCCTGTTCCAGTGATTTCCAGTGATAGTTCACCCAAAAATTAAAATCTTCATGTACACACAGTTAGCCACATTTCAAACCTGTACGACCTCGAAAGATATTTAGAAGATTGCTGGTAATCAAACACCGCTGGTACCCAAACACCACCAGCCCCCATTAAATGCACATTCTTGGGTTAACTATCCCTTTAACTACATTTTTGCATCTAAATGGAGGTATTTTGCTCTACAGGTCTGTAATTTATCTTTATACTTAAAACTTAATATGTTAAAGGATACAATCTTTGAGAAACTTACCATCAAACTGAGCCATTTTCTCACAGAGCTTGACCTCTCCCAAAACAGCCTTAAACTGAGGTTGGTTGACACAGGTCACAAACCAGCGAGTGACATTTGGGTAGGGTTGACGGAAAGAGGGCTCAAGAACCTGAAGAAATATTGCAATAGCAATTTTAGCATCACAAATTCGGCTGGCCTGGAGAACATACATTTGAACTGCAAATCAACCAATTACTAGCAAAAGACTCTTTTAGCCATTTAAATTACTTCTTGTTCTACAGATATGAAGAGTCACTGGTGTCACAATTCGATTGTGATTATCATGTAAACAATTAGATTCAATATCACAATGCATTGCATCATCTATTTGCAATCTGTCTCCTCTACACACTCACACAGTGTAAAAAAAGTGTAAAATCAAGGCGTTTGTCCCATCGCATCCAGTGGTGCCGGATTTTTTTTTATAGTAGGTTCTATTGTTTTTTGTTACATCGTGCTGCTCATGTGAGGTGTAGACAAACGAGTCGCAACAGCAACTTCTCGTCTTGGTGGTCGAAGCAGTACTTTGACCGAATAGTACACTCCAGTGAGCAGAGACACAAACTTCTTTGATAACGTGAGTAAATCGCTTCGAGATGCAATGTGGCGTCTTTTACATGTCAGAGAGAGATTCAAATGATAACAGAAGTAACATTACTGGGATTAATGCAGAGAGTTGCCAACTCACAAGCATATGACGCGTTTACAAGCTCGTACTCTGCCCAAATTAATCTCACACCAAATAACAGACCAACATATAAAGTAAATACAGCCTGACAACAAAACTGTTCTTATGAGTGTCTGTCAGGATTGTGATGCATTGTTCTGATTATGCTTCACATCTTAACTGGACATGTTAGTAACAAAACTAACGATTGTAGTTTGTAGCGCGGACAAATCCGAGTGAGCGCTTATATCCGTCATTATGGTAAAACACGTCATCAGAGCGCCTATTACTATATTAACGCAAATTGAGAAGCTGCGCTATTAGAGCTTTTCGTCAAGTTGCCCATCATTTCATTTTTTCAGGTTATTTTAAACCGTTTACAGGTGAGAATTCTGCGTTGTTATGTTTATCAGTAGTGTCTTTCTGTAAAGACCCCTTCAAGCGGTCTGTATATATCAGGCAAATGTATAACATAAAAAAAGTGTAACCTTATGAAATTGTTTTACGGAGACATATTTCCTATACAAGTTACATCAATGCATTTATAGTTTAAAGGGAGTAAAACTTTTGAATTTAAATAAAAAAAAATGAAAAAACTTTAGTTTACTTATGGAATTTGTGGTTAAACATTTCTCACCATAGTTACTGTAGGTTAAATATGAAATATGTAATAATTTTGAAGCAAAGTCCGACATATTACAAATAATTTGTTTTTGTAAGATCCTCTAGTCAATTATGTATTACTTTTAGTCATTACTCAGAATCGTAAGAGAATCGCAATCTCTAAATGAAACCAAAGAATAGGGATCCTCAATTTATCCAGAATCGTACAGCTTTATACAGCACGATGCTAAAGTTCGATTAACAAAAGTCATGCCACTCAGCAGCCTTTCAGACAGCCATTTAAGTCACAGCAAGAGCGCCTCCAGGCAACTATTTAGCACTGCATTTCTTCCAATTTATTGTAATGGCAGTGGCGCACCTTGTTGATATAGGTTATCTTCGGCCTTGCCCATTGAGCGCTAGTGTTTGCAGTTATAGGGGCGATTCACATTTCGCATCTTTTGAGCGTGCAAATTCTTTTTTTTAAATGAAGAAATGCTGCAGGCTCGCGCAAATAGGAAGCGACGCAGTAGCACATTTTTCAGAGTGAAACTCTTTCTTCGTGACTTCTTCCTGTTCCTGTCACACAAGCATGGTATAATAAAATACACTTTAATGTGCAAAGCCATCAGAACCGAACCGAAAACCTTGGGAAAGAAACGAGGTACGTATTAAACCATGAGAGTATTGTTGCATCCCTAGTATTTATACGCTTTTAGTCAAAAGCAATGTTTTCAATACTTTATTTACAATAAAACAGTAACCATTGGCATGTATGAAGTTTAATTGCATTATTTAATAATAATTAGTTTTTATGCATCGATGCAGATACGAACGATTCCGCTTCTCAAAAACAATCGTATTCAACAGCAATGCTGCAGATCCCCCCCAAAAAATTACCGTACGCTACACTAACCATACACGACTAGCAGTCGCTTTTTTCCGAAGTGATACTTTTTTCAGTACGAGTGATCAGAAAGGCATTGGTAACAAATTTTGTGTGATGCTACTTTCATATTGCTATAAAATTTGAAACTGCAAAAACCACCTTTATTAGTCTTTCAATCAAAAGCTAAAACATATGTTGACTAACTTTTTAGGAGATAATTTTATTTTAGATTTGACTATTGATGGCATTCCTCAACCTGCTGTCCAACAGACACAATGAACACTCACCTGTTTGTAGAGCCACAACAGTGAGCAGGCAACAGTGATGTCAGCTAGACTGATTCTCTCCCCAACCAGGAAAGTGCGAGTGTTTAAGTGCTGATTCAGAACGGCAAGGACTCGTTTCAGCTCTTCTTTGGCCTGCTCTGTAGCCTACATGCAATACAACAAAACATTGAAAGTCTTACACATTCAACTAACCCAGCAAATCATGACAGAGTAATTTCACATTTTTAGAGACAGATCGTGTATGTATTTCCACTGGTATGTTTTGAGCAAATGTGAAGAGCAATAATAATTTGTATGTCGCTTTGGTTAACATCTGCTAAATTAATAAATTATAAAACAAATCAACAGTGGTACAGATCAAATGTTGATGGCGATCAAGGGCCACAAAAAAGTTTAAACTTATGTACATGAGGAATAAAAACCTCTGCTGATGACTGCAAGCCGAAGCAAAGGTCAGTTTCTGACTGGTGTGTTTTACCATCAAAGTATCTCTACGCCCAAACGCCACACAACTCATCTGTGAAAATGCACAGTCATGTAAAAAAACACCAACCTGTTTGTTAAACTGCATGATACCCAAAGTAGGGAACACCCAAGCACTGGCTGGAGGGATGATCTCAGAGTCAGCGAAGCTAACCCACTGCAGCACCTGGGCAGCAGCCTGGGGAGTGCTACCACGAATGGCATCATTGCTCACTGTCAAAATGATAAAGTAGAATTAATTACATACAACGAACACCTCCATTATCTCTATAATCACTATTAAAAAGCCGGTATGCTAGTAAAAGCGTACTTACAATAGTGAGCAATGGCATTGCTCTCAAACAGACAGAAGCCATCATCACCCTGGTAAGCTGGAACCTGAAGAAACAAAAAATCAATGAATCGAGTCTACGTCAAGAGCCGATACGCAGAGAGGGGAGCTTGATAATGCTGACCTTGCCCAAGGGAAAGTTGCTAAGGAAGGCAGGGGATCGGTTCGTCTGCCCAAAGTTGAAGGCAGGGGAGGTGCTCGCAATTTTCAGACGAGCTCCACTGTACTGGGCAGCAATCTGAGCCTTAAAGGCCCTCCAGTTCTCTGGGTACGTGTAGAGAGTCTGCAGACAGAAAATAGTTCATTTTTACACTTCGCTGATATGACACAGTTTCTCTCATCTCCATTGACTTTGTAGGAACGTGAGAATATGAGTCCATTTAACATGAACCCGTTTACAACACATCACACAGCTGTTCATTCCCAGCAGTGAATTGTTTCATAGACAGCCCATGTTGGATACTTTTATTAAAAATAAGACTAAAGTGAGATTCACTAATTAACTGAATGATGCAACAGCACATTTGTAGACCACTTTGTGTTATCAAGGTTAAAAACCTCGAGCTGAATTTGTTCTCACATTTTTATATAACGATAGGACTTAAAAACATAAATTGTAATTATTTCCAGTCACGTTGTTCTTACTGACTGCCAACTCAGTGCTCATTTCTCTCATCTTTTGTTGACACATGAACATATGACATAAACGCTTCACTTTCAATTAAAATATGAAGTTATATAACGTAACACAATATTCAGGCTTTGACAAAATAATTAATGTGAGAACGGGACACTATCAGCTTCATATGCCGCAAACAGACATGCAAACGTGGCACAAAAGCGGTGAAATGAGATCCTGTATTTCCTCCCTCTTAACCAACAAATAAAGGGGTGTGGAGGTACATATAAAATAAATAATCATTCCGACAGGCCAGACACAGACTATCAAACACGACGGAATGAAAGTAAAGTTCTGATATATGAGGATTGAAGTGATTTTGGGAAGATTGCTGATGGAGATGTGCAGTAAGAACAGGTCTATGGGTTTCTCCCATTTTACTCACCCCTGCCGCCATCTTCAGGACGAGAGAAAGGAGGAACGGAGGCGCGTGGCTGTGACGTTTAGCGCATTGTGTCGCAGAAATAATACGCGAGAAGTGCGCGCTGAAAGCCGAATGCGTTGTCATCGTTCAGATTTTTTATACATATATATATATATATATTTTGGTTTGCAGGAAAGTTTGACAGGTTCGTTTACAAAAGCTTAGTACGCATTTAAGTAATATTAATCACATATTGTAATTTATATGATTTAATATTTTTAATATTGTTACGTATTCCATCATACAATGAGCATTTTTTTGTATTTATTTACTTTAGAGGCCCACATCCCATCTGTTTCAGGGTGCTGGGATATTTTATTCATCACTCAAAGTTAAAGGACATGAAGCAACATGCATGTGTTGTCTGAGATATATGTAGTTGTGTTGCATGTCATTTCGTATTTCATTTCGGTCATTGAAATAACCAAGAATACTGGAGAAACTCTAGTAATGGACATATTTAATAGTTTTAGCCATAGATGCAGAAAATCCCCCTATAGACCCCTTCAAAAAAACATAAACGATGCTAGTTTGGATAAATTTCCTCTTACAGTTTTTTTCCACACTACACAAATGTTTTGAACAAAATGCAAGTTACATTTATAACCGAATCAAAATGTTAAATCAATACTTTTAGGATTAAATTTTTTGTTTGATAAAAATTAACTGAAACCATTATTCATTTTGTGCCAGTGTTTACCTATTGCAAATTAGTCAGTATGAAAGAACTGTGCATATTGCGTTTGAAGGCCTTTTTATAGATAGTAGATGGAAATCCTTTAGATTTTGAGGTGAAACTCCACCTTAAATTCACTCCCTAGGCTCCATCCTGCGGCGTTGCTTTCCATTTCCAGCCTGCTTATATGCATCTGCGTGCACTTGTAGAAGTGTTAACGCTCAAAAGAGTATACGATCTTTGAATTGCCTTTCTGTTGATGGTCTAGTGAGACCAAAGCAAGAACTAGCTAACTAGATTGAACACTTTTGCCATATTCTAAATGGGATCTATATAGTTCCACACTTTCTTGTACAAAAATAATTAAGAAAATATGCAGACATTTAAGCTCTAGGACCATAAAAAATTGATGTCATGGTTTCAAAAACTCGGCCGTGCCTCTGACTTTGACATCCTAAAAATATCATTTGGATGAAACATTTTCATAATGTTGTTTTAAAACATTTTGTGTAAGCTGTTGTTGTATTTAGCTGTAACCCAGGTTTAGTTGGAGGAAAATGTATTTAGTGATTGCTTAACACAAACATTGCAACTGTGCAAATTGGACTCTATGGGTTACAGATGGAATATACAAACAGACAAAAAAAGCAGTGGAGATTTAAAAAAACAATAAAAAATACAAAGTAGTGATAAACAGTTTGTGGTGTGTATTGTATTACAAAAGAAATATATATATATCACAGTGCAAAGGGCACATTGAAATTTACACAAAATGATTCATTTTAAAAGCAAGTGATGAATGACAGCATTATCATCTCTAAATATGTTTTCAAAAAAGTCCTAATAATAACATCAATTGCTTTCTCTGATGCCTCATTAATTACACTCTCCATTTTCAGGTCTTTCCATTACTTAGAATCACTGCTGAGTTACATTTTGTTCCCATTTTACTGTATACGATGATGTTCCAAATGTAAAAAAACGGACAATGAGAGGATAAAAGATAAGTGTTTAAAAAAAGGCTAGAAACTATTGATAACTTCTAATGCATGAGAACACAATTACAGTATATACATAAAGAAAACAACTATGTGTCATCACCGCAGAATTAAGCTTTGTATTTCCAATATTCTTGGCTGAGGATCAGCTGACAAGACCTGTAAAAATAACATCAAAATGGGTATACAATATATGTAAGACACAACATGCATTGCCAACAAAAGAAAGAATTAATTCCCATAAAATTTTGCCTGTCAGAAGATATTTCACAAGACTGACAAATCTGACACTTAATTTTAGATTTTAAGGATATATTTGAGTTAAGGATTAGCCTTAATCATTTAATGTACATTATCTAATGGTCTGTTATAGAGAATTAGATATTCTTATTACAGGGAATAGTAAAAAGCATAAACTGTGATTTTTTTACAATAGAATTTCAATAAAGGTAACACAAAGATGCATGACACTGATTTAAAAACAGATAGCAAAAAACCTACCCAAATAGTCATCCATGAGAGATCCAATAGCAAACTAAAAGAAAAAAATGAATAAGTTACATACATCATTTTAAGATTTCTGATAAGTATAGTAAACAATGCTATCCAAAGTCATCAATTACAATATCATTCTTATCCACTCGAGTTCCCACAATCTTTAGTCGAATTTCATCATCTTGTTGGATCACAATGTCCTGTTAAAGAGAAGAAAATGAAATAGTGTATAGTTGTGGTACTTTAATAAGCATTCCCTTCAACCACCATTTCTTAATGGTGATTTACTAAATCTTACCTCATCAACTGTTTTATAGCAGGGAGGATTTGAGTTTGGGTCAAACTCCATCTCAGAGGGAATAGACTAAATACAAAAATGACAGGTGTCAAGGAACAATTACATATTGTGGTCAAATATGACGTTTTGTCAGTTTGTAAATAGATGACTAAGAAGTCAATGAAAGAACTTTAAAATTAATTTGACCCGAACAGAGCACATTATAATTTTGGACAATAACATGGCTGGGTAGAAACACCTCAACTAACCACATAAGATAATAAACATGTTTTCAATATACATGTAATGAGGGGGTACATAACACTAAACAACATAAACAAAAACACTTCTTATTGGAAACCTACATGACGAGAAATGAAACAAGACATGGGGCCAATTTCGGTAAATAGCCCAACCTGTAAATAGAAAGAGAAGATAGAATATATAATTAAAAACTATAGCAGGTTACAAGAGTTCACGTATGATATCCACGTTAATAAGGAATCCATGTCTCAATGTTATCTACTATTCCCATACACATCAAGTTGCACTACAGTAGAATAGGGTGCACACAGTTTAAGAAAATTGGACTCGTACTTTGTTAACTTGTGTGACAACAGCATCCACCACTTCTCCTTTGAAAGGACGAAATACAATTGCTTTGTATTTGACAGGGTACAACACAAAACCTCTGCCAGGTTGAATCACACCAGCGCCGATATTATCAATTGTAGTTACTGCAATGACAAAACCATACCTGCGAAACAAAAGAGACATATTAGATCAACATCGGTGGACATTATTTATTTATTAAGATCTCCACCTTTCATAAGAACTTACTTTCCCGTACACGTCCCCTCCACCTCTGTGAAAAGCTTCTGTTTGACCGTGTTCAGAAGGTTAGGTCCGAAGTACCTTGGATGGAGGAGAATCTCATGCTCCAAAGAGATCTATTGATAAAACACAATGAACATGCATGGATATTGCAATTTCCATTTATTCGAAAATTACACACTTAACTCTTATATAATGCGAAACAATTGAGATCTTACGTGATAAAACATCTCTTAGGGCGTTGTGTCTGTCAAAAGTACAAACTTTGTTCAAAAGGAAGAGTAAATTAACTCTAATGTATTATTTTGCACGTTCGAGCGCCGATCTTCAAAAAGCGAATCCGGCTACTAAACAGAATATCCGGTGACTTCGATTTCAAATTAAGAGTCTAAACACATCTTGAGCAGAATGGCTTTACACTCAAATGTTATAAGTAAAGGGTTGCTTTAAGTTTACTTTTTTGTGTTGTATGACGTTTTAAATGAAATATTTGTACATTTCAGTATGAATTACAAAATTAACAAACAAAAATATTGGTAATAAAATAATTTATACATATAACGTTAAATTATTGATCAATATTTTTTTGATAATATCTACTGAAATTTATCACTAATATGTTATTTATGGTTTTCCTAATCCAGTTGTTTTTTACTTGAGAGACGTGCTGAAAATCTTACACACCACATGCGATAGCATTGACAATAAACAACCACAAGAGGTCCCTATGATCACTAAAATATGGGAGTTTGTGTAATATGCAGTGTCACTACTGAAGCGATTGTTCTAGATCCGCTCGAGTGAAAATGAGTGGTAACAATTGTGGCAAGCTCCGGGATTTGGATTTTTATGTGAAAATGTTTTCATAATTAAATTATATCTTTTTAAGGGTCACTTAAAACCTATTTTTTTTATTCAGCCTTTGGGGTTGAATAAACAAATAATACATGTTATTATCATGTATCAGAATCAACCAGCATTCCTTTAAACATGTTGCATGCATAATATGCAACCTAAAATGAAGGATAATCTTTCCTGTGGGTTTTTGTTGTTGCTTTACAGCAAGTTTTTTAAAAACGTCTCTTTCAAAAGCATATAAAGACTATATGCAGTGGAGTGCTATAGATCAGAATGTCTCACTATTGTTGCTCAGGCAGGTCAGATATCCTCAGACTAAAGCCGTGCATGTTGATGAGGATGGGCAGATGTCCACACATATCTAAGCATGGTGGATGGGGATGGTATCATGCATGTCCAAAATGAGGACGGTCCTTGGGGACTTTGCCATTCTGTCTGCATTCTTGCAGAGTGCAGGCACTCACATTAACCCTAATATAAAAAAAAACGAGAGAATGCCTACAGATGTCCTCACACTCACAAGTTCATGGCCTTCGTGTAATACAGACAGTTGCTTTCATTTAATCAAACTCCTTTTTTCAAAATCCTTTTATTCACTTTTTGTTTCTATGCTTTGTGAGTTTGGCCATATAACAGGTCAATGAAAAAGCCTTTAAGTGCACAAGGAAAGCAATTTCTTTGTGCAAAAGGAAAACACTGGTTGTGTTATAAACATGGTGTTTTAGAAGATATAAAAAATATTACAAAATATGTTTTCCAGTTGTCATTGTATGCAGAAGAACAAATGTGAGAACTATCATACATTTTGTTTTTCCAAAAATCTCTTGCAGTGGATGTGTTATGAAGTGTTGCTAAAGTCTCTAATTTCATCACTTAAAAAAAAACATGACATAAATAAACATTACGTTTTCATCTTTGAATTTTGTGATCTCTAAAATGTTTATTTAAAACTATTACATCAAAAATTAAACGTATCTACAATTGTGTTTTACTGAGCTACATGAAAGAATGACGCTCAGTGTTTGGTTTCGACCATCACGCTATTTTCAAATATATTTATCCTCTGTAGCTTTCATTTTGTGCGAGTAAAGCCCCTCCAGTGTTGATCTGAGTGCTCTCAGAGCTGATGGAAAGGAAAATCCTGTTCCTGGAGCCACTACTTTGCTTCCCCCTCTCCCCCTTCTCTCACCAAAGGTAGCTTTCAGATGCAAAATAAGCAGACATATGGAGAGGAGGTCTTTCTCCGGCCCTCCTAAAGATTCAGATTGTATGACAAATCACGTCCACCACCAGCCTCCCAACCCCACACAGAATCTCCAGACAACAGCTTCATTAGGGTGAAAGAAGGAGTTTTTGCAGCTTTGTCGAGTCAAGCTCGGACCCCTTTCCCTTCTCAATTACTCCATTGTTGCCTAGAGATTCAAGTTATTGCACTCAAAACCATATGGCTGATTTGAACACCTTCAAGTGATGCATCACCAAAAACCTACATTTCATAAGGTGTCTTAAGTGGGCACACACATTACATTTTTTTAATAAATTGCCTTGACACATTTTTAGCAACAGATGGATATGTGTTGATGAACAATGTGTGTTGCAAAATGAAAAAAGTTTGACCTGAAAAACTGTGAAAAAAGCTTTAAAGTCTACTAAGAAAAAAATCCACTGAGTGGAACAGTCTGGTGAGGTCAGGTGTATGAACATATCATTAGTCAGAGAATCGCTCTATACTTCCTCCCTTTTAACGGTGATGTTGCTTGTGCAAAGCTTCTTCTCATTTTACCAAATAGTTGCCCTGGTTACTTTCAGATATAAAGTCCTTAGAGACACAGCTCTCATTGTTAACACTGATGCAGGGTAAACTAGAGGTAAATTATGCACTTGCACAAACACATGAAGACAAGTGAATGCCCCACCGTAGGGTTTGTATTTAGACTTGGACATCTGATTGATAGTACAAGGTTCACGAACTGGTACATTATGTGTCTGGCTCACAAAGAGAGCCTAAAATTTACATTCGCATAGCTTGTAATGAGATTCCATTGGATTCTGATAATAGCACCTGTTCCAAAATCTTCAAATACATACAAAAATACATTCGAGCTATGTTTTACAAACAAATTGAATTGAAAAATCTAAACATTAATGAAAAGTTCGTAGCTTTGTATAAGCATAAATGCATTTCAAGGTGGGATCTTGTCAGAAATTTGACAACATAATACTACCAATAATAATCATAATGTTGAGTGTTGACCGTGCATGAGCCCATTAATGAATTTTCATGGCCAAAAAAATCTTATACAGTCACATTATAAATATGAATTATATAATAATATTGTTATTTTTGTAAAAATAATACCTGCTGAAGTATCTAAATTATTGAAATTGAATTGAACATTTTTTTATAAATAAATAAATAAATAAATAAATAAATAAGAAAGAAAGAAAGAAAGAAAGAAAGAAAGACAGAATGAAAGAAAGAAAGAAAGAAAGAAAGACATTTCAATATCCTATAGCTATAACAGGAATTACATTTTAGGCTACTAGCCCTTATTTCACAGTTAATGAAAACAAAAGTTGTATAACTTTAGATTTTAAGCATTATTAAGCCACTGAGTATATAACACTAGCAAGTGACAGTGTTGATGGTGTCTTCAAACATTGTAGTAGAATTTATCTTCTGTCTTTTATACCAATGTCTGGACGAGTTTGTGGGGGTGATTTTCTTATTTGGGGTGTGGTATCCCCGTACAATTGAAGCACTGGAGTAAGGAATTAATTATCATTCAAAAGTAATGGCCCTATTCTGCCCTGCTTGAATTCTGAACAAGGAGAAAAGGTCCCCTGGCCCCGATCCTGCCGCAACGCCAGGGGAAAGGATTATTCCGGGGATTACCATGTGAAAACTTCTATCAGACTTTCTGACTCAAAGATCTTTTGCGAACAGTAATCGCGTTAATACCCGGGGATTAATGCTGGGCCAAACGTAAAATTGAATTTTAATACGAATTGCATAAATAGATATAAAAAAAATTAAAAGACTATTCTCGCCGAGAAAAAAGAGAGTTCTGTCGCTCACGCGTCACTTTCCAAGCCCAGGCAGAAGTATGACCACGGGTCGAACGAGACCCAATGCACCATTTAGTATAAAAGCGCTTCAAGACACAATTTTCCACACCTGCCATGCAAATCTTTAGCAAGTCACGCAGCGTCTTTCTACTTTAATTTTCTTTTCGTTTATGTTTTCAGTATTAAAGTAGGCTATAAATTGCATTTAAATACTACTGTTTGCTCATCTTTAAACTCTGCGTTGCATTGCGTTCCTAAAATGTGCAGTGCGCACGACTGTTTTAGGGTTTTAGGGTTCAGACCCTCTTTAAATAATTCAGTTGTTTCATTTTCTCACGTGTTTCTGCTATTGAAATGCAATAAGGTCTCGTGCACTTGTGCCTAATCCTGTCAAAATCTCCTTGGCAACATCTCTCAGCTGTGGGCAAAACCCTTCTTCCTCCACTCCGCCCCTTTTCTAGAGAAAAACCCTGACCCATCCATCACTTTTGTGGAAATAATGTTAAGTAACATTGTAAAACAATAACTTTTTTATGACTTTATAAGAGCAATAAGTGCATGGCCCGAACCAGATCACTAATGCCCTGACTGGAAGCAAAATTGGCATTCAAGCTGTTTTCCCTCTTTGAAGTTATTACTGACAGGTTGGTGTTGTAATAGTAAAATCGATCTCCCCCATCACCCCAGTCTGGACCTCCGAAGAGCGATCGTAAGGGCTTTAAAACGAATGCATTCGCCATAAAATCCTAAAGCCTAGACAACAGATAAAGCAGTTTTTTAAACTTTCATTGCAACAGTATCCCACATTGCTGAAGCCAAGTATTTCGTTTGCAAATTCATCTCCATCTTTATGACTCAATAATAGTTTATGTGTCTGAAATTATGCATCCAGCCACTTGTGCTTCTTTTCACGCCAGCGAAAGCACAAACGTGTCTCAAAAGCGGGGTGTTTTTGTTCACGCTGGGACTATTTGAATAAGAATAATGCTATTGGAGTGTCGCAGGCCGAGAAAAATGAGTGACAAAAGCTTAGAGGCACAGAATTTGGACGGGGTACAAACCGTATAGAGCTGAAAAGAAGAGAGAGGAGAGGCGCACAATGGAACAATTCACCTTATAATCGCTTTGATATATCATACATGCCTGAAGACTCTAAACATTGTGTAATTATTTATAAATGACTGTGCCCCTATCGCCATAATGCCACAAGGAGAAAGGCACCGCAGGTCTCTCCCCAAACTATTTCTAAATAGTGCCCCCTTCATTTTTTTTCTATAGAGGGGCGAGGTGCTAGCAATTGAATAAATTGAATAATTAATGAACAATTGTACGGCTGTCTCATAAAGATGTCTTTAAATAAAACTTAAGGCACTGCGTATAGTGACAGCATTTGATTGAACTGTATCTTTCACCTTGTGAGTTGTAATAACTCAAAATGTGTGTTGGGGCAGCGGTGTGGAATAATATAACTTTCTCGAAATAAATTTAGAACGTGACATTTATTTATTTTACGTTCTCTATTTATTGCGTAGGCTATACTGCAATATAAATATAATATAGCTAATTCAAAATACTAATGACAGAACACGTTTTATGCGTAAACACTATGCCATTATAGCTTACAAAAGTTATCAAAAATCTCATGCGCACGCAAACTCGATGAGTTTTGCTCGTCTTTCCAAAATAGTTTGTGATTGCACGACAATTTAAAAACGTGTAAACCTTCAAAACTTCGTTCTTTGTAGCTTCTATAGACCTCGTAAAGTCCACTCTTTTCAATGTCCTCTAGAGATTTACCTTAAAGTGGGCTTGGTCCTTGTTGGACAGATAGCAACATCTCTGCTCGCGTGGCTGGGCAGCTCTCCGGCTCTCTGATTGGCCAGCGGTGATTACAGGCACGCTTCAGAGGGCGAACAAACAACAGGCATAAATTATGCTAATGAGATGGTCGTGCGGCACGGGGCAGACCTGATGCAAACCATTCATTCATCCTTCACAAAAATGCCAAAGCGAGGGGGGGTTTGTCCATTGTCCCACCAGGATATATAAGGTGTGTGAGGCCAGTCGTGTGCCAAGCTCACTTGCTCACACGAGCTGATTGAGGGGTAAGAGCAAGACAGACGCGTGCCTTTAACTTCAATACAAACTATCTGCAGGACTTTGCCGCTGTGCAAGCCTTCAAACACATTGTATCATCTCCCAGCCATAATAAGGTGCGTATTTGCAACTGAAAACTTTGCCATTGCATTCTCAGAATCCGAAATGCCACATTAGACCCTTCTTGGTATATTTCTAACGTTTTCCTTCGTTTTCTCTGCAGATTATCAACACTACCATGGAGACTCTGTACTCCGACATGGATAACTCCAGCTGTGACTACTCGTTTACGCACACGGATGATGAGGACTCGCGCAGCAGCAGCCACACCGCGTCCCCCGCGTCCTCCTGTGGAAAGCCACCTGCGTCTCCAGCTGACAGCCTGCAGGAGACCACCGCTGAGCTCCAGCAAAAAAAGAGGCGCAGGGGGCGTGCGAAGAACCAAGGCACCGTGCACGTCGTGAAAAAAAACCGACGCGTCAAAGCAAACGACCGCGAGAGGAACAGGATGCACAACCTCAACGACGCCTTGGATTCTCTGAGAAGCGTGCTCCCTGCCTTTCCCGACGAAACAAAGCTCACCAAAATCGAGACCCTGCGCTTTGCCCACAACTACATCTGGGCACTTTCCGAGACCATCCGGATCGCAGACCAGCGGCAAGGCGCGAAGTCAAGAGACGCACCGCTGCTGCTCCCGGGACTAAGCTGCATTGGAGAGGCACCAAGCCCGAGAGGCAACTCTTGCTCTTGGGCATCCAGTGCCTCTTCGGCTTCATCTCCGTCTTATTGCACCTCAGACCCCGACAGCCCTGCAGCCATTGACGATTTTGGATATTTGAAGAATGATGTATACAGATACCACAACTTCGTGCCTAGCATCTTTTAAAATGATAGACTCATTCCCGTGTCTGTACTATAGCTGCAGAAGTATATAGTGTAATAGAGGATGTTTCTCTTACTTTTTCATTAGAACCAAGCCCAGAGACAACATTAGGTATTCACTGTTTGCCTTAACGACTGTTACAGTTCACAAATGAGAATGTTGTTTTATTTTTGTACGTTTTGTTTCGTTGATATCAATGTCTTTGCACTTTCCCAGCGCGTTGCATTCCTTGGAATACCTATGACCTTAACCCTAGAGAAAATTATAATTTAAACGAAGACAGATTTGCCTTTGCAGTCCAAGGTGAAAAGTCAATATTACAATTTGTAGAGCGATAATGCAGAAAAACGAGCGTGAAAATTCAGTTTCAACGCTGGGACAATAGACTGAAAAGCCATCACGAGACAAAGATCTGGCCTTATGCATTATGTATTTTGACCCGAAGAAACTCCTCTGTCTGACTGAAGAGTACAGTCAACTAGCTGTCATAACTTTTTTTACTTTTATTTATTCAACCTGCTTTCGTATTCTAATGTATTGTATTTGTATTGTATATAAAGAGATTTATTCTATTATGTATTTACCTCAAAATATAAATCGGGTGCAAATATGTTTGTACGAATAAATATAACGTTTTCTAAAAAAAACTTTCTGAGTTTGCTTGTTTTCTTTATATGGCATGAGATGGGCTCTGGATGAAACAACTCAGTGATGACTGAAAACATGACAGACATATTTGTAATTAGTAAAGCCATTGTGGCGTCACTCTGGGTCACAGCGCATAATATAACGGTTACAGCAGCAGGTGCATGGCTATAGATTTGCGATAGCGCGCAAGCGTCATCTCATTTGTCAACAGAACTGCTTGCTTTTGCGCATATATACGCGTAAATAATGACATATATGAGCCCTCCAAACTCTAAATGCAGCAGAGGTTTTGATGGAAGATCATTTGCTTCATACATGCAAGTGTAAAAATAAAATATATTCTTTAATCCTTAAACAACTATACACAATTTATTACAAATTAAAGTAAACAACAAAACAACAACAGTAAAAATAAAAATAATTATTATTAGTATTTTAAGAAAATTCTTCTTTGAGAGAATACACATTTGCATAAAATATTCCGTTGGAGCTGATCCTATCTAATTTTCGCGCACTTGGTCAAATACGACGTGAGAGTTTTCATTTTGTGCACGTTGTGAATAATGTTCAGGAGATTGTTGAAGGGGTTCAGGATAAATCCTCTATTTGGGAGTTCCGCATGAGGTCCAGCCAATCCTCTTGTATCTGGACGTGGCGGGGATAGAAGAGTATAATAGCGCGTGCATGCTGAAAGCCGTAGGGAAGGGCGCATGCCAGCTGAAACGAGAAAAGGGGCACAGGCATGATGTTTATCACTCTCTCAAGAAGTTCATTTTAATGAAGAGCATTCACTGAACATCAAACATCCAGGATGGGTCATGGAGAACAACCACACAAGTAATAATATGCAGTGGACTTCAAAGTAAAGCACTATCTTTTAGAAGTTTTTCTCATATTTATGGCTTTGCTGACATTATGACTACACTTCTTTGTTCTCATTCACAGATGCATAAGCTGTATACTAGCTGAAAATGCACCTGCAATGTGTAGTCCCCATTTTAATCTTCAACATGCCACAAACTATATGAGGTGAAAGGAAAGCAATTACATATGCGATCATTTATCACCTATTATCACTAATTATTACAATTTTGTCAAAGAGTTTAACATTTTAACATGCCCATAAAGAAACAAAAAACTGTTTTAACAACCTTGAATTATTTTTGGTTTTAGAATCTCACAGAGTTTGATTGTTTGTGTATTTCTAATTATAAATATAATCACAACTCTAGCAATATTTAAGAAATCATTGAAAAGCGTGCAACTTTACAGATGAGTGCAATCCCCCCTCTCCCCCTTCCCTCAGGGCTGAAAGCCTGTATCAATGCAGAAGGGCTCACTCAGGTCACAGGTCACTCAAGGGCAGGAGACCCCTCACCTCCCAAGGAGACGGCCTCCCATGTCAACGACCACAGAAACATCAAAACACCCATCATGTTTGTACAGCCATTTGCACACAGCTACATATCAAGCCCTTCTGAGACAAGGTCTTAGACATTTTGCCTTGGGAGGTCCTGTTATGATTTGACATTGCTTTTTCTGTTTCCCCATGTCATTTTGTAGTTCTTTGTGGTTTCTCTGGTTCTTGGTTTAATGTTCAAGAGTGTCAGGTGTTCCTTGTTTGTCCTTTGTTATCCCATTTATATATATAGTCCTAGTGTTTCATTTGTCCTTTGTCGGTTGTTGTATGGGTTTTCTTGGTTTTGTCCCGTTATCTCTTTTTGTTATGTTTCTAGTTCTCAGTGTGTCATGTGGATTTTTAGTAATGTTGATCTTTATTTTGGTATCATTAAATAACTTTTCAAAACTGCAAGTGGATTTGCTTTCCTACCTGGTTACTCCCTTGTTACAGTAAGACTGACCTAAATATGGATTCAGCAGTATTCCTCATCAGTATGTGGCAAGATAACTGAACCCTCGAGGACCATATTCAAGACTTTCTGGACATTTCTTTTTACTATGGTCTCCCGGACTACGCCCTCATAGATTTGATCTGTTATGGATTAAACCACTTAAAGAAAACATCTCATCCATAATGGTCCTCGAAGGTCACTAGTGGAATTCTTTCAATACGCCTTGCTGACGGTCGGGTCCCCATTTACTGTAGGTGAGACTGAGGAGGGAGCTTCCCCTACAATTTTTTTGAGGGGGTGGTAGGCCTCAGGCTCAGAGCCCGCTCTCAATAGGGCTGACAATCCAGAGCCCACTCGCAAGATGGCCACCAACCCAGATCCTCCAGCCATCATGGCCGCTTCGCCAGTGGTCCAAAATCCGATGGTCCCAAGTCCCGTAGTCCCAGAGATGTCTGGGATGGCTACAGCTCTGTGGCGTGTGTGGTCTACGCTCTGTTTATCAATCTCCTAGAGGTTATTGCAGCCCACGAACCTGAGCCCAGTCAAGTTCAAGGGTCCGTTACTGAGCCCAGTCAAGTCTAAGAGTCTGCTCCTGAGCTCATTCAATCCAAGAGTCCGTTCCTGAGCCCAGTCAAGTCCAAGAGTTCTCTCCTGAGCCCAGTCCAGTCCAAGAGACCCTTCCTGAGCCCAGTCCAGTCCAAGAATCTGTTTCTGAGCTAAGTCAAGTCCAAGTGTGCACTCCTTAGCCCAGTCAAATCAAAGATTGAGCTCCTGAGCCAAATCAAGTCAAGAGTCCGCAACTGAGCCAAGTCAAGTCAAAGAGAGTGCACCTGAGCCCAGTCTAGTCAAAGAGTGTGCACCTGAGCCCAGTCTAGTCAAAGAGTCCGCTTCTGAGCCCAGTCAAGTCAAAGAGTCCGCTTCTGAGGCCCGTCAAGCCCAAGAGTCTACTCCTGAGCCAAGTCAAGCCAAAGAATACGTTCCTGAATCTAGTCAAGCTCAATAGTTTGTTACTGAGTCCTTTCAAGTTCAAGAGTTTGTTACTGAGTTAATTCAAGTTCAAGAGCCCGTTCTTGATCCAAGTCCAGTCAACAAATCTGTTCCTGATCCAAGTTCAGTCAACAAATCACCACCCACTAAACTGACTCCACCCTGGCTGCCGCCTCTGGCTCTGCTCAAGTCCCGCCTTCAGCTCTGCTGATTCCTCCATTGCTGCCGCTTTCAGCTCAGCCAGTTCTGCTTCCTGCTCTGCCGGCTCCACCCCTTGACTCCACTTCCTGCTCTTGGTTGTTTAGAGTGTCTGGAATCCACTCTTATAGGTAGTGTTCTGTTATAATTTGACATTGCATATTCTGTGTTATGTGAACTATTAGTTTCTTTGTTCTGATCTTTATTTTATAATTATTTAAAAAACTTTTCAAAACTGCAAGTTGATCCGCTTTACTGCCTGGTAATTCCCTTGTTAGAGGTACATGTACTTCACGTAACACAACTGTCAAAAATACCACTGTAGGTGACATGTAGATGAATTGATTGGGCACTTAAAATTTGAAAGGCAAAATAAGAATATCAATAGATCTAATATGCATTGTGGAAAGATGTGGAAATTCCGTTACAGCAACAATAGATTGAGTATTTTTCATATGTGGTTGTACATTACTCAAAGCTGATTTGTAAGCATCTTGTGTTCAATAAAAACATTAGGAAATACGTTCCATAGATTTTTGGTTAATGCATTTTTGTTTATTTTGTATTAACTCATTATTTTTAATCATGTCCTCTATTGGATTCTACTATCAACCTTTTCATTTGATTCTTTCATTATATCCAAATACAATAATTGTTATAGTATGTCTTTGAAAAGTTGTGGCACATCTATATTGACTGTGAACCTGTGAAAGCATAAATAAAATAAAAAGATGTCCCAACTCAAAGAGTCGGCAGAAGATGGATGAGGTTCCTCTGTGAAAACTTAACCAGATACCACAGAGAGATGGTATAAGGGTACAAAAAGCTCAATTCAAAGTCCAATTAAACTATAACTGCCAGTTAATGACAAACAGAAGGTAGAAAAGAGGGGGTATGAGGTTATTCAGAGTATAGGGAGATACGACTCAAAAGATCATGAGCACATCATAAGGTTAAATAGATTTGTTACTCTTTAATTACTTATGAGAACTAAATATTAAAATAATCAATTTATTTAATGCAAAAGGAGTACAAATAAATCAAAATGTTACATTTTGAAATGACAAAAATATCATAAACCAACAGTCATACACCACAATTAAAGATTTGATTGTACTTTAAGGCTCATTTATATAAACAATATAATAATTAACATTAGAAAAATTACATTATAATTCAATAAAATATATAATTCATATAGCCCATTGTGGTCTTAGATTCAGAAGTCAGCAGACACTTCAAATAGCTCAGCTCTGATCGCTTGTTTTGGGTTGTAGACTGCCTCTTTTAACCCTGGAGATCTGTGACTAATTCTGTTTGGGGATTTATCCTAAACAGAGATTAACAGATGAGTGCTGAAAATTGCATGGTCCTGCCTTCTGCCAAACTCACCTTAAGATCAGTACAATCCTTCCCCTTAGCACCTCTACAGAAAATCTTCACACCTTGTCCCCTCATGGCTCTGAAAGAACAGCAGCAGAGGATCATTATGGTAGCTAATGGTTTGTTTGGAAAATAGAGGATTATTTTAAGTCTGATTGGAAAGACAGGTGTCACATATTTTTTTTTTCATTCTTTAAAAATTAAGAAATGAAACTGACCTGATATTACAATACATCCTTCACAAAAGTCTAATGATCAGAGAAGTCTATTTTTATTTCCATCTGAGGGCTTTGAATTAAAGTTTTTATTTATACAGCCGAAGAAAAAGTTTTTATATTTAATTTAATATGAACAATTTTGCTGTAATGTAGCAGGCTGTTTTTTTTTGCTGTTTTGCAGCAGGTTTGCAAGTAACCTTCTGTAGATTTAATTTACGATTTAGTTTTAAACTTACCTAGTTCTTATATTTTCTTTCATAAAACAAGACTATAGGTCACTTTTCTTGATATGTAAATGTATCGAAATTTAAGAAGTTTTAAATATTTTTACTAGAAAACAAGACAAAAATGCTTTTGAAGAATGTCTTTTAGAGCAGTATTGCTGTTCTAATATCAGTAATGACACCAGTCTCTTCTTGCTCATTTTGAATATCAAAAGTCAAAGTGTTAACTCAAATTGATAACAGTACTAATAGGAAAGTAGTAGTAATTAAATCTACAATAATTATACTGTCAACCTGCAAAACTACAGCAACGTTTTACAGTGTTCTAGATGTATTGTGTTCATTCCAGTCCAGCTTTGTAAGTTTTATCAAAATCAAATATAAGGAGTGACATAAAATCATCCAACATCAATGTGAAAGACTGACAGCATGACAGGACACATGAAAACTGATAAAAAATCAAGGTTATCAGATAAAAATATTTTTAAACTTTCATAAATACATGTACAAATAGTATTGCTTAAAATATGAAGAGAGGCCTACAAACTAGTTTTCTTTGCAGTATTTGAAGTCTGAAAAAATACATGGCATTTTTCTGTAATTCTGACCTGTTTCACTTGTTTTTATTTTCTCCAAAATAAGCAATATGAAACATTATTTTGAAATATTGTTAGTAGTTCCCACAAAAATTATCATTATGGTCAAATGGTCTATGTACACTGATAAAGTGCCTGTACAATTTATGGCACAAAGTAAATTTAGAGTATGTTAATTCCAAACAAAACATTAGATTTCTTTGCGTCTTTGCTCTTTGGAACATCTACAAATCATGCAGGGAAACATTCAACATTCTTTCAAAGCTCATGCCAGCTCAAGTGCATGCTTTCAAAAAAGCAAACTAAAGAACACAGAGATCAGAAATTAATTCAGTTTATTATCAATTCAACTTTATACAAGGGTGTCCAAAAATTAGGTCCAAATGGCCATATTTGTATACAATATTTGCATTTACTGGTGCCTTGGATTAGGTAAAACTATCAAAATATGAAGTGTAGCCAAAATTGAAAAAATTCAACTTGGAAGCGGTATCATTTAAAAAATGTAAGAAAATTACAACATGTCAGAGAATATGGGTTTTATATGCATAGAAAACCAAAAGTCCCACATATAGACCAAGATTTTATTAGTTATTTATATATTGCTAAAAAGAGGAATATATATAAATGTATAAAAGAACCGTATTGAATTTGAAACATTGATAGATGCCTTTGTTCAATTTTGGACCCTATTGTATATAATATCTATTTTCTAGCCTAAAACGTATATCAACAGACAGATTGAATGTCTCCACATTCCAGTTAAAACACTAACACACCATAGCATTAAAGTAGGCTTTCAGCAAACCTGTTCAATAGGCACAATGGGATAGTATTGATCTCACTGTAAATTCCTGAACATTGTTCTCAATTTGTAAACCCACTTTATATGCTTTGTCTGTTAGAACTAAAGCTCCACTTCTCCAGACCCTCCCTCTGAATCCTCCTACAGTCAGTTTTATGACAGTTCAACCTTTGTTTTGTTCTCTCTTGTCCAAGGAGTGGAACCACAGAGTGGCCGGAATGTCAAAAGTCAAATAACCTCTTGGCCTTCTTTAATATGATGACAGGAGATTCAATTCTAGCTCACTGTATTCGGCCACGGGCTGCTCGACTCATCCTGTTTATTTCCCTACCAGCTTTCCCTCAGAGTTTATGATGGTGGAAATGGGTCCATTAGAGTTTTATTTCTAGCTAGGAGCAAGGGGTGCTTTCTCATGGATGTATCATAATGGTGAATTTAGCCTTAAGCACGCAAACCTTTCGTCAAATCAACACTTGCTTGTTGGGATGCTAATGCCACGAGTCATCGCTTTGATTTGCAAATGAATAAGAAAGCAAATGTTACTCAGCACTGGAGCTTGAAAGGGAAGATGGATCCCATGATGTCAACGTACTCTTTTAAAAAAATCCCGTAAAAATAGGTTGTAGTAGGCAATTATTTTAATCAAGTTTTCAAAAAACATAAACCACTTCACTTCACATCAAATTAAATTAAAATCTTTTACAAAAAACAACATAACAAACACAATTAATAAATAAATAAATAAAATAGGGGGGGTCTAGATGGGGAGCATGTAGCTGGTGCTTGTAGTGAATCCATGTTCAAAATATGAAAGGGAAGGTCCCCAGAAATTAAAGAATATGCCAATAGAGCCATGCAGGAAATAGCCTACATCGATCTATCTAACTTTAAATATGCCATGACAATTTCTTCCCACTTCCTATGTTTGGTGATTTTTTTCAACTTCCAATGCAAGAGTATAAGCCTTCTATCCAACATAGAAGAGAAGCCAGTGCATCTGATTGACCTGATGGTAGTGTAAGGTGTCACACCAAATATTGCTATTATTGGATCCTGTTGAAAGTCTCAAACACAACAGGCCAAAGTGGTCCTAGAACTGGACATGTCCAAAACATATTAATCAAAGTGGCCACATCTCTGTGACATCCAAAACACATCGGGTCTGTTCCTGGGAATATTTTGCCAGCTTACTTTTAGAGAGGTGTAGCCTATTATTTTGTACTGCAGTAATCCATGTCTGACACAAATAGATGTTGAATGAATTCGCTTCATTGCTAACCACCAATTTTCTTCAGGGACTTCACACCCAAAATCCTCTTCCCATTGCGTCTTTAATAAATCTAAAGATCAAGATGAATGAAACGCATGATCGATTAAAGATGGTGGAAAAATGCATTAAGAGTCATGGGTAGCAAGGGAAGTGCTTGTCTTTGTTTAAAGTGTGACCTATACTTGGCCTATAATTTTAAAGAACTATTCACCAGCGGGTTACTTAAAACTGATAAAGTACTGTCAGAAAATTACCAGTACATTTTCCTTTATTTCGCGGACATTTACATGCTAAAATGTAATCTATCTATCTATCTATCTATCTATCTATCTATCTATCTATCTATCTATCTATCTATCTATCTATTTATCTACTGTATCTATCATTCATGTAATTCATTTCTTTTTTTGGGCCATAGTGAAACAACACTTAATTTCCCACAATGGTCCAGCTCATCCCTTACTCTTAAAAAAGGAAAAATATGAATATAAAATAGATTAAACTTTTCTATACAAAAATATATGTTTCTAAAAAGAATGTGGTTCAAATGTTGTGATGCTGCATATCATAAAAATATATAATTTAAAATAAAATAAAATTTAGAAAAAAGAAAAATGTTGTAATAAATAATTACTAAAATTGCGATAATAATTATTTTGACAGGATCTAACTTGTTTTAGAGAAATGTGCACTCAGTTGAGAGAAACTGCAACAGTTCAAGAAAGAGATTACAAATACATTTATAACGTAATTCAATTACGGTACAGAAACACAAAAATTAAAAATACACCAAAACACTGAAGCAGCTGGGCTCATGTCTTTTAAGTGGGCACTTACTACGCAAAGTGATTCCGTTTTGTGTATCCAGTGCTTTGGCGACATCGTAATGCATTGCCACAGTGGCCGCCTCATTGCTTCAGTCATTTGAGAAGAACCTACACCTGTACTGAGGCAGTGAGTGCAGATGTTCCTCTATGGTAGATTAGGCATATGTCACCCATAACCTGAGGAAGAGGCCATCCCTCTGGTTTAAGGCTTGAGGAGTCCACTTTAGAACGAGAGGCAGACAAAGGGACAGAGGGCCCTTCCCTGAGGGCTGGTGGTTCCAAGTGGCTGCCTGCAGAATGTAAAGATATCTTGTCTTCATTTGTAATGGAAAGCCATGACACACACCTACACTTTGCCTCCGCCTCTATACACACACACATGCATACATCCTCGTTTGTACCTGTTTTGAGTGTGAACGTATGACAAACCTCAATTTCGTATAATACGTAGGTTACAAAATCATAGTGAAAATATTTTTTATTGCATTTTTTTAGTTTAGTACGAATATCTTTATTACAAATAAGCATTACAATGCATTGATTTAGACTTAAATAAAGGTTCAGCAGGCATAGACCACTAGTTTGTAAAAACCCTGATCCAGACCATTCCAATGGATGCTGGGACATCTGACATTTTAATGCATTTTATATACACAGCAAAAATCACAGATTTGCTTACTGTTGATCATTGAATATAAAAATGCATTTAGAAACTTTCTTTTCATTCCATAACATTTCAATTTGTTTTCCCATGCTGACATATTTGAATGTATTGAAAAGGATCATTTTCAAAAGGATCACACACTAGCCATCTCATTTAGCTATCAGTCACACTATCTTACCATAATATGTTCTCTTGCCAATACACTAACAGTGTGCTTGAAAAAGATGCATCTTAAAGTGGTTTAAAGTGGAGGCCACCGAGTTACAAGTGCTGTAGACGGTGTTAAGTGCTGTGTCTGATTAGACCGGAGTGGCGGTGAGAGCACAACTGTGGCCAGAGGAGGAGCAGCTCTCGCCACGCACTGTCACCTATGCCTCACCTGCCCCCTCTATCTACCTCCAGGGCAAGGAGGAACAACCTGATGCCCCAAGCCCACAGCAACAGGAAAGTGTCAATCAAAAGGGAAGCCATGCAGCTGCTCCAATGCAAACTGTGATTCTCCACTAAATAGATGGGCCTTTCTCCCCGCTCCCACTGCTGAGCAGCTCCTCCGAGACCGCAGATAAAAATCAGGGAAATTCAATCCAAGCCACAGCTTTGGATAAACAGATGTGATTTTTCTCTTCTTGGTGCTGCACGAGATAACCTCTCCACCCTGCTTCCATTTCTCTCTGACCCTGCACCTGCATCAACGCTATGTTATGCATCAGTAAGACTGATGTCTCGTTCTGCTCTCCTGTGACCTGAAATCACAGATAACTCTCCAATGAATCAATTGAGTGGCAACTGGCCATTTTGATTATATCGCTTGTCAGTTATGAATAATGTTAGTCGGCAGAAATAAAACAAACATTGCTGATTATGTTACAGATGACAAAATGTTAAAAGGTAAAATTCAAGGTTATACTCTTGTCCATATTTATTTTTATTTAGATTACACGAAATAACTATAAAACAACTTAATTTATAATAACTAATTATTTGAATTATTAAAGCATACTTTTGTTCTTGTTTTAAGATAAATTGAGCAAAAACACATGTACTGTAAACAAAGCACTTGATTTTTTTAAAAGGTAGAGCAGAGGGTTAATTCGCACAAGAGGAACAGTCCCTAAGGGCTTCCAGATATTGACTGCTAAATAACAACAGAAGCATCACTTTCCATTAAAATTCTCAAAAGCACTAGTTCAACATTCAGCAAGTTTTCTATCAATAGCTTCTGCTATTTTTATCAAAATAGTCTTACCCATCAAAACATCAACAACAACAACAAACAAATCATAAAATGCAAAATGGTTAAACCAATTGTCATAATATAACATGCATATTTTATTTACAATTTTATTACACTTTTTAGGGTCTTTATTAGATCCAACTAGATTTAATTTGCTCACAGTTCACTTTAAAGTTTGTCTCAGTTGCTTTGACGCATTTCTCATCAGAAATGAAATTCTCAAAACTAGTTGTTCAACTTTCACATCATGTCACTTGTGCACATCAGAAAAGTCGTTTTTTTTATTCTTTTGAATGAATTGCAATTGCTTCAGTACATTCGTGCAATTGGTTATGCACAATTGTCTGTTGTTTCCTACATTATCAGTTGCTAATATCAGGTAGCTCAAAATGTAATGTATCGGTCTCTGTGCAATTGTCTTACACCTCTACACATCTAGTCATTTGTTCATCGTCTTAGTCATTCAATGCAAAATTATTAGACCAGTTGTCATAATCTGTCTGGCATATTCAGTTCTTAGATTAACAGGGTTATTGATCCAAACTGTGACAAGATTTACTATGCTCACAGGTTGCTTTCAATGTTAGAAACTCAGATCATTCATACGACACAAACACTGTACAGAGATTTTTCACAAGGATCTCATCTCTGATGATGAGTGGGCTCTGTTCTAAGATGATTTACAAACGCATGTGGTCATTTAGCATATTGTTGCATTTTACTGTTGCGTTGGACGAGTAAGACATCCCAAAGCCAAAGGGGGAGTAGAAAATACTTAGTTTGAGTCCTCATACAGCACTGCATTCACTGCTGCCTTAGGAGTCTTTCCTATGTTTATCTTTTTTATGCAAATTTTCACATTGAGCTGTAAAATAATGTTGTCCTTTCTGCATCACAGTTACGTTGTTCAAGCTTGATGTGCAATTTGTTAACAGATCAACAGAAAAAGTGTAAAGTGAATCCTGTTCAATCTTTTGCTATCAATGTCGCACATACAGTTACTTATAACTTTGTACTATTGAAAGTGAAATAAGTCAATCTTGTGCATTATCACTGAGTATAATGACATTATAATAACAAAGCCAGAGTTTGCATCCAAAAACACACACAAAAAAAGAAAGCCCCAGTTATATTGACAACATTTTGACTGTCCTGTTTGCGAACGATGACACAGCGACTTGTCCTTTTGATGGCACTGACATGTTCATTGATGTAAAAATGTTCTTTTGAGAGATGAACTAATCATTTTGATCAATTTACAGTCTTTCCATGATGTTGTGCTTTTTGTATGAACTCTTTTGAGAAATGCACTTACTATTTTGCTCATTTTAAAAATGATATGAAAAATGCACGACTGAGAAAAACTGAGAAAAACTGAGTTTTTACGTCTCGTTAAATTTCGACTTTATTCTCAAAACATTTCAACTTTATTCACGTAACATATCGACTTTAATCTCGTAATTTTTCGACTTTATTCTACTAACATTTCGACTTTAATCTCGTAACATTTCGACTATATTCTCGTAACATTTCGACTTTAATCTCGTAACATTTCGACTTTATTCTCGTAACATTTCGACTTTAATCTCCTAACACTTCGACTTTATTCTCGTAACATTTCGACTTTATTCTCGTAACATTTCGATTTTTTTTTTTACGTGGCACTAAAACGCCGTCGTAGTAGCCATAGTTTATATCTGGGAATATTTTAACGCTGCACTTTTGTTATATTGACAACATGGCGAAATTTGGTCATTTTGATTGTCATTGATGCACTGATACTTTAGAATTTTCTTTTGTACAGTTTTTGAATTAGGTAAAATGGACAGCGGCAACTAAGTAAAATCTACTTAGTTTTATACTACATTCTATTTAAAATTGTGAGTAAATATAACTTAATTATTTCACACAAAAGTACTTTGTAATTAGAATCTGTGAGTAAATGTGATTGGTATATTTAATCTCACAGTTTTTCTCAGTCGCTTTGGTGCATTTTTCAAATCCTTCTTAAAATTTCCAAAATAGTAAGTGCATTTCTCAAAACAATTCATACAAACAGCACAACATCATGGAATATCTGCAAAAAACTGTCAATTGTTCAAAATGATTAGTTGATCTCTCAAAAGGATATTTTTACATCAACGAACATGTCAGTTCAATTAAAATGACAAGTCCTTGAGTCAATGTTCACAAACAGGACAGTCAAAAGGTTTAGCCATGTTGTCAATTTAACAGGGGCTTTATTTATAATTTTTTTAAGAGTTTTCAGATGTAAACTATGGCTTTAGTTTGTAATTATACTGATTGATAATGAACAAGACTGACTTATTTCACATTCAATAGTACAAATTTATACGTAACTGTCTGTGATATCTGAAATCTGATAGCAAAAGACTGAACAGGATTCCCTTTTCACTTGTTCTGTTGGTCTGTCAACAAACTGCACATCAAGCTTGAACAAAGTAACTGTGATGCAGAAAAGAAAATTTTTTTTTACAGCTCAATGAAAAAAGATAAACATAAGAAAGAGCCCTCAGGCAGCAGTGTATGCAGTGCTGTTTGAGGACTCAAACTAAGTATTTTCTACTCCCCCTTTGGCTTTGGGATGTCTTTCTTGTCCAACGCAACAATAAAATGCAACGGTATCCAAAATGACCACATGCTTTTTTACAGTTTTTCTCCATTAGTTTGGCTCATTTCTTGAAACAGAAATTATATTTTTAAAATTCTAAGATCATTTGGCAAAACAGTCTTACAGTTCAGTACAACACTAGCTCACTTGCAAAAGCTAATATCTCTCACAAAACTGTTCACTCATGCTTCAAAACTAAATTCCTTTCCCATATAAAGAGTCAGTGCCACGAAAATGACAAAGATCCTTCTCAATTGCTTTGGCTCATTTCTTGAAACAGACCGGACGTTCTCAGCACTCTTGGTGCTTTTGCCAAAATAATGTGGATGGTATACGGCACAATACCAATACCATGATTCACCTGAAAAAGCTCATACCTCTCCCAAAACAGTTCACTCATGTGTCAAAACTAAATTTCCTTCTCATTTAAACAGTCAGTGCCCCCAAAATGCTTCATCCCTTTGGCATTGTGTAAGCACTGCAAGTCAAAATATTTAGATGTTTGTCACTATGGCAGAGGACCATTGAAATATCCCTAATGTCCACCTTTCAGTCTTGGCCCATTCCTTCTTGACAATGGTTACTGTACTGTTTTTTGTCTAGCTAACAGAATACAATTGTGTATCCATCCATCCATTTTCTACCGCTTATCCGAACTACCTCGGGTCACGGACAATTGTGTATATAAACTGAAAAAAAGAAATAGGATTTTAGAGAGTAGCCTCCAAGGTTTGACATCACACATTGCACTCATACTGTAACATACGGTAACTTAGCAATTTACAATTTGATGAAACTAATGAGAAATTCGATTCTGTTGTGAAAAATTGCTATGTGGTTTGGAGGTTTGTCCATGATGTTTTGATAATGTAATTTCTGTTTCAAGAAATTAGCCAAACCAATGGAGAAAAACTGTAAATCATCTTGAAACAGAGCCCACTCATCATCAGAGATGAGATCCATTCTCTGTACGGTGTGTGTGTCGTATGAATGTTCTGAGTTTATAACATTGAAAGCACCCTGCATTTGAGCATTTTAAATCTAGTCATAGTTTGGATCCATAACCCTGTAAATGTAAGAAAACTGAATATGCCTTACAGATTATGACAACTGGTCTAACAATTTTGCATTGAATGAAAGACAATTGCACAGAGAACTATATATTACATTTTGAGCTACATGACATGAGCAACTGATAATGTAGGAAACAACAGACAATTGTACATAACCGATTACATGAATGTACTGAAGCAATTGCAACTTGTTCAAAATAATAAAAAATCTACTTTTCTGATGTGCACAAGTGACATGATGTGAAAGTTGAATAACTAGTTTTGAGAATTTCATTTTGAGAAATGCGCAGGAGCGACTGAGAAAAACTGTAAGATATTTTACCGTTTATTATTAAATATAACCAAATCTCTTTAGTAAGCATACAGTTTTTGCTCTGACATGCATTTGTACTCAAACAAAACCATTTCCTAATTTAATACAAAACAAGTGGACAAAATAACTACCTTTGACTGATCAAACAATAAAATATACTTACATTAAAGCTGGTATGAAAATATGCAACAACTGGACAATCAATAACTGTTTATTACAGCATGGAGAAGTTAAAATATACTTTTGAGAGATGAACTCAGAATTTTGAACAATTGACAGGCTTTTGCAGGTATGGCTTTTCCATGATGTTGTGTTTTTTGTATAAATTGTTTTGAGAAATGCACAATTTTAAGAATGATTTGTGAAATTAACAAAAATGACTGAGAAAAAACGGTAAGGCTAATGCATTACAAAAACAATGCGGTTTAAATTTAGTTAGTGCAAAGGGATAATAACAGAAAAAGATCCTAAGGGAATCCAGATATTGACTGCTAAATAACACAACAAAAGCATCAATTTTCAAGACAGTCCATTGATGTAATTAAAACCAAAAGAATTAAGCTTGCAACCTAAGCAAATTTTAATTATGTCCAATGATAGAGTCAAAAAACACTATAAATGTTTAAAAGAAATGTTAAAAGAAATTTGTAAGTACATTCATGAAAAGAGAACACTATTTTATGCATATTCTGAAATGTAAAGCACATATCTTTAATTCACCTGTAAAAGGGTTTGCATTACGATTTAATCTTATTACAACAGGCCCACTCTCCAAGTCTTCTAGAAAGACCAATCTTGTTTTACTGTCTGAGGCCATCAATAGGGCCAGGCTATAGTCTTTTTATAAGAACTCAATCAGGGCATTGGAGGTCAAGCCCTCCTCCTTGTCTTCAACAATTACCATGAAATTCTTAATGTCCACACAGTCGAGGGATCCCCAAAATTCAGAGTGTCATCCAGAGGGCGCGGACTCTGACTGTGCGTCTCCCCGGCTCCCTCGCGCCTCTACCCATCATCCCCTGCCATGGTGTGCAGAAGTTGAAGGTGCAGCCGTGCAACAGCTGAACCCATGACCCCTGCAGACTGTGGAGAGGAGCAATTTCCAGGGCAATAAAAACCACCATGGCAACAGAGATGCTGTCTGTGACTCATGGCCTTTAGGCGGCTACTGACTGCTATCCTTTTCTCGGAACCAAGAGAACGTGCGAAAAGATTCTGCCGTTTTTCAAAGTGCTTATTGTATGATCGTCGGAGAGTTGGTTTATGGGAACGACGGGAGCATATTGTCGCAATGAAACCAAATGTCACGAAAGCGATAAACAATGATGTCTGGAGATGACTGAACGCTGTTGTATTTTTTTCCAGCGTGACCCAACTGTCACTGAAATAATGAAGCCCATTTTCTACCTTATAAAATAAAGTTGAATTCCCCCATTCATTCCGGCCGTGCTTCTGGTTTTTGCATTTTTTCTTTTTGTTTAAATACACCGTGAAGAAAAGTATAAATCAGACATTTAAGTTGGCCAGCTACATGGCAAAACAATGCCTCGTGGAGAGGAGATGAAGAGGGTAACGCCATAATGTAAAATAGTTAAAAGCTTATTAGAGCCATTGAAAGGCAGCGTGATTTCCACTTTGTTTCGGAACACCCTGAGCTCTGCCTTTCAAGTGATTGTGAAGGGGGCAATTCAAATCTCTTTGGGTCCATATGAATGAAGGCCTCTTAAAGCTCTTTTATAAGCCAGCAAATTCCCCACAGGCTATGCCCTTTAGCTCTATTACTGATTTACCAAAAGCATTCATCTCAAGCCTTCTGCCTCTCTTCTCCCATTGTTCTCTCTGGTCACCCCAGCACCTGACAACTCTAGCACCGGGCTTACTTCGAATGTGCAGGCCAAAACAACTGCGAATATTGCTATATATCTTTTTACGCTGCTGCACATTTTACAACGCTTAAAGGGGAACGAGGGCCGAGTTGAAGTAATTGATTCAGCTCACCCACGGGGTATAACATTCGCTAATGTTAACATAAATGGGTGAATGAGGCGGACTCCTCGCCAGACAGAAAGGGCAGGCCTGATCCTATTCTTTTTCCGCACACAGAAAGAAGGGAAGAAATTCCAAGAGGGCCCATTGCCTCTATACTTAGATTAATTAGGCCCCCTTTAAGAGCCATTCAAGCCCTGTTCTAAAATAGGGCTCTGAGTTACATTATGTAAAGTTTTCGCAGCCATTTGCATTTGTTTGTGTGGCTGAGAGCTGCGTGGAGGAGCACTCTTAGAGAGACAGAGAGAAATAAAAACAAAGACAGGGGAAAATATTCTTTTAATGACTTTACAATCGTCTGTACTGTTTTTCTTGCTCATTGAAGTTGATGGCACTCAGAAATGAAAGTAGTTTTAAAGAACGAAAGTGGAGGATAAGAAACCTGAAAATTATACCTAGAGGAGGAAAATGAAATCTGCTTCCGTATAAAGAATGTAAGATGTGCAATATACATCCAATTAGTCAAAATAAATGCTATTGTTATCCTTAATAGATATATAGAGTTGTGATTTTTCAAACTGTTATGTCTGCAGAACAGTGTGTCCGAGAAATGTTCCTCGAAAACTTTATTTTAAGCAACTATGCATTCCTTTAAACGCTTCAAGATTTTATCATTTCAAAGTTTAATTGTTCTTGACTGAATTATCCAAATGTACATATTTTGGTATTTAAAGCATTAGAATATTTTATGTGTATTATGAATGCATCTTTTTATGTCATCCAGTTTTACATCATCTCCAGTAAGTAAAAAAGTTATTTTGAAAGTGGAAAAGATGACAATAACCCACCAATAAATGTAGATATATAAAACTTCGGTGAATAAAAGCAAAGCTCTGCCAAATAAACATGCTTTCTCTATGTTTTAGGTGGTGTAAATTCATATTTTTTATTTGAGATATTTAATTCGTTGTCAACATACAACTGAAATCATTAAACTGTCACGTTTCGCATTTTTAGCTGTGAGGGCACACGATGTCTGTAATAATTGAGAAGTTCATAAGATTCCACTATTTGAGTCCCTTTCTCGCTTTCCGGGGGTACACGACAGGCACGTGAATCGACAGGGGATAAGCCGTACGGTGTGAAGAGGGCCTCTCGGGCAGGAGAGGGGCAGCGGAGGGGCGTCGTGGGGCTCAGAGAATGGGGGTGATGTGCAAAGGCAGGCCTGGACCTAACAAAGCTCGGCGGCTGTGTGTTCGTAAGGGGATTGGGCTGCCAAGGCTGCTTAATACTGAGGAACGATTAAGGACACAAAAGGGCAGGATGATGCGGTGTGAATGGGAACCGTGTGTCCCAGATCACATAAGGGTCTTAAAACTGGGGGACGGATTAAGCTCTGAGTGAAAGTGTCTAGAACAGAGAAAGAGAAGGCAGGCTCTTTAATTGCATTTTGTGTGTCGCTATTGGCATGCCAGGGATGAACCCCAGACTGGGCAGAATCTGAAAGCAAGGGTTAAATCAAAGGAGATGGAGCGCAACTTTTACTCTTCACCTTGCTGATGAATGAACCGCAATGATGGATTTGGTGGAGGCTTTTAGATTTGGAAATAGCCAACTGTTGCACATTTGTTACTGGGTGTCTCGGGTGGTGTCGGCAGAGGATTGGGTGGCTGTTTGATTTGGCACATAATAGAGAAGTGTGTAACACCTGCTTCTTCTATGATCCTTCCTGATACCACTGAGACATCAGAGAGACAACCACGGAGAAAAGAGAACTGCCAGCATTGCCACCCAGCATCCTAAAAGTGCTTTATTTGACATGATTAGCACATTAGTGTGGAGAAGTGCTTATGCATTGTGTTGTTTTTTGCTTTGATTTTAGCTTACATTACATTACGGTTGTTCAATTGAGTCACAAATAAATTAACATTTTGGTAACAACAAATATTTTCTATTTTCATCTGTTCATAAATGCACATGAATAGTTCAGTTTTCAACAGAAAACACAGTTTTTCATTTTTCTAAAATCCTGTTTGTTTGTGGTGCAAGTAATATCAATCAAACTGGAATTGGGCTGTTTTAATTAAGTTATAATAACTCAAAATATACAGCTAACTGAAATACAATAAAAACATGAGAACAATGTTAAACATGATTTTTAAACATTTTTGAAAATGATCTGTTCTTCCAAATTAACTCTTCACATGTTCAGTCTCTGGAAACCGGAATGTTCCTTAAACAACACAAGGCGAATAATTCACAAAAAATTCACATAATAATACATCTCATAAAAAATCTAATATTCAAAACTTTTATAAACCTGTAATTGCCTAGTCGTTTGTGACACACAAATGATGAATATTTGATGAATATTGATGCTATTTTCTATAAAATAAAAAAAGAGAATAAGAACTAGAGCCTTCAAGTTGACAAAATGGACCGTAACTGTTTCAAAAAAGTAAAATGTTTTGAAGAAGGTTTGCCAGGAACATACTGTAAATGTAATTTACAATTTTGTTTCAAACATAAACTTACCTACGGAAGTTCTTATATTTTCTAAATATCTTCCGTCCGTTTTCTTGTTATGTAAATGTATCATTATTTAAGAAGTTTTAAATAGTTTTACTAGAAAACGAGATAAACATGCTAAGGAAGAAGTGTTGCTGTGTTAATGCCAGAAATGAGACCAGTATCTTCTTGCTCATTTTGAAGTGCTTTAATTTTGATTAAAGTAAGGTTTTCTCAAATTGAAAACAGTACTAATAGGAAAGTAGTATTAAGTAGTACATACATTTACAGTAAGTTCCTGGCAAACCTGCTGCAAGACTACAGCAAAGTTTCACAGTGTGAGGCAAGACGAAAAAAATCTGAATGAAAGAACAAATTGTCCTCGAGTATTCCCTCACGAAGCAGAGCAAGAGCAATGTTCAGACATTTCAAAACATATGGCTTCATGAGACAAACGACATGTCATATGGAATCAAACTTTTATGATAGTTTTATGTTATTTTTTAGGTGTTTTATGTTCTCTTGTACTTGACAGCTCCTACCCATTTTATATTCTTTTATATTTAAAAGAATGGGCAGTATTTTCCCTACAAGATAAAGATTTTTTTTTATTTGAAACATGAGAGGGTAAATACTTTCTTTTACATTTCTATTTACATATACAAATACATTTCTAAAAATGGGCTCAAAATTCATATTTGTACGGAGCCGTGGAAGGGACATTGGCAAAAATAATAAATCCGAAGACTTGCGCATGAGAAACTCTCGCCTGCGCTCGAGAAATTGTATTCATTTTCATTTTCGCCAATGTCCCTTCCATGGCTCCATATATTTGCCCCAAAATCCAAGAACCAAATTCATCAGATTTTCTTCCTTAACCATCTGATTTTCATATACTAAAATGTACGAATTACAACAAATTCATACGAATTAGCCAGAATTAGCAACATTGTATAAAGTTGTAAAAAAGCTGTTAGACTGTGTTGAATTTTCTTTCTTAACCTACAAGCATCCAAAGAGCATGAAAATACTCAATACTCTACTCAATTCATTGGAACTTTTTGTTGCCATACGAGAACTATATAGAGAGAAGACACAGCTCTACAAGCAAAGTAAAACAAAGAGAGAATAGGGACTGTGTATTACAGCCTCGCAAAACAAGGAGGTCGCCTAAATCTTTCTGCCGCTCTGCCTCTCTCATGTGTCCGATGACAACTCCCCTGGTTCACCTTTGTGCCGGGTCCTCACCCCAACCACTCCTTGGGGACTGGCGGTCATGCGAGTCTGAACCCTGCTTCCCTCGGACGACAATACAGAACGCCCTAGATCCCTCTCCATTTCCTTGAAGGGCTAAGCATGTCCACAGTGAGGTCAGTGGGGGCATCCCAAAGTGGATAACAAAGCTTTGAAAAGCATTGCCACTTGAAGATTGCCTGACAGAGCTACTGCATCCCTTCCCCCCTCCTATCGGCAGCAACTCAAAGTGTGGCCTGTCAGATTTGCCCACCCTCAGATCAAGCCCTGCAGCTCTCTCTCTCTGGCCGTCAAAGGAAGGCCTCGTCGAAGAGAATGAACCCACTTGTCTATATACAGTACATGCTGTAACAACAGACATGGCAAGACTGATGAATGAACAAGTGTGTGTGTGTCTGCGTGTGTGCTCGTGTTATGCTAACAGACAGAGCTACTGAACGCTGATCGAGGTTACAGTTCTCTCCAAATGTGGATACAGTAAACCGAAAGGAAAAAGTAATTGCATTATGAAATTTTCTATTACTATTAGGGCTTATGTTTTGTTTGGTTTTACATTTTATCATTGAAAGGATACTTCACCCAAAAATTCTGTCATTACTCACCCTCAGATTGTTCCAAACATGTATACATTTCTTTGTTTCCAAATTTCTTCCTGTGTGTTCAGCAAAACCTGAGGGTGAGTAAATGATGACAGAATTCAAATTTTGGGGTGAAGTATCTCTTTAACTACTTGATTTGTTGATTTAATACAAAAACTTTTTTTTAATTTAGCTGAAATAATGTTCTTTTTTATTAACCCATAGTGAGTTGAGATGGTTGAACAACTTTCAAGAAGCTAATGACAATATTAAAATGTTTTTAAACAAGTACTGATGTACTTTGGTATAACAATGCATCTTTTTGTCCCAGTAATTGGTTTTATTGCTTTTTTTTTCAATTGCTAAGAAGCGTTTGCCAATTCTTAAAATACTTTTTCTAAACTCTTAACACAGCAACACACCTACATCACAAGATTAGCCAAATAGTTAATTTTCTGACCAAAACCACAGTTTGTTAAATAAATACAAACTCTACATTTTAAAACCCTTAAAAACTTTTTCAATATACACTTACTCTATCAAAACACTGCAAACCTGTTTCAAAATCGAATCATTCAGTCAAACTTTAGCACTCGTTTTCTATCCAACATGAACACATAGTCAATCATACCGCAATGACTGTCAAAATACTAACAGTTGGTGGCATTACAAAAACTGCATTACTTGTCATGTTTCAGTTCTTTCTGTATAGAACATACAGTATGAATTTTTTTTTTTTCATTCATTCAGCTGTGTGTGTGTTCATGGTGCATTAAATGTGTGCAACATAATATCTAAATGTGAAGGAGTCATCAATACTTTATAGAATGTACAACTGGAAAAAAAAAACAGTAAGCGACAGAATCGCTGCAGTGAAAACTTTATTAGTAATATGAAATTGCTGTCAGTGATCAAAACAAAACAAGGACAAACATACATGGCCTTTGATTTACAGTAAAGTGTGCAAAAATAGAACAAAATGACAGAAAAAAAGGAATTTGGCCACATGTTCTCATCTACATCACATCTTATGTTGTCTCTCGCTATACACCTTGGATAAAAACGCTTTGCATGCCTTATCCATCCCTGACAGTCCACAACGGAGATCTCTCTGCAGCCAGCATCCATGGCATCCAGGAGGGACATTTGGTCTTGAGGCCGATGATCATAAACTTTCCACCTCCAAGCAGATTCCTCAATGGGGTTGAGGAAAGGAGAGTACGGAGGAAGAAAAAGGGAAATCACTCTTGGATGTTCTGCAAACCAGTTTGTGATTGCATGTGAATGGTGGAATGCTACATTGTCCCATGTAATCACAAATGTCCTCATGTTTCCTCCCACCTGTTCTACTTCTGGCACCAGTTGTTGGTGGAGGTCATCTAAAAAATAAAAGTCGCTCTGTGTTGTAGGGACCAATTAGGCTTTTCTGCAGGACCAAACAAGCACTTGAAATTGCAGCACACATTGTGTTATTTGCTCCTCTCTGACCCGGCACATCAACGGTGGCCCTTTTCTCAATTACAATTCTCCCTCGTCTACAATTTATAACCAGGTTAAACCCTGCCTCGTCTACATAAATGAATTCATGTAGTGTCTGATTAGCCTCCAACTCCATAATTCTCTGAAAGAAAAATCAAACACAATTTTTACATAAATGTTTTAGAGTAGCAATAGAGAATAGTGAAAAAAAGAAGTGTTTACTGTAGTCACTGTAGTATCAGACATGGTGTATAGACATCATACCTCGACATACCTATTGGTGCCGGAGTTCCTTGACCCGATCACTGTTTCTCTCAAATGGAACCGTGTACAACCGTTTCATTTGAATTCTGTGTTTGGTCAGAGTGCGAGCAATAGTAGCCAGGCTGATGCCTTCTACGTTTTGGAATACCAGGTTGTCCTCCACAATTCTGGTCTGAATTTCTCTCAGTTTTATTGCATTGTCAGCAATGACCCATCCCACAATGGCATGGTCTTGGTCTTCACTGAGAAGCTTTCTTCTTCCCCCAGAGCGAGGAAGTCGCTGTGTCCTTTAGAAGAACAAAAATGCAACATATTTGTATTTGTAACTTCTGGTGGCCAGCACACAATGTGATATTTTAATACAGTAAAAAGCAACTGCATTGATAGCTCTAATCAAACACATGACTTACCTGTTGGTTTGTTGAAAAATCTGGATAATGGAAGCAACAGTTGACCGTCTGAGATTAGGCTGGACTCTTTCACCAGCCACTCTCAATGATAGACCATGGTTTATCACATGGTCTATGATGGTGGCTCTGATTTCCATCTGTGACAACAGCTCTTACTCTCCTTTGAACAGCACCACGCATTCTTACTCCTCTTCCCCTACCTCTCCTTCTCCCTTGTCCTGGTCCAACTAGTTCATCTCTTCCTCTCCCTGGTCCATCTCGTCCTCTCCCTGGTCAATCTTGTCCTCTCCCTGGTCCATCTTGTCCTCTCCCTGGTCCATCTTGTCCTCTCCCTGGTCCATCTTGTCCTCTCCCTGGTCCATCTTCATTTCTGGCATGCTGCGGTTAAGCAGTTGAAAACAACACTATTAAGATCCATGATTTTGGTATTGGGAATGCTTATATGTACAGAAAATGTGAAATGTGTTAATTGATTGCATTTTTTGTGAAAACAACATGAATTTTGTTAATGGTATGGCCACAACAGACCGATGTTGTGTTAATTGTGTTTAGAGTTTTAAAAATGTGATTACAGATTGGACAAAAGGATGTTAGCAATTGAAAAAAAATGTAAATCTCAGAGAATAACTTTTTTGCTTTTAAAACATTATATAATTTATTTTGTTGCTTTTTAAAGCTGTTGTTTGTAAATTTTTGGAGAATCTATTGACAGAAATATATATATAACCAGGTGTTTAGAGGTGTTTAAAGACCATACATAATGAAGCACTCTGTTTTTACTACCTTAGGATGAGATATTTTTATGTACCACAGATATTTTCTTCAGTCACCGTAATGCTCCGAAAGGAAGGGGAGAGGGGTGGAGTGAGCCGTTGGTTGCAATTCACAAATCTAACCGCTAGATGCCACTAAATTTCACACACTGGGCCTTAAAATGCATCCATTTTTAGACATTACAACTGTTCCACAAGAAACAATTTGTCCCTAATAACCAGGGTTGCCAAATCAGGCAGTGATTTCCACTACTTCGGGATTATTTTTTATGACTATTGATTTCAGTGATTGTCAAGAAGAAACTGTGTGTAAAGCAAAACAGTGAGAGATAATATTTTTAAGTTTATAATAATAAGTTTTGGTATATGTGATGGGGTCATTGGGATAGTTTAAGGTTAGTTTTGATTGGCCATTGGATGGATATTTTTATGCTGGTCTGGCAACCTTTTCTTATACTTGTTAAAGACAAACTGTGTCGTAAATATTTCTATTACAAATCAGTTTTACTCAACCTACAATATTGTTAAAGAATTAAAAACAGCACAAAAAAATAACAATGAATGCAATAATTACTGAAGGGTGATGGTGTGATGTGAAGCACATGGTTGTTGACAAGTCGGCAACAGTCAGAGATGCTATATGCAACGCTTCAGCTCACTTTTCCTAATGACGGATCCTCTGCGCATTAGCATCACCTGTAGCTTTGACCTCCGAGGGCGGCTGATCTGCTCCTGTTAGGGGGGCCTCTCCGTGTGCACCAGGAAGAGCTGGGGGGCTGAAGTGTGCCGTCCGGCTGCCAAAAGACTCTTGTGAATGGGCATGCAGGAGATCAATGCAAGCCCCTGAAAATCCCATTAGGTCCCAAAGCCACTTGTTGCCTTGGCTTAGACCTTTGCTAGCCGTTCTGCCCAGGGCTACATCTTTCTCTTTGTCTACCTTGTCTTTTTCTTAGATTTTATCACATTAGTTCCAGGGGAAGTTAAAAATCTGCCATTATTGCCAGTTCTGTGATGCTGGCAGGACTAAAGGAGAGAAGGGGAGGGTGAGGTGATCAGGGCAAAAGGCCATACGAAGAAGAGCGCAAATGGTATATGGTCAAATTGGAAAGGCATCTCTGTTTTACACAGTTAAAAAAGTGGAAAATGAATTGAGACGGTATATCATGACCAGGCTGAGACATTTCTATGGTGGAATTTAGAGGATTTGTCACACTGGACCTTTAAGTGCACGAGGCTGACACCAATGCCACAGTTCTTTAAATGTCAGAGCATTTTAATGTGTTCATTGATTTCTCTCTTAAAGGGTTTTCAAAAAAATGTACCATGATGGACCCATCCGTACGTCCTTTTAAACCAGTAAGATCTACTGCGATCACAACAGCTTCAGTCACTTTTTACTTTTTAATGTATTAAAAAAGTGTGTTTAATGGAAGACCCAAAGTCATAGAGGTTAGAAAAAAAATGAGGGCAACTTTGATTTAGGTGCCTGCAGAAAATCGTTTAATGATGTGGGCAAAAAGATCACATTTTAAAATTCCTTTAAATGATTTAAGGTTTAAGATCAGCAGGACTTCATATTGGCCAGGGCATGATAATGTAAACATCAAATAATAATATTAAAAAGAATTTTAAGTAAGCAACTAGTAGGCCTGACATTTCCAACAACAAAAAGTTGTTTAGAAGAACGAATGAAAGCATGAGACTCTTTAATATTAATAAATGCCAAATTCCTGAATGCTAAATGCTAACAGCACGATAACAAATACCACTGAATAGGCATTTGCATTAACTAAATTTTGCCAACTAGCATTTGAAAATACAAAAAGATTTCAAACCTGGTGTAAGAAACACAACACCTAATATGATAGACTCCAAAAAATTGCATTCAGATGGATAAGTAGAGTGATAGAGAAGACCAAGTAAATGTTGACCTTTTAGAAATGTTGTCACAAATTGTGGTAGTTTGCAACAGTCATAGGCGGATTGGCCATCTGGCAATTCTGGGAAATGCCAGAGGGGCTGCGGACCATTTTTTTTAAATGTGTGGTCCAGTCAGATTTAAATATATATATAAATTGTTTTTGCAGGCCGACAGCGCATAAAAGTAGTGCCGTTGCTCAATGTGGGCCGGCCCGTTGTGGGGATGTTAAAAAATAATAACAATAATAATTTTCTTTTGCTCACTTGTTACTAGCTGTGTGATTTCTTTGTCCCAGTGGTAACAAGCGCTCATCAACGTTAAAAGATTGACCAATCAAAATAAATAAAGACCGGGTTCACAGAATTCCAGCCAATCAAATTACAGAGACCAAGCAGAATACAGCCATCAACCTAAAAAAGGATCTTTCTGAAAATCAAATTGAAGGAGGTAGAACTTACTGTTGGTATAGGGGTGAGCTTAACATGAACTCCAGTGCAGTGGTTGAGTTTTGAGATGTAAGAGAGCAAACATAACAAAAGCCAAGGGTTTTACATTAATAATATAAAACTGTAAATGGTAAGATTCAAAGATGCAAACTACATGACTTTTGTTAACTTTGCTGTTGAAAACTTGGAAAGATTAAAATTGGTTTGTCAGTTATTGTAAGACCTGTGTTCGAGTTGACATGTCTAAAAAATCCTGAAACAGATAAGTTTATAGCATGTGATGCATGAGATATGACTGTATGTGAATATGTTAAATTTTATTAGCCATGGAAGAATTCAATAGACTAAAGAACTATCATCACAGGTACTAAAATAAATTTTTGTCAAATTTGTATTTAATGTACAGTTTTAAAAAGCTTATTAGACTTTTTTATAAAGCTTTTAAGAAAACTAGTTATATATTAAGCCCAAAGAGTGAATGTTTTCTCTCCTCTAAATTTATAAAGCCTAAAAGTTAAATTGTTATAAAATACTTTATAGCTGATGTAAAACAAATTTTCCTAGTCAAGTCTAGTAACACCACGTCATGGTCAGTTTAAATGCATGACCTTATATTACATTGACATGTTAAGGCAGGTCATTTTGATTTCCATTTATTGCTTATAGACTGTTCTTTACGGTTTAATGTGTTTTGACTTGGCATGGTGGCATGAAAGTTCTTTTTTACATTTTTTAATTATAGTGCTATTGAATGAGTTGTGCATCAGTGTGTTGTTGTGTTATGTTGTTTTGTTAGCTGGGTTTTGTGGTCCGCTCCTGCCGAAGAAGTCAGCACTTTTTACTACCAGTCCGCCCTTGGCCACAGTGGCACCTGCCAGATTCATTTAAATAAAACAAATGTAAAAACATTTAAGCATGGTTTGGACAAAAATATTGTAATAAACACAATTGATACATTTATGAAATGTAAGCATGCATGTTTGTCTAAGAAATCATGTTTTAAATGTTTTACACAAAAAAAAGATCACAAATTTTCATTGATGCATGAAAAATGAATGCTGCTATTGTATAACAGTCTAAGTTCAATTACAAAGATGTTTTAAATCACTATAAGACACATTTCTCAATAATTGTTTCACTTTTGCAAAACGCTTTACATAATGATCAAAAACCGTTTGTTTTTTTAAATTATACAATCCCAAAATTAAACATAATCTACAAGACATGATGATTCCTATTCCTATAGTTGCTGATTAGTCTATACAGGGGGTTACAGTTTACAATATCCTACTTTTACTTTTTAAATTTGTATACACTATTTGCAGTTTTTATCAAGCTAGATAGATAGGCTACCCCGCACGCGGCAACTAGCCTGCTAGCTGACGCAACAAGACACGTTCAAAAATGTTTATTGAGGAGTAGCATCTCCGAACTGCTGCAGTATTGCAATGTTCACTGTGCATACGAAATCGTTTACGTCGACACGTTATGGAACTGCAACAGATTGATACAAAGCATCAAATAGTCCCACTGATCTTCTGGTCCTACATCAGCACTTCTCATCCAATCAGATCCGAGGACCGAATAATAAGTTTAATAATTTATTTCCTCAAATAAGAGACACATTAGCCTACTGAATTATAAAACAATGCTTTAGGTGAAATATTGAAATAAGGCGAATGACCGACAGGCTCAATGTCCACATAGGCTGTCTGTAAACCACGCTGGAACAATGTCCATTGGATCTTATTGATCTTGAATGGCTTTGCAAACAATCTGGCTGTCAATAACAATCATTTCCATGTGGTTGAGTCCTTGATAGGAGTTTTTTAACAAATATTCAGATGACTACAAACGCTATGGCTCTATTATATACAAGTTAATAATCACTCTTCTGCAATGGACATGCAAAGTTTCTTCAAAAAAAAGAAATTATGTTTGCAGTAGTGTTTCATGTAACTTTCTTGCAAATTAGATTGTGAGAAGCTTTACAGGACATGGAATATGATGGTCTCCACACTTTTTATCTTTTGTTATTAGTCTGTATATCTAAATATATCTTCATATATCCTGAATAAACATTCTCCTCCAATGATTTGTGCTATTGTACTTTCCAGCGCATGCTAAAGAGGCTCGTGTCAGAGGAATAATGCCGTGAGGGGACAGTACCTGCGGTGTGACATACGTGCAACGCCTCAGCTGCTCCGCTTACACCTCCAGATTGGCAAAACAGTGGGAGCAGTGATCAATGAAGCTGCCGATCAATTGCGACTTCTCTTTTTCTTATTCAGCACGGAGGAACCCACTCCACTCTTGACGTAGCACTTCTTTTGCAAACCGGGCTTCCTGTTCTTATTATTGAGAAGCCAGAGGAGATGGTTGATCACTCCTCTGGAAGCTCAGAGAGGGGCCAGCATCCATCACTCGTCCTGAGGACCTGACAGTGTGAGTCTTTTGAAGGGTTCATGCCAGTACTCTGTCACGAGAATGATTAACACAGTACCGATTAGCCTTTCTAACCTAAGTAGACCTGCCACCTCTCTTTCATAGGGTAATGCTGAGGAATCATCAGTTCTTCTTGTTCATTCCTATTGCAATTCCTGTGTGAGAAGATGAAGTTACGTCAAGGTTTTGATGTGAGAATATACAGTTTATACATACATACATCATCATGGCAAACAATTTTGTTGTCGGCTCCTTGTCCAAATGCAAAATGTATTTTTTTTTACATGTGCACCCTAATTTTGTATCTAATAGACACACTTTAAATTTGGACACAAACTGAACTACAGGAGCTTCTTCTACCTCCTGTTTGACTTTAAAAAATATCTTGACTTTGGTCATAAATAATATATTCAAAAAGTAAAATGCAATATTTATGGATTTTAGAAAAGCATTAGTATCATTTAAGGTTTAATACATGAATGTGTAAACATTAACAATAAACAATGGTGATGATGTTAAAATGCCCCAGTAATAGGATTAGGTCAATTTGGTCAGTCTCCTCTATGCTCATTAAAAGTCTTTTGTTTTCATAAATCCCATAGGAACTGAATTCCATTTATTTAATTTAATAATATGTGCACACATAATTATGTTTAAAAGTAATTTCTAGTTATAAAGCAATTTGTTTTTGCGGTTACATTTGAGTAATTTATTCTTTTGTTCATTTATTATGTGTTATGATACTCCTTTTTAACTGTAATGCACCATCTTAGAAAACAATGACACAGTTAAAGGGACAGTTCACACAAAAATAAAAATTCTGTCTTCATTTACTCACCCTCGAGTTGTTCCAAATATGTATACATTTATTTGTTTTGATGAACACAGAGAAAGATATCTGGAAAATGTTTGTAACCAAACAGTTCACTGTGCAACATTGGCTACCATTGTAGGAAAACTTGCATGAACACTGTTAAACACAAATAAAAATATATTTTAAAGAATATAGTAAAGCAAACAGTTCTTGGCCACTTTTGACATTTATCCCATTATGCTAGTTGATCGTTGCCAAGAAATGTTTACAAGTATTCTTCCAAATCTTTCTTTGGGTTAATCAGAACAATGTCAGGATTTTTATATTTGAGTGAACTGACCCACTAATATCAAGCCATGAAAGAAGTATAGGATGGAAAAAAAAGATATATGCTATTGTCACATTTATGATTCTGCTTTTCTCCCAGTAACAATTGTGAACTGGCAGGTTAATCAACATGAACTTCTGAACCCATTATTTTGACCACTGTGTAAACACAAAACTAGAATCTCTGACAAACTCTGATACCATAGAAACACATATCTAAACAAAAGCTTAGTATCCTTTGTTATTAACTGCATTCAGTGGCTCTGTTATGGTGTCCAGGAAAATTTGCGAAATTGTCACTTTTCTTTGATTATTTTTTCTTTTCGATGAAAATTCAGGAACAACCGTTATACTTTGCCTATGTTTCTGCAATTTGTGTTCTAATGCAAAGTTTATTGCAAAATTAGAGTTGCATCTTTCTTTCTAAATGTTTTGCTGAATATAGAATATAAACTTAAGTCAGCAACAGCGCCTATAGAGGAGGTTCGAGACTCTTGGCATCTTAGCATTTCTTAAGAAAAAATATCACGGATGTGTTATTATATTTGTACTAGTCTGTTATCTGTTCAAATATAAGGCAATATTTTAGTGTACTGTAAACTGGAATTTGTGAATTTGTGTCATATATCTGCTATCTTAAATAACTATGATTGAAAAGTGACTGCACAGTGGGATGCTTTGAAAAATTTAAACAAAAAAACAACTTTTTAATTATAAACAATATTTTCATTTCTAGGGGTTATTGTGGCCATTCCAGTGCAATGTCTGATGAATTTCAACAAAAGCAAACCTCAGGAATGACAAAGTCATCCAACAGCAGTGTGAAAGACGGTTGAAGAAAACTGTGATAAGAATAAAGGTTAACCCATAAAACAATAATTGTTTAACTTTTCCTAAGAACAAATATACAAAAAATATTGTATAAACATACAAATAGAACTTGTTTTCATTTCAGCATTTGAGATCTGAAATAATACACAGCATCTTTTCTATTATGTTGATTTGTTTCTCCAGTATTCATTTTCTGCAAATAGAAACAATATTTTAATTTGAAATTTGGGAGAAATGTTTTAAGTAGTTCACACCATGAAACAAAAATTACGATTTAACCTAGACAAACACCTATAAATAGTTAATTCAGAGAAGCAGGAAATCATTTTGAAATGATCTAAGAAAAATGATGCAGGTGAATTTTTATTTTGTACATATAATTAACAACCAGATTGTTCATTAACAATAAATCTAGAATAAAACGAGAACTCAGCAGGGATGTCAATGGCGATCCAGAGTTCCTTGTGAAACCTGATCTGTGTGCATTGGTCCAGAATGCTTGGTTTTTCTTTGGGAAGATTTTCGTGGTGCCACCTTCTTACCATTCTATTGTGTATTAAGAGAGGGAAGGATTATGTGGTCATGTTTAAAAAGCTTGGGGAAACAACTCCCCTTTGCAAAGTGCTTAAATGGTGGCCATAGAATGGGATCCTGCTTTTTTCTGCATTAGGGACTATACCCTTCAGGTTGCTCTAGTCACCTGGTGTCTTTGCCACCCAGCAGGACATGCTTTCATCTTTTGTTGTTGAGCAGGGAATGGGCGGCGTTTTGCCATGCAGCTGGTTCAGACCGACGGTTCCCAAACCTCCCTTCCACCCCATGCAGCCAAAGTAACCCCCAATAACTAGCCACCAGAGATCACGGTTACACGACTTTTAATGCGTTAACAATCCTCATGGAGATGAACGATATTCATGAAACACAAAGTTCTGCATCTAATATTTTAATAAGTATTCCAGTGCCAATATCTTTTCAGAAATTTCGCCCCCACTCAGGTGACACTCTTAACGCCATATCTAAGGGCAACAAGCTACGGATACAGAATGTGGGACTCTTTATTGGATAAGTGGAGTTCTTTTGTGCTTTTGAACTGAAGATAGCCCGTCGGGATCTTAATCACTGGCTTTTGGAGGTAACCAGTGTTCAGAGGCTAAAGGATAAAGAAGCTACCGCCATTCAAGGAGCTGTTGATCTAGACCTCATTGTTCTCACTACTATGGCTTGGGCAAGCAAGGTAAATAAATGGCAAACAAAGGGCGGTGCTTCACAGCGAAGCAGGCTCTGTGGGGGGCTCACGTCCTAAAACCGGGCAGAGGCCTCAAGCCTTCATTATGAGCCCCAGTGATGATCGCACCTCTGAACTGTGTGTCTCTCTGTCCCCTGTCAGACGATCTCTCATAGGGACTCATAGTGGAAAACGGCACAATTAGCACTTTGCCCTCCTGATAACTGCACTCATAGGAAAACAGCTCGACAACAGCTTGTTAAGACAATTTAGCAATGACAGAAGAGTTTAAATTTTGGGGTAAGCATGCTTAGAAACATGCATAAAGTATATTAATCTTAACTAAGGCAACCCCTATCATAAAACCATATTAAGGCCATAGAACATGGTTATGATGCTGTTTGTGTCTGGTATATGGTTATGAAGCATCTATTTGTCAATTAAGTTCATTATCTAATTTCAGTGGATTACGCTGTGCCATCTGCTGTAAGTTCAAAAGAGGGTGAAGATCAAAAATATGAATTCCAGAACAGCCAAGTCATGTGACCAGAGATGCTTCACACACTAGCATGTCTGAGAAGTGCAGCTGAAAATACCTTTATCCAGTTGTCCTGTCTATGAAATTTAGCGACCTCTAGAGGTGAGGACGCAAATTGCAACCAACGGCTCACTCCAACCCTCCCTTTCCCTTTCAAAGCACCACGGTGGTTGACACAGAACTCATTTATGAAAGTTTGTTTGTTTAGGGCTAATGTGGAAACAAAATGATGCATTCCATCCTATAGGGGACAAACAGTTTATGTGGATAGAAATAGCTCATTCTAATGTAATAAAACCATGATGCTTCATTATGTAAGGTCTTTATACACCTCTTAATACATTGTTATGTACATTATATTGCATTTATGTACATATGTACATTATAAAACAGATCCTTGAATAAAAACTTATTTAATTTCAAACCTTAATGACATGCTTTCTTTTGCACAACACAAAAGAAAATATTGTGAAAAATGTCTCAGTGGGTTTGTGTCCATACAATGGGAGTCAATGCAGGCCAATGTTGTTTTACCAAAGTTTTTTTGTTACCAAAGTTCATAAAAATATATTTTGCGTCCTGCAGAAAAAAGAAAGAGTCATACAACTGGAATGGCATGAATTGAAACCTTGTAGGAATTGCCATGCAATTCGCAATGAGCAAAAGTTACAAATAAACAAATTTTGAACACCTTTAATGGCAGGCAAGTGGAATCATTGATGAGAATGTGGATGCCAAGTCTTTTATCCTCATAAAAACACTTCCCAGATGGCAGAAAAAAGTTAGCAAAAAAGACATTCATCTTTCTACAAAGGCGTCTAATAGAGAGCAAACAGTTACTGATTTAGATGGGACCATGACGGAGGGCCGAGGTGGGCCGTGCTCCAGCTCGTGTGCATTTGGCTGGAAGAGTATGAAGTGCTGCAGCACCATGGGCCCCTCAGAAGACACACTTGTGTAGTGGTGCATGCATGGTGTGTGGTCAATGTGTGCCCCACAGCAAAACTTGAGGTTTATATCTTTTATTATTATAAAGGCAAGAGATACTTAAAATGATGTTCTTATTAACTTGTTTATCATCATTTGTTCAGCTTGATGAAACAGTGATAAGGCATTTAGTTTTGACACTGCATGTAATACAAGACAAAATCTAAAATCCTTTTTTTTACACTTACATTTAAAAAGTGGAACTAGTATCTAAGGATTAGAATATCATAGAGACTTTTGAATAGACAGTTTTGACTGCACAAACCTCTCAGAAACCTTTGAGAACATGCTAACAATGTGTTTTTGCAAGATATTTTTGCAAGATGTTTAATGTTACTATAAAATATGGACATTTTTTAATAAACTGCTCTTAAAAATGTGTTTGGTTTAACTTTATGCTTTAAGAAAATACAGTTTGAGTACGAATTCTGCAACATGTTAAAGGGATAGAACACCCAAAATTTTCAAATCTGTATACTTTCACTCCTCTACAGAGTACAAAAGAAGATATTTTGAAGAACGCTGGCAACCAAACAATATGGGTCGCTTTTGACTTCCCTTGCACGTACACAAAACCTCAGAAAAAAATCTTAAATTATTCTCTTTTGTGTAACACAAAAGAAAGAGTCATATACAGGTTTTGAACTACATGGGTTAAACTACTCCTTTGCGGTATTAAACCATTAACACAATTCCAGAACAACCAAGTCGGACCAGAGCTCTAATCTCAAACACTGTTAGCCACAAATATACCATAATTTGTTTGGAATAAGAGTTTAAATAAAATGAAGCAAAGGGAATCCTTTGGACACATGAACTGACACAACTGCTCACTGAACCCTCCATAACAAGGGTTTGTACGGCTGACAGTGGCATCACACATCTCACACCCTCATTTTAGTTGGAAGACAAAGAGTAAAAAATAGAAAGAGCTCTGTTTGCAAGAACAAAAGTTGCCCCTCAAAATTATGAAAATGCACCAAAAAGGGAGTTTCCTTCTCTCCCAATGCACCATCAATCATTCTGAACTCTCAGTCCCGATGCCAATACAATCTATGGGTATTTGGAAGTTGACATGTCACTCCAAACCTCAGTTCTGTTCATCTGTCACTTTAAGAGTAATTGCCCTGTCCGTCTATTTTGGACTGCGTGTCTCAATGTTATGTCCACTATTTTAAACATTTAGCCCTACATTTGAATTATAAATAATACAGTATTATTTAATATATTGCTCCTGTCCTGCTGAAACCTCATATCTTAAAAAAGCATTTGACACAATCAATCATAACATATTAATGAAAAGACTGGAACAATATTGGATCAGAGGGGAAGTATTGCATTAGATGGAAAGTTATTTAAGAGACAGGAGACCATTTGTGAAGTTGGGGGAATATTCATCTTCATGTTTGGATATAATTCGTGGCGTCCCCCAGGGGTCAGTGCTGGGTTCAAAATACTTTTTGCCCTGTATAAATTGTATTTGCAAAGAATAAAAAATTAGTAATATTTGCAAATGACACAAATATTTCTGTTCTTGGGGGGACTTAAAAAGGCTATTGGAGACTACAACTTCAGAAATTTGCAAATTTAAAAGATGGTTTGAAAGTTATAAATTATCATTAAACATTAATAAAACGAAATGTATATTATTTGGTCATTTAAAATAGAGTACACAACCTCAGATACAGGTAGATGGTGTAGACATAAAAAGGGTTAGTTAAATTAAGTGTGATATTAGATGATAAAATTCTTTGGTATCCACTGATATTTCCATATTTAAATTACTTTGTGGAGGTTTTGGGTAAAAGCAGACTATCATCACTATCTGTGTTACAAAAAAGAGCAATTAGGAGAATTCACTACACCGGTTTCAGAGATCATGCAAATATTAAAGTCAAATGCATTAAAATATAATGATTTGGTTTATTTTCAATCTGTACAAGTACTGTATAAAGCAAAATACATCCTACTCCCTGGCAATATTCAAAAATGTCATTCTCTATTTATAATAGAGAATGGAGATATAATTTAAGGGGAGTTAACTTCAAACATCCTTGTGCCCGTACTACTTTAAAAAGATTTTGTATTTCTGTATGTGGAGTGAAGATGTGGAATAGATTAAGTCCAGTGATCAAGCAGTTTCCAAGTATGAGCCAGTTTAAAAAGTGGTACAAAAATATATTTTTTACAAGGTACAGGGAGGAAGAAGAGTTTTGACAAGGTGTTCTCACCAAGTATTTATTTATTTCTTGTATTTTTTGTTGTTGTTGTCGTGTTTTTTTTTTTTGCTTTGTTCTGTTCTGTTCTGTTTTGTTTTGTTTGCAATGTTTATCTTTACGGTAGACATAAATGTGACTATTTGATTTTTTGGATTTTTTGTTGCATGGGGATGAAAACAAATGTATGCAGCAAATTGTAATTAATTTATTATTATAGGTCTATGGTGACAGAATAACAAAGATAATATGATGATCATAAATGAGCAGTGAAGTAGAGGGTAGGACTATATAAGCTGTTGCTTGTTAAGATTATTTCGTTTTGTCATTGTTTTGTTTATTAGCTGAAATTCTATAATTTTTTTCATGTTCTAAACAAAGCTTTTATTCATCATTCATTTCATTCAAGTACAGTGTTTTTTCCATTTCCTGAAAAACCGTGAATTTGGAAATCAAGATTTCTGAAGGACAGCGAAGGTGTAGAATATTATATAGTGATGGCTGAATGTGATGTCTGGGGGGTCATATATATATATATATATATATATATATATTTATATATAAATTAATATTATATATATATTCTTTAATCTTCCTTCAGGTAAGAGTACGCCATATGGGGTGTATGGTACAAAAAGGACAAAATACAATTTATTTGCTATTTATTGGGCAAATGCATTTGGCAACAATAAAATCTACAATTTAATCAATTATTAATATTTCTTGGTGCTCCCTTGTATTAATATTTTATAGTAATTCTTCTTGACACAAGCTTTACACATTTGTGTGTATTCTTTGCCAAGCCCCCTTAAAAGTACAACTCTGCAAAGTAAATGAAAAGTTTTATTTTTATATATTTAAATAAAAAGCAAAGACGTCAGTTTCTGAGGTGGGGCATCACTTTTGACCTCGACTGTATTATGTATACACACGAAAGAATAAAGGTGTGACAGGAGCACACCTGACAAGACAGAAGTCATTTGATGGCTGATATGTCACGCACCATCTGCACGCACTCCACAAAGTTGAACTATCCAGACACGGCGCAAGTCTGCGGGGTGGCAGCCATTGGTCGAGTGTCACACGGCCCATTGAGAGGATTTATGCTTGTGTACTTTATTCTGTTTTGTATAAACAACGGCGCAACGCACTACCTTTATCGGCTGCAACACGTTCTGATTATTCCACCCTAAAGTCTTCCCATCTGTCCACGATTCTGTGGCCTGAGCCTCTTTCAGAAGCCTGACAGGGAGTATCCGTGGAAAAAAGTAAACTAGTAGGGGGCCCTCATTTCACACCAACCCTCGATTGTGCCCTTCCAAACCAAAGCACTCTTCTATAGCTTTTTGATAGGCTTTCAATCCCAGCCCCACTGACAAGGTTTTCTTTTGGAGGAGTAGGAGTTGTGGCTTTTTTTGGGCGGTGGGGTGGTTGGGGGGGGCTTACCGCAGAGACTTAAGGGAGAGCAGAGGTGATTTTTTTTGTTGGGAGGGGGGCAATGGTGGAAAGGAAAAACTGCAGCAGATGGGGCTGATTGTGCTCCCTACGCAAATTAAGGAGAGAGACATCTGCAGCCGAAACATACTGGTGGTCTGGGGCAATTAAGGCAGGGGTACGAGGCGGAGGGGTGGGGGCAGTGTGGAGCGTAGGACAGGGGAAAAGACAGTTCTGCCCGTCGGTGCATAGGCTCACATTACAATGAGGCTGGCTACAATAGAGGGAGCCGTCCAAGTGGAGATGGGGGGGGGACAACCGGGGGGTTGAAGATTAATGTACGGAGAAGCCCGCAACAACACTTTGTGCAGGCAAAATAAGAGGTGGAGCCTTCAGGGCTGAATTGAGCCCGAGTTATAAAGTGTGTCCTTTTTGGCCGTCTTCTCCCATTTGAGCCCCGGGGTCATTTAAAGAGGTGACAGGACAGCTTAGATGTGCACTGTTGTGAATTTAATGCGGACCATTTTTCCCCATTTTGGGGGGACCCGCCCCCCTTCAGCTCTGGAGAGGTGACGTGACAAAGCGGGGTCATCCCGAGGATTAGACCCCTTTAACGTTGCCTTTATTTATCGACTGGGCGCTGAGGGGGAAATTTGGGCTGAGGGAAGAATGCCGCCATGGTGTTTACCGGCTCATCCCTCCAGGGATATATGTGCAACAATGCAGCCCCGTTGCACATTTGCATAACTCGCTCACATCTAAACAGGCTCAAGTTGTTTTAAATAATTGGGGCAACTAACAGGATGCAATTGTTTTGTAAGGGAGGCTCTCTCTGTGGGTAACCAAAGACAAATCCTATTCTCGTTAGCATGCGCGCATACCGCCATCATGAAAAATGTGCAGGTGCACCTTTTAATCAAGTTCACGTAGAAATGTGCTTAAGCGTGTTTTATTCGGATCAGAGCTGTTTATTAACATGGATCTGCACATTTGTTAAGCCACAGGTTAATGTGAAACATTTTAGATTTTAACATTTCTGAAATTTGCTAACAATTTGGTCTTTGTGGGTGTAAGGAGTGACAAATTGTGTTTAGAGAAACACTGTTCAAACGCTCAATGGTCCCACCCGGAGATTAGTTTGACCTTTTATTTAAGGGGGTTTTGTTAAAGTTTTATGTAGATATTGCTCTTTCAAAGATCCAGAGATTTGATGGAGTTTTCAATTGTTTCATTTAAATATCAAATTTGACTGAAATGTTTCTTCAAAAAATGAGTGAAATAAATCAGAAACAAATGTGTCAATTTTGAAAATACATTAAGAGTATGGAGGTGTGAAATGAATGTAGTTTGTAGAGGTAAAATAATCTGGATTTGGTTAAATTAGGCGGGTCAAAAAAAATTATTGTGACAATTTCCAAGGTGTCAGCTGTCAGTGAAACATGTCATTAGATAAACCAGTGAACTTATGGGGAACTCACTTTATGTATTCACTAAAAATAACCTTGACACCAGTTGGTTAGAAATATCACCTACAAAAGTTAGATCTCAAAGATAAGCTTTATTAATTTGACAAATCTGACTATATGTTTTATAAATGCACATTCAAAAGCAATTCAATTTTGAAGTGTTCAATAATTGTACAATACTCTTTACACACTAGACAAGTGTTATCATATTAGTGAATTGTTGTTATGACCACTGTTTCCCCCTAAATCAGTCCAGCTGTTCTCCAGGCCGGGTCATATAAAAGGGATACTTCACCCAAAAATGAAAATTCTGTCATCATTTAATCACCTTCGAGTTGTTTCAAATCTGTATAAATGTCTATGTTCTGATGAACACAGAGAAAGATTTTTTGAAGAATGCTTATAACCAGACAGATTTTGCCCCCCATTGACTCCCATGGTAGGAAAAACTACTTTTTAATTTTTTTTTGTTCTGTTGAACACAAAAGAATACATTTTGAAGAATGTAGGAAAGCAAACAGTTCTGGGGCACTTTTGACTACCATAGTATTTTTTCTTACTATGGTAGTCAATGGGGGGGAATAAGCATTCTTCCATATATATATCTTTCTATGTGTTCATCAAAACAATGACATTTATACAGATATGCAACAACTCGAAAGTGAGTAAATGATGGCACAATTTTCATTTTTGGGTGAAGTATCCCTTTAAACCAAGTCGAGAGGTTTGGTTGGTGACCATCCAATGGAAATCCTAATTGCTAGGCCAAGGGACAACTATAATGGAGGTTATCTGAGAGGCCGCCTCGTCTTTGAAGAAATGCAACTCGGACAAAAGTCCCAATTACTCCCAATTGTCGTGGGTCTCGGAAAGATTGAAACGAGATCCGGGTCTGTGGTAATCCTGCGGTTTCTTCACCTTTCTGTAGCTTCCACCTCTCCATTGGGTCAGACACCCCGAGTGTGAGGCTTACTCCAAAAACACTATTAAATGGGTCTGGAGTCCCCCTTCAGATCCACGCTGAAGGAGTCTGCTTTCAAAGACACACTAGAGGATCCTTTTGAAGACGGAGCGGACAGTTCAGAGCAGCCTGAGGTTACTCATCCATGGACTGAATGAATCCTTTCAGAGCGGGGTACTCATACACAGACAGACTCAACAATAAGTGTTTGCTCACAAGAGCCTGCCCGGCGCAGGAAGACCTACACCAGTGTATCACATCACTTGACAACTGTCCATCATCTCAACATTTACTTTTAAAGCGATTCAGTGGGCCATTAGAGAAAGTAAGCGGCACTTGACTATTTGAGGTCAGCGATGCGTTCCAATGATCTTCAAATATCTGTCCTTGTGAATGTGCAGAGAGTGTTTGTCATACAAGCATTACATTGGCGAATAAATCTTTCTTTTCTTCAGTCATACAGAATTGATACATTAACTTTTACACTAAAAAGGAACAAAGGAGCACAAAGGATCTTCTAGAATCCAACATTGTTCCGGTCGAGGCCCAAGCGGCTAGCTCACAACTTCATGATTTAGAGCTTTTTTGTCCCCTTGTTCTCAATGAAGGCCTAAAACCCCGAGGATATTTTTCCTCCTGCTTTCGGACGAGCTGATGTTTCTTATAATTGTTCACTGGAGTGAATCACGCGCCACAAAACACTGCAGCACATTGAGACCACTAGCAGAGGGCACTAGGAAGGTGACGAATTGGCAGTGAGAATGAACTTAATCCCCTAAGCTCTTGTTGGGGCTTGTCTTTGCTGTCCCTTCTTCCCCAGAAAAGACCCCAAACCTATAAAGCAACTCAAACAAGAGGTCCACTCTGAGCACGCTGAATGCTCACAGAAATAAAACCCGCGCACACATCTGTGTGCTTAGCCGAGCGTGTGGGAAATGAATGGAGCTGCAATATTTCTGTCAGATTCTGAGATGATCGGTTTGGAAAACTGATAGCAGGAAAGGAGTCAATACAGGATATATCATGTCACTTGCAACTAGATATAAACTGTTACTTATGTATTTTACATTTTGTATGAATAGCAAACCGATTTTTGCAGATCTGTTACTTGAAAATGTAAAACTACAATGTTTGTGATTTTCTAGCAACGCATGTGACTAAATAAATATAGAAAGTAAATAAAAATCCCATTTATAAAATGAAACCACACACACTTGGTAAACAGTTGGTTAAGGTTTCACTCAGTATGGACTAGATGATATGTTTGTTGCAGTTATAAAGAAACACTTAAATAATTTGAGTTAGAGGGTTGAAAGTTGATCCTTGACAAATACAGTGAACGTTATAATTTGTGCTAGAATTAAGAAATTTGTTCATTTGTTGTAAATAACAAAATCAAGAGTTGCTAAGTATGACACATCTAAGTGATTCAGATTTTTTATTTGTATCTACTAAACAACAAAAACACAGAATTTGTGCATGTTATGTTTCAAGAAAAAAATACGTATTTGTTAAAAGCCTCATAAATGAGCCACAAATATAAATGTAACAACAGTTGTATATTTCTTGAAATCAGTTTCTAAAATGCTCATAGTTTAATGTCTTATACCGGCATGACTTAACTTGTGTTGAGGGAAATATTCTTCATTAATAAAAAGTATAAGAAATTATTTCTTATAAAACAATCAAATCAAACATAAGAAAGAACGTTTGCCATTATAGTCATCATTATGTAATAAAATATGATTAATAAATGTTTTATTTATAGCGTTTACAATATTGCTACAAATTAAATAGATATTTCCCTGATTTGGACAAAAAAATTATATAAGGATTATCTTCAGGAAATGAGAGGCTGTTAAAACCCTAGATAATAAGATTACTCTATATCCAAACCCCACCAATTTTGATTGACTGCTCTTCAACCAGACGGACATGTTTTCCCTCCTGGGCAAAAATGATTTTCAAAAAATCTTGGTTACTATGCATTGTTTTTACAACTTACCTTTTTTTAATAGTAATATCTGAAGTAGTTTTAATGCATTTAGACATCATTTTGTTTATTTGACAAGTAATAATCTGATGTGATTCAGTAGTATTTAGGAAACTAACTAAATTATTATTACACTATTAAATCTCAGTATTTACATTATGACATTATTCTTTCAAACTAAAACATCAAATCCATCAAAGCTCTACAGATGACACATTAGGTTGAGTGAGGCTTTGAATTTCATGATACTCATAACTAGCAAATCACGCATCTAATTAAAAAACTCTTTCAATGTGTTTAAAATGTAATGTATTCAGTGGCAGTTTACAATTATTTATAAAGAGAATTAAAAACAAAGGTTTGAAAAAACAGGGAAATTTCATTGATCAAATAAAAGAGAAGGCTGTGGTGAAATCAGATATTTATTTTGTTATTAGACTTTATACATGCCTTGAATAAATGCCTTTAAAGAGAAGTGAAATTTGGAAAATGCTGAAGCAGATTGTCAGAAAAGGATGTGCTGTATCTATACTGCCCTCTATTGTCAAACCTGAAAATAATTCCAGTGATTGCCTTCATTTTTTTCAATTGCCTTCACTTCTGTGGTTGATCATACTTCAAATAGTCTATATAAATAATTCAATAAATACAATAAACTGTATAAAAACAGTTTGAAGTCTCAGGAGAAATGTTCACAAACAGCAGTCATTTAATTTTCTGTATGAAGCCAAGGAACACCAAGATAAATGTTTTAACAAGACTACTGTTTATGTAATACACACAGTATGCATTAAGATTCACGTCTTACTGTCATACAGAAAACACTGCAATACTGAGCCAAGAAACAGTACAAAATATATAAAACAGTTATTAAATTTAAATCAAAAGTAATTACATCTTTAGGTAAAACTAATACAATAAAAAGACATATAAACCTTATTGTCAAATGGTGACAGGCTGAAAAATGCTGAGAGGTATGTCAGTTTAGTGAGACAAAGAGATGCACAAGGCAAAGCACATTTAACCCACTTTTTAAAAACAACTATAGCAGTTTTATAGACTTGTATCTTAATTTTGGTGTTCGCTTTGGCACAGTACTTACAATAATAATCAAACCATGCTAATGCTGCTTTCTTACTATCCAATATCAGTCAGATAAATTAAAATTTCCAAAGCAAATTTGCATTTGGGACCAATCTAGGCCAACTATTCTAATAATCTGTGCTTTCAGAAAAGGTTCTCAGTAGTGTGTTGCTTTTTAGACTCTGGTTTCTTGATGAACATAGTGGAGAGTTCCTGTAACAGCATTTCTTGTTGGGGACTACATGGGCTACATGATCTATGGGACCTGGGCCTGCCAGTGACCTGCAGAGAGTCACCGGGATCTTCTTGTCCCAGAATGTCTATAGATTCACCAGAGGACAAGGTACTTTCTTCGCTCAGAGTGTGAGCCGAGATAGAGCCAACCATGCGATCCAGGGAGGCAGTCTTCCTCTGTCCGAGGCTGTCGGGCCGTGCTGGCACCTCCTGTGTCACAGCAGGGGTGCTGGATAGGAAACTTGTTTCTAAAGACTTGAGCACCTGCAGGCCAAAGTCGCCCACCTCCTCATACAAAGGCTCGGGACTTTCAATGCGCTCCTCAAATGAGTCCTGCTGCATCTTCATGGGCTGGATAGAAAAAAAGCAGAAATATAAAGGAGCCTATTAGGAAATAGGCAAGGAAATAGACATAAAAAGTTATACATTACAATGATTTGATAGTGCTTGGGGATGTTTTTAAAGGAATGTTATAAGCTAAGCGCTATCAAGAGTATCTTTGTCATAATGTAAAATTGCACAAAAATTACCTTTGATTCTTATCTTTGTTTGCAAAAAAAATGTGCACACAGTAGTGGACATGGTTGTACAGTACAACACAATTTAAGTTTATATCACAATAATCCAATAAATTCAGTAACGCAATAAATGTATATATAATTATATAAATGTATATATAAACAAATAATTTATATATATATACACCATCGCTCAAAATATTAGATTTTATTTAAATATTGAAAAACTTCAAATAATTTAATTTAAAGATGTTGTTTTTTCAAAGTTTGCATGCCTGTAACTCAAGATTTATTGCACATAAATAAAGTAAAATTTTGGCTCCAAATTTCTGGTAATAGAAATAATAATCCAAATCCTTATATAAAAAATTATAAGAAAATGCATGTAATATGTTTGTGTTTCTTCAGGAAGAAATCAAATCAAAACAAATTAGAAAATTGTAGCCAAAATTTGGTTGATTTATCACGGTATGACTCAATGTCAATCAAATTAATGGGCATTCAATCAGATTTTATAACTCAATCAGATTATTAAAACACAAGCAGGCTCACATTCCTTGTGTACACAAAGGTGTCTGTGTGTTTGAATGAATCCCTAAATCCCCAAAGAAACGAATGCTAAACCGTGTGGTTTTAGATTACGACCAAACCAGTGACTATTTCCACCTGAAAACACCTCATCTAAACATCAAGTGAATGATCTAGCATTATGCAAACAACAAAAGTATTTGTGTTTATCCGGACCTACACAGAAAAGGATTCACCCCTGAACAATGTCCAAAACAAATTACTTCCTTTTCTGACTTCAAACTTTTGTCTCAGTATCAGAGCGACAACATCAAGATAATTGCCGAATACACAGAGAACAAAAGCGTGAAGCCCGCAGACAATTTGCTCGCGAAGGCTTTTGGGCTGGGACGCACCAGAGGCAGTGGCATTTTTCCCAAAACACAAGAGGTGAAGTGAGATCCCTCCTTCCCTCAAGGCTACAGTTGCAGAACAATGCAGCAGAAGCATTCTTCCCTCAAACGCATCCTGTCATATCAGGAAGCCTGGTTTCCCAATAGGAATTGGGTGGAAGAACAGAGGAAGTCAAAGGGAATTCCTCAATTAAGTACAGCTTGTTTTGTGAAACGTACTCCTAAACTCTCAAAAGCTTGTTAGACGCAATTTGATACTTTCTAAACCCCCGTTTTTTCATTTTGACCAGCCGCTGTAAACTGAGTAACTGTGACTAAGTCTGGGTTGAAAAGCAACATTGCCGTGAAAGCCGAAGAGGTCAAAAAAAAATCTTGAAAGTAAATACTTACAAAAAACATTGAAAGTGCCCTTCTCGTGTGAAGCTTCCTCTGCAAAAATACACACACAAATGTTAAGTTTAAAATGTAAAACTAGTTTGTAATGAATATGCTGAACCACTAGAGGACGCCCATGTGCCCTACCAGAGTCTGGTTGGCTGAGAGCATGGTGGAGTTGGAATTGCTTTCCTCTCCTCTGATGGGCACCAGTGGCATTGTGCCGAATTTCTGCTTTGAAATGTCAGAGGAAGAGTGCCGTCTCATCACAGGCGGGCGCAGGTCATCGTTCTGAGAAAAATGTAAATTGATTGTTATTGTTGAATAAAGTAAGCATTTACTCTACGTGCAAAGTATATTTGTACCTGTGCTTTAAGTAAATTTGTCATCCAGTCCCATGATTCAGTTTCAGAGGAACAGCTGAGATACCTGTTAGGTCAGAAAGAGTCATTCTTGAGTGACATTATATATATATAGCATTGTATTATATACAGTATATTGTATGCATCAAAAATTGTTGCAACACATTTTTGTGTAATGTCACTTTTATTGTTGTTACTTACATTTGCTGTTTATCCAATATCACAGTGAGTCCCCATCTGCAAGCACAATAATTTTGGTTATTTGTAGTTAAATATTCTACCTTTATGAAAGGGTTCTTATTACTTTTGAGATATGCATCTTACATTGTGGGTGGCTTTAGTTTCTTTTTTATCCCCATGTATATCTTCAAGGTCTTCAGTTGCCACTCTTTCTCTGGCTTGATGCTCTGTGAAGTTGAAAAGATATAAAATTACATTTTAAACTTTTGCCTTCAGTTATGTGTTTTACAACTTCTAATGAGTTAGAAGAGTTTGCTTGTGTACTTTAAACATACTTTTTTGTCCTTCATGAGCAGTTTGTGGTCTTTAATTTGAAATAATCGCTCCTGGAATTTGTTTCCCTGCAGGAGTTTGGGCGGCTCATCCCGACACTTCAGAACTCCAGACTTTACTATATCACTCTTGTAGGCTGTGAACCACAACATAGAGAACAGACACAATGTCAGAAAAAAACAACAACACAGAAAATACAAAGTTGGTGTTCTTTATGCAACATGTACACAAGTTTATGCTTAAATGCTACAATTTAAAATGCTTTAATTTAAAGCACACACATTTAAAATATGATGTCTAAAATGTAATATGTTTGTTTGTGTGTTATACAATGGCTTGTGAAAGTATTCAAATACCTTCATTTAGCTTGCATTTTGTTATGTTTCTGCCTTATTTCAAACTACTATTAATAAAAAAATAAACATAGAAAAGTTTTCTTTAAGTAAGTACTGAGTACAGGGTTTGAGCACTTGTGCAATTTTTTAAGTCGTTTTTTTTTATACATTTGAAAAGTTGTTTTTCATTATCGTGTCTGGAGTGATTGATGTGACAAAAGCAAGGGGATTTTAGTTTACTATAATTAAAACTTTAAAAATGTTTCTGTTTAAAATGAAATCAAATATGGACCTAAAAATTATTGGAAAAAACTTAACCAAAGTAAAAATTTAAATGTTTCCTCAAAAATAAACTGAATAAGTTTAAAGCACTAAAATTATAATAATTAACAAAATCTAAAATAAAACTAGAATAAAAACTAACTAATATTACATGGCAATATTAAAAAATATATATAAAACGACAAAAGGAAATACAAAAATTGCTAAAACTTTAACTAAAAATTAACATAAAAATCTAAAAATAAAAGCTAATTTTGAATATTAGTAAATAACTAAAATCAAAACTATTATAATTCTGGACATAAGTTAGTTTAACATAAAGCAGCAACATAAAAAATGTGAATAAAACGAAGGAATTTGAATACTTTCGCAAGTAACTTTATTTTTTATTTTATTTAATTTTTATTTCTTCACTTGTCTGAAACGGGTGTTGAGTTCACCTGTGAAAATGTCTATTGCTTCTCCTCTGGGCACCTTCTTCACCACCAGATATGCTGAGCTGGGATCAGCCATTTTACACCACTGCAGGGCCTGCTCCAGAACTTTCTCTTTGGGGTGAAGAGGTCGCTCTGTGAAAATAACATCCTGCATTTATCTTTATTTGTATTTTTTAAATATAGTTGTATGTTTTTTCATTCCAAATTTTTGTATTTTTGTACCAAGCTCTCCATCCTCAATGGCCTCAAAAGTCATCCACACGTCTTTCTCCCCTGCAGGGATGTTTCTCATGAACAGCACCTGATTGGTCAGCTCTTCAGCACACATTGTGGGTGACACCTGTCATAGAAGCAAAACCGGCATGACTTTATGTGATCAATGGTTTGTATCTGCCACCATGTGGTTGTGTTTTGCAACAGCAGCTTAAGAAGTAAAGTTTTTTTATAATCTTACCTTTAACGTGATGCAGCAGTCTGGTATCTTTTCCTCAAGATAAACCTCAATGATCAGGTCCCCTGCCTGTGAGAGCTGAAGAAAACACAGAAAACAACATTTTAACGTTTGTGAAATTTTAACAGAAATAATAGCAGGTTGGTTTACTGTACCTGAGTGTGTTTCCAGGTGGTGATCAAACTGATTTCCAGTTCAATCTGTGTTTGGTGTTCCTCATCGATCTAAGCAATAAAAGGAGAGGTTAAACGACGAATAACAATGAATGAAACAATTTTATTAATTTAAAATATATTCCACTGACAAAAGAGTACCAAAATGTACAATGGTACAAGAATGCATCTTGATGGTTTGTTCTAAAGATAAATAAACAAGAGAACACAAATCATTTTCTAAAATGATCCACTTACATCAAAAATATATAAGTAGTTATCAATGAGGTCTTCTATGATCTTGACCTCATGTTCTCCTTTCCCATCCGTCTGAAACAAGCTTGGAGCAAACAGCAGGGACAGGTTCTTAGTACACATCTGATTCAGGTCAGCACACTTCTGTACTCTGAGAGAGGGAGACAGAGACAGACAAAAGTGAGAGACGCTGGTGGGATCGAACTGGAAAAGAAGATGGGATCTGACTGACCGGTAGAGGTGACTGATGAGCGCCGCTAATGTCGTTCTGTTGACTCGCGGTAAACCACGGATCAGCTCTTTATATCGGTCCAAACGCTGTGTCTTTTGCGGTGTCTCTGCATATAGTATAACAAATCACTGAGATAACTCACAATATTTAAAAAGTTTTATTCATTTAGATTTACCAACATGGTATGTGATGCATTACAAATTCACGATCATTTTCTCTTTTCATAAAGTCTGAATGAAAGCTGTACTAACTGGCAGCTTCTCTCCAGAAGGGGTGCAGATCAGCCATGAATATGTGATCGTCGATTTCCCGGAAGAACCTCTTAAGCACATCGGTCACGTCTTCGATGAAATTGTCTCCGATACGGAGTTTCACATTCCGGGCATCCTTACGAAACTCGTCCATGAGAAGTTTGATTCTGGACTTGGCACCATTTTTCCTGTATATACCCTCATGGCCCAAACCTGTGTAGTTCAGATAAAATCGTTTTGATTTTCATTCTGTATGAAATTATTGATTTGGACGGAGTAGAATTTCTTAAAATCGAACACAGGGAATGTATATCAGTCTGTCTTACCGTATTGCGTTATAAAGGCAATGCAGCTGTCTACGATGATGGGAATGTCATTTCTGCTCAGCTGCTGGTCTTTAAGGGTGTTTCCTTTTCCTCCCGCAGCTTTCTGGATGTCTGTGTACCACAGAGAGAAATCTGTCCGGCCCATGCCTTGCAGATGCAGAGTCCTGAAGACAAAACCATTTCATGACAATGATTAATATAAACGGGACTCGAAGAAATAGATCACCCAAAACTATTAACTCATCCTGATGCTCTCAAATCACATTTACATTTCTGGATATTTAGACATATTTGATATGCACATTTAAAAGAAAATATAATTAACAATGAAGGAATTGAATGCTTTCATTTAACTTTATTATTATTAAAATAAAGTTATCTGATTATAGACGGTTTCAGCGGCAACAACTTACAACGTTATGTGGCCTAAACCTAACTTCCGGTAGACCTCTGCCAGAAATCAGTTACTGCAGAGTAGTTTTAATTTAATTTAATACAATTAATATACAATAAAATGCTCATATAAATTAAATCTAAAATAAATGTTATATTATAACCAAAGACAGACCAGAAGTTAACATTGGGCCAGCGTGTGCATCCTATAAAACCGTCTATACAGCACAAAAGTCATACAACAGCTATTGTTTTGGTGTTATGTCAATCTCCATTCACTTTTGCTGTGTAGAAGAAGAACATCTGTAACATCAACACTACAACCTGCTAAACATCTGAACAAGACAGAAAAAGTCTAATGCTCATAGCGTCTATAAAATCCAAAACGATGCATTCAACAAGGTTTGGTCTCCATTCCTTTTGTAAGTAAATCCCTGATTCTTCATTGCATCCCAACATACTGCCATGAAACAGAAACACGTCTGACTGTAAAATACCAGTAAATAACATAGTCACCATAAGTATTTTTTCTAACAAATTGATTTACTAATAGACTTATTTATATTGTCTCCTTTCCTCTTTCTAGCTTCCATTTCTGCTTGTTATTTTGCCTTTTTATAAACAAAGCAAAAACAAACCCATTAGGGTGAATAAAGGATGATGAAATTCCTACTGTTTTAGAGAACTATTCTTCATTTTTGGGAAGAACTATTTGATTTCATGTAAAGTGCAACTTGGATGTGTTAATAAAGTGTATAAATAAAGACCGACACCCACCTTCCTTTCTCAACAAGAACTAGGATGTCCTTCTTCTCATGGTTCTCAGTTTCTGATGCAATACCTTGATTTTTAAACCAAGACAAAGATGCATAAACACATACTATTAAAGTAACACTTCATTGCTCACAGAGCAACGTTAAAAAAGAATTGAGAAGCATTATTATCTGTGTAACACACTATCAGGTGATTGAGGTAACAGACTCACTGAGCTCCTGGAGGCGCTTTAGGTTTATGATATCCTCAGCGGCACCGTCATTTCCAGGACAGATGAACAGGTTGGACTTCTGCAGAACAAAGAAGCCTTCTTTCCACTGCTGTGGGTCTAGCATGGCCTTGTATCGCAGCACGCCCACTCGCTCGAACTCTCGCGCCAGCAGGCAGTGACAGCTGAGAGGGGTGGTGGCCTGCCAGCGATTAAAACATCGGTCAGGCTCTAGTGCACTGGTGTGAAAAGTTATTTCCTGTGTGTAGAGAGCACAGCCCCACTGATTCATATTTACCTTCCCGATCGCTCTCACCCAACTGTGCAACGCATCCGGAGTCTCCAGGCCAAACTGGACCAGTTTATCAGATGTGAGGTAAAGCTCGAAAGTGAATCGAAATCTGAAATGAACAAAAGGAATAAATTAGGAATGTTGTAAAATTGTGATGTAAGATATTACAATCAGTTGTGAATGTGAAACACACTTGTCAATAAAGCCGCTGTTGTTAATGGAGTCGGGCCTGCTGACTCCTAAACAGATGATGTCTTTAACATCGATCTTCATACTGGGCTCATGACATCTGTCGGACTCATAAAAGAGGATGGACTTCTCCACCGAACACCAGTACTTTTGAAAATCTGCTGAAGAAAATAAATCAACAGGATTTGAACGGCTCAGCTACACTATGTGGGTACTAAAAGGCATTTTTGTCTGAAGATGTACATTCTGCTCCTTGAACTCTGCCAATTGGCTTGTGCTTGGCACATTCGCCTACCGTCTCTGGTTCTGCGAGATAATGTCCCTTTGTTGAGGGAGCTTGACTTGTAAAGGAAGCCCGAGTACAGGATGGCCTGCATGATCTCATCATACACGCAGGAATCTGCATCAAAACAAGATTCAATAAAAACGTCATTTACGAAATATAATTGACACTTCTGCTGTGGCGAAATAGTGATAGAGGAAGTTCTGTGATGTCATCATACCTGCAGACTGCGTGTATGAGTAGTGTGGAGACACGCGCTTGTTATTTCCGTTCGCGTTGGAGAGTCGCAGGGCCTCTGCGTCTGCAAAAATCTGAGTGACTGTTTTCAGCAGGTTCTGCTCGGTCACCGCGGTGCACAGGACCTGCGGGGCGATTACACACATGCACTTAAACAAATGCACCAATAACAGCACATTCAGCCAAAGGACATTAAAAGAGTTCAATCCTCCAAAAACCCATTTATTCACAGTAGTGCTTTTAGCTTTCTTAATTATTTACAATTCACAGCACATCCATCTGCCTGTTCAGGGGTATGCCTGAAATGAAGAATAATACACACAAATCTTGGCTTGTCCGCTGGCATAATCTTAGGATGGCTTTGGATATACTAAGAAAGGATGTCCTTGCTGCTCCACCTAAGGAAAAATTAAAGTTGTCGTGTTCGCTGTTGTGGTGGAAAGAGGAAACGGATTTGTGCATTTGTGCACATTGTTTGGGGTTATACGGCTTTGACGAAAATATGACCTCGCTGTTGTCTGCGCAAAAGGCTTGGTTCATGTGAAAGAGGGTTACGCAATGGTGTCGGTTATTGCCGTCTATTGGGAAATCCCTTTTGACTGCTGAATATCTGTGACTTTAAGAGTTAGTCATATTGGATAAGAAATCAATTTAATAAATTATAAAGAATACTTTTTAATTCATTCAAAAATGTATTTATAAAGACTGGTCTGACAAAGAACAATTCATAGTCAATAAAATGTTTTGAAGAATAATATTGAAAAAAATATTATACCTTCTGCATCTCTTCCTTTAGAAATTTCATTAATTTCTGCTATCTTAGGCATGAAAATAAGAATTTTTGTGGTAAACTCATTGATATATATATAATTTTAGAAAATCATTCTGTCGCAGTTTTTTCACTTTCTTGTCATTTCAAACCTGTATTCTTCCGCATAACATCAAAATAAAAAGATATTTTGAAGAATGTTGTTAACCGGCACCCATTCACTTGCATTGGTTTTGTGTCCATACAATCGAAGTGAATATAGTAGGTGCCAGTGCTGTTCGGTTACCAACTTTCTTCAAAATTTCTTCTTTTGCGTTCTGCAGAAGAAAGTAATATGGGTTTAAAATGACAAGAGAGTGAGTAAATGATGGAAGAATTTTGGGCTGAACTATCTTTAAAATCTCATTAAAACTAAAATCTAAAATAACTATACTAAAACACCTTATTTTAAATGGGGCTTATGCTATATATTAATAGCATTTGATTTTTAATTTGTAGTTTACTCAATAATATTCATAAGCATGACTTGAACCAACAACAGTGGTTTTAGGTTTTACTTCGGTATTTCCATCCTCTGTCTGAACTGGAGAATTCATCATGCTAATTTTACTACTGCAACTTTAAGACACATCCTTTACCTTAAGAAGCTCTTCCTGGGTGTTAAAACTGGGATGCGGGTGGCGGTATCTGCCCTCACGATACTTGTGGGTAATAAATTCCCTCCGCTGTTCTGGAGAGGCATCACAGTCCAGCTCTTCATTCGCAAGAAGTTTGGCCGCCCAGAATTCATTGGCTCTGTCATTGCCAAGCATTATAAAGAGCTACAACACATGAGAACGAGGGTTCAAGTTGACCTCATTTGTCAATTTTGAAAAAAAAACAGAGAAGGAATATCAGGGTCTCACAACTGCCGGTCACCCTCACCTGAACGATCTCATTGCTCCACACGCTGGTGTCTAGTTTCAGACTCTGCACTTTCGACACCATTGTGCCGAGACCTCTGTGCTGGCCTGTGGGCAAACAGAACAAAAGAGGCATCACATCACTCTCCAAACACCATTCACTCTGTTTGGCCCACAATGACTTCCTGATATGGTGCCTCTGAGCCACTTTTATCTGTCGCATACGACATGCTGGACCTCTCATGAACTCTCCAAATGAGCTTAAGAACTCTAAACAGCATCCACATTAATCCTAGATGCTGCTTTGCCATTACACAACTCTTTCCAGGAACCGGCTACAAAATAAAGTTTTGCATCAATTATAGAAATTACAAAAATGTCTTAAGAGGATAAAAATGTGAGTGCATAAAAACTGTCATATATATATATATATATATATATATATATTAATATTTTCCCTGCTTGATCTTAAGAAGCAATTATTTATTTATTTTCAGATTATTAATCCTTAAATGCTGGTTTGTTTACATAATGTCACTGTTGTGTTTTATGAAAATATATAATTTTAAAAAATTATAAACATTTTATTATCACAGTCTTGAATATAAAAATATTACATATTTCCCACTTTTGTTGACTTTTTAGCAAGTCCTGATTATAACTAACTAACTTTCATTCATTTTCGAGATTCTAACTTTAAATACTAGTTTGTTTTCATAATGCCACATTATTATTTCCTCATGGTGAAAACAAAAACAAAGAACTGACAGGTTTCTAAACCTCCACATCAAAATCAAGCTCACCTTTCGTCTCTGAAGAAAAAAACAATAACAAAAGAAAAACATGGAAAACATGTAATCAAAAAATGTGTTTAAATTAACATATTGAAGGCTCATTACACAATTCTGTGTGAAAACTTTGAACAATTTTATGAAATGTTACATTTTTGAGGCAAAACCTTGGTTGCCAAGACGGCACACAAAAAGTGGGACGCTTCATATGACATGTTTTGGTGATTAAAATAAATGAATATTAATTAGTAAAACAGTAAAACAGTCAACACCGTCAAGATAGTCTTTGCACAATAAGTCATCATGACAAATAAGCCATCAAGCTGATAAGATTCACATCAACCACACACACACCTGCGCAGTTCTTGCAGATGACCACACAGAGATTGATGGACGCCCAGTCTGGATTGATGGCTTTGCAGTCAGCGCAGATTTTGTTAGATCTGTTGGACCATATCTTCTCCGCCACCTCATAATCAGATAGTGTTTCTGCTATAGATTCCTGCATGGCCTCCATCCAGTCCCTCTTGTCTCGATCTGACTCTGCCGTGAAGCTGATAGACAACACACAACCTGCTTAATACTTCCAACCCGAAGATGCTTTTAATTGTCCCTATGGAGACAAAACCACTGAGACATTTCTCAAAAAAAAAAATGTTTGCGTTCCACAGATGAAAGAGTCATATACAAGAGGGTTAAAATTGCCCTTTAAATTCAATGCAATATTTAAGAATCAGGAAGAAGTATTTGCAACAAGAGCAAGCTTACTTAACAGACAAGCATAGCGTGACTTAAGTGATTTACCTGAAGGTTTTATAAGGTGTAATGAGATCAAAGCTCTTGCCCTTCCCATCACGGATTGTAGCACCTCTGGCATCAATTACAGTAATTCCAATCCCATTCTTAAAGCACTGCAGAGCACATACCACACAAGTCACTTAAGGGAGAATAGACCATTAAACCACATTAGGAAAACAATACAGGGCTTTTTATGAGTGTAGTAGTCAGCAGAGTGTGTGCGCCCCTAAACAAAATTACATCAAACCAGACAGTAATAAGATAAAAAAGACCAGAATCAAGAGCATAGTGTCACTAACAGCATTAACCCATCACCTGCTCACTCTTGTACAACCAGATCTGCTCCATTATAATGGCAGCGTAGATCTTTGACTTGGTTCCTTTGAGCTCCAGGAAACCGCTCTTTTGGCAGTGACTGCCGGGGCCAAAACGTGGGCGGCCAAAAACCAGCTGTTCCTTCACTCGCTCCTGCAATGTGCAGCACCATTTGCTCCTTTGGACTGCAAGGAGACATTATTAAAATTATTAGCTGCAATGTCAATGTTTTCAGTCAACAACAGAAAGGTGTTAAACGCGGTTCATACCGTCACTGTCGGCACGGAAGATAAATGTCCTGTGACTTGTCACAACCTCAAATTTGTTGTCTTTGGCTAGACGGGCCATTTGGATCGCAGCTAAGGGAATCACACCTTTGGGATAAGCGTCCTGTGAGAAACAAATAAAAACATTTGGGTTAGGAATGTACCAGCATGTGTGACCTCGGCAGATAAACAACAGGAGTTCAAATGCAGAAGGTTTTCAGATTAAAAAAGGTCATCTCGTGAAATAACACATCTTAAAGTCACTGTGTGTGAATGGAAAAGCAGGATAGGTATTACTCCTTGACATCAGAAAAAACAATGAGTGTAAAAAGTAGAAATATTGTGTTCTTTCTGGTTGTGTAGCACCTGAAAATTAACTTGCAGAGTATGTGAGTGTCTGAAAACCTACATTTTTTTGTTGCAAAACTTGGACATGGTAAGTGGATCATATTTTATCACAACAAATGATAAATGTATGATATGATTTCACACGTCATGAGTTTGTTTGTGTACAAGCACCTTTTCACTACCGTAGTACATCAAGTTCTTCCCATCAAACTTCACATATCGCTTCTGGAATACATAGTTTCTACAACACAGAAACACAGATTTGATTTTACATCAGACGCTGTAAAAAATCCTTTCGTGTATTGAGTAAGTACTATGTTAACGATTAATCACTTAAGCTGTCAGGTGGGATTTCATGGGACAATGTCTCTTGTATTTAAAGACATGGGAATAAAAAGTACTCTACAATTATTTTGTTTGAAACCGAGATAGATAGACAGGCAAAAGTTACAGATTTTCAGTTTTAAATCTATACAATCTGTCAAAGTTATTATAGTTTTCTAAAATACAAATTTTCTGTTTATTGACATCAAATAAAATATTGACCTAAAAATTATTATAAAAACTTCCTAAAATTATAATACTAAACAAAAACTAAAATATTATAAATTAATCTTATATAGCAACATAAAAATAAATGACAAAAGCATATAACAAAATTGATGAAAGAATTACTAAAATTAACATAAAAACTCTATGACTAAAACAAAACTTTTATAACTCTGTGTGTACATTAAAAAACATTAGGAAGCTTTAAGAAACCAACATAGCATAAAATTAGACTTGTATTGTAATAAAACATAATTAACGCATCATGTATTTGGTCTTATAATTTTTACTCATTTGGAATGCCGTCAATAGTGTTGAAGTTCTTCATTCTGAAAGTAAACCACAAGGAAGTGAATCTAGAAACTGGAAAAGGGTAAGCAGAGGACAGAACACGGAACAGCGGGAGACACAGACAAATACATGAGGTAGGACAAACCGGCTAGAGAGGACAGACAGAGGGCAGAAACAGTCTGTGAGGAGAAAGCAGGAAGTGAGGAGGTGAGAGGAGAGCAGCAGACCCGCTGAGGCGTACCCTTGAGGAGAGAGTTTATCTAGCCAGCCGCTGAGGATGGGTGCCACCCGCTCGGACAGCGAAGTAAAACTGGCATAGGGAGAGATGGTGTGGTCCTCGTCCGCTTCATTGGAGCAGATGCTAGAAGGAAGGGAGAAGGAGTGAGCGGCCGGGGTGGGCTCACCCACTGTACAGTAACCTGGAGAATCAAGACGCTTCAACCAAGAATGATTTCGCTGCCTGTAAAAGCAGAAAAAGGACATTGTGTGAACTGATAAAAGTGCTCAAAAATGTAAAGTTATGCCCCAAATAGATATTTTGTTCAACTCAAAAATGACATTTCTTTAATAATTTTCTCATATCGCTCCAATCTTGTTTAACTTTCCTCCGTGAAACACAAAAGAAGAAATTTACCATCTCCAAGCTGTTCTGTTATAAACCCAAGGATTGATGTTATTAAAGGTAAAAAATGTGATGATCTTGACATTTTTTAGCTCAGGGTTTTAAGTGACTTTAGTGTCTGTCTGTCCATTTATTTTTATTTCTTGAAATTGTTTGGATATTATGCAGAACTTTTCCTTTTGTGTTTCAAAGAATTAAATTCATGCAGGTTTAGAGTGATGAATGACCAGAATAGGTGAATGATGATTGAAAATAGTCATTATAAGAATAAATAACATCACGAGCAAAGTTACAAAGTTACGAAATATTATTAAGCCTTCAGAATCTTTATCAGCAGATATCACTCGGAACCATCGGTGGAAAAAAATTTGTCGTTGCATCCCAAAATAATATACATAACACCACCAGAGCTTGAAGAAGTGATGTCACAGAATTCTTTGTTTTAGGCAATACTCTATAAATAGCTGTATATGACACTCACAGCAAAACATTTGCTTATAAGCAGGTAATTAAGTTCACTTACCCATCATCTCTTAATTTATCCTTATTTAAAGTTCCAGTCATTTCCTCACTTTTGGTCCTCTCAATCTAAACATATTAAATCATCAATAAACTCATTATATTCTTCTTCTCTTCTGTAATAAAGACTCTTCTTCTATTTCAAAGTATCTCTCACCTCTGAATGTTGATATTGTCTCTTGCTTTGAAAAACTGTTTCACAGTATGGGTTGATCATTTCATCATCCTCCTCAGCAGGCGCTGTGTTGTTCGGACCAAAAGTTGTAATTCATTTTTATTGAGTAATTAACAAATTTTCACTTTGCAAAAACAATGTTTTCTTAATCATTATTTTGTTTTCCTGTAAAATATCTCAATATCCTTATAAAAACGTATTGGTAAACCAATATCCTTCAAAATAAAAATAAATGTGGATTATAAGCCTAATTTTCAGAAACTATTACATGTATTTTTAAAGAGTTCATTTTTAAACAGAAAACAATTTGCCAGTTGTAATAGACAACTACAACTAGTCATGAATGATAATATGTGAATTATGTGGTTATAATAAACCTACCAGACATTCTTGCAGGTGTTTCAAAAACATTTTTTAAAGTGCTGAAAGAATACAAACAAAATTGTTGTTAAATGACTGAACCATGATACAATCTCATAAATAAACAATACTTGTAGAACCAATAAACGGTTTTGGCGGCAACAACGTAAATAAACGTTATGTGGCCCAAACGTAACTTCCGGTAGACCTCTAAGAATCAGTAACTTTTGAGTGGTTTTAATTTTATATAATACAGTTAATATACAATAAAATACTTGAATGAATATGAATGAATATTAAATGTAAAACAAATTGTTATACTATAACCATCACAGACCGGGAGTTAACTTTCGGTCCGGCACGTGCGTCCAATAAACCGTTTATAGAACAGCTACAGTACATTTAAACATTGAACTACAATTCATCCCAATTATTCACATATTAGTGTGTAAATACACATTACAAAAAGGTCCCTAAATCCCTTAAAAAAATAGACAGCACTTTTGGAAAACAATATTTACCTATGGTTTTCAGTAGATAGGCTGACCTCCTGGCGCGGAGGGGGAACGGGTAAAGCGCGACTCCACGACATGCGAGGGGTGTCTGATAAAGTGCCACAGTAGATATCATTCGAGACCATCTCCAGCCCTGAGCAGGGAGGACTTGGGGGTGAACCGGGTGTGTTGGTGAAAGGAGAACACTGATAACCGGAGGGAGAGTCAGGGGGGGTGGAGAGGGTTGAGGAGCTGTGCCGGTCCTCGTCTGACATTCTCTTCAATGTGGAGGGAAGGATTCCTCGATTTAACCTGGGGGGTAGGGGGGGTGATGGTCCATCGGTCCCTGCAAATCTTTGCGGTGATCCAGTAGACGTTTTAACAGTGTCTGTTCTGGACGTATTAGAGAATAAACTCTGATCATCTACCGCTATTAAAAACTGTGAATCTTGCAAGGACTTTCTGCAAGGCTGTGCCTCATGTTTTTTTGGTGAAGAAATCTTTTCTTCTCTTAGTTTGTGGAAGACAGTTCTTGGTTTGGGTACCGGCTTCACAACAGTAGTACTGCGCTCAGAGAATGAACGTCTCACTTGTGCACAAAGATTCGGGGCAGATCTGTTACGTAAGGCTTCAAAGGACGTTCCAGAATGTCCTGAAGGGGAGAGAGGCTCCGCTTTGACAGGGGTCACCTCGTGAATGTCCGACTCTGAATTACAGCGATCTAGCAGTGGCTCTTTCCTTTGATGCTGACAGATCATCTGAACGTGCTCTACCAGTTTGAGGATCCGCTTCCTGTGGCCGGTGGCAGTGACTCCTACCCTGTTTAGGGCCACATTGTCCACATGACAGAAGTCTCGGGCGAGGAGAAAGCCGGCCTGACGGAAGTGGTTTAGATACCTCTCGAGGTGGATAGAAGCCAACAGGTCCTCTGCATCTGAGCACGGACCGATTGTTGCCATGGTGTGCATGAGTGCTCATTAGGCTGCAGGCAAAACTGCAGCAGATTTGTCCAGGAGAAGACGGCAGCAGTTTTTCATCTGAGAAAACAAGCAAAGAATACTGTGTATATGTTATTTTTTCCAATTACTACACATTTACATTACTTAATCACCTAAATAAAAATAAATTAAATTTAAAGTCCAAGACAAAATGTTAAATATTTTCTTATTTGATAGATGGCTTTGGATAAGCATGTCTGCTAAATTAATAAATGTAAATGTACTGTTTAAACAATTCAGCACCCATTGAAAATTTGCCTTAAAGTGATAGGTCACAAAAAACTTAAATCATTTCAAACCTTTGTGACTTCTTTTTTTCTGCAGAACACATAAGAAGATATTTTTAAGAATGTTGATAACCAAACAACAGCAGTACTCATAGGGACCTATTGCAGCCGTGATGCAAAGGTTTTTTGCTAGTTTCAGTCCGACGCAGCTATCATTTTCACATCCTGCGCCACTTTGTTCAAATCGCAAATGCATTTGCGCCCATTTGTGCGCACTAGACTGAAAACGAGGGGTGTTCATGCGCATTGATGGCACGTTGGCAATTGAAATAGCCTGCGCTACTGACCGACTGAAACCTGGTCTTATTTGTGGGGTTATTTAAAGAGCGCGTAAGTAATATGCGCCTACAGAAGGGTGCACAATTCACATACTCTCTGCTTTTTACAAACAAAGGGACGCACAAACATGCAAAATATAAAATAAAAGGATTACAATGTAAAAGATTATTATTGTGTACATAGGATATAAAATCTGGCTTGTCCTGTAGATGGTTCACTCGTGAGAATTAACCTCTGGCACAAGCAAATGCGTTTCCTCTCTGTAGAAGCGTTCAGGGCCCTATCATACACTCAGCGCGAAACGGCACCAGATGCGACGCAAATGTTTTTTTACTAGTTTCAGCCCGACGCAGTTTTCATTTTCACATTCTGCGCTACGATGTTTAGATAGCAAATGCATTAGCGCCCATGGCCGTGTGTGCTGGTCTGAAAACGAGTTGTGTTCGGGCGCATTGTTGGCGCGTTGCTATTTTGAGGCAACTGAAATTGCACCATTGACCATTTTTTTTCAGTAGATGGTCTGCCCATGCTTTTTAACCTCGCCCACGAGCAGATGCGTGTCCTCTCTGGAAAAGTGTCCAGTCTTTGCTAATTCCTCTGTGTAAATATCGAATCCGCCATGGTGCAAGCACTACTGTCTCTTAAAAGGAATAGGAGATAAGACTCTGATTGGTTTACAGCACGTTTTGCCTAAAACACACCCATTACTCATTAAGAAAATAGCAACCCTTTTAGACCCTGTGCTGGATGCGCCAGCCATTAAACCCGTCGTTAAACTAGCAAAAGTGGATTCTGACACACCCTAAGTGCACGAACATGCGCGTAGATTGTTCAAATAGGGCCCGTATAGTTGCATAGGTTTGTGTCTTTACAAATAATGAATGGGTATCGCCAATGTTTAGCTACCATTATTCTTCAAAAAAAATATGTTGTGTTCAGCAGAAGAAAGTGAAATCTGATATTGTGCTGTAGATGTAATCAGGGTTTATTTGCTAAAGTGCATAACAAAACATTTAAAGCTGCAATCCATCAAGTTTGCCTCTCTATCACCAACTCTGTTTAAAAAATAAAACTGCAGGTTACTACAGTTACATCTTTACGTATATTGACGTCAAACTGATATTTCCTGTCAAATCTGTCCCAATGGATGAAATGATCAAAACCTAATTTTAAGCTTATTGTTGCGACTAAAGATAGTTTCAACAAAGTTTTATACACTTTTATATAAACATTTCATCAATAACAAACGTTACTGCACATTTGCACCTTTGTAACCCCAACTTAACTGCGGGTACACATTCACAAATAAAACAGTGCCTGTAGATTATTTCTGGTAACAATCAAAAGAAACCGAGAAGAACCGTTACTTTCCAAAACTTTTCTCTCTAATATTTTGACTTTAGACTACGATAACAAGCTAAACGCTAGATGTCAATCTCTGCCATACAGTTTGTTTATATGCAACCAAACTACAGGAACCATTCAACAAATTTTTATTTGATAAAATTAACATAGAACAAAAATTCAATAAATCGTTTTGTTTTAATACAATTATTGTACAGTAAAATAATAATACAAATTAATATTAAAATATAAATAGTTATATTATTAGACACTAGCCATACAAACCGGAGGTTAACTGGGGGTCAGTCGCACGCACTCCGATAAAACAGTGCGTAAAATAACTGATTGTTGTTTATTTTAACAAGAAGTTGCACTTATCTTCCTAAATAACTAAATGTAATATAAAATATAAATTAAAAATGGAATTCTTAGACAAAAGACAAGTGTGATGGTTGCAGTGGGTTCAATGGCCATTGATGACAGAGAGCAATTTTTCAGGGGGATGAGATGGAGTCACTGTGGCATTTTCAGATGAGGCCATGACCCCACTCCCTGACTATTAAAACCACCGTAACGGAACAAAGAGCACAGTCATCTACCGTGCAATAACACATCTGTACTTTTTAAATGAGCACTCCTGGAAGAAACACTAGAATATTAGGCTACGCGTTCACAAATCATAAGATATAACACAACACACGCACACAGAACCACGATACAGCAAGATTTCATAAAACTATTTTAGAAGGCTTTATTCACAGAAGCAATGCCGCTGAAAATCTGGTAAACATAAGGTCTCCAGGAACTAGCAACAAGTCGAGAAAAGAACTGACTCCACTGGGGAAGGCCTGGGAAAAAATCTGTGTGGGTGGGACCACATCTGTTTAGAGAGGGTGGCATAACTTGCAGACTGACCCGGTGTGAACACATTCGATAAACATTTATAATGTGTTCCCGACAGAAAGACATTTTCCTCATTATGTGTCCCAAAGGTTGACGGCACTTGAGAACCCTCGGCTTGCAAGAATCTCAAGGATACAAATGGCACCCAGCCAGAAAACAGAGCCGCCAGATTCCATGACACTAAAGAGGGCGGAGTCTGATGGGTGGGCATGATGATTGGTTGAACCATCATCAGAGGTTGTCTCTCTAAGCCGCAAAGGAAGCACAATGCTCGAAGGACTCTCAAACAGGAGGTACTTAAGTGCAATTGTGCATGCAGACTTATTTTTGTAGTCAATTTCCATAGAACTCAACTTCAAACTTATAAAAGTTAAAAAGCTGGGATGACATCAACAGGGTCTGTTTCATTCAACGGCACTAAGACTGAGTAAAAAAAGGCAGACTTTAAGGGCTGTTAAAAAAAGATGGTGAGTCATATCCTTTTCTTCCTTTGTCTGGACTCTGGATGCTAACCTTTGGCTTGGGCGCTCTGATTCACCGGATCCCACTCAGAGAGGGTAGGCAGGAAGCTTGTGAGGCTGACTGATAAAGTGTGACCTGAGGAAAGCAGAGGAACAGGTTCGGGTGTTGTCCCTTCCCCTGACAGCAATGCAGAAAAACTCACTTCAGAGCCTGTCATCACGAAATAAAATATGCCATCCACCAGTGGCAAAAATATCTTATAGTTTAACAAAACTGTAAATTGGCCAAGAGCAATGAACATGCTTAACCAAGTATTTTTTGACCTCACACAAAAAGACATTCACACGTTGTTGAGTAACAACACTCAACCATACAGTCGCCACGATTCATGAGATGTGCAAACTTGCATTTTTTGTTTAGGCTTGTGGCTGACAATTACAGTATACTGTATGGTACCGTCAGGTTCAGTAAGACTCGGCTGGGTACAGTTCGTCTCACTTAGGCTTGGTTTGCTTTTCCACAGCAGTTTAGTACCGCTTCAAAGTGGCTGGAGATTGCAACCTAATCGTCATGGTTGCGCCGCCTCTATTGCCGTAGCATCATTGAGACATCATGTGACATAAACACACGCACAACACAAGAGAAACGGACCATATCGATGGCGGATGGCAGCAAAACAAAATACTACTAAAAATAGCAGAGAGTTTGGGAAATCTTACAGCAAAGAGCAGACAATGATCATTTGGTTTGCTCGACGGCGCACCAGGGTACCGTGCAGTACTATGCAGAGCAAAAAGCGCCATATGTGTGACCAAATCTGCCACTGTTGTGTACCAGGAAACAGAACCGTTACGTTGAAAGATCAAAACCACAATTTCGGTTTGATTACACATAGATGAGATCATCGATGTGTTTATTTTGAAACAGATCTGATGCAAACCAGATCTGAGAAAAAATATAAATGTACTTTAAGTCAGTATGTGCCTCTACTACAGAATGACAAGAAAGCCTGTAAGGGGAAGAAATCCAAGTATAAACCGCTAATCCATTTGTACTCTGGATATAAAGGGGGAAAAAAATGATAAAATCTTCCATTGCGCTGAGAAATGGGGTGCCGTTTCTTCTAAAAGCAGTAGATTTGCTTGCAAAAGTCCCATAGACGCCCACTTACACAGCGGCTCACGCCATTTTAGGAGGACAGAATATAAAAGATTTTAGTGGCTCTTTAGTGGATCTTCTAGTACAAATATAGTAAAAACCACTGTCATGTTAACTTCTCCAAAGAAAAACACACTTTAAAGGAAATAGGACAACTTTCAGCGCTTAAAAATGGACAATGCACTGTGACCACATTCCCTCCAAAGTGTGCCCTGGGGATGCCGGGGGAAGGGACCTGTGAAGATAAGGAATGACCTTAAGAAGTGTGGAGATGAACCCAGACAGGCCTGTTCTCGCAGCTAAAGGTCTGGAGAAGGTAAAGATGATGGCCACCACCAACAACAACATTTGTCATGTGTTTTGCAGGGAAAAACAGAGCACTGCTCTGTCCTCTCCACCCCACCTTCTTTTATCTTGATGGCCGATCTGGGTTTTCTCTGCACAACTGAGTACACAGGATAAAGCTGTCCCTCAAACAAAGCCCCTCTCCCACCTGCCTTCTAATGTAGAGGAAAAAATATAATTTCCTTGATACACAAATCAACTGGGAATCATCACAGCTATCAAAATCAAGAAATGTAAGAAATGTCCTTGAGCATTGTGCAATGCAATGAATGGAAACTGATTTGAATAGCAGGCACCCCATGTTAAAATAGACATATCAGCTCTGATTCCAACATGCTACATTTAGCCGAAACTACAAAAATCTGTAATATTCCGGCAGCTGCAGTAAAATAAAAACATTATAAAGTAAAACTAGAAAGAAAAAGATTCTAACACTTGTACATTTTTACCGCATTTCAAAAAATGTCAGTTTTGTACAGTTGACATAGTCGGCTTCTTTACTCAGTAAAGTATCTAGTTGAGAATAAACCTTATAACAACATAAAAAAACGCTGGGTTCAATCCATGGCATGGTAAAATATGGAAAGAACAAGCGTTGGGTTATAAATTAGCCTATGCTGGGTTGTTGTTACCCAACCATGGCAAAGTAACCAAATTGGAACAACAAAATCAACTTAGACCACACTGTAAAACTTTGTTGTAGTTTTGTAGTGTCTTTCCCAAACTCAAGGACGCTTTACAAGGACAGTGGCAAGGTAAATATGGACAATCATACAGACAGATTACACCGGCGCTCAGTTACTACATGTGAAATTGCAATTGCATACCACCTCAACAGTGCTAGCAGTCATTGCAGAAAACACAAATCAGTACATGTGCCATAACAGTTATATATCGCAATAGCAATGCTAACATAAAGTACAACCACATGAGTTTAAGAAGTAAATGGATTATGACCTGAAGTATAGGTTAAACAGATAGGCTTGTCGTAAATTCATGCAGTGTGAAATTTTTTCTAAGAGTTAGGGGCAGTGAGTTCAAAAGTTTAGGAGCCATTACAGAGAAAGATCTGCATCCCAGAGATGACAAGCGAAATCTTGGTACAGATAGTAATTTACCTTCAGATGATTGAAGTGATCGGGAGGGGATATAGGGAGAGACTAGGTCACTGAGTTAAATAGGACCAATGATTTCATAGATATTACGAGAGACCCTGGTACCCAGTGAAGATTAAACAGAGCAGGGGTAATATGGCCAGACCATTCAGTGTAAATTAACCTGCGTGCGGCAGAGTTTTGAATATATTGCAAACGAGTGTGCCGGTAGCAGTTTGGTGTGCAGAGTCAGGTCCGCAGGAGGTATAAATCTGAATATTGTCCACATAGCAGTGGTACTGAAAACCATGGCAGCGGATAAATTGACCAACCGGCATAATGTAAATAACAAACAGTACTGGCCCAAGAACTGAGCCCTGTGGTATACCCTGTTTGACTAAGACCGTGGGAGATTTATAGTAAGGCATGGTAATGTAATATTGTCAGTCAGCCAAAAAGGAGTGAAACCAAGAAAATGTTACTCCTGAGATGACAATGACAAGAGGCGCTTGAGGAACAGCATGTGACAAACAGTGTCGAAAGTTGAGCTGAGATCAAGTAGTAGGAGTAAGGAAAGATTACCAAAAAGAGTCATCAAAAAGTAAATGGTTGTTAATAACATAACTTGTATACATAATTTTTAAGCAAATAAATAGTGAACAGGGTTCAAAATTAAAAAATTTCCTTAGAAGCACTGGTGCTCATATCTTCAATAGTTAGAAGCATCCACCCAGAAATGAATGGTTGAAAACAAAATAGTAACAATTGTACCATTAAAACATGCATGTGATTTCCTGAAATCATATTTAATGGTAGGCTTAAATTAGATTTGCAAGAGGAAAGCTATCGCATCACCTTATTTCTCATCATAGCATATAGAGAAACAGTTCAGACTAAATAACATCACATTTTATGCTTATATTGAGCAGATATGAGGGGAACACAAACGATTTTTGAAAATGTTTGTTTGTGAGTATATTTATTATAACGTAGGCCTAATGTGAGCTTGCAATTGCTATACTTGTGCAGCTGTTCAGCCCTGAGGTGCGCTCTCCCATTGCGCCGGGAAAAACGTAACATTACTCCTCATGAACCAGACGCACGCAAACATCCATCTGCCTCCGTTTATCGCATGTTTATAAAGAAAAATGATGATAAAGAAGTACCGCGGCATAGAAAGATGCATTCTGTGTGAATGGCCAGTCACAGTTTAACAGTGAAAAGGGACCCCACTGAAACAGTGTCGCACTGTGCCGCATTCCGCACAATTTTTAAGCGAAACGGAGCGGTAATATCATAACAAAAATACACACTGGTATTAGGTATGAACCAGTATATTGCCCAGCCCTATGCTAGGCCGGTGACACAAGTGATAACGAGTGATTTCTCAAATTGAAAACAGTACTAAAAGGAAAGTAAATAAATCTACAGTAAGTTACTAGCAATTTCTAAATTAGAATTTTTGTCTTGTTTTCTAGTCCAAATGTCTGAAAATGTTTTAATCAATGTATATTATTTTATGAATAAAAATTACGTAATCTTTAGTCTTGTTTTCTGGAGAAAAAAAACTTTATGATTAAAAGAAAAATGTTATACCTAATTTCAATTTTCAACCTAATTCAATAAACCCTAATTTAAGTTTATTTTTCTTACTCAACTCACAGATGTTCTTGGTTGTTTTAAGCAGAAACTCAATTTTGATGGGGTTTTTTTTCAGAAAACAAGATGTCATGTACTTTCCAGGTCAATGTATCTTATCTTTGACTTTGAACACATTTGTGATTGAAAATAAGACAAAACTACTAAGAAATTAATTTCTCCAGAGTAGGGACATCAATAATCATTCTGAGTTTAGAGCCCCTCCATTAATGAAACAACTGGCATTGCATTGCAAGGTTACTACATTATATGTTTGCATGCGCATTTCCTATTCCAGCCATTCAGAGGTTATTAGCAAATGCAATTAAAGTGGTGATGCATGTTTTCTTGTAATGATTGAGGTTTTGTAATGTGTACAGTTATTCATTTCTACACTCCTAACATCAGTGGGGTTGACAAATAAGCATTCTGTCTGTTATTCTTTCAGCATGGTATTTACAAATTAGTTTAAAAAACAGTAAACAGATTTTTTGAAGATTTCTTCAGTATTTTGTACACAAGCTCAACATCTCTCTTCCTGTGACACTGTTATCAAACATTTCGATTTTCAGATCTCTAGCATATCTGGCAGGCATCCCAAAATAACAACCACTCGCGCAAAACATGAAATCAAATTTGGATTACTTGACTGGAAAAGTTTCTTCTTTTTTACATAGACAGTTCATCGAAAAAAGATTCTCTCATCATTTACTCACCTAAGAGCTGTTCTAAATCTGTATAGACAGATTTTATCCCCCATGACTACCATAGTAGGAAAAAATACAATGGTAGTCAAAAGTGCCTAAATTGTTTGCTGTCCTACATTCTTCAAAATATCTTCTTCTGTGTTCAACAGAATAAAATAAAATGATAAAGTAGTTTTTCCTACTATTGGAGTCAATGTGAAGCAAAATCTGTCTGGTTATAAGCATTCCAAATATCTTTCTCTTTGTTCATCAGAACAAATTAATTTATACAGATTTGGAACAACTCGAAGGTCGGTAAATGATGACAGAATTTTCATTTTTGGGTGAAGTCCTGAGTACCAATGCTATCTGACACACAAGCACATTTTTTATGCCGTTTGAGAAACTATACATTTATTCTAAGGAAACTCATTTGAACAGCAAAGCTATCTCAAACCATAGTGTAACTGAAGGGGCTTGTTTCTCACTACGCAATGATCAAGAAAACACTTCCAAAGAATTTCTGATTTATTCCCGAATGGGTTGCAATCTGGTCCGACGAGGAGGAAAAATTACTATTTGCATTTTCAACAATGTTTCAAAAGCCCCAGCGACTCAGAAGAGCACCAGTACAGAGCTTCTGTTAATCTAGTACATTTTAGAGAAAGTGAAGACATTAGCAATCCATCTAAGAAATGGCACAAGCACTAACACAGCTAATGTATGTTTATACAGTAAAGCCACAGCTAATGTAAATCTATCTCAAGGGAGCAAAGTGAGAACGCACATGCAAGTTTTATTCTTTGTGTGTTAAATTGTTGTTGCATTAGCATATTATAACAAACACACCACTACCAGACTATACTGGGCCACATCTGCTGATTGCTTTGTTTTGTGGGTTAAGAAAGAAGCAAAGGAGAAAAACATCTTTCCCTCTCATATCCTACTCAAACATCCCAGAGCTTCCAGAATGAACAATTAGTGGAAGCTGTAGAGTCAAAAGCAATTTGTGAAACGCAGGAATCAAGGACGCTTTTGGGATGCAGTGTAACAAGGAGGGGGGGGGGTGTAAAAAATAACAGTGAAGCACTATTGTGCGACACAATACGACTTTGTTCACAACTGGTGGAGGCCGCGTAGTTTAGATGACAGAACACACTTGTGTATTAATATGCTGCACCCTTTGCTCAAACACAAATGAGATCTCAGCTCCGTCAATGCACTACCAGCACACTGTCGAAAGATAACCTACAACATTCTGTGTTCTTGTTGCTCATTTGGTAGAGCATTGGGCTTGCAGCGTGGGGTTTCGATTCACATACTGACAAACTGTGTACCGTTAATGCACTGTAAGTCACTTTGGATAACAGCATCTGCCAAATGCACTAATGTAATGATCATTTCATTGTCTTTATATTTGAGGTCTATCTCTTGATGGTACGACCAGGGTGAAACCTTAAATATAATAAATATTCTGTGCAAATAAACGTACTTGCATGCATGTACAAAAAATAAGGAATAACTTCCTCTCCCTGTGATAATGGAAAGATTTATATTTGAGAGCACCTGCATGTGAACATGAGTCATCTTTTCTCAAAATATTCATGCAAGCAATAGGCTGAGATCATACGAGTCACACCGGATGGTTCTGACAATTGGGACTGTGGGTTTAAAATAAAATAAAAATGACGCTTATCATTTCAGAAGAAGTCCAAAGATATTTCCTCGAAGTCTAAGGAAGAGCCTCGAAGGGAAATACGGGTCAGGTTATGCAACAAGAGACTTATCATAATTAATACTTGTCCATGTTGTGAGAACTTAATCTGCATTTGTGAATCTGCTCAGTTAAACACACGCATTTAAAGTAAAGGGACAAACTGACAAAGACATTGGTCATGAGAAAATCTATTTGTTTGCCAAAAAGCGTCTTTGTGGAGGATTTCTGTGCATGCATAATAATACACTGAATGAAAATAGATCCTGCAGAGGCCTTCAAAATAGAAAAGCATGTTATTCCCCAGTGACTCCCACTGTTCTGGTGTCTGCACGGGTCTGCACATGTAATTCAATATAAACTACACTGTGACATTCAACAACAGTAAATTTAGGAAAGAGACATTCTATATTTTATACATAATACATGTATTTATTATATATATACAGTATTAATAGAGCTAAATATGTGTTCGTGTGGGAGAGGTGGTCATGACGACGTGAGGGAAATAATGTGATCAGTCAACACATTGCTGGGTAATATTTAAACTCAAGACTAACTTAAATAAAACCTTTCAGATCACTAACTATGGAAATTAAGAAAGAATTTCAACTGTTTCATAGCAGAAATTCAACGCGCATCCGTTTAAACGTCCTGCTTAACATCGGACACCATTCAGACATTAATGCAACTGTCCGTTATAATTTAACACAGTTGTCAGAAGCGGACAAATGTCACTCTGAATTAAAAAGGATCGCAACTTACCTTAACTGCTATAAGTTACATATCTCGTTGTATATGGGTAGCGTGTATAAATCCAATTCTGTGTGTTAAGCCGATGAAAGTTTGTCGTGTTGTGCGGTGTTAAGCTGCTGATAGTTATGATTGTTGTGTCGGAGGTTACAGAGTTAACAGCGACACTGAAAAGTAGAGACCGAGCTCTTAAAGGGAAAGCGTCTGTGAATGTCCGCCGATAACAATAGCGCTTTTTAACTCGCAAAAACCTCGTTTGCAGTCTCAGAAAACGTAACAAGATTAAAAACTTCTAAAAGAGGTCGAGTTAAACAGTAAATCAATCTACAACGAAAGTTAATAAATAAACAGAATGCTAATTCTTTGTTGACAGTAGAAGATACGCTAATGGCTGTAGATAAGAACTGTGGATTATGTATTCCTCTTTTTAGATTTGCTCAGCATTTTAGTGCAAATCCTAAAATAAAAAGATGATTCTTGTGTTCAGGTGTGATATAGGGATTTGAGGATTTGGGATTTGAGGAAAAGCTGTGCAAAAATTGTGCTGTGGGAGAAGGAGAATGGTTCAAATGCAGAATTTCCTTTTCTCCTCTCCAGCTCAATCTGATTGATGTGGGCAGGAACTGTTTCCAATGGGAAGCAGGAAGTGTCTGAGACAATAGAGGTTTTGAGGAGTGGTCTCCAGCTGTAGGCTTATGGAAGAAGAAAAAGGATACCGTTGTGAGGAAACTTTCCTTATTGCCAAAAGAAAAAGGAAAGCATTTTAACTTGAACAAAAACAAATTCCTAAAGGATGAAATATATAGATATGAGGAGCAAAACAGCTTTTATATTGCTAAATATACTTTTCTTAACAGTGCTGGAATTGAATATAAGTCTCACAAATATTTTTTTAAATAGGATTTAAAAAAAAATCCAAAAATAACCAAACATTTATTTTTGATAAAGTGTGAAACCAATTAAGCAGGTGACTTATGAGGCAAAAGCGTGTCTTATTAAACCAAACTGTTTTTACTTATTTAAAAAAAATCCTCTTGGTAAAGATAAAGAAGTGACAGTGCTATTGCAACAACTTCACACAGGAAAACAGCCCTTGAAATGTGAGGGCTGAAAGATGGTGCCATGTAACTGCTTGACAGAATGTGTTGTTAAAGATGTTGGTGAAGTCAGTTAAAGAAATAGTTTGAACGGAAATGACAAGTCAACCCCACAAACAAATCCTTGTGTTGTTCAAAACCCTTAGGACTTCCTTTCTATATGCAGTGTGTATATATATAGCCTAAAAGACACAAATGAGCACTTGGTCCGTCATACAATGTCAAAAAGTAGCAGAAATGTATTCTAAAAATGCACCCAAATAACTTGTGCACCATATTCCAAGCTTTACGGTCCCTCTTTCATCTTCATAAATCTTTATAAAAATAAGCTTGTGAACAACATAAGGATACAAATTTACAGAATTTTCTTTGGCTAAATTATTCCTTTAATAAAGGTGCATCAAAATAATGTTTGTATAGCCATGTGAGTGATAAAGTTAACACACTTTCAGACAGAGATATTCCACAAATAAAAACATTTATTGATAAGACTTTTTATGTTGAATCAGTTAATCAAACACCTTTAAACTTGAAGTCTTGTTTGTTAAATATGTCTAATACAATGTGATGCTTCTTAGATGCCAAAATCTCTGCAAAACAATATTATGTAATTCTTTTCAATCCATAAAAGCCATGTACATTTACAGAATACATTTGAGGAAACCATCCTTAACAGAGAATGTTGCAAACTCACTTATGTACACACACACAGGCTGAGAGAGAGAGTCATTGTGAATTTTAGGTCTCATCATCATCGCTGTGGTGCTGGGCTTTCTCCTCACTCAAAGTGCTCTCATCGATGTTTTCCAGTGAATCTGCTCTCTGGACCGTCAGGTCAGCCAGATTGATGCAGGGTAGCATGTTCTGCTCTGGATACCTCCAAGGCTTCAGATTTGGGTCATGTTTCCGTTTCCATTCAGGGTATTTTAGGCAGGCTTTGTAAATCTTTTTCATGGCCTATGGAGAAAGAATTTGCAACGCTTAACATGATGTGGCCCATTGCACATTTCTGGATCTGCATGAAGTGCATATCTTTAACCACCAGATGGCAGCAAATGAAAAGTAAACATCTTGATTTATGGCCTCTGAAAGGTTTTTCAACAATAAGATGTCACATTGGTCTTGTATGCTCGTTTTAAATCATTTTTGTGTGTTAATCAATTAATTATATTATGTTCTAAGCTTATCCTGCCTTGATGCCCGATGACTCCTGAGATAGGCACAGGCTCCCCGTGACCCGAGGTAGTTCGGATAAGCGGTAGAAAATGGAATGGAATGGAATGGATGTTCTAAGCTACAATTACAATATTATTTATTATATTAAGTAAATGATAAGCAGATTTTTATGCAAAAGTACATTGTTATTATTATTAAGGTGACAGCAAACAGTAATGTTTGAATGAACTGAACCCTTTTTTCTGGGTTGTAAATGAATGTACAAAGAAGAGCCAGGACATAAACTTATCTACCGTATCCATACTAAAAACTTATTTTAAAGCATAAACCTACCATAATAAATATCGACTGGAGTAAAAGTGTAACTATCCTCAGGGTCCATTGTAAACCCTTATTTTACCAAACACATCTTTTACGATCTCAGAATGTTTGTTTGATGTTTATTATACAGAAGTGTTTATCTATTTAATTAAATGTACTCATTATTATGCATATAAAAAGAAAATATAATCGAGTCATGCACTGTACTGTTACCTTTGGTGCCACAAACTGCGAGACCCTATTCACCACCCATTTAGGTAAAGACCCTGTATGAGCAGGATAAAGCGTTAACATCAGACATTCAGCATTAAAACATTTAGAAACAAAATTGCAGTTTAAACATGATCAAACAGTTAGATATTATACTGTCATAAAAAACAGCATGCAAAACTAAAGGTTCACACTACTGTGCTGTGTCTACGGTACAGTCTACTGTACAAGTGCTACAAACTTGTGTTTGTCCCACAGGTCAAAAACAGCTGGTACATCACAGCAACGGAAAGCATTAATAATCAAAGCCATGCATCGCCCCAAGCAACATGGAAAAGATGACATCAGCCAATTCATAAAATATGTTTAAAGGCAGAGTTTCAAAGGATTTCTGGCTCTACACTTCATAGCACAGGAGCAGCAATAAATGCAGAAGAGGGGCATTTCATACAGCTATCATGAAATCCCCTTTTAATCTAAACATGAGCATTTTTGGATGTTTTTAAAGAAAACATTATGATAAAGCTGCACCACTCCACAGATGTTGGAATGATGTAGTAGCGTGATACAGGCCTGAAATTGTAAACTGTGTAAGCGGAGTGTAAGCACATACAGTGTGTTCCAGCGAACAAGCATTTGTGTACTTTTCCACCAAAGGAAGGAGGGGCGACCACATCTGTTGCTGGGGCTTTAGTATACAGATATTTCAAAGTTAAACCTTCATTGAATTGAAGTATGAATTTTAAGCCTGTTATTAAAAACAAGACATTTTAATACATTTGCGTGCTTGGCTATAATGTAAAACCATTAAAATAATAATTTAGCCATAATGAGTCATATACTTTTATAACACAGTTCTTCCACAGACCTCTAGGGGTTGCGGACTAGCCACACTGCAAAAAATGAATTTCTTACCAAGCATTTTTGTGTTGTGTTCTAGTGCAAATAAATTCAAGATTCATTTACTTGAGAAGAAAAGATATTTAGTCTTGTTTTGTGAAAGAAAATATAAGAATTAAGGAGGTTTGGGTTTAAAACGCTAAAACACGTTAAAGTTTGCCGATGGGGTAGAATACACTTGTTTTGTTTGACCTTTTTCTGAAGTACCAATTAAGGTTTATTTTTCTTACCCCTCTGTCCGATTTTTATGTTAAACTTACTTTCTTTTACTTTTTACATATTATCGTTCTTGTCTATTTGTACTAGAAAACAAGACAAAACTGCTTAAGAAATTTGTTTTTGTGTGTCTTGAAGACCCCACTGCTTTACCCAAAATGGCAGTGTTAAAAAAAATAGAAATGCTCACCTCGTGGATCCACTTGCGTTAAGTAATAGAGAGTACAGCAGTTTGCTCCATTGTTTTGGATCAAGTATCCAGTGAGTAAAGAGACAGCTCTGACATAATCTTTCTTCGCTGGGTATTCCTGAAAAACGGCAACAAAGGGCATTGAGTTTCCTGGGACACAATGCTTAATTAAAAACGAAATAAATAAACAGCAATATAACATCAACACTGACAATTGCTTTTCACTAAAAGCTGACTTTAAACTGACGTGTAACAGATCATCTTGCCTTAGGTTAACAAATTGTCATATGGAGAAAATGTAGAAAGATATAAGGACGCTAGACATGTAATTATTTATTACAACATGAGGATTCAGTCACCCGACCGTTTACTTGATACCTGTCAGACTGTTGCAACCGATCTCTTCTGTTTCAAATGACTCAAGAAGGCCTGGAAAGCTGACCTACATACCAGCTGACACACTGTGCTGTTCTTCATTGATGCCTTTGCCAAAACGTCTAATAAAATCAGAACATCTACAGACCTCAAAGTCCAGACCAAACACAGACATACCGGGTGTTTGACGGAGTAGTTGATTATAAGATAGTCATTGCCGAGTGGGAGCCATGATCGCATAGTGACAAAGTCTCGGTTCTTCAGTGGATGTGGACATTTCCCTGTAAATTAAAAATGCATGGTGTACAGTGCTGTTATACCACTAAGACAACAACCAGGTAAAAGAGCATGTTACCTATCCGTTATCAAAAGAGGTATCTCATTTTAGGCTACCCTGCCGTCTGTAAATTGACAGTATTGTTGACTCATTAGTATGTGTCCAAAAGTAAATATGTTTTACCCTACGATTTTTTAGGTTAAAATAATTGAAAAAAGTAAATAAAACTTTGGAAATGTTTACAGTTTCGACCATCACACAGAAGGCATGATGTATGGATATATATATATATATATATACAGTATATATATATATATATATATATATATATATATATATATATATATATATATATCGAAAACAAAAAAATAAAAATACTTACCATATGGTATATTATGTATTTGACATGCTGTATATATAAATATAAAAAGTATACACATACCGTATAGAAATCAAAACTACTGAAGTTTGATATTAATTGGAATGCAATTTTTCAAAACAAATTTTTTAAAACGGAGTTATCTCATTTTGGAAATAAACTCCAAATGATATATAATGTATATATGCATACACCACATGGCTAAAACAGAGCAAAGTTGTTTTTTATACTTTTAACTATTGCATGACAATACTCACAACCATTAGCAAATAAATACTTCATCTTCTGCATCTGACATAGTTCTCTCTTAAAGTGTCCTCATCCATGTCTCTTTATACATACTGTAATTACTGAAATATCCATAAACATTATATTAGAAAGCATGTATGAGAGTTGTTTAACCATAAGTCTGCTCAATTGATTTTTATTTCTGGCACTTGACTGCCAAAAATCTCCTGTAAAGACTACTTCAGACTTTTTTTAAATGCGGCCAAATATGGGCGTTTGATTGACTAATTGATTGATTGTGTGTATTGGAAGAACAAAGTGGAAATAACAACTCATAAAAGACAAAAGAGTGACTCACAGGAATAATATCCTACGTCTGCATTAACCGTCAGTCGTCCAATATCGAAAGTGTCAATCATGTTGGTGTCCCATTTTTTCCGGTAGCTTGTGTCGTGCAAGACGTCGTAGAGCGTTTCAGCTGTCACATCCTTGCATACAATTCTCATCTGAGAGAAAAAACAACTGACAAAATTAAGCGTTTTAAATACGAACAACTAAAAGGGCAAAAAAAGGGCAAATACAATGTGTTACCAGACAGATGATAATCAAAACCATTTCACTGTGATGACAAAAGCCAGCCTCTATTTATAACCATCTATTCATTTCATTAACGTTTAAAGCCCTGCTCATGATAGGTTAGGATGAGTTCAAAGTTGAAACAGTGAATGTAAAAGGATTCTCAGCGGAGTGAGAAACATTTATATTTTTAAATATTTAACCATGTTTGCTTCTGTGTGTATGTTCAAACCACACTTGCTGAGTGAAAACTGCTTTTTCCGATTCAGCTGTACCTTATTCCTAAACCTTACCTTGGTTGCATGAATACATCAAATGCAATGTGATCAGATATTTTATGTCTCAACGACGCACGCAACCGTGTAACCCAATCAACTCTAGCCTGGCATCATTTAATAATATATTAACACCCCCCTACAACCCCAGCTTGATCAGTCCATCCTTATTTCCATCAGGCTTCTTGGAACAAGTTTTATTTAGTCTCTATGAATGGAATGTCGTCAAGCCTACGCCACTTAATTATTCATGAAAAGAACGCATCTGTGCCCCGGAGAGCGACATTAATTATTTAGGAAGGCCTGTCATCTCCTTTCATTTTTTGTTGCAATATCAGAAGACTAAATAATTTCTCCACACCTGCCCGAATCGCTACCGAAAAGACCTTCGTCTTAGGCCCTCACCCTGGGACGATTTTTTCCATTGAAAGATGCGTCAAGAGAAATTCTCTTTTTTAAAAATGAAAATAAAAAGTCTGGCAAACCAGCTGGAGAGACTCAGGTTTCCTCATCTGAGCTCGCTGTTACCACTGTTTTCCGCTCTTAATTTTGCAGCACATCTCATGGGTGCAGTCTGTCTCTGTGTGAACGCTCTTTCATATCAGACACTGGCCTGCTTTACCGTACACTGTGGAGTTTACCCAGGGCAAATGGCCCATAACCATAACCCAATTTGTTTTTCTAGGATCTTCTGTGGAAGCGTATGCAGTTCAGAGGCACAGCTACTGTTTAGTAGAGTCCCTAAGGTTGGACTGCATGGTTCCAAAGAACCTTTCATAAAGAACATTTCTTTTCCACTAAAGGGTCTTTGTTGTGGATTAAAACGTTCAACAGACTATACAATTAGTGAAAATTTTATCTTAAGAACCATTCGGAGAACCATAAATGGCACTTCCTTCAAGGAATACCTGGTCTCATAGGAAATACATACCTCTGTAAACGTTTTGCAGCGCCACAAAATACGTACCATCAGGTACATATTGCTACCCAGTATCACAATTTGCAACAACAGTAACGTTAACAACACCATATTATATTATATTGGGGTTTAATGATTTTGAATTTAATCAGACAATGTATTTTGTATAGGCCTACATTTATGATTTTGTACGCACGATTTAGTACATTTTAGTACTTGGGCAGGTAACACGACCCCGCCCCTAAAAAAAGAAAGACATGGCTACATATCCTGTTTATTAAAAAAGTGCAGTTATTTCAATCATTCCGAGGCAAAAGAACAGACCGGAAAGCGATCCTCTTCTTCGTCCACCATAAAACTCCAATCCGGACCGGCATGGCTCCGATATGTCAACGGCGGCTCCGTCAGCGGCGGCTGGGAAATGGCATTGGCTCTCATGTGTCTTGTGACTGGTTAAGACATTACGCTAACTTACGCTAAGAAATGGCATTGGCTGCCCCGCTCCGATTGCGTCACACGCAAACCTCGAGTTTACAATTCTTGGTGCATTCCTAAAGCGCAATCGTCAGTCATTAAAACCTGCTGTGCTCACACAACAATATTTATGTTTGTAATGTTTTTATAATGTTTTTTGTCAGTATTTGCAATAAATATCGGTGTCTGACTTCTATTGACTTGTTGCGTGTTTACGTGGTTGGGAAGTGGGTAGTTTTAGGTTTAGGGTAGGACCAAGGTTAGGCGCTAAAATATCTATTACAGTACAAATCATAATTATTTATAAAATCGTTTCGGTGGCAAATCATGACACTGACACACATTCTCTAGCGGACCAATACATTTCTTCTCTTAGTGCCCCCAGTGGACTTACAGCAAAACTATAGCAATATGATGGTACGTATTTTGTGGCGCTGCAAAACGTGTATGACAGGTACGTATTTCCTATGAGAAAATGGGTTTCCTACCACAAAACTTTACAAAACTCCTTCCATTTTATCACTGAACCCTATAGCTATAGCATTTGTTTTACTTATTTTTACTTATATTAAAGAGCGCACACACCTTTAAAAAGGTGCTTCAAAAGGTTCTTCAATGTCATAGAATAGAAGAAACATTTTTAGCTGAAAGGATCCAGAAATAAGTGGAGTTTAGTGGAGCATTAGATTAATAATTTAGATTTAGAATAATTTAGATTATTCAAAAGAAAGACGTGGTTCTTATACGAACCTTTGAGGGAATGAGTCTATTTTTTCTTGCGTCACTGTGTATAACCTCATGTATCTTATGAGACTTCTTCTAACACAATGCTACATAAAATAGCCAAATTTCAGATTTGTAAATGTTTCACACCAGGTAAAATGTTTTTTTTCATCACGTTAGACCACATAGTTGTCCCTCAAAATTTAAAAGACCTTTCTTTAAAGAATTAGGTTTGATGCTGATATGATGCTGATGGACCACACGTGATATTTTCCATTTACACATTTTATAGGCCTACCTTACTTACACATTTTCGTATTATATTTTACATAGTACAACAAAATGTGGACGTATTAATATCCTTGGCGCCTAGAATTGCAAGTGCATTTTGCATGCTGAACACAATGTAAACAATGAATCACCTTAAGCAAACTGTTTAGGTAACTCTAACTATTCGTGTTTGTGCGTCTATTGATTCCGCATTGAGGTATTCGAGCTCACTTGCCTTCAGTTTCTGGACAGTTTTGCACTCCTCATCTCGACACCACACCGTCACTCCTCCTTTATTATACCGGGCGACCCAGCCGTCATGACTCTCACATTGATCTCGGAACGATAAGAAATCGGTGTCGTCCGGTATCTGGACTGGCATCTCGCCTCCCGGTGCCGTGGATCAGACGGTTGAAGCTGGTCGTTTCTTCTCATAAACGCTCGGTTTTCCGGTGTCGGATTTTATTGCAGCAAAAAACCTGTCAATTATCTGAGTCTAAAGGATTGTGTTCTAGTTTAGTTCGACTTTTATGACAGCTATGTATTCCAGTATCTGATGTCAGCTATCATGCAGCAGGTGTATTGCATCCCCTCTGTAGTTCTGTATGACTCCTGTATACTGGAGAGAGAGAAGGCATTATATAAGTGAGGCATCACGTTACCATGATGTCGTTTTTCAGGTGGAGCAGTCTACAAGGGCTTATTTGGTCAGACTTAATGATGAACCGCGGATCAGGTGTCATGTTTGTCAAGTCAAAGGATTTCTTTTCCGTGAGTTTTTGTTTAACCTGTGCAGGTGTGTTGCCCGAATCCAGCTTCTACTGTTTCGTTTAAAGTCTTTTCTTCGTCTACTCGTGCCTGGTAAAAGTAAAATTCTTTTGCTTTGAACTGATTAGGAGTGTGGTTTGGGCAGCTATGTTTGTGTTTTTTGGATAGATGATTCCTTCCAAAGCCTACAAAAATGTTTTGTTGGAAAGAATTTTCACGAAACACAGCAAATTCAGAAGCAAAAATATTCTCCAGAAATCCAGATCCCTTAAATTTCAATTGAACTGTTAAAGTCAACCTGAAACTTCCCTTTGCCATAAAATAAAATTAATGGTGTTGTGTTTGGATGCTAACGGAATGTTAATAAAATGAAAATCTATTTGTATTTGACATTTAGAAATTGAATTCATAAGTTTGGAAAGACAGAATGATACTAATTTATAGCTGCTGGGCTTTTAGCAGATTGCTATTTCAGGCCATGTGCCACAGAGAATACAGAATAAAATGATACTAGTTTATTTGGTGCTGTAGGTTAACTTCAGTACTTGAATCGTGCACATTAAGCACTGGACCTAAATTAACCAGTGTTAACATAAATGCACAAGACCGCTCTAAAAATGTTTGCAGGTGCAAATTAATATGGGATGTCTGTAATTTACTAAGGCCTCTTGTACGATCAAAGATCTTTTTATTTGGATAGATAAAATAATATTGTTCATTTTGGTCACTTATCTTAAATGTGCCTTAATAGTTTCCTATGATTTAGAATAAACGTAACAAAGACACAATTGCAGGTTTCATATTAAACTGTTGTATTCACAGTTGTGACCCAGTCTGTGAACCCAGCTAAAGTCATTTTTTTGTGATTTACTGTTTTCTACATAGAATCATCCCACATAATGTAGAGGATATTCCATGAAATAACCTTGATATCTTTAATATTGACTAAGTAATGGCATGTCAAAAATTAATATTGAAATGAAAGTTCATGCTCTTTTTCTCATAATTATATTTTGGTATTTTAGCCTTCACAGACAGTCACAATTATATATTGCATATTATTAATTCATTGCAATTGAGCAGAATTTAAATGAAACAAGGGTTGTTCACAAGAGGGCACTCATGAACCCCTTGGAAAATATAGGCAATTTTACAGATATACAATTTTAGGCTTATAAAGATTTTTTCAACATCGGAGAACATTAATCTTAATGTAAATGTGTCTATAAAATATTTTTTACAATTCAGTCCTCTATGTATTATTTGGAAATTTGAAAATGTTCTTATAATTATAATTATGATATTAGTTCTACCATTCATCAACAGAGTAAAAATGAAAAAACATTGGATCCTGGTTGATTATAAACAAAACATTTACAAAAGGTTTTTCTATGACATAAGACTATAAAAGCATTTTTGGAACCTGCATTTTGAGGTGCAACATGTGCTCTTCACTGCTGTATTTACATTGAAACAATGCCACATTAAATTAGTATTCCTGGGGCGTGATTATCTCCTTTGTGAACTGGCCTTTAAATGTCAGCCAGTGGTCGCCTCCACATCCAACTTTTACTTTCAGCCTTGTAATCTCCAGCTGTCCAGAATTAACAGGCTTTGTTGAATGTGTTGCTGGAATGTCTCAAGTTGATCTCAGTGTTCTCCTCCATGTGCCAAGGTCATCGGATCGCACAGGCCCACCTCATCCATGGTGTGGGTTAGCAGCACAATGATTCAATTTAGACTGACTCAGTCGGCTTAAACCAGAGCAGTTTGTGATGTATACACATGACACATCTCACAAGTCCAAACATTGCAGCCACTGCAAAAATACTGTGGCTTATGCTAAGTGGATATGAAGTGCATTGAGCAGTGAGTGGCTCTGCTGAACTTTTCCTTCGTCTTGTTGAACTTTTCCATAGCACTCGTACAAACACATATTAAGAAACTGCAAGAGGACTTTTTGTTGACCTTTTTCGCTTGAGGTTTGTCTACCAGTGACCTGATCCTGAGTAAAGCACCATCAACACAATCCTACTCATTTCATTTGAAACACATTATATTGTAATTTCAGGCTGTGTATTCGCAAAAATTATAAAAGTATTTTTAATGTAGCTCCAATAGCCATTATTCAAACATAATTGTTAATCTCATATGAGATCTTTAAAGGATCATTAATATTATGGACCTTTTTCACAAGCCTGTGATGACGTGTTTAACTACAAAAAGCAGCGTAAATCCTTCAAAGCTTTTTTGATTTTCAATTTTTATAAATGTATGTACGTTTATAACACTCAGCTTTATATTTTTGCATCAAATTACAAAAAAATATATATTTGTGGTAGGCTCCCATTCACCACAACGGAAGTTTACCCAACTATGACGACTTATGCTGCTGAGAAACCCGGAAACGTTAAAAAAGTCCATTAAAGAGACATTTACACAACTACAGTCAGCGCTGTGTAAGAAAATAAAAGTCTGCTATTTTATATAAACTGTACATAAATTTGTTTATTTTCCTTAGAAATAAATGGAGATAACATTTATGACAATATTGTTTTGTGTCACTTTAATTGCAGTATTGTTTTAATCTTTTGTCACCCCTATTTTGAATGAAAATTTTAATCTTTCTTAATACATTTACATTTAGCAGATGCTTTTATCCAAAGCGACTTACAGTGCACTTATTACAGGGACAATCCCCCTGGAGCAACATGGAGTAAAGTGTCTTGCTCAAGGACACACTGGTGGTGGATGCTGGGATTGAACCAGCAACCTTTGATTTTCCAGTTCAGTGGTTTAACCCACTAGACCACCATCTCATACTGCATGCATATTCTTATTCCTGGTTTGGAATTATTTATACCGTGTTACAGAACCATTAACAGTTTTTTAGGAAGAGAAAAACTATTACAGTCCCTCATAAACAAAAGTCAGCAACTCTAATGGCATGTGCATTACTTTTCCAATTTTACTCACAAATAAATGTCACTTTATGTATTAGGACTCATGATGTATGGGATTAAAAGCAATATTTCTCCAAAAGTGTCATAAACACAGACTGGATTACACAGTCCAAGAAAAATGCAAAAATAAACCAACCGAAGACAAGGGGTTTAAATCATTTTATCATTGTCCAGTCCAGCTGACCTATTTATTCAATTCACAGACTTGACCAGAATGATTCTCTCAGTTGTTTATTGCAAAGATACCAGAAAATTCATGGAAGAACCATGTGCATTTAATCTTTATATTCTTATAGCAAAGAATGTTTATGTTTTCATATCTCCTAAACACTAAAAAATATTTAAAAAAAATAAAAAATCAATTTTATAAATTGGAAAATCTTCTCCCTGTGAAGGTAATATTGCAAAGGAATGTATGTCCCTGGCTGTGGCTGTGGCTGAGCTGAACGTTAACACTAGGCCCCATGGCAACTCCTGGACACGGCCATAAAAATAATTGAAGAAACAGACCTAAACAAGGTAATATGCCATATTTTATCTCTGACATGGAATCACAAACAAGGAATAAAGCTCATGTGAGTAGATCAGATTGTAAATCTGTGCTGAGTTTTTATTTTAATTTAATCCTTCAAATACTTTTAAATTATTTTATGTTTTTTCATGTTTTGGTGCACAGATATGCACATTCACTGAAATGAAATTCACATTAATTCACTGAAATGTAATTCTCACGCCATCAGAGCAACATAGAAAGCTTGTATAGTAATCAATAGATCAAAACAAATAAATGGTTCTCCAGAGAATGTTTATTCTTTGAAACTTGGAATACAGCAAAAACTGAGGATGCTTAACATTGCCTTTAAGTTATTTATGTTTAACACATATATTTTAAAAATGCTTGCTTTAAATGTATTGAATATATTAACAGCAAAGCATCTATATAATAACTGTCTGAAAAAGCACCAAGCTTTAAAAGGGATGGTTCATCCAAAGATGAAATAATTTTCTCATCCTCATTTCAACTTCAAACCTTTTTAAACGATTATTCTGCTGTAGATATTTTGTAGAATGATACCAGTTTAACTAATATGTTTGTTAGGCTACATGCATTCTTCCAAATATCTTCTTTGTCTTCAGCAAAACAACACAGGTTTGGAACTTGATGGTGAGTAAATTACAGAATTTTCCTTTTTGGGTATCGCTTTAAGACAGTTTTAAGAGTAATTACATAAAGAAACAAATGTGTCAGATTTAAAATTAATCTCTTATTTAAACAGTTAGATCTGCTTTCCCACACGTATGATATGATATTCGATGTGGCAGACATCCGTCTATAGCGGTCCACCGCAAAATGCTGCATCCTTGATCCCTGATGGTTTTACTCTTTGTAAGGAAAGAAAATCCAGATCTGAAAATACCTCACTATGCTAAATGAACCTAATTGATGTTCCTGATATTCAATTAAACTTAAAAAATGAGAAATTTAAAAAGAAAGGCTTCATTTCACATGCAGGGCAATGAGGGAAAATTCCTCACTGACACTTTGCTAACAACAAAATACCACACAGCTAATGGAGCATTGGGCCATCCTGAGGAGATGAGGAGTCTTTAACCATCATCCCTACTGTAGAATTATAGGATAAAGACTAAAGTACTCAAGAGTCACACCTAGTTCAAATAAAAAAATATACTACCTGGCAGAGCATGACATTTTAATCATTCATGTTACATTTGACACATTTATGGTAAATCATCTTGGACTCATAACAAATACTGAATCACTTTAACTTTCGTGAAACAAATACTTCTTAACTTCAAAAACATCATTTCATTTTGTTAAGTTTATTCGCGAGACTTATTACATGTATTACCTTTTTTAGGGTTTCGGGGTCATGTAAAAACTAAACTACTTCCACATTGGATACTGGAGCCTTTGCAGGAGGTATTTAAATGTCACCATGTCTAGGAGAAATATCACACGTTTAAGGTTCCATTGTCTCTAATGTGATCCAACTGCATTAAAACCTGACCTCTTTTATTGTGCAGTTAAATGTTTATTGGAAACAGGTTCAGATTGAGGCCATTACTGCAATAGATACGCAAGGAGATTCTTTAACAACTTTATATGAATGAAGTTACTGTTTTTTCAGGCTTTCAGGTTGCAATTTCATTTGTATGGCAGCAGTGTCGAACTAAGGTAAACAATTAAAAAATATAAATCTTTCAAAAACAATGTAAAAAAATCTGTGGTGTGAATGTGATTCTGATTTTTTTTAAACATCGTTGTATGTATAGCGCACGAGGCTGATAAATGTTTTATTCTACTGAAGGCAAAGGTGGGTGTCACAGATATTTTGACAAAGTTTTGACTGAAAAGATTTTTTGTTCCAAACTTTTCATGTGTAGTTAGCTCATCCTATCAGGGAACATTTTGTTAATTTATCACTTTATAAAATAAATGCTCAGAATTCTGACAAGAAAAAGAAAAGTAAATTGTTGTTTAAAGTGTTATTTTAAAGGACATAAATGTTTTAGGCATTGGCAGAGAGGCACAAAGTAAGGGTAAAAAATGTCTCCCTCAGGACTTTTTATTCATGACCATAATTTAAAACAGCTTTTAGAGTAGCTGCATTTCTCTAGCACATAATTCACTTTTGTGTAAAGCAACATAAGTAAACATGTGTAGGGACTGTGGGGGACTGTGAAGGAAATGGTTTAAATAAGCACACTAAATTTAATCAGCTAACCCAAAGACACTCAAAAAGATGTGTTTGAGAGGTTTTGTATGTGTTAACATTGTGTGTGTTTAGAACTTGCATGTGTATTTCTCTTCATGCATCCCACTTGTTTTAGGATAAATTCTATACATAACTCTTTGACAAACTTATTTTTATATGAAAAAGTTTTGAGTTAATTTGTAAACAATCCCTTTCACACTGATTCATGAGACTGTGTAATTGATCTTCTTCGGTGCTCCTTAGACCGATACATAATTGTTACTCCTTCAAATTATGAGACATAGTGTCAGTTCCTCGATGTTTTCCTTTCAATGTTTAAAAACTTAATTTTAACGATACTAACAACAGAAGCTTGGTTATATTTTTTAATGACAAGTACAATTATTTTCGTGTGAATAACTGTGTAAAAATGAGCATAATGTAACCAGGCCGTTTTACACTGCGTCATTATACACTTTATAAATTCAATAACATTTATCTGCACCTTGTGATATATACAGTCATCTTTATAAACTCTATAAACGAAGTGTCATGTTGCTGGACCTCCCAAGCTCCTCCCTGAACAAAAGGGGTTTTGCTCAGTATTTAACGCAGGCTCTGCTGCACGAAGCCCTGGTCTGAGTGCTCGTGGAGATCCGAGATGAAGCGCTTAACTCTTTTCGCTTTGGCCATCACTTTCATCGCGACCGTTTTTGCCGCAAAATCCCCGTACCAGGCGGTTCTTCAGCACAGCAAAATTCGTGGAAGAGCCCATGGGTAAAGACCACATTTTACAAAGAGAAACTGGGACTCGAGCGTGAACAGTTATTGAAAAGTTTCACTATTTCTGCAGTTATGCAGAATGCATGAAGCCCGCTGACGTTTAGTCAATGAATGGGACGTTAACATTTGCATTTGTTTTTTGCAGCCCAAATGTTTGCGCTATGCAGAAGATGCAGGGAACGGATAAGAAGTATTTCACCAACTGCAAGCAATGGTATCACCGCAAAATATGCGGCAAACCAACGTGAGTTACCGCAGATATCTGCATAGCCTATTCAAACATATCTATGCATAAGTGTCTGTCTGTCAGTGTGAGCTATGGCATCTCTCTGTTCATTCGCAGATGAGAGACTCTTTAGCCACATACAAATTTCAAGTTGATAATTAACAATAAATTCACTGGAAATTTTAAAGATTGCAATCACCTTTTAAAATTCAATTTACTGTAATTTGTCCTGATTGGTCACCATATAATGAATGACCGAAATTGACATTGGACTGTTTTGAGTCAGTTCTTAATGTTTTAGTTTGTCTGTGTGGTTTAAAGAACAGTTGTAAAAAGTAAGGAATAGTACACTGGTACAGTAGTACAGATTTTAGGGCTTCTGGGTCACTGTGTAGACTCATTTGGTTAAGTACAGTATTTTCCCAACATATTGGATTGCTCAGAAGAAAGTTCTTGTAAAAGTGTTAATATATTTAAGCCAATGTGTTTCTTAAAACTTTAGCATAATAATCTCTGTGGACAGGCTTAAAACTCTCAGTATAACAACTCGCAGCTGCCTGTAAAGTCTCAACTTTACCGAACTGTTTTCTAAGTTAACAGAACTAAAATATGAGAGAGAGGTAATCGTCTGACTAATTATGGGTAAAGACCTTGACTTTTTAAACAGTCAAATTGACTTAAATAAGTCTAAATAGAAATAAGTTTAACCATCCTGTACTGTAGTGCAGTGTAAAGTTGATTATTGGCTGTGCCACAATAAAAAGTAATATTTTCTTTGATAAAAACGTCTTTCCTTTAAAGGTTCTTTTTTATCTGGATAAATGAATGCCTTCAACAAATCGAAAAACTAATTTTCTTTTGGCACCCAAAAGCTTTACAATGGAACGGTTAATAGGGTATTTGAGTTCAACTTGACAGTACATCTAGATGAGCGCTGTGCAGTAATGGCTACCATATGTCTCTTGGTAATTTGTTTCAGTCCTTGTGGGGTAAAATAGCTTACCATTTTGCACAGTGACAAATCTGACTGTCTTTCTGACTCAAAGCTTTCCAATGCGCCAGGACCTGGAACTCAATGACAAGTTGAATAGAGGCTCTGTATGACTAACATCCACCTAATGCCCCCAGAGGGAAAAAGTGTTATTTGGTGAATATTGAACATTCCATAGAAGGTCGAGGAGGGACAGCATCTTCAGGTTTCATAGTATGGAAATAAAAGGACAAGTGTATAGTAAATGAAGATGTTAATGAAAAATTGAATGATGCAGGGACGGTCACGTCACTCTAAACATCCCAATGAAATAGTAACGAGAAATCAAAAATTTATAAAAAGGAAGAAATAAGGAACAAAACGCCATCAATTTCATCAAGTATGTTGGAACAGTTTTATAATTTTGGGGGGAAAATGGAGAAAGAGTGAGAGAGAGAGAAAGAGAGAGACTGTATTTCGTGTCTTATAAACATGTAGTAGGTCAAGATGGTTATGCTGTATAATGTTTGAGTCTGGAGTTTGTCATGCAGTCTGGAATGTTTGTTTGTGTGTAAAGGTAAATTGCAAGAACAACAGACATATTATGTAACTAATTTAGGCTGCTTACATAAGGTGTTCAGGCAGAGTCGGTAGAACATCAACATAAACTGTTATGGGGGTATTTAATATGCTTATCTGTTAAAAAAAACAAGTTAGGATATAATTCTATGCTAGTTAGTATTACATTATTGTTTTTGCTACACAAGATTTGTATAAGGATTAAGAAGTTTTTTACATGATTTCTTGGTTCAGATTTCAAACGTTAAAAGGTGCCACTTTCAAAACTTTGATCAGGAATGAGATTTTAAAAGTGAGACAGCGAATAACTTTTTTATAAATCTTCCCATTTTTAAACAGTCTTTCATTTATTGCGATTCTCAAGAATGCAAAGAGGAAGTCAGGGTTGCTCTGGGTGCTTGAATCTGTTTAGGAAATTACTTCAATCTGTTGAGGATCTAATATCCCCAAAAACATAGGCTACTGTACAAATCATTCAGTAGTTTCCAAAGAGTTTTCTATTTGTCTCATGTATATGAAAATGTCTCATAGGATAAAAGTCTGTAGCTTACTCATGAAAGAATTTTGGATTCTGTCAGACTGAAGTTGACTTGATTTATAGAGTTTCTTTTCAGGTTTGAAGGTTTGGGGTCGAAATAGTTTTGTGGGAACAATTGCACTCTTTGTATGGTTGGTTCATGAAGGTCAGTGCTGTGGAACAGGATGTTTCCAGGTCACTTGAGGAGAGACCAATAACTTTCTAGTGCCTTCATTTTACTTGCCATCTGGTCAAAAGACCCTTTCCTCTGTCTTTAAGTAAATATCTGTTATAATATGCAGTAAAACTGTTAACTGGTAATGCTTATACTATACGTTTTAGAAAAATGTGTATTAAATGTTGAATTTATGTCCAGTTCCCAAAACTGTTAATTCTTGTAAAATGTTCTCAAGGGAATCATGTTTTGGGTCCTTTATATTTTGGGAAGTGAAACCGAAAACTGAGTTTTTAGAAAATCCAAAAATGATGAATCAACCGTCCTTCCATATTCTTAATATAGTAACAATTTGCGGTAATAAAACTTTCACAATACTTACTTGGGACATCTTGTCACACCACTTGAAATGTCAACATGCACGATACATAAATTATACTGGCGAGCTGTTTATTTTGTCATAAATCCATGACTACCATCTTTGTTTATGCTGGCAGAGAACAAACAGGAGTTGAGTTACCATCTGTTTTGATAATCATTTCAGTCTGCATTCCAGCTGTGTTTTACAAGTCTACCTCATCCCTGAATGTCAGGATTGTTGTCTTTGTTTAGATTTACCTTCTGGTTTTCTACTTTTGTACACTGTAAGATGCCAACAATTTGTTGGAATTGGTTGGAAATGGAACAACCCATGGGAGGTAGTAATCCAAATTCCTGAAACACTTAGACCTCCTGTAGAATGTAAAATAGTTGTTAAATTATTTAGGAATTAATTAAAAACCTAAACACTTTTAAAACCAAAAGAATCAAGCAGTCTTTTCTCATATCGTTGCTGTCCTTCTTAAACCTTGTATTCAGGTTTCGTGATTGTTATTTTTCGCCATAAATCACAGGGTTTCGCAAATTTACAACAAATATTCAAAAGTGCATGTCAACTTTGACAACTCAGTATTTATTTATGTAAAAAATATTGTGTGTTGTTCCATTTTCTTAAAAACACAGATTTTGCACATCCAAAGTTATGTTAGGATATGCGACAATATGAACTTTTGTATTTTAGTTTTCATGTAACTTACTTTTAATTTAATTGTTTTATCATAAAAACAAAAAAGCAACGATTTCCCTTACCTTTTGCTGTCCATAGGCTTGTTCCAACGAAAAAATTCTGATGTATAAAATTATAAACTACATTAGCCATTGATCAAAAAAAAATTCTGAGGAGGAAACATCCATAAAAAGATGTGTCAATCTTCAGCCTAACATTTATTGCACCTTTGCCTGGTGGTTCCTCGGAATTTCCCATTATTTATATTGGCGGCACTGCTGCTCTTCGAGCTCTCCCTCAGGAGTTTCCTCTGGCCGGCACTGTACCTCTGGATTCTTCTGCTACTCAAGGAAATTAGATTTAACTACCCTCTAAGAGCAATTTAAGCATAGAACCTTATTTATTATGGAAATACTTGGCACAAAATAAAACAAAGATGTACATTGTAGCTTAAGCCACGTGAGTTAAAAGACAGTATAAAATATGAATATGAGTACTGTGTTAGTTTTTTCCAACGCAGCCTTCATATTAATAAAGAGAGAAATATAGACTTGATTTTCATGCAATGAACTCCCATTTCCAATCATTCTTAAACTCTTTGAAATGAACAGGTCACATGGGTCCCATGCAGTTTTATTACCTTTGATTTACTTTAATATTTAATCAATTATGAAAACCCATGCATCGTTTGAAAGCTAAAATACTTACCATTCAAGTTCTGACCTGGTTTTTGCAACCAATGCTCAAAATAGGGCCGGTTGTCAGTAAAAAAGGAAAGAAAAATTGAGTGAAAGTCATGATATTATTATTCTGTTCATTTTTTTAAAATCAGTTTTTTTACTTTGCAGGGTGATCAGCTATGAGTGTTGCCCCGGCTATGAGAAGGTTATTGGAGAAAAGGGATGTCCAGCAGGTAAAAATAATGATTCTCGGTTAATGAACAGCAGTTTATTTTTTACAAGTAAGAAACGACCCAAACTTGTAAATAATCCCTTTTTTCACAGCTCTACCTCTGGTGAACATCTACAAAACCCTGGGTGTGGTTGGAGCCACAACGACTAAGATGTACTCCGAGAGAGCAATGCTTCAAGAAGAGATTGAAGGTCCTGGCAGCTTCACATTCTTTGCTCCCAGCAATGAGGCTTGGGCTGCACTTCCCACTGTGAGTTTTTAACATCTGCCAGAACATGAAAAGAGCTTTTCATTCTTAGCCAATTACAGTTCTCAAAGTCATTATTAGAAATTATGTACCCTGGCATATTGTACGTGCTTAAGCAAACCATAAAATATTTCATAATGTCCTGTAGGAAATTCTGGATGCCCTGGTGAGCAACGTCAACATTGAGCTCCTCAACACTCTACACTACCATATGGTCAACAAACGGTTGACTTCAGATGATCTAAAGCATGGCGCTGCCTTCACCTCCATGTATCAGGACTTTGATGTTCATATCAACCACTATTCCAACGGAGTGAGTAAACTAGCCAGCCATCAATCTGTTGCTTTAACCTGCTTTGTTTAGATTTTCTCACCGAAAATATGTTGTTTAATTTCCATTTGGTTAGTGCTTTCGAGCATCTCATGTTGACTTGTGTTTATTCAAATTGATTTGCAAGTCATGAAGCAATGTTTCTCAGGCCATATGTTTTGTTGCAGATTGTGACTGTCAACTGTGCAAGACTGGTGAAGACAGACCAGCAGGCCACCAATGGAATCGTACACGTTGTGGATAGAGTAATCACTGCCATCACAAACAACATCCATTCTATGATTGACACAGATGATGAACTGGAGACTCTGCGGGTACATCTCTTATTTAATGGGGGAGGTGGAGGAGTTTTGCTGATTTAACATGCATTCAACTTTTATTCTCAATGTTTCTTTATAATCCAGGATGCCATTGAAGCAGGAGGTCTTACCAGTTTGTTGGAGAATCAGGGCTCTTACACAATCTTTGCTCCGACCAATGAAGCCTTCAAGAAGATTCCTCCAGACACGCTGACCAGAATTTTGGGAGACCCAGTTGCTCTTAAAGGTATTTTCGCTATAAGGTAGACTAGAGAGCCAGAAAGTAAGAAATTTGAGGGGCGGAGCTAACTTGTTTGATATCTGCCAATACCGATTCTGAAGAATAAATTATTATTTCTTAACTTTCTGAATGTTTTTAATTCATATTAAGACTATTGAACATCAAACTGGTTTCTTAACATTTTCTAAACCGAGCACAAATCATTGCATTTTCCTGTTCTCGTTGATTGACAGGATATATTGGCCCTGATCATCGTCTGTGTGAAAACAGATACCTATTCTTGGCCAATATATTGGTGCATCTCTACTTATTTCATTTTCATAATATATTACAAACACAATTACATATTTTTTTACATAATTAGCATTCACTAACGAATTATACACAAGATGACCAGAGATGTAACTTAGCTTCAAAGCATTTCATCATTTGTATTTTTGAGCTTAGTTTTCCCAGTCATAATAACACAATCCATATCAAATTTAGATATGCTGAATTACCACATTCTGAAAAACCTGCACTGCTCTGAGTCCATTGTGTCTGGATCACCTCTGGAGACCTTGCAGGGCACTGTCCTTGAGGTCGGTTGTGATGGAAATCAAATGACCCTCAACGGCAAAGCCATCATCACAGAAAAAGATAAACTTGGAACCAATGGAGTCATTCACTACATCAGCGAACTCCTAATTCCAGATTCAGGTGATCTTTAAATCAGTCACTGTTTTTAAAAAGCTGTGGATGTTAAACCAAGTTAACTTACCTTGCTTCTCTATCACCAGCCAAGACCCTACTGGAGCTTGCAGAAGGATCAGTTGTTACCACAGCCTCAAAACTTTTAACCAACGCTGGTCTTAATGATCACCTCATAGGCTCGGAGGCTGTGACACTGTTAGCCCCCCTGAATGATGCATTTAATGGTTGGATCACCTTATATTCTTTTCAAAACTGTAACAGGGAATCGTATTTGTACTAATAATAATTGATTTGTGTGTAGGCAAGAGCTTAACAATGACACCTGACATGAAGAAACTGATGAGGAACCACATTCTCAAGGGGAAGCTTTCCTCCAAAAGCCTTTACCACGGGCAAGAGTTGGAGACACTTGGTGGATTGAAGCTTAGAGTGTTTGTGTACAGAAATGTAAGTGTTGAAGTATGCATGCTTATGTAATTTAATGAACCCAAGCCACAGGAAAACAGTTTAAAGGTCTGATGCACTGGGCTTGTTTATTGTTTTATACTGTTATATAAGGTCTACTTATGACGATTGCGTGGTTTAAACATCCAAAAACATCAATATCCATAAGTAATAGGGTATTTTCTACCCAGGATTTGAGGCCAGCTCTGCAAACGCTGGTTTTTATTGGGTTAGTGGGTGGGGCTAGAGAAGTAGTTGTTGAAATTTTTCTGTGGAGGTGGTTTTCGACCGTCATAGATAGGTGCTTTCCAGGACCTGGTGTTCGCCGGGCCTGGTGTCAATAACAGATGTTATCGCAGTAACAAGGGCATTTCAACAAAAGCTTGGATTAAAATTGTGATTTTAATTCATGCCTCCTTTAACATTAAAACATTTTCATGACAATAGTGAGGAGGGGAATTTTTACATTTCCTTTTCCAATCCCTCAAATGAGTCACAATTTTATTTCCAGTCATGTTGTAGCTGGCGGTAAGCATTACTCAGTTCTGTGAGTTCTCAAATTTCTGCTTTGTAATGATATTCACAGACCACCGGAAACCTCTCCTTTGGATCACCTTAACTTTTTCATTTTTCCTTCTTTGTACATCAGACTTGTGAGAAAAAATAGTCTTTAAACAACTTTGCTGATCTTCTCAACCAGTAACCATGTCACTTGCATGGACTTTACAGAACCTGTGCATTGAAAATTCCTGCATTGCCGCCCATGACAAAAATGGCCGCTATGCAACTATGTTCACCGTTGATAAGGTCCTGACGCCCCCAATGGGAACCGTTATGGACGTCCTAAAAGCAGATGATCGGTTTAGGTGAGAAGGCAATATCCTTAGAAATACAAGTCTTTACTGTTCAGTGTTAAACGTGGCCTAGAGGTTCTTGTGAGTGTCTAAAAGAATATAAAAAAATAGAAGAGCATAATCTTTACAAAACATACAGTACACTGTAAAAAAACGCTTTAATTTAACAGAATTTTACTGTTATTATGTACAGAATTGTTTTTAAAATACAGTAAAAAATGTCTAATTTTCAAGAAATGTAAAACAAAAAAAATTACATTATTTTACTAGCTGCGGGAAAATAACCTATTTTTTATGAGATTTTTTAATGTGTAAAATAGATAACATCTTTATTTAAAAATGCCCCATAAAACCGTGTTAATGTTTTCATAAGCTTATTGAAATGGATTATGCATCTGATGTTTCTCATCCACATTCAAAGACCTCTCGAAAACCTCTCAAAACCAATTTTCATAATCACCACATTGCATGTTCTAACTTGAGGCTAAGTGTTCATCAGATATTTAATAGTCTGAGTGGAATTTGAGCTGTTAGTAGTGCTGTTTTTATAGCTTGGGTATATACCTCTAATCATATAGTTGAATGAACTTTCATCCGTACAGCACCCTGGTCGGCGCCATTCAGAGAGCAGGCCTGACAGAGCTCCTGAACAAAAAAGGGACCTACACTTTCTTTGCCCCCACCAACGCTGCCTTCAGTGCAATGCCCCAAGCTGACCTCAACAAACTCATGAGTACTGACTTCCAACAATTGCTCCCGTAACAAAATGTGTTTTAGAAAAGCAGATGTTTGGGCACAAATGGTTGGATTTGTTGCTACGGGAATGTTGTCAAAATGTTTATTGGAATTGCTTACAGTACATCTGTTGTATTCCTGTGATGTTGTACATAGGAGATCCCAAGGAATTGGCCAACCTTCTGAAATATCACATTGGGGATGAGTTTCTGGTCAGCGGTGCAGTTACCTCACACACCAGACTGAAGCCTCTTGCAGGAGATAAGCTGGAGTTAGGCACGGTCAGAACTCAATAATGCCTTTAATATCATTTTAGTGTATGTCGGGTGAAAAAGATTTGTTTATTTTTGTAGAATTTAAAGGTATTAACCCTTGTTCAAGAGGTATAGACAATGGAAGATGATTTATTTCAATGCCTTTATAATTCACTCCAAACATCATTTCATACCCTTGTGTTGTTCAATATACAACATTATTGTTAAAAAATTATGACAGATAACAGTTACCACAGACTGGCAAAATGTGATGAACGTAATTTTTTGTTAAACTGTTTCTTTAAACTATTCTCATTTTATAAATGTGAATTTATAAATGTTTTTCTCTTTCAGCGTAACTCCACCATGTACGTCAACAGACTGCCTGTTGTTGAGAGTGATTTGATGGCCACCAATGGGGTTGTACATGCCCTTGATACAATCGTAAAGCCACTGCGTAAGTCCTTCATTTACTTCCAACATTTTGGCTTTAACAAAATTTATTTCAAAACGTCATAAAAACATCATGTGAAATTCACTTTTAGCTCCCAAGGTTGCAAGTGACCAAGCTGACACGTCTGAGATCATACGGGCTCCTTCTCTTAAGGTTAGTCATGCCTATTTTTTCTATAGATAAGAAAAAAAAATTTGCTTGCTTTTATGTTAACAATTTATATATTTTTTATAAAAGAGTTTTAATTGTCAATGGCAATATGTAAACAAAATGTAACTTCTTTACCATTTTCAATCCCAGGTTGGATCCGAGGGTATAAGAAGTGGTATGTATCGTTTACTAACTTACAAAGAATCAGTTGTAGTTTCTTTCTACAAAAATGCAATAGCCTACAGTTTCTGGTTTATTATTTATTTGTAAAGTCTCAAATCGTTTTGTTGAATATATTTTTGGATATGATACTGTTATTCATTCTTTATTTCTTGTCACATTACAGAAGATCTCTTCCAAAAGATTCGAAGAAGTAAGAGCAACAGAATAATGTCCCGTGTCCAGTAAATGTGTGGAATAGTCCATTTTGATCTTCTCCACTTTAAGAGGATGCAAATATCAAGTTTTTAGTCTTATTTTACGCAGTGGAGAGATTGTTCAAAGACTGTAAAAATCCAGTCAACAAAAAAACAAAGAGCTGAAAATGGATAGGAATTAAGTCAAAAGCCAAAGACCCTTGGATGGAAAGCAGTGTTTTTAAATCTTTATGACATATTCATGACAGCAGTTAGCTATGGCACTTCATATGTTTTGGATATTCGACTTATGAATTTCATGCTATATTATCTGGATTAGGTGGTTGGTTCATGTTAATGGTTTTTGTTTAACATCTTGTTGTCATTTTGTATTTCATCAAGTTTTTTTTTTATTAATGAGTATTTGATATGCCTGTAGAATGTTTGCATGGTTTGAGCTGGAATGTCTTCCTATAATGTAAATCCTGGTGATATGTAACCTCTGCAGATTATTTGTTGTATACTTTACCAAAGATATTTTGTGAGGACCCAAAGGTCTCTTCTGCACATTTCATAATAAAATGATCGTTTTGTAGCCACATTTGTTTACATATACCTAGTCAATGGCCTTGAATGTAGTTTACTCAGTCTTGCTCTGGTGTTACAAACCAATTTGTCTGTTCACTGAGCTGATTTTATAATGTGGTGGATTTTCATAATGTGGTTATTATTATGTGTGCAATTAAACGTCTCGTTCAGATGATAATTTAAAGAGTTCTTAGTCCCATTCATTTATTATGCATGATTACATATTTCTCCATGTTTCTTTCTCACTGAAAAGCTTATTTTGCTACTACTTTTTAAAGGGATAGTTTACCCAAAAATGATGTTATCATTTCCTAACCCTCATTTAATTTAAAACCTGCATGAGTTTCTTTCTTCCGCAGAACACAAAAATGACATTTTGAAGAATGTTGGTAGCCAAGCAACATTGATCCCCATTAACTTCCATTGTATGGCCACAAAACCTCTTAGAAATTTCTCAAAATATCTTCTTTTGTGTTTCAAAAAGGCTCAAAAACAAAAGAATTCATGATCACCATTTTTGCTGAAATATCTCTTTAAGTACCCACACACAGGACCTTAAGAGGCGAACCCACACAGTATAAATGTTTATCATTCAAGAGTAAACAAAAATGTGCTAAAATCTTAATGTCTAGTGAGTCTATATTTCTAGTAGTCTGGGATGTAATTACTTTCATCTTGAATAGTTTAATTTATAGTTTTCGGAAATAAGATGTCCTGCGACCCATTTTTGGCTGTGACCCACCAGTTAGCAATCACTGGTGCTATGCAAGGGTTTGGTTTACTCTTCCTTAATGACCTCATATGGAAAAATGCTTGTTGTTTAAAACTGCCATGTTGCTTTACTGCGCTTGTTATATCACCACAGTTACATGCTGCAAACAGTTGAGGATGGCAAACAGAGCCTGTTTGGCGTCCAGAGCCCGGATGTCTCAAGGTGCCCAACAGAGAAACATATGTGCCCTCTCTCAACTGAAAGAGAACTGAATGAAACACTCAACAGCGTTTTGCTCGCCGACCGAGACACTGGTAGACGGTTGTTTGTCATAGAGGGGATTGAGTTTTAGTGAGGCTGGAGACTGCTGATAGACTGCCAAACTCTCTCAGTTTTCCAGTCTGTTAGTTTAGTTATTACAGAAATCAAAGGTCAGTGTGCTGGAAGATACTGAAAAAACTGTCTCCTCTCTGAAACAGCTGCTGAATAGTGAAAATGACTGAACCAGCCCAAATGAATGCCAAGTCAAATATACATTTTTATTTAATATTAGACTGTAGTCCTTAATTTATCATCCAATTTATGTCCTCTTTTATCATTAACACAGAAAAATTGTTCTAAAAGTGCCGGTGAACCAGAAGTTGTGACTGTTTAAATTCCGTATTCTGACAAATTTCCAAGTAAAAAGGAATTTCAAAGGAGAATATTAGAGGGCGTGGCCTGGTTATTCACTGCGAATTGATTGAAAAGAACTGTTGCAATGATCTTGAAATTAAACTGGCAGCAGACTGACAGAAGTTTACGGTACTTAAGCGAATTATGAGGCTACGTGAATAAAAAAAACACATTGATAAGCTATTAACTATAAAAGCTGCAATTTTTCATGAAAAAATAAGAATAGTCATTTATAATTTCACTGGGTGTTTAAAGTGATAGTTCACTCAAAAATGAGAATTCTGCCATCATTTACTCACCCCTCACTCGTCATTTCAAACCTGTATGACTTTCATTCCTCTGCAGAACACCTCTGAAGAAGATATTTTGAAGAATGTTGTTAACCAGCACCCATTCATTTGCAAAGGAATTGTTTCCATACAACAGAAGGGAATCGGTGCCGCTGCTGTCCGGTTAACAACTTTCTTCAAAATATCTTCTTTAGCACTCTGCGGAAAACCGAAAGTCATACAGGTTTGAAATGACAAAAGGGTGAATAAATGATGACAAAATTTTCATTTTTGGGTGAACTATCACTTGACAAGGCAAATTGACCTTCAAATACACTTCTGATAAATCGGGCAAAATCAATAGTGATTCTGCTTTAGTTGAACAAAGTTGCTTTACATCTGTATAGCTACTTCATCAAAACTGTGTCTCCACAGTACATATGGCTATTGTAAGATGTCTTTTTGTGTGAAGCACCCATCTAATGTGAAACACATGTGCAGCCATTAACGCCCTAATACAATGTGCTTTTTCATTCGCTTCATATCAAAAGCCTACAACTGTCCTGGAAAGCACTCTCCAGCAGAGAGTACCTAGTATGTTTGGAGGGATGTTTGGGGACTTGCAAATGCACAATGAAGTCTGATTCAAACATTAATTAATTTCATGCAGTCATAAGATTCAGATTAAGTCTTTATATTGCATGCAGCTGTTCTTTTAAGAAAGAGTGAAGCCTGTGCTTATTTCAGAGGTGTTTACAGTAATATCATGTTTTACAGTTTTACACGAAAGAGTGGCATGAAAAAGAAAAAAGATCTGAGCTGAGTCAGACACATATGTTTTGGGCTCTGGGTGGATGACTTTGACAGCATGTATGACCTGCTCTATACGTTGGCCTCTGATTTGCCCTTTTGCTGTGTGGGCTTGACTGACAATGGCTCCCTTATATCACATGTAGGACACCCAGTGGGAACCCGGTTTCCTGTTTTCATAAACTTCACAGTTTGTGAAAGGTTGTGTGAACAGAATCTGTGAGGACCAGAAAATGAAGGTGAAAATTCTTGTGGAAAATGTAGAACTAAATGACATCAAACTTAATTAAAAACATCTTGTTGTTATACTTTGCACTAATTGTTTGGTTAATACCAGCTGGTCTCTGGTACTTCTGGTTACAGTAGGTGTCTTTTTTTGGTGCCGTCAGACAGTTCAAATGTATTACGTGAGGTGAAATGTAAAGAACGATATTGCATCTTGTTGTTATCTGAAATGTATGGTAGGCACTTATAGGTAGGTTATAACTTATATCAATTGAGAGGCATTAATAGAATTTTGTCATTCAAAACTAGGTGTGTTAAAGAGAAAGACTGACCCCTGGTGGTCACTTTAGGATGTGTCGGCATATTCCACCATGAGGAGCATTGCAGGTTTGTACGACCTTACGAACCTTGATGATGATGATGTGATGACAAAAGAAAAACAAACAAGTACAACAAAACTTTTAGATACAGCACCCATTTTTAGCGTATTTTGTGTGTTACTATTTAAAGAACGAACGTGATTTCTTGTGAGCTTTCAACAATTACGCATCCTGATTTACATGTTGCAACTCAGAGAGGCAGTCAGATGGATAGGTTATGCCCATATTTTTAATATTCCTCACCTCATCTAAATGGGCAAACTAATGAATTTGAATGTGAGCTCGAGTGTAAGCGCGAGAAAGCGAGCACCGCGCAACTTGCTCTCTATTGGCTGCACGAACAGTGAAGTTTTAAAAGCCAGACAGAGTGGAGCCAACTCTCGTGACGTCACGTGACCGTAGTGCAGCTACAAGACGGCCCAACCAAAACATAGTAACCAGTTGTATCCTTCCGCCTGTTTTTTTTTCTGTTTACACGCTGTACCCAAATTAGACTGTTTGTTGTCTATATTATGAATCTAATTATTACATAAACAGACAATGAACACGAAATAAGCACAAAAGCCTTTGTTGAAGTAATACAGACCTATTTTACCAAACATAACTATGTAAACAGGCAGAAAACATAAACTTGAAGGCATTTAAGCACTTGGACCCATAGTGGATTAGATAGGTAGCAATCTATTTGTTGAAAACGGAAAAAAAGCATTATAATAATTAACAATATAATGCATTTAATGTCTCCAGTCCAATGTGTGCTTTGAAGGTTTTTAAACAGTGAAGATGGCAATAGCAAAGCTAGCCATTTATATGTTTCTTACCCAGTGTACAAATCACTGTCATCCAACAAAACACATAACACAACGCTACAGTCCATTTATCACAATATGTTCTTCTGATCATCTCAATTGCATTAGCGGACACTGAGCTGCTTACACTTCAGTGGAGTTCAAGAGAAAGAAGAGGGGTAGCTTGTCAAACAGGCGGATGGATATGCACTAATGTGCTTCGCCTCCAGTCTGTTTGACGCCAGGACGGGTGATAGACAAGGGAAAGAGAGGCAGGAATAAAGGGAAAAACTGTGCTTCATGTCGGTGTTTGTAAAACAGAGCAAAGGTCGAGAGACGCTACACCATTTCATGAAAGGTATGCAATCTTCTGATGATATATCGATCCGATAAAAACGATTCAGTGGTCAGATAATAACTTTAATCCAGCAGGGATGGTGGTTTTCGCAGGGGGGTTGAGAAGTGATTGAAAAGTTTCCCTGTTGTTTTCCCCTATTTGTACAAACGAGGCGAGGGAACACATGAACGTCTTTTTATTCTGAGAATAATAATTTAAGTGTTGACATAAGTTATAAAGAGCTATTACAGGTAACGTTAAATTAATGATATTCGTGAACCCGCAAACTGCAAATCTAAACTGCTAACTCGCTATGTAGCAACTTGGCTAGCGGTAAGTTTTACACAACAGACAAAAATAAATTAACGATATCATTTGTATAGTTTAATAACGCAAGAAATGTGTCCATTTTCAAAATGCCAAATTCATGAATAGCAACAGATGTGTGGGTTTTAATTGAATGTTTCGTGTCTTAAACGCAGTCTTAAAAAGTTGGGGCTAATTTAGCTTAGCCTCCGTCCGTTTATTGAGCTGATCAAGTCAACTGTTTGATTTCATATCAAACCGCAAACATTTATCACAAAACAACACGAGGATGAACTATTACAATGTGTGTTTCAATACTGATTCGAGTTCATGTAAAGAAAGTGACTTAACATCCTTATGAGGAGAGATGTGCGTGTCGTGGCGTGTCTTACTGGCTGCATCTCAGCACCGAGTGGGTTGCCCACCTAGACAGCATTTCAGAGCATCGTAGTTACAGAACCTAGTGTGCTGCTTTGATTCGACCCTTCTAAACTGGCTTATAATGCCCGGGCTGTTTACCTAAGAAGAACAAAACTGGGACTGAATAGCTTTATAAATACTCATAATTTTTATTTTAGCAGATTTCACTGTCATTTATCCCCCAGTACCAGGGCAGATTACTTGTACAGCAAACCCACAGTGTTTGGAAGTAAAGTTGATTCTGAACATGTTCTGTAAGTGACACCTATTCAAACCAATTGAAATCACTGTCAAATATCTGCTTATCATTCAACTGCTGCTATCATAATAATCTATCCCGCTGTTACGTTTACATTTTAAAGTGTTATATAGATCTTCATCTGCAAACATTTCAGATGGCGTCATACGTGTTATCATTTATCATCGGTTGAAATAATCATTGTTACCTTCTTAAAGTTGATGAGCGAATCATCCTTGGGAAACGGTTGGGCTCGAGAATTTGTGAAGATGGAAATTGTTGGAGATTATATGGTTTTCTTTGAGGACTAAATGTTGATTGTGTGATCTTGAACAGTTTTACTAGGTAAGCTTGTTTTTGTGAAGTGTCTATTATATTTGAGGTTTATTCAAAGAGTTTAGAATGACTTTTATTGAGTATTTTAATTAGTTGTGTTTTGTAGAAAGTGCTCTTGAAAGTCATCAGCATGTTTTTTGACCTTGACCGAGAGGAGGTGTAGATATGTTGTTGGCTTGTTATCTGAGGACCTTTAAGAGCAGCATCCTTATCCTAATGGCCCTATAATTCTTTCTTTACTCGCAAAGGAAGATATATTGTGATTTACTAAAGCGCAATAATGATCAGTTTACTGCTAATACTGCGTCAATGGCTTTCTTGTTTTGTTTTTCAGCAACATCTACATAAAATCATAAATTTCATTCATTACAACTGATCTGATAGCTTACTTTGATTTCAAATGCATACAAAAACGGATGGTTCAACTTGTATAGAACACAAGAAGAAACAAAACTTTGGTAACCAAACAACATTGTCCACATGGACTTCCTTTGTGTGGAAAAACTTATTTTCTTTCTCAAAATATCGTCTTTTGTGTTCTATGTAAGAAAGTTTAGAATGACATGAATCTTTGTGTAAATGATCCCTTTAATGGTCAAGCCAGTGTTGAGGCGTTTTTAGAGATAAGATCACTTTTTCTGTTTCTGGAAGGGTTTTTTGATGGGTGAGGCAGTGGCGTTTTATTACGTTGAAATGGCATAAAGAAATGCTTTGTTTCTGCAGTGGTTATTGGAATTCTGTTTTCTTCCTGCAATAGCAGAATTTGTTCCCATTGAGAGTCTCTGTGTATCTGCCAACATATAACATCTGTCACATAGATGTTCATGTGAGCACACGCATCTGGTGTCAATCCTGTGCTGTGGTCTGATCCTTGAAAATATCGATTAAAGTGGATATATAAGACATAGAGTTTCTTTTTCTCTGAATTTGTTTTGTATTCAACTCTGTAATAATAGGGTGGTAATTGTGAACGTGCCGCAGAAAGAAGATGGGCTGTCCCTATTTGTGTCAATGATGTAAGGCTCTAGAGATGGAGAGGGCTGCATGGTGTCAAGCACATAAACAGTCTCCCTCTGAGCCACTGCATCTTTGTCTTCGATGGGTGTGACTGATTCCCTTTTTATTTTGGAGAAAAAAGGAACCTTATTTAATGTCTAGACATTTTGCTCAGCGTTTATGCATCTTAACATAATAAAATTGCAACACTGCTCGCTCTCTTGCATGCATGCATAATGTTTCCTTTCACTGAATTGTTTGACGGCTCTTTTAGCCTGGCTGTTATACTTGTAATTTGATTTAAACATACCAAGACCCCCAGAGGCATTGTGACTGCACACAACAGTAATTTTAATATATGAATCGATCCAACAGGGAATAAAAGCACCTCCTCCATGATCCGAGGCTCTATTACTGTCAAATTGTGGCTCCATAATGATGTTGAAACCTAATTTCAAAGTATTGATGTATAATCTTCCAAATTACATTGATCTTCTTGCATATATCACTAGAGAATTACAAGGGACCTTAAGGTCCACCTTTTCTGATCTGCTATTGGTGGTGCGATTATGTTATTTTCAATAAGATGTAGAACATCATTCTTTTTTATTTCATGGGCATATTTGCCTCACATCAGACAATTTCTCTTGACTATTAAAAGCAAGATGTCGTCTAGGCCTTGAAATAAGATTGTTACATAGAGTTAAAGCTTTAAGTGGGAGGGTTTTTGTGACTCCTAGAAAAATCAATATGGGTAATGCTTTCTCTGCTTCTCATTTTCCAAATGGAGCAGCTGAGTATCGAGGCAGGATGGAGATGGGGAACAGGGAAGTGTGTGTGTGTGTTGAGCTTCTGTATTGCTGATTTGGGTCCTGTACTTCCTATTGTTAAACCATTGCTATCATCGGTCCCGAAACAATAAAGGCAAAGTGTGGTTATTACAACCTGATTGCTTATTTCTGCTGATAAGCAAGAGTTTTTGAGCCCCTTGCTTTTTCACAATATGATTTTATTTTTTGTATGTTCTGGGCTGAAGTTCATACACTGTAACAGCATTTGTAATGTCATTTACAATTCAAACAAAATAATGAAAAAGAACATTTAATCATTTATTCACCCTCGGGTCATTCCAAACCTGTATGACTTGCTTTCTTTTGCAGAGAAAAAAGATAATTTGAGAAAATTGTTGCCCAGACTTGTATTGTATTTGGACACGAAGCCATTGAGACATTTTTCAAAATATCTTTTGTGTTCCACAGAATTAAATACATTTTATACAATGGAAGTGAGAGATGCACTGATACCAAGCTGATGAACTAGACATACCTGATATTAATGACTGAAATTTGTTCTTTGAAAGTTTGTGACAACTTGACAAGCACATAACATTTTAATTTTTCATAATGTGTTAGAGGAGTTGTTCATAATAAAGAAGCTTTTCAACTACGATAAATCTGAAATAAACTTCATGCGATATCTTTTATTTTTTTGCGCATTTTGTCATGAAGACAGTTTTCAATCACGATAAATCTGAAATAAACTGCATGCGATATCTTTTTTTTTTTTGCGCATTTTGTCATGAAGACAGTATTCAATCACGATAAATCAGAAATAAACTGCGTGCGATATCTTTTCTTTGTATGGTTAAATGCTGCTGCATCTGAAGGCTAGAGGGCACTCTTGCGCAGAAACTCCAAATATATGCTGCAGAAGAAGTACCATAACACATAGGGATGCACTGAAATGAAAATGTATGGCTGAAACCGAATAAAAATGAAACACTTGGCCAGACACCGAACATGGCTTTTCGTATTTCTTCTATTTATTTAGCAAATTTTTTCACTATTGCATAAACTGAATGGTCAAAATGCTTTTTATATTTTGTCTTGCTTTTCAACATAACGCAGTATAACTTAGATGCAGTTATTGATTTACATTGGCCACGAGCGTTGTATTATAGATTTCCAACGAATCGCTCAGTCCAAACACGAAGGTGGCCACCATAGTACATAAAGATGTCGTTCTCATGTTGACACGGGGAAGAGATCATGCAGGCATTTGAAAGACTGTAGAAAGAGCAATGTCTTATTAATTGCATAAAATAAAAGGATTTTAAGTATAAAAAGGATAAGTCAGGCAGGAGCAAGGACCTGGTCTTTCCAGCAGAGATGTGTTAGGCTTTTAGCAGACATACTCATTGATATCTATTAGGGCTGCAACTAACGATTATTTTAATAATCGATTAATCTGTAAATCATTTTTTCGATTAATCGATGAATCGGATAAAAAAAACCACAAGAAAAGCATTCATTTCCAACCCTTTATTCAAAAACAGAACTAAAATCTTTAGAAAGTGCACAAGCATGTTGCTCCTAGAACATCCCTGAGCTGTTATAAAAATAATAAAATCAAATAAAAATGGACTAACACAAAAAACATACACATGTATGCTTTACATCTGCCAAATATATAGACTTTTTTAAAATAAAAGTGCCACCTGAGCTGCCAGAACAATAAATAATTTATAAAAACTAAAGAACAATACAAATCAGAAAACTTGACGGGATTTGTTTGAATGTAAGAACTTGTTCTCTACACTACACTGCAGACAGACACTCGCAGATGCACACACTCGCAAACGCACACACTTTTGCAGACGCACACACTGACAAACACTGACACACACACACACTCTCTCTCAAATTCACTTGAAGCTTATTCATTCAATTACTACCATCATTGTAGTAAGTGCAAGCTTCATTTATACACCACATTTTAACAAAGCTTAAGATGACCAAGAGCTATAAAAGAACTTTAAAATTAAATTAAAAAGTACAACACACACAAATATATTTGTCAATAATAACCTATATGGGAGAAAGCACAGAATAGCCTATACACTGCAAAAATTGCTTTTCTAACTTAGTAGTTTTGTCCCGTTGTCAGTCCAAATTTAAAAAAAAATCTTATATCAAGAAACATGTACTAGACACATGAAAAAGCATAAGAAATTATGTCTTGTTTTCGGAAAAAACACCTCAAATTAAGTGATTGTTTGCTTAAAGCAAGAAAAATGATCTGCCAATGGGGTACAAAAATAATCTTAATGAGATATAATTTCAAACAGAAGTTTTAAGCATCAATTAATTTTCTTGTCTAGTAATCTTGATTTAAGATTTTTTAGATATTTGGACTGGAAATTAGACAAAATTACTAAGGAAGTTTTGCAGTGTAGCTATACATGACAACAGATTGATAAATGAATAGTCCAAAAAAGGCGAGTGAATAAAAACGTGTCTTTAGTCTTACAATGCACAGCGCAAAGTAACTACACCACCCCTGATTATACTGTTATTAACGAGCTAATGCTAATTTGTGATGCTTGTCAATCTGGATAACGAGTAAACATCCGCACCAGGGACATTACGTTCTTCACTTCGAAACGGAACAAAAGTAGGATTCTGTAGTGACTTAATCTGCTGTTGAACTCCCTTCCTCCTCATCACAGACTCAAACATGTTTGAGTTTCAGGTGCTGGATCATTGCCGCGTTGCTCCCGCCATGTCGCGTTTGCATATTTTGTAGTTAACAGTTTTTCTGTTTATTTAGTGTGAAATGCTCCCGCACCTATGATGACTTGGGTCGCGGGGATTTCTCTGCCTCCGTCATGTATCTTTCCTCCGCTCGTTTTTTAATTTTTGCTCCGCCCTGTATATGAGGCGTCGAACTCTGCTAGCATCAGTGCGCGAGAGAGACCGAGTGTGTTTACCTCGCTCCGCGCTCAAATAAAGTTTTTTTTAATAACCAAACGTCTCCGCGTCGCGCGACACAACGAATCGATAATGAAATTCGTTGACAACTTTTTTACTAATCGATTTTATCGATTCGTTGTTGCAGCCCTAATATCTATGCAGATGCTTTCCAGCAGAGAGTCATTGGAGAGAAAGATCGTCTTAAAATCATCTTCGATGAGTTTGATTTGATTCGGATAAGTATGTGAGTAACATTGTTTTTTCAGTATGATAGAACCAAGATATGTTGTTGTTTTTGTTCTAATATTAGCCGTGTCACGGAACAGTTTTGAACGTCAATGTTTATCTGAAAACGCTTTAATATTCTTCACGTCTAGATACTGGAGAGAGAAAGCGAGAGTGCGTTGGCGCTAATACTGTAGAGAGAGCGAGTTTTACTCTCTTATTCAATGATGAATAAACTTGCATTTAATCGGCAGATAACATGCATTCTGAACCGTAGAGATCCAAACGGATCATCCACGATCCGTTTCACTACTATAGCGCTGGGTAGAGGGAGAGGAAATGCATGTTGTAGAGTTGTTTGTCCGTTTAGGGCCGCTGTACAAATTCGAATTCAATGTATGTAGGGCCGCTCTGTATGTAGATATAAATAGCTTATTCTAAGGTATTAGAAACGAAACGGTTCATTATGAGAGGTCTTTATACACCTCTGAAGATATATTTTTGTATATTTTATTGCATTTCAGGGAAAAGATCCAACAAAAAACCCTGTATTGTTCCTCTAAAATAAAATTGAGCAAAACAAGTAGGCACAATTTTTTTTAACCTTAAATGTCCCATATTATGACTGACTTCTCAAAGAATGAACTGTAACATTACTCTGTATCCCTACAACAAAATGGTCTCATTCAATATTATAAACTAAAAATATGAAAAAACGAAAACTGTTGGATTATTACAGGCTACATTACAAAATGATTTAAAGAAGAAAACATCCATGCAAGCAATTCTGACTGACAAACGTTTCAGTTCAGGTCTCTCCTCCAAACTCCCGGATGGATAGAATACTTTAAGTTGTTAAGTACATGGAATCTGTGAACGCGATCACCGTATGATGTTTTAATGGATGTCGCGAGCAATGGGCTAGGGTCAGACCGCGTGCTCCAGTGTGAAGTACACAAAATACCAACCGGTGGCTTGTTATTGAACATAACTGTGTGTTGTGAGTTTGTAAATAGAATTTAAATAGAGAAAAAAAGGACATCATTTTTTATACATATTTTATTAAAAAAATTCTCAAGAACGAAAGAATCTAAAATATACTGTAGTACATACATAAGTCTTTTTAGTGTCTCTCATGTACATAGTTTTTATTCATGAGCCTTTTTACCCCCTTTTCTGCTGAAGTATTTTCTTCCACTATTAAATTAAATGTGGTGGTGTGTGAAGCAGTTCCTGTCTTATGCTAGCACAGGCCCACATCACACACATTTTATTGTCAAAAATGATCCCAATCGCCTCTTCTGTTTGTATCTCCTCCCTTTGCCATGTTTTGTGTCTTAAAACAGCAGCCCCATATCTACCTGTTCATATTTGCCCCTGCTACTCTCCAGGAAAACAGCAGCGATTGGCTGACAGAATGCTTGGTAGAATGTTTTGCCGACGACATGTCCGGTATAAAAGGGTTAATATTATTGTATCTGCCGATAATACAATTTAGTCCGATATTTAATAGGTAAAACTTCTTCAGCTGCTAACTGCTCACAGTTAAAAAATACTGTACAGTAGGCAACTGTCATAGGCAACGTAATCATTGCTATTAGCAAAACATTTTTGATGTAGAAACAGTATGTAGAGATACAGTATATTTATGAATGTGTAAATTATTGGAAAAAGCATATTGTTTACTGTCTGAATGTTTTCTGTCTTGAGACCTGTTAGACATGAGGCTATTAAGAAGATTTTTCTGGGTTGCTAGGAAAGAACATCTATAATTTGTTTATTAAAAAATAAAATATCAGAAAGTTTTAAAGTTAAAGAATCTTTAACTAGTGTAAAGTAGGCTTGGTACTTGATTTTCAAGGAAAAAATAGAACTAATGGTTACCTTGTATGCTGCACTCAATATTTTCAAATAAAAGCACTTGTCAACTTTTTGCCTTTTGCTTCAGTCTTACAGAATTTTATATTAATATTTATATACTGTATATTAGCCAATATATCCGTTATCGGATTGTAGTATTAAATAATTATCATTTATCAGCCAAAGTTTACATATCGGTGCATCCCTATTTTTTTAAGTTTCACAACATTGTGAACGCTCATAGTAAGGAGTGCTTTGAATAGTAAAACATTTTTTTGTCTTGAGGTCTTATATTTGTCAGTTGAAGAGGTCAAGGGGAAGGGATGTGGCTGCAGGAAGCGGCTCTTAGAGGTCTAATATCCTTTCTGTCCTGGTAACGTACAACATTTTCAACAGCTGTGCTGTGCTCTGCTCCCTCTCGCCCTGGGAGCTCCCTGGGTGGGGCGGGGGAGGCTGTTGCTTATAGATCCAACACAATAACTCTGTTGTAGTTCACCATAACACATGGCAGATGGGTACATCCTAACAGTTATCTACAAGACCTCAGATGTGCAAGCGTGTGGTTTTTATAGCAGTGAATGGGAGGTTGCTTTTTGCACACATCCTTTGGGTGAGACGCTTGGACGCTATGTTTTTGTAATTGTGGTTAAGATAAATGGATGAAGTGATTTCAATATTTTATTTTACACAGAATTTGCTCGGATTACAAGCCAATCTTAACCAGTTCTTTGTAATTGAGAGAACACAAATGCTTGTTATGTCTAGAATTGGTTCATTGTGTTATTTTTTTGGACAACGTCAAGCTTTTAGGTTATTTATTTATAACAGAAATATATATGTCTCTCTGCCCCATTCTCTGACCCTTTAAGTTTTTAACCATTTTCATATAATTTTGCCTTCAATCCATCTAGGGCTGTTTAACAATTAATCGTGATTAATCACATCGGTTAAAAAAGTTTGTGTACTTTGCATATTTATTTAGTATTAATAAACACATACACGTATACATGTATATATGTGGGAGTGTAAGTGTATGTGTTTATAAATACAAAATAAATATGCTCAATAAACAGACATGATTAAATGCATAATTTTAAATTGTCCTTTTGGGTGGTAAATTTAAGATGTCTCTCGTACCTAGAACCTAAAGTTATTGGTCATGAACTGTCTGGTGTATTTGCGAACTTACGTCTTTTTGTTGTTTTCCTGTTTGCAGGTGCTGCTTAAAGCCTGAACCTCGGACCACAACCTGGCATGGATTAGCCTCTGATATCTAATCGCTGTCTAATTGGTATTTTCAGTTCCATACCCCCTAAATTGCCCTTTACACTAATTCTCAGCGTAGTTGTGACCCAGTTCAGCCCCCCCCCCCACTTCACTGCAGGCCTTCCTGAGCCCTGAACACCAGCAGCTGCGTCCTGCCTCAACTTCCTGTCCTTGGGTTGTGGAAGGCTAAGCCTGTCCTTACCCCCACCCCCCCCCCCACACACAAACACGCACATAATCATCTTTCTGGCGCACTGCGTGACGAGACGGCTTCAGATCCTGCTTCCCGGTGCAGACCGGCACTATGACCTCCATGTCCAGCCTGTTCTCCTTCACCAGCCCGGCAGTGAAGCGGTTGCTGGGCTGGAAGCAGGGCGACGAGGAGGAAAAATGGGCAGAGAAGGCCGTGGATGCTCTGGTGAAAAAACTTAAGAAGAAGAAAGGTGCCATGGAGGACCTGGAGAAGGCCCTCAGCAGTCCCGGGCAGCCTAGCAAATGTGTCACCATCCCCCGCTCGCTGGACGGACGGCTACAGGTGTCCCACAGGAAGGGCCTCCCCCACGTCATCTACTGTCGCGTGTGGCGTTGGCCTGACCTGCAGTCCCATCACGAGCTCAAACCCCTGGAGGTGTGCGAGTATCCGTTCGGGTCCAAGCAAAAAGAAGTGTGCATCAACCCCTATCACTACAAACGGGTGGAAAGTCCAGGTGAGTTAAAAACGCTCTGCCGCTATTGCTTGTGTGTCAAATATAAATACACAAAAATGTTAACATTTAATATTTTTTAGTACAACATGCATATATAAATATATATGTAGTATGTATCTATACATACCAATTCCCTGGGAGAATATTTGACTTTTAATTTCCACTGGTATAGACTAGGAATGCACCGAATGTTCGGCCACCGAAAATGTTTGGCCGAAAATATCAAAAAACATATGTTCGTTGTGTAATATAAGTGAAATGGCCAAAATTGTTTTACCAAAAAGGACTTGTGATGCAATGAAGCAGCAACCAGCAACTGAGAGAGACGCATGCGCATAATTACTGCAGCAAACATTTTGGCAGTGTGTGATTGGAGCATTTTAAAGTGTCAGAGAAAGACAAAGTACGGGACCTGCCTGCCGCAGAAGTAAATATCCTAATGAAAACGTCTGTACCGGTCAGAAGCGGGCTGTCTGACAGTAGCCCTGCCGCTCGCAACATCCTTTGAAATCATACATTGATCGCGTGCACACCGTTCCCTGTACTTAACAACTTGTCAAAGTATGTTCTGTGCATCCCGGCCACGAGTGCACCGTCTGAGAGAACAGCCAGCTTTTGTGGGGGGAGTTTGGAGGAGACAGGTGAACTGATATGGTTGTCAGTCAGCATCAGTCAGAATTGCTTGCATTGGATATTTTTTCTTAAAATAATTTTGGAATGTAGCCTATTATAATCCAACAGTTTTCGTTTATTCGTATTTGTAGCATTAAAGGCCTAATGTGGAATGATACTTTTTAATAAACAGTTTTGTTGTAGGGGTACAGAGTAACTTGCATTACATTCATTAGCAGTCAGTTATAGGTCTAATTAATATAGGCTGTACATGTTATTCATAAATGTTTTGGTTTAATGAACTTTATGCTTAATTTTAAATTATGTTGTTTTGTATTTTATTGAAAAGCAAGACAAATTATAAAAAGCACATTTTGAGAGAGATTTAATCAGATATTTTTATTTAGTTTGTGCTATAGTGAAAGAAATGGCAAAAAAACATGTTTGGTATTATTCGCCCAAGTGTTTCACATCATGTTCGGCTTCGGCCAAGATTTTTCGTTCCGATGCATCCCTAGTATAGACTTGGTTGACTATCGTATATCTTTAGCCTCCTGAGGTTTTCTGATCTCTGCAACCTCGGTTACCCTCCGTTTAGAATGAGATGTGCAATGTATTGGACTTTTCAAGGGCAGATATCACATGTCACTCTAGAGAGACAACACATTTCTGTTGAAGCTAGAAAACTGAGCCAGCCAGACATTCTTACAGAAATATGTAAGTCAAAGATGATGTGTTTAGATGTTTATATTATTGTGTCGTTTCTCAGTACTGCCTCCGGTTTTGGTGCCACGACACAGCGAGTTCAACCCTCAACACAGCCTGCTGGTACAGTTCCGGAACCTGAGTCACAATGAGCCTCATATGCCGCTCAACGCCACCTTCCCAGAATCCTTCCAGCAGCATAGTGGAGGAGGCTCCTTCACCATCTCTCCAAACTCACCCTACCCTTCATCTCCTGCCAGCAGCGGCACCTACCCCAACTCGCCTGCAAGCTCTGGACCATCCAGCCCATTTCAGCTCCCAGGTACATATATTGACTTAACAGACCACATCAGTCCTAAATCTTGCTTATACGTGCCATGAAACTAGGTTTTTACTTTTTTGTTGCCCCACAATACCAGATAGAATTGACACTCAGAATTATTTATATATTCTTTAATCATCTGAGATATTATGTCGAGTTGTGCTGTGGAGGTTGTTGTCAGGAAACAATAGAAATACCAACTAAGCAGCACGCCAAAGCCCAATGACTACACTGCACTGAATGTCCTGCTAGTATTTGCCCATCACTTGGCACTGGCCTTCACTCCCCCTTTTCTATATGTGAGTGAATTGCTGATCCCTGCATCCTTAAACTGCGAGCACTTAGGCAGAGAGAAAGCTAAGCTTTTATAGCGTGTGTTCCATTCTTTTTCTATACAATAATTATATATTTGTCCACATACTGTATTGTACTATTATATTATTTACGATGGTAAATGACTGTAAGATTCCTCCTTTTGCAGATACAATGGTGTTTTATTTATATATATGTGTGTGTATATATGAATGAATGAATGAAGAGTTTGGTTTCAAAATGAGATTACTCCATTTAAAAAAAAAATATTGTGTAAATTAGCTGTATTTTCTGAGTTATTATGGCTTAAATCAAAACAAAACAATTATACTCTATGGTTTAAAGTTTATCAATTTACTGCTAGAACACTAGCCATTTAGTATAGTAAATATTCTAATGTAAAACAGTGTTTTTAATCTGGATATTCAAATTTACCAGACTTTTATTTTGACGGGTCGTCTCAAAGTGTGTGGTTGAGATTTATTTACTCAAGCAGAGAAATGCTTTTGAAATACTCTTAGATCAACTCTGGAGAGTTCATGTCCTCATACAGAGACGCAGACAAATGCACAAGCATCGCATGCCTGTAGTAATGTGTTAAACTGTGCAGCTCATTCACATTCACGCAAAACAAGCAGGATGACATATTTTAAAAGCCGGATAGCGCCTCCGCTATTCCTTCCCTCTTTCCACATCGCGGAAATCACAGGGCTCTAAATATGAACTCACTGCAGCAGGAAAACTAGTTTTAAACGCAAAAACAAATAAAATAGCACCATTGATTTACATCACACACAAACAAAAGAACTTGGATAAACTTTTTTAAAGAATACATAACTAGGAATTTTTAAGGTCCTACTTTGGTTTATTGAGTGTCCAACAACAAGTTTATGTACATAGGTGTAAAAACACTATTATTTCGTAATAATAGGCAGTTATTCTTACCTGATTTCTTGACTGACTCTCAAATGCGATTAATCTGTTTAATCCCCTCCTTTTTTCTAGTCTAGTCTGCTGTGATTGGTCTACCGCGAATGAGGTTTGCATTGTTTTGGGGAGAAAAGTGAAGTTTTTGCGGGCAGTCCTAGCAAAATGTAGGCGAGGACTGTATGTAGTGACGTTAATCCGCAGCGGTTCGCAAATCGGACTAGGGTCGACTGGTTTGCCTGATTCAGAGTCGATTCCCTTTTTCCCAAGCCAATAACTTTGTTATTCATTCACCTTCGGATTAACAATTTGGCAGACTGCTTAGTTTTAAACACGGCCACATTACCCAATGCATGAAATGTAATTTTCATGATCTCATGTGATGAACTCTTTAAGAAACAATAATGAGAGTAATAATCTGAACCTTGCTTATGGTACTGTATGTACGATTCAAATCGTCAATAATCATAGCACCATTAGGACAATCCTTTTTAGAGGTAGTTAACTACATTGTTTCACAAATCACTGTGATTTTAATCTCTGAATCTGCCAAGTTTTTCACACAGTCTCTGGAAAATTCAATATCTTACAAAGTATGTGATGCTGTAAGAATGCGTGCTCGGCAAATGTAGATTTTTTTTCACAAAGCTTTATCTCATGTGTCAACAACAATGTAAACTGTGGCCATTGTAATAAGGGATGCTCATTTCGCTTAATTTCTCAAACCGAGAACCGACGTTTGTTATCCAAACAGTATCCGTTAACTGATTTGATTATAAAATAAAATTTTCATTTTACATTCTTGCTACCTTTTTCGAATGTGGCATCCGGAGGACCCAGACTTCGAAATGAGACACAGATACAGTTGACAAGGGTCCGCTTCGCGGCCGCTTTACTACCTCGGGGTTTGCATTAAATTTCGAATAATTGAATGGCCCGTCGTCAATTATTCCTTTAATAAATCATTGCGATTTTGACAATTCATTTTCTGTTTTAGGGTTTTGACGATTAATTTTCTTTTTTAGCACTATGACATTTTATTCTAATACATTTTTGATTCAGCTTTGAAATTATATCATATTGTTCTGAATATAAGACTGTTGGAACATTTTACCAGTATTATCATACTTAAGTCACAATATACAAGAATATGAAGGCACTACAGCTCCCCCTTGTGTCTTCTATAAAGATGTGCAATAATTGCGATGACATGAAGCCATTATTATGAGGTCAACTATGGGACGATTATTTAATAATAGTGACAACCCTAGCATTTCATTTGGTTTCCACCAGCCAGCATTAATATCCAAAAGGGCACTTAGCCACATGAATTTTCGTTTAGCTAAACGGATATGAATCCGGTCTGCTATACCCACCCTATATAAAAATATGATTTATTACTATTTATTACATTGTTTCATATTTTTAAATGTCACGTCTAAAAGAATGCAGAGAAGCGCAAGGGAGGCTGCCGAAGCTAGCACCGAAATTCTTTGCTGTTTTGCTGTTAGTTTTAGACAAACCTGAAAGACAGAATGTCACAGTGCGTTGTGAACGCGATGGTCACGTGTCTTGGAGAAGTAAAGCCCTGACAAATGCCGTTAACAGTTTCAACAGTAAAAAAAAGATATTCACAGATAAACTTTACCTTACATCGCTGATACTCTAGATTTTGAAAGCTGTGTGAAAGGCAAGCATCCAAATATTTCCTTTGGTTTTGTTGCATTACGCTCGGATGTGCTTTTTCTTTCATCACTATGTCATTTTATTAATACATGAATAAAGCATGATCAAACGGGCACAGTTTTCCATGTTTGAGCATGATTCTTGATTAGCTTCAGGTGACCTCGCATAACCTCATTAACATATGGGCGCATGTATATACTCAAAAGACAGTTCCTGGATTTGATCTGTAAGGCCGTGTTCAGACTTGACTTCTTTTTCGAACCTGCTAGCGTCTGTTTTACAATATAATCCTGTGGAGTAATCCATGTTTTCAAAAAACGTTGTGAGTGCTTTGTTAAATGCCAGCGCCGGCATCTTTTTCTGCAGCTCAGAGCGTCTTTTGAGGTTGAAAAAAGTTATACTTTTCAGTAAAAATGCCCTACGTCAAGCTCTTTTTTTTCACAACTAACCAATGACAGACCTGTCGTTTCAATAATAACATGCAAGGAACGTGATTGTTCTAGAAGACTCAAGCTCGAAAAAATAAAAAGCCCATGGTTTTGTATAAATGTAAGTATGTGATTAGTTATTAGTTATTAGCTGCCTCTGAAGTCATGGCGTTCGACTACTTATTGTAGCCAAAGAAACTAAAAAAGCACCCGTCAACTTTTTATGTCAAAAACGATGTCAAGTGTGAACACGGCCTAAGGATTTAAAGGATTCGTGAAATCCGACACCAGAAGGATTCTATAAGATGCAAAACAGCTTCCTGTAAAGATTTATCGAATGGCAGGCTCAAGAGAATCGCAGTGACAGCCCATTTGTTTGCAGTCGGTCTTCTCTCCTAACCACTCTCTTTCTTTCTCTCTATGGTGTCTTTTTACCAGCTGATACCCCTCCTCCTGCCTACATGCCTCCTGATGAGCAGATGGGACAGGATGGGTCTCAGTCCATGGAGACTGGCAGCAGCATGGTTCCTCAGAACATGCCTAGAGGAGGTAAGAAACTCCTGCTGTCCACTTAGAAGTGAATCATACAAAGAGATCCAGGTCTTTTTAAAGCTTTGTGAATCCTCAAGATAACTTCACCACACAATGACCTAATCTTAGCATTCCCTGTCTCGGAAGACCTAATTGTTACTAATTTCTTTAGTGTATTTCTTTTTGCCGAACTTATCTGAACATGTTGAAACGATACACAACTTGAGCTCAAGGCCTTGCTTTTATTTTCATCTTTCAGATGTGCAGCCAGTGGAGTATGAGGAGCCCAGTCATTGGTGCTCTATTGTATACTACGAGCTGAATAATCGTGTGGGAGAGGCTTATCACGCTTCCTCCACCAGCGTGCTGGTCGATGGCTTCACTGACCCATCCAACAACAAGAACCGCTTCTGCTTGGGCCTACTCTCTAATGTAAACCGCAACTCTACGATTGAAAACACTCGCCGTCATATTGGCAAAGGTATGCATTCAGTTGTTCACTTGTTGCTAAATGATGTTTTTCCCTGTCTTATAAACCCAGTAGGAGAAAATGAGTGGGAGTTGAATGTCACCTACAAAGTGGGTTTTATCATAAACTTTATTTATAAAAAAAACGATTTATTTATTTTATAAAACTTATTTATTCGATCATCATTTTTCATGCCGTGATGATGGATAATTTGGTTTAAAAAAAAAGCACAGTGGTTTTATTATTAGTGTTCTTGGCAGGATGTGACCAAGAATGATAACAACTCCTCAATGCTCATCTCAACACCTAAAATGAAAGAAAATGTGTAATAGGCTTAGTTTTTATAAGTGTGCGATTTAATAATAGCAGTGGATAAAGTACCTCTGTTTAGCTGTATTGTGATTCAATTAATTGGTGATTGGAAATTAGGCATACAAGCTCAAGCATGTTAAGGGATTGATTTCATATAATCTGTTTACCAGAACTTTTGTTTTTACCTTTTTTTGAAAGCCTGTTTTTATATGAAGTACATCTCCTCTATTTAAACTTTCAGGTGTTCATCTGTATTATGTTGGGGGTGAAGTGTATGCCGAGTGTCTCAGTGACACCAGCATCTTCGTCCAGAGCCGAAACTGCAACTATCACCATGGTTTCCATCCCACAACTGTCTGCAAAATCCCCAGCGGATGCAGCCTTAAGATCTTCAACAACCAAGAATTTGCTCAGCTGCTTGCTCAGTCTGTCAACCACGGGTTTGAGGCCGTCTATGAGCTTACCAAGATGTGTACCATTCGCATGAGCTTTGTAAAGGTAAGCAGGTAACATTGTAGTCCATTTATGCATTGATCAGCTGCTTAGAAACCTTGTGGTTTTGATCGTCTACTTAAATTTAGGTCAGAATTTGTATCCATGAATTATTTTTTTATTCAGGGCTGGGGAGCCGAGTATCACCGACAAGATGTTACAAGCACCCCCTGCTGGATAGAAGTGCATCTCCACGGTCCCCTCCAGTGGCTGGATAAAGTTCTAACACAAATGGGTTCTCCACTGAACCCAATCTCTTCTGTCTCGTAATGATGGCCCCCTTTTACGGGCTGGGAGGATTTTTTTTGAAGTTTTTTTCCTAATATTTCTTCACTTTTGGCAGATAAGGAGGTCTTAAGGGCTGAACTGTTTACACTATCTGCAGAAGGGTTACTGATTCCTGAAATGGTCAGAACGAGAAGAATAAACTGGGGCTACAAGCACATTCTAGGCAGTGACACAAAATGGACTAACTACTGCTTTAGCAATTGCCTTTTTTGTTGCATAATTTTTTTTAAATGATGCTCGTATGACTGATTTTCTCTAACTGTAGTAATCTAGTAGATGAAATTGACATGCTTTCATTTATCTCTACTTCACTACTTATCACTACTTCGCAGTTGAAAAAGGCAATTTCCTAGTTCTATGAGAATCTTTTTAATTGCTGTGTTGTCTAATCCCAGTTATTTGCAAGGCATATTTTTCATTTATAATGTTTACTGTTAGACTCAAAGCTCATTTCAAATGTTTTCTTTTTATAACTTCTGTTGCCTCAAGGCAAAACACAAAGTTACTGCTTTTAAATAAAGTTCTTTTATCTGATAAATCGATGGTCATTTGACATGTCTATCTTAACAACATCTTTACAGTCTAAGAAAAAAACCTGAGGGTTCAGTTCAGTTGAAATGCTAAGTCTTGCGTGATTCATGTTAGTGTGTCAGCTGTGTTGACTAGTGCAGTATGTCCTTGCACGCGTGTTTGTTTTTGTGTATATTGCAAAGGCAAATGCAACATTTATATGCCTAAATTACAAAAACATATCCATAGGTCCAGCTGGCAGATATGGAGGATTTGTACTTAAGCTAGTGGTGAAATGATTGAGACCATTTATAGCAAATGTATATTATAAAGGGATAATTCAAAAAAGATTTTTTTACTCACCCTCATGTCTTTCCATAACCTGTTTGATGGACTGGCTGACTTTTTCAAATCACAAAAGATATTTTAAATAGCGCTGGTAATCAAACAACACTGGTATGAAGATTTTTTTATTAAATCGTATGTGTTCCACAAGAGAAAAATACCCAGGATTTGAACAGTTTATTTTATTTGCTCCTGTAAAGATGCTTTGGAACAGTGCACATTGTGTAAAGCGCTAAATAAATCCATTGAATTTAACGAAATAAGGAGGAAGAAGAAGAAGAGACTGACGTCACAGACCAAGTTGTCTGTTATTTGGTACCCCTACTGGTTAGTGATGATATAATTTTGGTAGTATGCATTTTAAATTCATGAAAAGTTAGCTTTGACAACACTTTAGTTTTTCTGACATATTTTAGTGTTAAGCATTACAATCTTTTTATCATAGTGCTTTTCATATTGCGTGTGTATTCGATGCAAACAAGTTTCTGCTGGAAAAGTAGAAACATTCTGAAAGTTTCTTTAAATGTGTAAATATTAAACAAACTGCTGGCCAATATTCACCAAAGACTGTCAGTTTAGACCAGATTTAATCCCAAAACGCAATGTACAATATGTTAGTGAATGTTACAGGTCACGGACGCAGCCTCACACATTACTACAATGCTTACCGTATTTTCCACCAAAATAAATCACTTCAGATATTGTTATCTTTAAATGTATGATAAATACGGGCATTTTTGATTTTGTGCTTTTTCAACTTACTATGTTTGCCTAACTTTAATGCACTGCATCTTTGGATGAAATCGTATGCCAAAATGCATAAATGTGGTAGTTACCATCATGACAATTTAACAACTTTATAATAGTTGCATCGCACAACATTGGCTTTTATTTTGAAACAGAAACTCTAGGCGTAACCATAGCGATGATTTCAGCAGTGCGCTGTCTTCACTCTACTGGTAGGAAGCAATACTCACCGGAAGTGAGGTGGCCTACTGGAGAGCAAGCGAGAAATAAACACGTAGCCGACAAGTGGTGGTCGCCTACGAGAGATTTGAAGCATAAAAATACAAACAGATGGAAGATTAGACACGACACGCAGCTATTAAAAGCCAAAAGTAACATATACAGCGGAGTTTTGCGGCGGAAGGTAAGACACAGCACGTAACTTAGTAACGTCAATAGGGACTGCTATAGCTAATCGGCCAATCCACTCCCAACTTAATACTTGTCAACATATGGTTGGGTTATTAAAATATGCTTTGCTTCATGTTAAATGTAAGTGTTGTAAATTAGTTAAAACCGTTCATGCTTAGCTTTTATGTTATGCTAAATTGCTTAGCATATGCGTATCAAGCAGAACCTGGCAAACCTTTAAAATAAATTGAATACTGAAAGCTTAACTATTCAATTTCACTTTCAGTATATTTAAAGTAGACAGTAGTTCTTTTAGCATATCCGTACTCCAATATGTCTACCACAGGAAGTACAGTGTACTAAAATGCCAATGTAAATAACATTTATTAGCATCATAAGGATGTAGGTATGCTGGCAATAATGGTCTGATAACATAGTGTTTGAGTGTCATAAAGTTTGTATTTTTACAACTTTCTATGTCATTGGTTTACTCTGAACTCTTCCTTAAGTATGATTTGTTAAAGGTTTTTTGTGTCCTCTGTAGTACAAGATGGTGCGAGCAGCTCTCGTGACGACCACCAGTCTGGCTTTGACTGGGGCAGTAATTGCCCATGCCTACTTTCTCAAGAACCAGTTCTACCCGACTGTGGTATACCTTACCAAAAGCAGCCCTAGTATGGCAGTAAGTTATTTAAATAACAAATCTCCCAAGCAGAAAATGCAGTTGGACACATCGTAATCTGACTTGGTTGCTTTTCCCTGGCAGGTTTTATACATTCAGGCTTTCGTGTTGGTATTCCTACTGGGAAAATTTATGCGGAAGGTCTTTTTCGGCCAGCTGAGAGCCGCTGAAATGGAGGTAGGTTTGTAAATGGAATTGTGCTTGAATTATCCCCATAAAGGCTTTATTTTCCCATTTTCACTGTTCTGTTCATATTCTTTAGCACCTGATCGAGCGCTCCTGGTATGCTGTAACAGAGACATGTTTAGCCTTCACGGTGTTCAGGGATGATTTCTCTCCTCGCTTTGTGGCCCTGTTCACTTTGCTGCTGTTCCTCAAGTGCTTCCACTGGCTGGCTGAAGACAGGGTGGACTTTGTGAGTGAACATTTAAAGGGGACGTTAACGTTAAAAAATTGAGCGGAGGATGTGTTAACTTACGTTTTGATCTTTAGATGGAAAGGAGTCCAAACATCTCCTGGGTCTTCCACTTCAGAGTTCTCTGTGAGTAAATATATATTGTAATGTATTAAGTTACGCTGTGGTTATTTTAATGACACTGAGTGCATCTTTTAGTTCCTCTTTTTTAAAATAAAGCTACTTTCGAAAATGTTTTGTGACATGCAAATTTTTTAACTGTCGTGTCTTTAATATCCAGACGCTTCGTATTAGACTAGTACCTCATTTGGAGTTTGTAAAAATTCATTGGTGTTTTTTCTCTTGTGCAGCTTTGGTGGGGTTGCTGGGAGTTTTAGACTTTATGTTTGTCAATCATGCGTGCCATAGCATCATCACCAGAGGAGCATCAGTGCAGCTGGTGTTCGGATTTGAGGTGGGCGTTGTTAGTGATGAGATTTGGGCACCACATATTTTTTTCAAAAAATGTAAAAATCCTGTTATGCAAATGTGCAAAACATTATCACATGGTTCAGCAGTTTACAGAACACTCAATATTTTAGAGAAGTAGATTTACAATAGGCTTTAATGTGTGATACATACCTTCTTTATCTCTTTCAGTATGCAATACTGATGACTATGGTTCTCACCACCTTCATCAAATACACTCTACATACAGTTGACCTCCAAAGTGAAAACCCATGGGACAATAAGGCTGTCTACATGTTGTACACAGAACTCTTTACCGGTACGTCCTAGAAATAACACACCAACAGACAATAGAAAGTATCTTCACCTACAGACTAGATGCATAATCATTTTATATCTGTTTGCAGGTTTTATAAAGGTGATTTTGTATATGGCATTCATGACCATAATGATAAAAGTGCACACATTTCCTCTGTTTGCCATCCGGCCCATGTATCTCGCGATGAGGTGAGTGATCATCTGTTTCCACTGTGTTCACACCAACCCTTGTCAACACTAGCATTTGATCGTTTTTCTCCCCTTTCAAATGTTTTTTCTTTGTATTAGGCAATTCAAGAAGGCTGTAACAGACGCCATCATGTCTCGACGAGCCATCCGTAATATGAACACTCTGTGAGTATCTCTGAAATACTGGAAAACAAAACTCAGAAAATAAATTTGAATATTTATTAGGAATTTATTTTGAATTAAATTTCAATTTAGCTATCCCGATGCCACCCCTGAAGACTTGCAGGCCACCGACAATGTGTGCATCATCTGCCGTGAAGAGATGGTGACTGGAGCTAAGAAACTTCCCTGCAACCACATCTTTCACTCAAGGTTCATGTCCACTTTTGACAACTACATTTAAGATATACAGCCGCGGGAAAAATAATGAGGCCATTTCTGAATTTAAAATCTGTATGTATGTTTTGGTGAAATTCTATTTTTTTATTTAAATCCATGAATTACCAACGATATTTCTCCCAAAATCCAAATAAAAATCTTGTTTCTACTTGCATTTATTTGCAAATAACATGATTTGTTTGGTCAAAATAACAAAATATATATTTTTTTGTGATAAACTAAATTCCCATCACAGTTTTCATGTGTCTTGTCATGCTGTCAGTGTTTCACATTGATGACTTTGTCACTCCTGAGGTTTTCAACAGACACTGGAATGGCAGCAATATATTTTTCAATTTTATGTCTAGAAATATTGATAAATTGCAAATTTGGTCTCTTAATTTTATCTGCAGATGTAAATTTCTCTGTTTTTGGTGTTGATCTTAAAAACTTTGGTCCCTCGCATTGTAGTTGCCTTCGCTCGTGGTTCCAGAGACAGCAGACCTGTCCAACCTGTCGTATGGATGTTCTTCGAGCATCCCAGCCAAACCAGACTCCTCCTCCAGCTCCTGCGCAGGCACCCGCCCCTGCTGCTCCTGCCGCTGTCCCTCCACCAGTCAACGGTAGGCTTTTGGGAACTAGATCCAAAACATACTAAATGCTGGGATGCCAATTGGCAACCGAAAAAAAACCCTTTGGTTGCCAAATGTTGCATTTTTATGAGCATGGAACTATAAGCTGAACAGTTTCTTTTATAAAATAAAACAGTTGCCCAAGGTATGTTGCCTCAGTTTCCTCCGGGAATGTTCCCATTTTGGGGTCCTTTCCCTGGGGCACCTCCACCTGCTCCCCCTGCTGCTCAGGCAGCCACTGACCCTCCACAGCACGGCACAAATGGAGTGCAAACGCAAGGAGCAGGTACAAAACTTTAGTTTCTACTGATTCATTAGGGAAGTGGAACACTCATTTGTCTTTGGAAGTTTTTTAATTCTCTCCATCTGTCATTTAAAATCAGGAGCCAGCAGCTCTACACAGCCTTCTGCAGATAGCGCTTCACCAGCTCCAGGAGCCATGCCTGGATTCCCATTTTCAATGCCACCCCCTTTCCCATCAGCCCCATGGTTGCCGATGCCTCCTCCCCCACCCTTCAGTATGTGTCATATCCAAATGGTCTGAGATTAACACTTGTATGTGAGGTTGAAGCTACAAGGGCATGTCGGTTTCGATTGTTAGACTTGTCTTTGACGCTTTCTCTCTATGTTTATTAGTGTCATCCATGCCACCTCCACCAGCATCTCTGTCCACCATGTCAGAAGCTGAGCTCAGAGAACTGGAGCAGGAGGGCAGGAGAGGTTTAGAAGCCAGACTGCAGTGCCTTCACAACATCCACACATTGCTGGATGCTGCTATGCTCAACATTCACCACTACCTCAGCACGGTGGCTACATTAAGGTATGCAAACATTGCTTGAGGTTTTATAGCAAGTGGCACATGGAGTTTACACAACCGCAATCCCCATATTTACTTTTCTTTCCAACTTTCTGTTCAGTCCTCCTAGATCAGAAACTAACACAGGTGAGACAAGTGCAGCAGCGAATGAGGAGTCCTCTCCCTCCACCGACAACTCGGAAATCCCCAGTCAGGAAAATGAGACTCAAAGTAGTAAGTAGCCAAACTATGATTATGACTGCCGTTGTTTAAAATGAGGGCTGTTTAGTTTAGAACTGAATTGAAAATGCATTTTATTGTCTTAATTTGAATTGAATTAGAATTAGAATTGAAGTTTCATTTCCTAGAATCATTAATTATCATAGTCAAATCAGATTGAAATTTTAATGTTATGTAAAACTGTTGTGGACATTTTGTGATGCCATATTGTGAAATGAAATTATGTTTTAGCAATTGCCTTATTGTTTTGACAGACTTGCATTGAGTTGGCGAATTTATCTTGATTTTTTTCTTCTCATTCATAGCTGGACCTGTAAATGGAGCTACTGGTTTTTCCCAACCAGATTCCACCACAGAAGCGGACAAGGAAAATGAGGGAGAGTGTGATGATGACGGTGAGCCAGGTGCCGCCGAGTTGAGAAGGCGTCGTCTTCGCAAGCTGGAGACTGCTCAGACCCCTGACCACTGATGATGTCATCCATAAAACCATGCAATTGACTTCTGACAGTAGGAATGCTTCTCACTGACTCCCCAGGGCACTTGGCATGCGGAGATGTCAAATAATTCAAGAAAAGCTTATGTGTTCTTACATGTTACTTAAGTGGGGCACATCAAGACACCTTCATGTGTACGGAAAATACTCAGGTAGAGAACTGGATTCTGGGTAATTTTGCAACAAGGATAAGGAATGAAAAACTTGCATCCTGAAGGTCAGCTGTCACGTTTGATTTAAGTATTTGGTCAGACTTTAAGTTCTGAATGTGATTTCTGGTTCTCAGCGGCTAATTTAAAGGATGCGTCTTCAAAGAACAAGGTCTGTGGATTTCTCATGTGCCCTTAAAATTTGATGTTTTCCCCTTTTTTCTGTATTTTTATTATTTCTAGTTCTGTGTGATTGATTTTTCATAGATCAGATTGGGTTGTGTTTGAGAGCTCATAAACCAAACATCTGAGTAAATTTATTTCTGTACATAATGTATAAAGTGTTTTATTGGGAGGATCTGTACATACTGCAAATAAACTGTACGAGAAATATTCGGAATAGATTGACATCTGTTTAACCTCAAAAACAGTGATGAACAGTCACGGTGCCCCAGGTTACATCAGCTTTATTAATTTGACATAAATGTAATGGAGAATTTGCTTTCTGACTACGTTTGTTTTTTTGATGGCAAAATAGTCCAGTGAGAATCCCATAAATATATAAGCAAATTACATTTAGTTATTGAATTTATTATTAAAATATATCCAAAATATCAGCACAAAATTAATACCAAAAATTACTGATCCCTTTAAACACCATTTAAAGTGGAATGTCATTATCCCGAACACAATTCCTATCTGAAAATGTAATTAATACATTATAAAATACGATATAATAAATCATAAATGTGGTGACAATTCACCTATCAATAATTAAAAAAAATGTTAAAAGATTATCTTTTATGATGAGCATTCAGTCTCTTTGTGGTCAGCTTTACAAAGTCAATGTGCAATTTCAGAAGTTCAGGTGCTTCTAACATTAGTGCAAGAATACCTATTGAGCTACTCAACAGGAGGAGGTAATGCCTGAGAGAATCAGTCACATCTCTACAGCTTTGAGCTGTGGGTCAGGTCTGTGGAGTTGAGTAAAGAGAGTGATGCTGGTTGCCCTGCTCAGTCCTGTTGAAGAGGAGTGGGGTCGTCTCACTAGATCCAAACCAACTGTTAGGAGAGTTTGTTTCACATAACTGATTCAAAAAGATTTAAAGAATGTTGATTTGAGGTAACCAAACTACCTGCTATTTGGATTTATGCTGTGACTCCATAGAGAATCGCTGTCACCATCCATTCCGCGAGGATCATCAAAGAAATAAGACTGAGAGTTACACTTGTTGCAAATAGCCGGTGTACAGTTCTGAAATATAAACAAATCAAGCGTATTAATAGAGTGTCATATGTACCTGAACCCGTTAGAGCGCAAATGCACGTCTTCAAATATAAGCATGATTTCCGAAATTCCTTTGAATACATTTTATGTTATTTAGACTATTATTTCATCATATTATTGCAAATAAATGAAATACAGTTACGAACCTTTTCTCGAGAAGGCTGGCGAACTCTGAAGATAATAATAAGTAATGTGGTGGGTAGCAGCTCCCAAATGAAAAGCACAGCTCCGAAGATAATGTAGCCTCTATCTCCAAGTTCACTGCGAAGATCAGCCTTAAAAAAAAAAAAGAATCACAAACTGTCCAGAAACACATTCATCTGTGCTTGGTGAAGTGTGATTACAGCATACCTGATCAGAGATGTTGTACCAGTCATAATCAAAAGCCTCTACTTTATGATTCTGTGACAAAAACACTACAGCCAGGTTGTAGCATGCCCTGCTAGAGAAGAGTAGGATCACACCTGCCCCCAGAACAGCGGTCCGGCAAAGGCCCTATAAGAATACAACAAAATGAATAGACTGAAGGAGATTCATCTAAAGTTATTGAATCGAATACTTTTTAAAGTATGTATTACCTTTCGGCTTAGATAAGCCAAAGTGGGGGAGGAGAATCGTGTTAACAGGAGTAGAGATGCAGCCAGGCAAACAGCTTCCAAAATAAACAGAAGGTCATTCACCAGCACCCGAACCAGCACCAGATTCCACGCTTCATCACCCGAACCGACACGATCCTCCATGCTCGCACAAACGACGTTGACACACAGGAAAATGACACTCATGGATACGTACAAACAGCGAGCCACCAATCTGAAAGTTTAAGTCGAACACACATTCATTTGTTATTGTCAATATTCACTTTTAAACTATTAATAATTCATATACAAGTACTTGAATGCTCTTACAGTCCTTTACTGGGCTCCATGTCGAATAAGCTTCTCACTTTAAGCAATTCCTGTCAAAAGAAAATATCGTTCTTGTTTGACTTTTGCGAACAACACATTATACTGTATTGTACAGTGAACATAACTTGTCTTACCTGAGTGAAGTAGAGGTTGAAAAGGCTTAAAGTGAAAAACTGCAAACATACAGGGAAACAATAGAGAAGCCAGTAGGCCGGAGTGGGCAGGTGGTTGGCCGCAAGGGCATCACGAAAATAAAATGAAAAGAGGGTCGCACGGAGGCCTGCCCAGAACAGGCAGAGGAAAAGAAAAACGCTCTGATAGCTCCATCTCTTGTGTCGATAGAGTAAAAGTAACCAAAGCTGGATGTATACAACTACAAACAGACTCCCATAAATAAGGGTGTAGAAAACGGTGACACCCAGTTCAACTGATGGGGCCACTGCTGGTTTAATAGGGGAAGGTGGGATTGAATCCTGCATTATGATTTGTATAAAAAATAATTAATGTTAAAGGTATTAAACTGCATTGTTTACGTTGCAGCTTAAAATAATCATAATAAAAAACTAAAATAACATGTCTATTAACAATGAACTAAAAAACATATGTCGACCTTAACGTGTGAATTGTCATTTGTGTTGAAACGAATGTTTTGCTCAACAACAAAACAAGTCGAAAATGTAATAAGTAATCAGACAACTTCCCCGTATCTCCCTTGTCATCTGCACCTGCAAAATAATAACGAAAGTATTTAACGTAACAAAGTCACAGCCAAAACTCGACATTAAAACATCTGTAATATTTAGACTGACTATTTAACGACTCTTCCGCTTAACAAAATAACAACATCAACGTTGGCTGTCTCGTCTCTAAACCGATTAAGCGCATAAACAGAAGTGAGAGTTTATCGTTAACCGAGCGCGATGATGACAGGCTCACCTAGTTTATCACTTTAATCTTCTTTTCGTCCGGAAAACAGAATATACTCCGAAAAATCAATCATCTTGCAACCGTTTAATGTGTCATACACTTTAAAATGCTTGAACGTTAAAGTGTTTAGCTGCGTGACGTTAGCTAACGTTGCTAAGTTGTTAAGTTTAAAATCGATTTGCTAGTTCACAACGCAAAGATGACGAGAAACAACGATGGGCCTGTTAAACAGTCGCTGTAAACAATATAAAAATATCTTACAGATTCCAAATATTGTACACGACGTTAAATCCGATAAATCCGTACGCTCATCGTTGAGTTCCGTTCCTTCAGGCTGAGTTTTGTTATGAAGTGCGCTATCAAAGAAACGCATCTTCATTGGCGACATCTAGCGGTGCATGCTGGTAAAGCGGTCAGTAAACTGAGGTGCACTACCGCGCTTCCCCTATAGAGGGAGCGCTCAGTCAACGCCACTTGTGTTTGATAGGAAACGGCGGTTAGTTCAACTTTAACTTTTATCTTATTTTTGCCAGTCAGTTATATAAACATTTGATCACACGGTACCTGGATGTTTTTTAATAACCTGGTTTAAATGACAAAGATACTGTAATTCAACTCATTCTATAGTTTACAAAAGTTAACACTAAACACTTCGTATTGTATTCTATCATGTAAATCGATGTGATATAATGGTTCGCAGGAGCGGCTTTGTGCACATTGAGAGACAGTGACTCAGTAACTATGTAAATACATGAACTCATAGGATCGTGCAAAGTAGGCGAGGTTTTCTATCTCACTTTTCCTCTCTCTCTCTCTCTCTCTCTCTCTCTCTCCCTCTCTCTCTCGCGACGCGCATATTCGCTCTTTTTTTCTTCATTGCACCGCACTGTGTAATTCTGCAGCCACGTCGCAGACACAAACACCATCGCTTTTTAAAAACCTTTCTCTAAACACAGCTGGGCTGAAAACACCGATAACTATTGTATCTTCTCGTCTATTTAGTAAGATAGTTGATTGTGAAGTATTTATTTTATAACCTGCTTTCTAGTTGCGGAAAAGTTGTGGTTCCTCTCTTCTGTGGTCATGGTGAGTAACGAAGCTTTCGCGCTTGCTTAGGGAACACAACTCCTTGCTAAGTGTTCTTAAAAGGTGACAAATCGTTTTTTTTTTGGCGTTTCTACATGTTTATTTAAACTGCGCCATCGTTTCCGGTCTTTTAACAACTTAATTAAGGAATGTTTATGTCATGAATCGTTTGTTACATGTTAATGTCTAGTATATTTAGAGCTGCAGTGATGTAGTATTTCCAATGACTGTGTGCACACACACATAATAATAGTTTTGTTGACACACAATATGTTCTCATGCAATAGGATCCTGATTATTCGCTAGGTGAGGAAGAGAATGAGAAGACAACATCCGAGAGGAAAGAGGATGGAGAAGAATCACGCAAAGCAGGAAGAGCACCATTGTCCCGCATTCCTACCTTTCAAAGCGCCTTTGCCCGCAAGCGAGTTACCGTACAAAGTGCAGAGTCATCGCCGAAGATGGATGTATCCAGTCAGCCGGGCCAAAAAGAGCGAGCAGGCTCGACGGAGGCTGGACGAGTGAAAATGTCAGTTTATGGGGGGAGAGAAACAGCACTGCCCGTCCCATCCGCAAATTTGAACACAAGCAGTACCGATGTATTGTCTCAAGGTGATATCTCCACCTCCAGTCCTCCACATCTGAAAAGAGATCATGCCTTTGATCAAACACCTGAGAATACAGTGGACGCTGATGAGGTTAAATCAGCACTGCAGCGTCCCCCGCTCAGGAAACTCCAAGAGAAACATGTAACCTATGATCTCATCACAGAGCCCCTTTCCGAAATTGAGTCTGCAAGCGGAGAGACCCTTTCTGAAGATGAACAGATCTCAACGCAGGACGCTGTCTTGGAGGATCTGAGCTCATGCTCCTCCGTTGATCATCAAGAAACTTCTGATCAACCTTGTGGAGAGAGTTTGATAGAGGACTTTGAAGATGAAAGCGAGAAAGAGACTGTATACCAACCGGAGCCGGTTGAAGAAAATTGTGTCAGAGAGACCGATGTGAAACAGCGCACTGTTCTAGATAAGGTTGATGGAGGCATGCAGGATGAAAGTGCTATGAAACCGTCAGATCGCAAAGACTCAACAAAATGCTTGAAAGAAACTAGAAAGACAATCAAAGGGGAAGATGATAGTCATGCAAAACAAAGCAAGACCAAAATGCACACACCCTCAAAGGTAGGGTGTATTTATTTTATTTAATAACACAGGATTACATAAATATTGATGCTGTTGCTTATTATTTTGTTTAGGGATTCAAATAAACAGATAACTCATGTGCCGTTTGGCTTATGGACATGAATCACACCCTAAATTACGGAAGACGTGGTATTAGTTTTTTAAGCAATAAGTGTCATCCTTGTCTCATACCTTTCTCAGGACGATTTACTTTGATGCACATTTGTTTTGTATACGTTGCAAAAATATAGGCATTCAGGTTCTGTTGCTTGGATGCGGCTATTTTGTTATCAAACAAACCTCGAATTTCAACAGATGGAATGTGTGAAATTTCACAGTCACATTTCAAAGAGTCATTTCATCACCTCTCAAGGATCTCTGGTCTCATAGAGATGTTTACATAATTCAACAGTAACTCTTTAATAATTAACTTTGATACAGAAAAAAGGAAGGAGCTGTCCTGTTTTCTGTCTCCTCCCCTCCGTTCTTCTGCTCTTGGGTGGATTTGGACTGCACATCTGGCAGTATGGAATCCCTAAATCCGTATCGCACCTAATGTCACAACTGGAGCTTCACTGGCTGGAATCTTTTTGGATGCCACAAGAGACATGCACCTCTGACTGTAGGTAAGAAGAAATCCGATATGTGCATTTATTTCTAAATAAAATGGCATTTTTTTAAATTGCCGTATCTTATCAGGCTCACTCTTGTTGAGAGTCTCCCGGAGGGCGTGTACTTCCCTTCCGGGTCGCCTCACCTGCCGAGCATCTCAGATGCGTGGACTAACTTACTAAACAGAGCAAACCGCTCTGCCCACATTGCTGCCTTCTATTTGACCCTCCAAGACTCAGACCTGGGCCTTACAGAGCCCTCTTCGGCACAGGTAAGGAAGTTTATAAACACACAACTTAGGCAGAAGAGCACAATTTGCATTTGGGTAGTAGACAAGCGAATATGCAAATTTGTCCTATGGGGTGATGGCAAATGTTAGAAAAAAAACTAAACAATGAAGCTAAATCTCCCGTTGCTATTTTATATGATAAATATTAATATTAACACTATAAAACAATGTAATATTAACAGTTTGTTGTCTAAATTTTGCTGTCACACCATAGGACACATGTACGATCTATGTACAAACTACCCATTTGCAAGATCGGACCTACTTTGCATTAGGAATGGATGTTTCTGTTTTGTTTACACGTTTATGATTTGTTCTGTTGACCACTGATAGTGGTTATATGGGAAAGCATTTGTTTTATTTTATAGGGCAAAGAAGTGTTTAACCAACTAAAGCAGCTGGAACCAAAGGGAGTTAAATTGAGGATCGCTGTTAACGCCCCGCAGCCATATATCGCAGACACAGACGAACTGGTAGCAACCGGTAAAACCAAATGCCTGTTGGACTTTTGTATGAAACATACATGTCACGAATAGGCGTCATGTAACTTTTTTGTTTAGCACTTCTGCTTTGTGTTTTTTCGCAGGGGCTGAAGTCAGGGGAATTGATCTACAGAGTGTCACTGGCGGCATTTTGCACACCAAACTATGGGTTGTGGATAAGAAACACATGTATGTAGGGAGTGCTAACATGGACTGGAGATCTCTTACCCAGGTACATTTAAAACAGTCAACTTGGGGGTCGTGTTACTACTGGGTGGAGATATATACATTCATATATAATGTAATCTGGTAATTGATCTAGTGTACATTACAGTTAATTACTACAGAGCCAAAATGAGCTACATTTACATTTATGCATTTGGCAGACGCTTTTATCCATAGCGACTTACATTGCTTTAACCTATACATTTATACTTTGGTATATGCAATACCCTGGGATTGAGCCCACAACCTTGAGTTGTTAACGCAATGCTCTTACCATTGAGCTACAGGAAAACTAAAAAGAGATATGCTGTCAATAACTTTAATGTATATGTTTTGCAGGTGAAAGAGGTTGGAGTATCTGTGGAAGACTGCAGCTGTTTAGCTCAAGACGCCTCACGGATATTTGACCTTTACTGGGACATTGGAGCTCAGAAGAATGAATCTCTACCTCCATTCTGGCCGGCCCGGTTTTCTGCCCTCTCCAGTGCTAAGTACCCGTTAGCTGTTAAATTCAACGATGTCCCTGCACGTGTCTATTTGTCTGTGAGTTGTGTGACTCTTACATGTTGACTTCATTTGTTCACTGTTCATAATTCATAGTTTTTGTTACATGTCTTGTCATAATCACCCATTTTGAGTTCAATCTATCCTTTGGAGTTAAATGTTATATGTTTTAGGAATGATTTCACTTCATGTTTTTACTTTTCATTGTATAGAGTGCATGTAGTACTATGCGTGAGTCATATTGTCCTGTTTGATTCATGTCTCACACATGCATTTTCAGTGCGATCTATATTTACTTAACATTCGGTTTATTCTTTTAGAGTTCCCCTCCTGCTTTATCATCATATGGGCGTTCTGATGACCTCTCAAGTATCCTGTCAATAATCGCTGATGCTGAGAAGTTCATCTACGTGTCTGTGATGGATTACCTTCCACTTTCCCAGTTCACAGAACCCGTTCGGTAATTTCAACTGCAACAATCTTAAACAGGAAAACAATCATTATTTTAAAATATTTGTACAAATTTTTATGTGGAGAGAATTGCATGAACAAAGTGGACATACAGTAGCTCAGCTAAGAGGTTTGCTCAGATCACAGTTTTGGTCACTACTGTTTAGGTTTTGGCCCGCCATTGACTTGGCCCTTCGCGAAGCTGCTTGTGTGCGAGGTGTTGAGGTGAAGCTGCTGGTCAGTTGTTGGAGTCACTCTCCTGGTGCCATGTTTGTCTTCCTCCAGTCTTTATCAGTCCTCAACACACCCCCTCTGAGCTGCAAGATTCATACCGTATGTTTCTGTCTGTTCATCTCACTCTCCAAATGTTTGTTTGGAGTATCACTGATTTAATGTCTATGCATTTTAATTTTACAGAAAGTTTTTGAGGTGCCTTCAAATCGAGAGCAGCAGAGGATTCCATTTGCACGTGTCAACCATGCCAAATACATGGTGACTGATAGAGTTGTTTACATTGGTATGTTTGATGTCCCCCTACACAAGCAACATTTCACACATTATCTTATTTCACATATGACGCATGGTTGTTTAAAGGACAATACATATTGCAGCTAGAACGCTGGTTTGGCACGGCATCAAACACGCCTGCCAGCAGTATAAGCCACACACTATAAATTCAAAATTATTATAATATTCCTCTGATGAGTAAGTGTTATATTATGTTTTACAGGAACCTCCAACTGGTCAGAGAATTATTTCACCCAGACAGCAGGGGTTGGGCTGGTTGTGAATCAGACAGGTTCGGAAGTAAGGGAAGGCCAGCAAACCGTTCAGAGCGAATTACAGAATATTTTCCAAAGGGACTGGCATTCACAATATGCTCAAACCCTTACCGAAGCTCACGCAGAACATTGTAGTGGAATAAAGCTTACATAATACACTCTCTCTAACTGTATGTTGCTAAGCACTCTCATTTAAAAAATAAAAACATCGAAAACCATGAACTCATTCAAACACAAAAAGTCTTCCCTGCGGCATTGCTGCCTACTGTTAACTTATTCATGGTGTATGTATTTGCTAAATGGATGCTGTGCATTTTTTTTGTTTTGTTTATTCATTATGTGTATATTTGCATTGTGTGACATTTGCCGGAATGAGGACAATCTCCTTGGGCAAGCACTGATATTTGACGTTGCCTACATGTGCATGTAAATGAATTATTGTTATAATAGATGCCTTGGCTGTAACATTAGTTTTTAAAATAAACCAGTTTTTATTACCTGCCTACTCTGTCATCGTTTTTAAGATATTAAAGATCCAATGTGCACTTTTTTGGAGGATCTGTTGACACAAATGCAATATATATATATATGCAATATGTATCTCCTTCGGCAAAGAGGCAAAAACGTGATGACATCTTAGTTCTGTGCCAGCCACAAAAGAGCTTCGAAAGAGAGGGTGAGGGGTGGAGTGAGCCTTGGTTGCAATTTGTAACCTCACCACTAGATGCCGCTAAATTTCACACCCTTGACCTTTAAAATATATATATTTTATTTAAATGTATATCAATTCAAGGCATACACTTACGGTATGCATAGAATATATAGATCATGTTAACTTTAATGTATTTACACACATACTTCGTTAATATAACTTATAACCAAAATTGAAATGATTTACACACTATGCCGCAAATATTAAGAAAACTTGCATGCAATATTTCCTAGTCAAAATATGACACATTCTGCTTTGTGAATTACTAAGTGGGAGTATTGCTGAGAAGTGTTTCTTCTCTTATCTTAAGAGCGGAGGACTGGAGGTCTGTGTCTCAAAACCTGGTGAGTACCCTACCAAGACTATATTTCATACGCATCAAATACGCGTTTGGGACTCTGGAACTATTTATTCCCCAAATGTACTTACTTCAGATCCCGCCAAAACTAATCAAAGTGCAACAGCCGCTTTAAAACGCGCATATGGCGTTAACAGACAAGCTGTCTACATAGGCCACCCACTAGTTTTTAAAACACAGTCCGTGACTTCTCGCAGGAAGTGAAGACACGACCCCGGACGAAGGAAGGCGTTAACAAATGGCTCGTAAAAGAAGCCCGTCAGCTTTATGGCTTCACTCTCATCCGAGTGTAACTCGTAAAATGCCCGTGTGTCACAGAATATTCTTACTTTTATGTTTACTTCAATTCTCTTCTGTATATTCAGACATAACCGACGGGAATGCGGAGCATTTAAAGCGCGAGCACTCGCTCATTAAACCGTATCAGGGTGAGTAAGCTACGTGCTCTTATTGTGGTTTAAGCGGTCCGCTTGTGGTTTGTTATCATATAACCACACTATCACTGGTGCGTTTAAGTTTTTACAATAGGATGCAAGTTATGTTGTCTGTAATGTCACGGGTTGTGTATTTAATTGTTGAATCTATACTAAAGTAGGTACGCCATTGTCCAGCGATACTAAGTATTGTGTCAGTGAACTGCAGGCAAGTTACAGTAACGTAACACAAGACAAACAAACGGGAAGCTCCTTTATTTGAACAAGTGAATGTGTTAATAACGTTTGCAGGATGTGAAGAAAGCTTAGTTTGATGACTAGCTAGTTTTTGTCTGGTTCTACCAGATCTCTAGTTGCATTGATTTTATCATCACTTGTAGTATGTGGTTGCCTCTGTAACTTATTTGCATTCCACGTTAAAACATTTATGTCATGCAAAATGTATGTGATCATGCATACAGGTGTTGGAACAAGTCCCTCAAGTCAATGGGACTTTTGGGGAAGCACATTAGTTACCAGTCAGTATGTGCGCTTGACCTCAGATGAGCGGAGCAAAGAAGGATCCATCTGGAATACAGTGGTAAGTAAAACTGCTTCACTGATATTTCGACACGAGACTGTAAGAAAAACTTTGCTATGATGTGTATTTCCTCTTTGTGCAGCCGTGCTATTTGAAGGATTGGGAGATGCATGTGCAGTTTAAAATTCATGGATCGGGAAAGAAGAATCTTCATGGAGATGGTTTTGCTATATGGTATACCAAAGAGAGACTACATTCGGGTAAGGCCGCCATACAATAAAGCGGAAATGAATTAATACAGTAGGTCCATAAAGTGCCATTGTATGTGTTAACCCCATAGAAACATTTATATTCCTGTGCTTGTTATATATATAAATGTTATAACGCAGTCTACATGTGTGTACTCCATGTGCAGGTCTGTGTTTCATCTGCAAGTGATGTGGTCTGCATTTTTGTTTTTAGTTGATTGTATCATACTTTCATTTAGGGTCAGTCTTTGGAAATCAAGACCATTTTGTAGGCCTGGCTATTTTTGTGGATACCTTCCGTAATGATCTCCAAGGGATGGATGTAAGTTTGCCATACTCACGGGTCCTTCTTTCTCTGCAGGCTCTGTGTTTGGCAGTAGTGCCAAATTCCACGGGTTGGCCATTTTTATAGACACATACCCTAACGATGAGGCTCCGGATGTGAGTTGTTAAAGAGATGTGCAGTGTTTTTGTTGACATGCCTTCAGTTGAAAGAAAGCTTTGCTATTTCATAGAGTTAAAAAAAAACTTTTGAGCCTTTATTGTGTTTGCTGTACTCCTGTTATTTCTATTCATTAAAAAATTCCCTTGCATCAAACCCCTTAGCTTACAAATTGACTGCATCCATTTCGCCCTATAGCCCAAGACTTGTTGCCCACTGAAGCTATGCAGGGCTGAGCCTGGTCAATAATTGGAAGGGAGACCTCCTGGGAAAGCTGGGTTGCTGCTGGAAGAGGTGTTGGTGAGGCCAGCAGGTGGTGCTCACCCTGTGGTCTGTGTGGGTCCTATTGCCCTAGTGTAGTGTTGGTGACACTATAGTGTAAAAGAAAAAGCGCCGTCCTTTGGATACGACGTTAAACTGAGTTCCTGACTCCCTGTGATCATTAAAGATCCCATGGCACTTCTCGTAAAGAGTAGGGGTGAAACCCCGCTGTCCCGGCCAGATTCCCTCCACTGGTGCGTGTCAATCATGGCCTCCTAATAATCCCCACCCTCTAAATTGGCTCTCTCTCCTCTCCGCCTATACCTGGTTTGTGGTGAGCACACTGGCGCTTTTGTACTGTGGCTGCCGTCGCATCATCCAAGTGGATGCTGCACACTGGTGGTGGGTGAGGAGAGATCCCCCCATATATGATTGTAAAGCGCTTTGGGTGTACAGCAATATACAATAAAGCGCTCTATAAATGCCTCATTCATTCATTCAAATGTAATTATAAACTTTTTTAAATTTAAGATGTTTGTTGTAACTTATAGCCAACTAAGGAAAAAATCTTTATAGAGAAGAATATTTCTTTGTTTTTATTGTACCTTAACTATCTTCTTTCACTTCGGAATCTTTAAAAAAATATTTTAAACACCGCATATAAGCAATGCTTTCTTTAGCATGTATCATCTGCATCATATGGTCTTCTTTGTCCTTTTATTTACTCTCTTCGTTCATTATGTGTTGCTTCAAATGTAAGCATTTCAAAAAAATTTGTAAACATATATGTTTATATTTACAATGCTTCTTGATATAGCTTTACAAAATTTAAGTTGTTCTGTGTACGTGATGTACAGTATGAATGTAGCGTAATATTTTCGTTTTGCTTTATATGGGCTGGCATAGCAAATAACTTCCATTCAACAATGTACATTTACATACATAGTTAACACAAAGAGTAAACATATGTCTTATGTATAATATTCATGTTGTCTGATCCTCCAGCGCTCTTTCCCCTATATTTCTGCAATGGTGAATAATGGCTCGCTGCCATATGACCATGGGAAAGATGGACGATCCTCTGAATTGGGAGGTTGCTCGGCTGAAGTCAGAAATAAAGACCATGACACCTATCTTGCTATTCGATACTCCAAAGGCAGACTCACGGTAAGAGGCTTAATAAATGTAAATCAAGTGCATTATATTACTTAATACACTGTCAAGAGTTCTCATTAGGACTCAGATTTCAAGTGAAGGGACGGGTGCCATGGCTTCACCTTATTAAAGTTAACAAAAATGTATTGATTATTACGCCGCATCATCTTATTTTAAGACTAACCGTTTCTGATTATGATATAAACTACAGAAAGTAGAGAATAATTCATGGTTTAAGTCTCTGCTTTGGTCCTCTCTTACTGAAGGTCAGTGTTACTGTGAAAACAGACTTCTTATCATCCTGTTAGAAAAACATCTTGGGTTAGCACACATACTACCCATGACGGGTTTTTGTGATTGAATCATTTCAGCAAAGTGAGAACGAGTGGAACATAACAAGACTGACATAACAAACAGATAATTATTATTATTATTAATAATAATTAATAACACTGCTCGTTGGAATGCTTGATTCTGATTGGCCAGTCGCGACTTTTGCAGGTTCGTTATTCCCAGATAACCTCTCAAAACAAATAACACACGGTAACTTGGATGCAACAAATCATTTTGGCAGGTTTAAAAAAAAATATATATATATATATATTAGTGGTGGGCCGTTAACGGCGTTAACGCAGTGAGACTTTTATCGCGCGTTAAAAAAATTGTCGCCGTTAATCTATTCTCAAAGTTGGGTTGGGAGCTGGGTCTATACTACGCAAGCTATGATGACTTTCACCTTGATATTTTAGCGCGGATGTATACCAGTTTAACTGCACTGTACGGAGCGAGAACGAGATTTTTCAACTCGCGTGATTCGCGTCATTCGCGGAAGCAGAAGCCGCCTCATCATCTCATAACCAGGGCTTCATTCGCGCGATTCGCGCAGCAAGTAGGTCTATTGGCTCTTTGCATTAACATATAAATCACTCGCGCTTGACACGCCATTCGCGTTTGGTCTGAACACAACATAACGTTACTGTGAAATTACCACATCAGACGTGACGTGCTAACATGGATGCAGCTATGAAGCCGCCGGGTTTGCTTCAGGGAATATTAATTTTAAAAAAGCTTCCCAATGGAAACATCGACAAGACTAAGGTTGTTTGCACCTTGTGCAATGCGGAATTGGTTTAAAAAAAAAACACTTTCTTTCAACAGGTAGTGGTCTAGCTTTAGTTAAAATCAGTAACTTTGTATTGAGATCTAATGTATTATGGCTCCTGTATGACATATCGCTTGTTGCTCCCTCACTCTTTGTAAGTCGCTTTGGATAAAAGCGTCTGCTAAATGTAAATGTACTGTAGGAGCTCTTCCAGTCTCAAGTACCACCTAAACGCAAAGAATCCCTTAGCTAATGCGGAAGTAAACACAAGTTCATTTTCCATCCATCCATTTTCTACCGCTTATCCGAACTACCTCGGGTCACGGGGAGCCTGCGCCTATCTCAGGAGTCACAAGTTCATCTTATTGAACATAATTTAATTTTCATCACCAATTATCATAGTAGAACAGCTTTCTCAAGCAGTTTGTGATGCATTTTGGAAACAGGAGATGAGCCCCTGGTCTAATGCGCCACCTGGCTTTAGACACCCGTTCTCAAAGACTTACTTTTAGTCATTATTTGGGTAGCACACATTCTGAATGCCTTCGTCAGAATTCAAATGAGCCATTTTAATCTAGATTAATCTAGATTAATTTTGGAATTAATCTAGATTAATCTAGATTAAAAAAATTAATCTATGCCCACCACTAATATATATATATTTTAATAACATGACATTATATTTACAAATGATCAAACCAAATTGCCTGTTTGTGACATCTGAACGTCGTTTTCTTACCGAATCTAACCGGCTTTTCCTCGCAGAAGGTCTGCATTCGGTAAAAATGAGCTAATAAAATATTTCAAATTCACATTTCATGTCAAGTTGTTTTCTCATGTGGCAAGAGGCAGCGTAATAAGTGTTATAATGTACCATCAGCCGGCTGTAATCGTGAAATAAACCCCGACAGTGTGACCAGGACCTGATGCAGTCACATTGTCTGTGTTATTTCTGCGATAACAACCGGCTGCCTGTGCATTATCCCTTACTTTACGGTACATGCATGTCATATTTGATATGTTTAAAGCAGTGGTTCTCAAATGGGGGTACGCGAGGTGTACGCGAGAGAAACTGACATTTAGGAATAAATAATGAAAATCAATAAATTATGTTAATAGTATTTATATTTAAAATTAGGACTACACAAAGATTTATAAAAATAAATTTAGATATAATAAAGGATTGACTCTCATTTCACTCTATTTTAAAGTAAAATGTTGTTTTCTGGTTAAGGGGAACTTGACTTCATAAAAAGTCAAGAAAAAATCATAAAAAGGGGTACTTAAGCCAAAAAAGTTTGAGGACCACTGGTCTATAGGATTGTCCTGTCCTAGACGTGTTTGAGAGCTTTGTGTTCTTGTTTAAGTGATTATATATTAATAACCAATCATGAGAGCTTGATTTACCTAAGTAATGACGTAGTTAGTTGACTCTGTTAGCTTAAATACTACTGCATTTTGGATGTAGGGCAGGTCGGCCTGTGGAACTCCTTGAGAGTGCTAAAACTGACTTCTGCTGGCAAAACTACAAAAACATCTTGAGTACATTTTCTCTGATTGCATTCCTAACTCTTTCCTTCATTTATCATATCTTGTCTAAGGGTCTTTTACTGTAATTCCCCTACACAAGGTATCCTCTCCTTATGGTAATGTATTTAGTTTTGTGTGATTTTAAGAAACGCCCTATTTCCATTTAACAAGCAATAGTCGTTTACCCCATCCTCTTTGCAAAACCCAGGTCCTGAGTTCTCAAACTTGCACAATGTTTTCATAAAAAAGAAAGAAAATGTTACGCTTCATAAAAATGATCGCCCATTAATAGATAAAGTAATTTATATGGAAGTAACTCAGCAATATTCTATTTTGACAGATTATGATAGATGTGGAAGACAGGAACGATTGGAAAGAGTGTATTGATTTCGGTGGTGTCCGCCTCCCTATTGGCTACTATTTTGGGGCCTCTGCAGCTACAGGAGATCTTTCTGGTAAGCATTGCTTTAGATAATTCCTAAATGTCTGCAATCATTTTCTGTATGTAGCCCATCATCACAGCGTTTCTACTTTGCAGACAACCATGACATCATCTCTATGAAGATGTATCAGCTGATGGTAGAACATACTGCTGAAGAGGACAACCTGGACTGGACAAAAATTGAACCTAGTGTCAGTCTCCTCAAGTCTCCTAAAGGTAGCACTGCTGACCTGAACTTAGTTTATTTTGGTTTCTGATTCAATTGTCATGTTTAATGAAGACGTGTTTTTTTTCTTCTTTTTCTCTTCTATGTGATGTCTCGCACAAAACAGACAATGTTGACGATCCAACGGGTAATTTCAGAAGTACACCCCTCACCGGCTGGAAGGTCTTCCTACTTCTGTTGTGTGCTCTGCTTGGTATTGTGGTTTGTGCGGTTGTTGGTGCGGTGGTCTTTCAGAAACGTCAGGAAAGAAACAAGAGATTCTACTAAAAGCCTCAAACATAAAAGAACTTTGGAAATCGTTGGTAGAAAACATTGATATGAATTTTTAACATCTGTATAAATGTTTATATTATTGAAGTTTGTTTGCATCTGAAGAGCAGGATATGTAGCTTTAAAGACATTTTTCTTCTGTATGTTGGTCTGGTAAGATTTATGCCTGTGTGCTGAAGTATAGTCAATTACACATTTTCAATGCAGTCTTCAATAGTTCATGTTTATTTTGTGAATGACAAACTTAATTTAGTTACATTCAAAACTTTCTTGGTTTTATATTTTTTAGCTTTGCTTTGGTTTGCTTTGGTTGTGTTATGGGGATCTCTTTTACAAACCTGTATGGTTAGATTTTTAAGAGGGTTTTAATGGACTGCAGAGGAAAACAATTGGGAGTGTCCTTTTAGATTAATCAAATCTATTGAAATGCTATTTTCAGAGGTAACTTATCTGGTCTCATCAACTCTTTAATATGTTTACTTCCCAGTTTTATGTATTTTATACATTATGGACTAAAATGGATTTTCACAATTCAAAGATTTATTCACATAAGAACCCCTGAAAGGACACATTTAAAAAATGAGTACTTTTGATCATATGGAATAATAAATGAACAATGAGAATAATAGTATTGCTGCAGAATAACAAAACTTTAGTTTTTTGAAGTTTCTACATAATTTGTATTAATTTCATACACTTTGCAAATTTTATTTTGCTTCCATGAGAAATGATTGCAATGCACTGATTTGTTTTTACTTTTTACAATAAGAATTTTAAGTAAGAAATGAGTAGGCAGGCAATTGACTAAAATGGTGGCTTTGGTAAGAAAATAAAAAAGTTCTACCAGTTATCTTTTCACGTTTCTGTGTTTATGTGCGATTTTATTTTAACTACTATAGAATAAACTTTAATTATATTATACTAAGAGCCCAAGAAAGACTGAGCCTTTCCCTTTTCGTTTCTGCTGTTATATGCATATTCTTAAAACATCAAACCAGTGACTGTCATAATATGTAAGGTAGGAAAGTCTCAATAAAGTAAAACAAGTTTTTTCGTAAAACGCTTCAATTTATATGTTATATATTGTATCTATTAGGACATGTACATTGAGTGCACTTAGACGAATTTAAAGGCTTCCAGCTACAATAAGGTTAATTCTAAATGTAAATGTAATTCAATACAAAGTACAATAGTCTACTTTATTTAACAATAATTGTAACATCAACAGGACAGACGCCAATCAAAAATGTATGAAAATGGTCTAAACATTCATTTTTTGACATTAATAATCGCCAAATAGTCAACGTGGTTAACCGGTAAAACTACAATGACCATTAACTATCTCTCCACTGGTGAGAGCGCTTGTGATTGGACGACGGCAGACGATGGATAACGTGGCATTGGAGTGTCTGCGCATGCGCAGTGCATTTCTCACCGGCAGTGTCAAGATGGTGGCAATCAGAATGCAGTTTACACTTTATTTGGTGTTGCTTTTAAATGTTTACAACAGCTTTGTGTCTGCGCTGTATTTTCATATCGGCGAGACTGAAAAGAAATGCTTCATTGAAGAAATACCGGACGAAACAATGATAATAGGTAAGAAGGAGAAGCAGGTTTGACAGCCAAGTTTGCAGTTCCCGTTAAAGCTTAGCACAGTGCTAACTAGCAAGCTTGTGAGGTAAAGTTAATATGATGGTTACCAGCTGGACTTTATCTCTTCTTATTTAACTACCCCACCAGTAAGTAATAAGTCGTAGATTCCTTGAGATAAACTCTTAGTGATATTTTACAACTTTTTAAATGATTAAAAAGTTTACCAGATAACTGCTACCTATGTGGGATCACAAGTCTGTGTCAATGTATTATCCAGGAAACTACCGAACCCAGCTGTATGACAAGCAGAAAGAAGAGTATTTGCCTGCGACTCAGGGACTTGGGATGTTTGTGGAAGTGAAGGATCCCGACGAGAAGGTCAGCTTGAGATTTTATTTGTAAATTTCAAGTCCAGCATGTTTTAATCAATCGTCCTCATTTGCTTTCTTTTCTGGGTTTTAGGTGATCCTGTCCCGTCAGTATGGATCAGAAGGCAGGTTTACCTTCACCTCCCACACACCTGGAGAGCATCAGATCTGCTTGCACTCAAATTCCTCAAAATTTGCTCTGTTTGCTGGTGGAATGCTTGTAAGTTCTTATTTTTAAGTGCATAGTCTCTTATAGTGTATTCAAACTACATTCATAACTTCACTGTCTGTTTTTTACTACATTTAAAGGAGCATTTAAAGCTTTTAAATATTGTTTTCTATATAGCGTGTGCACTTGGATATCCAAGTTGGTGAGCATGCAAACAACTATGCAGAAATTGCAGCCAAAGACAAGCTCACAGAGTTGCAGCTACGTGTGCGACAGCTAATGGAGCAGGTGGATCAGGTCCAGAAAGAGCAGAACTATCAGAGGGTGAGTGTTTTATTGATATGAGACTGGAGAACTGGATCTTTTTTGGGTGGACCAACTTTGATGAATGAATTCATGGTTTGTTAACCAATCTAGTATGTCTGCAACCCTCCCTTTATGTGACTGAAAACCATTGTTTAAAATCAATTTAACTGTCATCATTTATTCACTCTCTTGTCATTTCAAACCTTGATGAATTTCTTCAACAGAACATACAAGATATTTTGAAGAATGTTTGTAACCAAACAACACTGGCCACCATTCATTTCTATTGCCAGTTAACAAAATTATTCGAAATATTTTCTTTTGTGTTCTGCTGAAGAAAGTAAATGATGACAGAATTTTCATTTTTGAGTAAACTATCACTTTTAATGGGTATTTCACCAACAAAATTTTATTTCCCCATTTTTTTTTTGTCAGGTAGTGAAATATTCCTTTAATGGTTTCCATTTTTTAGTGTCCTGTGATTCACTTAAACTGTGATCATGTAGTTATGCTGGAAATACTAGTTTTCTTTGCATAAATTGGAGTATTTCCTGATCTTATCTGAACGTTATTTGGTTTTGTACTTTCAGTATCGTGAGGAGCGCTTCAGACAGACCAGTGAGAGCACCAATCAGAGGGTTCTGTGGTGGTCCATTGTCCAGACACTCATCCTGGTGGCTATCGGATTTTGGCAAATGAGACATCTCAAGAGCTTCTTTGAGGCCAAGAAATTAGTATAGAACTGTGTTTTGGCTTTTGTTTTAATTGATACAGTACAAACTACATTTTGTGTGAGGTCAAGACTGCTGAAAACCCAACATTCTCTCAGTCCAGGACTCGCCCTAAATTCTTCTGTTAAATCCTGCATTGAGAGTTTTTTCACATTGTTTGCTTCAGTGCCACACCCCACTGTAATGTGAATCTAGTTTGTGTTCAGATATACATTACAGTTTGTTCTAGCCTGTGAAAACCACTGAAAATTTCAAGTTATTAACAGTAGGTAAAACACCTTGTATTATAGTGGTTCCTCTTTATTGTCTGGCCCCTTAATTTGTTACAATAATATTTAACATTTAAATAAGAAATTGGAAATACCTATCAACTGTATCAAGGACTGCGAGTATAAAGATTTTCTACATGACCTTGGATTATTCACCTAAACATTTACAATACAAAGAAAAAATCAAAACGAGTTTATTCTGGTGGAAGGTGTAAATGTCTTATGTTGTGTTATGCAGTAATTAGTATGGTATTTAAAGTATGTTTTTTTTCTGAGTGAATGTTTCTTTTTTCTTTGTTTGTTTTCTTTTACATTCTGGATGTAGTTTTCTCCCTATCTTTTTAAGCTTTTTTTGATCAAGGACACCTAGATCATATTGGTATTTTGCCTTGTTGCATATTGATAGCTACGGTCTTATTTACTTTGAGCAACTGGTTTTAAATACATGTACATTTGTGTCAAATGCATAATACATCTAAATAAACAGCAAATTGTGGCTATTCAAATGTAAAAGGTTGAAATATGCATAAAAAATTGAGTTTTGTGCTTTTTCAAAAGTAATACTAATTCCCTGTTTCCCGTTTTGGGAAAAATTTATTTGCCATATTGCACATGTCCTCTAAATTTCTCGGTTTCATCTTTTCCTGTATTAAAATTCTCAGATAAATGTAGAGACCCTAAAAATGATCATCTATTTATTTTTCTTTAAAGATTAAAGAAACATACTGCCCAGAATACACTGTAAAATGTTATAATAACATGATTTGTTTGCTTTTAAAATTTTACATACTGTAGTTGGTGTCATCTCTTAAATTTGGTTTAAGTGTTGTATATTCTTTTTAAAATGAAGAACTGTGTATTTTTTAGGTTTTGATCACTGAATTGCATTGGTCTTATGTTATACAGGTTCAAAGTGTTTTGCCATTGTCGTTTATATGCAGTCACAGGGAAACAGGTTTCAGTAAGGGTGTGTTAGAAGGGACAATGGAGAAAATTTTTATTTTTGGAAAGAAATCTACCCCATGCTTGCACTCATAAAGTTTCCTTTCCCCACCATAATAGACTTGTAAAGATCAGAATCGTCTCCACAAGAAAATGCAGATGTTGATGTAAACAAAATAAACAAACAAACACCACTAAATATAATCAGGTCTCAAGTAATTGTTTGTCTGTAGAATGTACTCAAAGGACCAGACAACTTACAAACAAAAAATGATTTTATGTTACAAATTTTGGTACAACTATGGGTACAAACATGGGTATGAGTATGACACTTATTATTATAATATACAGTATAAATGTTATTAAAAATATTTTTTAAAAAAAGGGAAAAAATAGATTTTCCTGGATATACCTGTCCATGCGACATTAAATTTATCGTTACATTTCTTTAACACACAATGTTATATGCTTTGTATATATGCAACTGTTCAATTTAGCAATATTTGTGTTTTTAATTAAAGTTTTCACCTTCGTCCAGGTCAAAAAATTCTAGGAACTTTCTGTCGTTCACTGTTTCCCGGGAAATATTTCGAGAGCGGACTAGACGATTTCAGCCAACGTGTGATTTTTTCCTCTTTTGTCACACTTCTCCGTTTTAAAAAGTTTTCAAATGTTTTTCAGCAATGACACGGCGTTTAAAATGAGCGGAAACCAAACAGCGTGTTTGCGGTTTATAACACACGTGTAATTCCGAGACTTGTTTTGTTCTTAAATCGTTAGACGAGACAGCTCGTGTTGTGCGCTTATTTATCGCACCGTTATGAGTGACGTGTAACTACAACCAGTAGACACAAAACGATAGAAATAAACAATGATTTGGGCGAACTGTCACGTTTTATGAGATTATTTGTTTAGTCTTGCATCGGCCTTGAAAGACATCATCCCGACGACTGAAGTCATGCTATTTAAAGTTGTTGGTTATTCATGATGAAGAGAAACAAAATGACTATTGGAATTCGAACTGGTTATAGGGGATTTTAACGCGTAGATGACGCCGTCCTACACAACACAGGTGGTGTAGGTGAATTATATATGAAGATATTACAATCTGCCTCTGTGTGACACTGAAAGGCACAAAGATGATGTACTCTTCACGGAGAAAACCAGTACTGTATTTTAAAGAGGATCGAAGGTAAGCATGTGCTTTAATGTATGTCTTATTATAGGACAATTCGGGTATCTTATCTGATCCTTTAACGTTAGACAGGATAGTGTGTGGGTTTGTGTAACCCTCTTTTCTGAATGATAAAGTAAAATGTGTAATCTTAGTTTACTAGCGGATGTTTAATGTGTTTCATAATTTCAAGAAGTGAAAGTCCAAGGGTACATCATCATGGAGATGTTTAGTGAGTATAAATAAAACATAGAGTTTCATTTAGGCGTGTGTTGAGTTTAAACGAGACAATGCCTGCTGTAATAATGCTTGATATTGTGAGCTAACTAAAAGCTTGAGATACAAAACACTCATTCTAACTATTTCATTTATGTATAAATGATCGTGTATGAAACTGCATCCAAATAACCTTAAACACTGACTTGCAAAGAGTGTTGCCTGTATATGTTCAATAAAGCTCGACTTGAATTATTCCATTTAGTTTTGATACATGCATTTATGCTTTCAGTTTTCTATCGAGGAAATGCACCATCTGGAAACTCTTTGGGCTCTGCATACTGTTTGTTTTGGTGTCTCTTCTATGGGTGCAGCTGACTTGTTCGGGAGACATCAACGAGGTTTCTGGGTACAGCCACGTACCTCACCAGCCCTGTCCTGTAGAGAGACAAGCCTCTTCTGTTGATGACCCCTCCTGGGGCCCGCACAAAATGGCCCTCATCGTTCCATTCCGAGAACGCTTCGAAGAGATACTTATATTTGTCCCATACATGCACGCTTTCCTCAATAAAAAGAAAATACGGCACAGGATATTTATTATAAACCAAGTGGATCACTTTCGGTGAGTGTTTTTTTAAATGTCAAAATTTCTTGTGTGATCACATCTTTATAGTGGAAATGGTGGAGTTTGTGGTGTTCAGTGTAATCTCTGTTCTTCATAATGAATTGAATCTCTTAAAGCATCTCAGAAAGTGGTCTTGTAATGGTACCATACAATCGGGTTTATATCTAAATTCATGTCTTTCAGATTTAATCGAGCTTCACTTATTAATGTTGGCCACATGGAGAGTGGCAACGACACAGACTACATTGCGATGCATGATGTGGATTTGTTGCCTCAAAATGAGGATCTAGATTATGGATTTCCAGAGGAGGGACCTTTTCATGTGGCTTCACCTGAGCTTCATCCTTTATATCATTATAAGACTTATGTGGGTGGGATCTTGCTGCTCACCAAGAAACATTATCAGATGGTAAGATACTACTATTCTTATTTTTTCTATTTTATTTGTATTTTCTTTGCACAGTGTGAACTGGTAACAAAACGGCTTTGCTGAAAGGGAAAGTTCACCCAAAAATGAAAATTCTGTCATGAATTACTCGCCCTCAAGTTCTTCCAAACTGTAAAAACATCTATGTTTTGTTTTGTTGAACACAGAGAAAGATATTTGGAAGAATGTTTTCAACTGACAGTTCTGGGTTACCGTTATATACCATAGTAGAAAATTATTGTATAGTTCTGTTAAACACATAATAAATTGAGGAATTGAGGAAACAAACAGATCTGGAGCACCTTTGGCCACCATTTTAATTTTTCCTTTAATGGTAGTCAATGATTCCCCAGAAATGTCAGTTGCTAGCATTCTTCCAAATATCTTTCTTTGTGTTCAGAACAAAGAAATGTATACAGGTTTGAAACAACTTGAGGGTGAGTAATTCATGACAGAATTTTCCTTTCCATATGATACCTATAAAATTGAAAATAATTGTCTGTTTTAAATTTGTCTGCAATTCGATGTGCATTTAATTTCTTCCTTAAGTGCAATGGAATGTCAAATCGCTTCTGGGGATGGGGAAGAGAAGATGACGAATTCTTCAGAAGACTAAAAACAGCTGACCTTCAGGTAAAAAAAAAGAGCAGAAAGACGAACATATTTGCTTCTGAGCAAGAGCAAATACATTTGACATTTAAGAGTTCTGTAATGTGTATATCTAGTTTAATACAAATTACTTTATGAATAATTTATTAAAATTTGTAATTTGTTAAATCTGTTCAGCTTTTTAGGCCAAAGGGTATTACAACAGGAACTAAAACATTCCAGCACATCCATGATCCGGCCTGGAGGAAGAGAGATCAGAAAAGAATCGCTGCGCAAAAGCAGGTAGAACCATTTATACCATACACAAAGCTATTTTAGGGTGTACCTTATTTTTACAGACTTTTTTTATATTTGTATGTTTTATTCTAATATTACAATTACTAGATTTATATATATTTATTTCCCCTAAAACATTTTAATCTAAAGGCGTATGCTTTAGATCAAATAAACCAAATATATTTGTAACATATTTGAATATTCTACAACTATTCTAATATTTGTATTATTAGTTATGAATGCAATTATAGACTCTGTTAGCCTATTTATAACCTCAAATGACCAGCAGTCAAGTTACAAACATCTTTTTATCTTAATAACTATTTTTTGCATAGCAGCATTGGATTTTGAAATCAATTTGAGTTTTTCCATTATTCATGAATACCAGGAGCAGTTCAAGATTGACCCAGAAGGGGGCCTTTCTAACCTCCGCTACAAGGTGGAGTCCAGACAGGAACTGACTATTAGTGGAGCTCCCTGTACTGTCATCAGCACCTCTCTCCAGTGTGATCTTGACCAGACTCCATGGTGCCAGTTCAGTTGATATGCTTAAGCCGAACCTGTACAGCTACAAAGGGTGCCAAGTATTTGTCTATGGTGACAGCAATCCATTTATTGACAGTGCCATTCACACTTGACAAATCTTCTTGATCATCTAACCAAAAGGACTTGAATTGTTGACTCTTTGGGGAAATGAGCTTTTATTTTTATAGAACAGTGTTATTTACTTCATTCACAATGACGTGCTGGCAGCGCAACTCTTCTCATTTTTTTAACTGAACTTTTGACCCATGTCAGATGCACTTAATTTGCATCTGCAACATTGCAGCTATGGGCATCCAAAGGTCCGAATTTCAATGGTGAGTTTTATAATATTTTAGTTGTAATGTTTGGGCTGTTTTGGACTGTTTCCTCAGTGCAATTGTGAGTGTTTGCTCAGACTTAACAGCAGAAATCTTTTTTGTTTGTTGCTTAAATCAAGAATCTTTAGCATTATTGCTAGGATATGTGTCTTCAAAAATACTATATTATATGACAAATGGGTTTAAGGGTACTTTGTATTTGCACATTGTTCAGTATTTATATCTAAAACAATTTACTCGTTTTTTTTTCTTATTGTTGTAATTCAGAATGCATGGAATGCGGTTACATCTTACATTGACAGGACTGTAAGGACCTTTTTAACTGGAAGCATGAAGCTGTGTCCAAAGTACTAAACATTTTAGTGAAACTGTAATAAAATTCGGACACCAATGCCTGAACAAACTGCACATCATTACTCTGTCTGAACTATGATGTGGAGATGTAAATTATGTAAGGAATAGTTGACGACGGGCCAATGAACGAGCCTGGGTCAATAATTTCGCTTATACCACGATTATCAGAACACCAAATGTTTAATTTCGATGTTGGTAATGTTGTCTTTAAAATGATGTTGGTGGTAGGACTACTTACTTGCGCATCGCATTTACGTTAGCGCGAATGGACTCGGAAGCTTGAGCCACGTTGTTTGTGTGTGTGTGCGTGTGCGTGCGCGTGCGCGTGCGAGAAAGAGCGAGAGATCGCGCGGCAATGTGAAAATCCAGTGATAATAAATTACTTATTCCTCGTATTGTTTTTATTTTCAGCAGTAAAAAAATCACGCAAACTTTTGGAAAAGTATGTCTATCAAAATAAATTTGTTATCAGCATGAAAAGGGAAACGAACCAGTATGCTATCCGTGTATATATATTTTTTTTTTATTTACTTATTTTTATTCGATTTCCGTGGGCTGTATGCATTGTTTTTGGCACAGGTTTCCATTAACAGTAAGGTTTGACATTATAAACGTCAGATCGAGAGCCGAGTGCGGTGTGAGGTGATGTCCTGTAGACTACACTATAACCTTTCTGTTGTTTAAACTTGGCGAAGTGATATGGAACTGTAATGCGGCCAGCAGACATGGAACATCTTCATTAGGTGTGCATTTAACTGAAAATTAATGCATACCCATAGAACATTAGTCAGCCAATCAGATTGAAGCATTCAACAGCCCCGTGATACAAATTGTTATATTGTGAATGTTTACTGCTTTGTCAAGCATATTATTCCCATAGGCAATGGAATCAAGAAAATAAGATGCACTGTTTTAGAATGCTAGTAAAATCAAAGTTCATAATGTCTGCGGTTGGCCTTCAGATCAGAGGATATTCAGATGATTCATGACTGCTCATCAATTTGATAGGACAGTTAGGTCAAGTGAGTTTTACACTATGAAGCTAAGACTTTTAGATGAAGCCAACACGTGGCATGTCATCTAAACTAAATCTATTTATTATTATTTTTGTGGCAACATGTGTCATATCAAAACAATTTATTCTCTTCATTTGATAAATATTTTGATAAAAAATACGACTTTCGTTTTTTTTAAATAGATAAGAGCTTTAGTAAACCAATCTGAACTGAGTGATACAATATGTCGAGCAAATCGGGTAAGAATTGAATTGACCGAGTATCCAAATGCAATATGTAATGTTATAAATGCAATGCGTTTTCGCTATCCAATCATAATCGGCTTGTTTTAATAAAACTGTTGACCGTAGGATATTTATTGTTGTAATACGAATCTATGCTTAATTTCTATGTTTAACATTACTTATTAACTGTTCCGAGTAACTATTGGATATCTTTGATAATATTTCCAAATCTTTAATATTTCTGGACTATTATTCCAGATTGTACATTACATTAATTAACATTACACTAAAATGAAATTGACGGGACTGGTAATAAATGTGCACAACTTTCACATGTTCTGAAAATAAAATAACTCAAAACAATGGATCTTAGGATGTTAATTTAAGTTTGTAGTGGCAATCACTTTGTAGAATGTTATTTACAGATTGATTTGCACATCCACAGACTATTTGACTTTCAAGACTGTGCAGCCTCTTACTCCGTGGCCTTTTTAGGCCTATTATTTAGATAATCGTCCTAAAGCATACCGTGTAGATCATTCGCGTATTTTTATATGCCCTTTCTAACGTAAAAGCATAACTTTGCTCGATGACAGTTGTGTTTCAATGTTTTGTCGCGTTAAAAACGACTATTGTTACATTGGTGTATAATTATATATTTAATTTCCTATCTTTGAATCTGTTCATTTTAAAGCAACACTACATAGGCTAATTGAAATGTTTTAAAATTGTAAGAAATTAAGAACCTTTTATAAGAACAGCTTACACAAAGTGCTCTCATCATTAATCCACACTAACTTCCGTCAAACACAAATAGCCTATATTTTAAGAGACGTTTCGGTGTTTTGTTTCCACACACAAGTCATTGGGGGAAATTTTATTTAACGTTTTCAAAATATCATCTTTTGTATTCTAAAGAAGAAAATCACAGATTTTGAACGACATGAGGGTGAGTAAATGTAAAAGTTTTGATGATTTATCGCATTAAGGATTATGCCTTATAAAGACTATTATCTGTAACGTGTGTCTAGAATATTTTACATGATTAATTTCTTCCTTGAAACGAATTTGCAGAAATTAACAATTATTTTGGCGCATTTTGGAATAAAACCTGTCAAACCGCAAGAAGTCACAAATAGCAACAGAACAGTTTATAAGCAGTCGAAACACTAGAGGGCGTTGTCTGTAAAGGCACGCCACTTTACATGCTTTTGTGGAGCCTTTATATTAACTATGTTTATGTGTAAACAGTGAATATGTATAAGTAAATTACATATTTTAGAATTGGTCCTGGAATTTTAATAAACATTCTGAAACGTGTAACAGGATACCATACAAACACCAATCTTAAAATTATTGTAGTTTAATATAGCCTATTTCATATTAATATATATTAAAATGTTTTTTTCTAGTCTACAACTAATTGTCCATTAATATGCCTTGAGTTTCACCGTAGTAGCTTTTTGGCGTTTTAATTGACGCATTTAGATTTTTTTAATTGTATCTTGCAATTTTGTAAATAAAAGGGTAGGCTATTCGTGAACATGATTATTTTTCATGATTGACTGATGGTCATCCATTTCATTCACCCTCTCCAAATCAACTAATGACCAGTAAAATAACAAATCGTGGCTTCTCCGTGTTCAAAGAGGGCTTAACACCAGTTAGTTCCAGGCAGGGGAACAATAATCACATTTTAACTCGCCTTCACACCTAGAGTGCTTACAAAACTCCAACTGTTATACCCTTTCAGCTGCGCACAATCTGTAATCAATTGCCAGAGGCAAAATTAATAGATGTTAATGGCCATTTGTATTTGAGGCAAAGGGGACAAAATTGGCCAGAGAAAGCTATTAATTATATGCAGAGGGACTGAGAAGGCAGGCACAAGAGGGCTGGAGACGGTCTGCTTTGGGGCTCAATGGGGTCTGTGCCCTGCGTGGTTCACATGGGTTTCCGCTGTGTGGATTGTGAAAGGCCTGAGCAGGGGGGCTTTTGTGTGGTTCCTGAGCCACGATTGTTCCTTCTGAAAAGGGTGACATCTGTCCGGGGTTTCCGAGACTCTGATCCACCCCATTAGTCTCCATCCTCTCTCAACAACTTATTACGTTTGTAACTGACAAATGAGACAAGGAGAGGCACTCGAGACATGTCAAGCCGCGAGATCAATGCTCCGTTCCCTTGATCATGTGTCTGCTTCATTAAGACACATTCATAAACTCTTTAACTGAGATTCCCGTGTTCTCTTGTCGTGATGTCGACTTCTCAATAAAACAAAAACCAGGATGCTTTTCCCTATATTACAGTCAGATTTTACGCACAAGTGAAAGTGTTATATTCTCATCCAATTTCAATCAAACATATCTGCTATCGGTAATAGCTTTAGCAAGCAATAACTTTTAGTGGGCTGTATTGTGCTTTTATTAAACAACAACACAACGCCGACATTCTTATTAATAGCCTAATAATAATAATAACAACAACAATAATAATACAATTATTATTATTATTATTATTATTATTAACCATAATAATTATATCAAAAAAATATAATAATGTAACGATTACAGTGGTTTTAACTAAACGGAGTTATATATCTTTAATAATAGGAAAGTGATTTATTGACTACAAGGTGTTAGAAACGTAATAACTAAATATATAAAACGCATTAGCACTTTTTCACATCTAAGTAGTAGCCTATCTAAAGACTATTTATAGACAAAAGAAATTCTAATTAATTGGTAGTAAAACAAATATTTATTGTGAGAATCATGGGCTAGGTTTTATTGATGTAACAAAATTAATGAATTATAAATAATATATATATACGAATGATGCATCCGTTAAGTTACAATTCGGATCAATGAGAAAATATTTTGCAAAATATACATTTATGAAACGCCTTGCAGCCATGATTGGGTCAAATGGCTTATGGACAAACCCAACCGTTTGGTTACATTACCTTAGAAAGTTCGCTTGCTTTAATCTTATTTGATATAATCATAGGTTAAAACAACTCATTAAAGAACATCATTAGACAGAAAATTATAATATTTATAATTTATTAAGTTTAATAACACAGTAGATTCAAATTTCAAGCTTAACCTGTTATCAAAATATTAAAGAAACATATGAAAACATTTTTTTATTCAATAATATCAGCTTGCTGTTTAAAAACAGAATTACTTCGCACAACACAAAATGGCTGTAATTTACTGTTAGCGCCTGTACTTGTGCGCATGCGCACCACACCTCTCGCTCGGAGATCTGCGAGCAGGTATAGAAGTTGGCTCTTGACAAGCCAAAAGCTGTCGGATCATTGATCATAAGAGCTCGCAGCACCGAAACTGATGCCCGCTTCATATACTAAACGGACCACAGAGACAGTTTTTTAGGTTTATTCTGACAAGCATGAGAAGAACACCGAGTTAATTTCACTAGGCTATAACTGCGATCACTCAAGCTTGTCCTGGAAACTGACAGAATCAGAACTCGTCTCTATTTCCAGCTTTGGAGTTACATCGCAACCCACGAGATTCACAGAGCAAAGGAACCTTATGAAGTTATGGATTGTGGAGGGACTATGGCAATGTAAGAATTATTTTTGTGTGTTTTTTTAACGTGGGTGAAACCCATCATCGGCTTCAGAGTGAATCCTCGCAGGTCATCCGACCCTCACCTGTATAAGCAACTGTCTTTTTTATTTAACTGAGTATTTTCATAGCTGACCACAATGTTCCAGCACAATAAGAAATGCTTTACGATTGAATCTCTCGTGGGCAAAGACATCAATTCGACAAGTGCTGCCGCGGATGAGCCCATCAGACCCACGGCTCTGAGATTTTCTGAATCTATCCATCCATCGCCCTTTGGGAACTGCTTCCAGAACTCAGGCAGAACACTGTACAGCAGCAGCCCGGAGATGATGTTCACAGACCCGACCTCTCATTCCACCAACTCTGGTCTGTCTCTGCGGCATCTTCAGATTCCCACACAGCCTTTCTTCAGTCCTCATCAGAGGGACACATTGAACTTCTACCCGTGGGTACTGAGGAACAGATATCTCGGACATCGATTCCAAGGTAAGCGACTGTTTGATGAACTCTTTTTAGTTTCGTTGGAATTGAGAAAAAATAAATATTGAAAATAATTCAGGCCTATAAAGTTCAGAAAAGATTCATAATTTAATGCGACTTAACGTTTGGATAAAAATGAAAATATTCATTATATTTTAAGAATGGTTATTTATACTTCATATTATATACTTATACGTATATTACTTGTCAAATGTTCACGTAATAGTTTTTTAATATTGTTAATGTGATGCGCACGGGACATGTCAATTTTGGCGCTCGGTTATTTTTGCTTATTTTTATTTTGTATTGCTTTTTTCGATGATTTACTTTAAGGATGCAAATTATACTGTGCGACAGAGATTTCTGTGAAATTTAAGGCGTCGATTTTTATCTAAAAAACCTTATAGTAAACTCAAGCTGCAAAGAATTCTTAAATAAATATTATTATTAGGTAAAAAGGAAGGCTAATTGTTCTTGACCACAATCGTTCACATAATTGAGAAGCGGATTATTCTGTCACATTAAAACGGTTTTCATGTTTTCCTACATTTCTCAGTTGTTACTGTCTAGATGAATGTAGTCTACATGATTCATCAATAAAATTATTTATGCGTTTCGATATAAGCTGATAATTGAGGCCACTTTACTTCTGCTTATTAATGAGATTTCTTAATTTCACGTGAAATTGTAGATGAATTCAACATTTTTAGAATTGAAAGTTTTTTTAATTACCTTATACAAATGATAACAATTGGAAATTTAAATGGTATGAAAATGTTCATATTTTTAACTTACAGAGGCTCTACACTATTATCAGTTTAAAAATAAGCACATGTGTACACAAAACATAATAATGATATGACATTATTATACACAATGTAGAGAGGTAAAAATAATTATGATTACAGATTTAAAATCTGCGGATTTCATAGGGTGCTCAGTGTGCTACCCACAACTTTCCTGTTGGTTTGCAAGATTTTTTTATAGAGAACATGGCTGGTCAACTTTTAAAAATACGATAATGCAAATGTTTTAATAAGGACATATTGTACATTTTATTAAAAACAACAAGCATTTCCTTAATGCTACAGTGTAGCTGTAATAATAAACAAAGTCAGACTTTATTTAAACAAAATTGTCAATCACATCAAAACTTCAACAAAAATTAAATGCAAAAAATCTAGAATCCCTTGAAAGGTGTAATTGATATTGGGTGGCCCGATTTACCAGGCAATTTGTTAAAGGAGCATCAGTAACTCAGGCTGCTCTTGCTTATTAACTCATTGGAGGTCTGTGATGGGAAGTCCAGCCACATTAGGTGCGCATTTAGGGTGTTGAGCTGTACCTCAGTCCTCGGGGGCATTACGCAGGTAATTGGTGGAAGTCAGAGGTTGTTGTCACTATTACTCAGATCCGGGGTTCAGACAGAGCCTCTTTTGTTTACACACAGAACAGTTCCACTCACTGAAGGTGTCCAATAACCTAGAAAACTACTGTTTAGACAAGACTAAATACAGCGGAGGGGATTGGGTGGGAAAGGATCCCCTATCGAGTAGGGTGTCACTTTTTTGTCAGCGCTAATGTGTGCATGGGTTTTAACTCTTAGCACTTCCTGAATGGGAAAGAGATGCATCCCCGTCCTCAGATCTGTCATGCGGGACAAGGTAAACAGGATCCCAGAGCGGCCTGCTGTTGTACATGAGCAGAGTTTTGTGTTTTGAGTGCGTTAAACCGATTACGGTGCTGGTAAAAACAGGAGAGCGAGGTCAGAGAGTCTGGATCAGACGTCATTGTGCTAATGCATTTCGCTCTCAGGTGACAATAAAAAACAGTGAGGTTACGGATATATCCGGGTGTCATAGCACTTGCTGCTATTACCATTTTTGAGGCCTTATTTTAAATCAGCCTAATTTTTCATTTTGTTGGGTCATGCAGAAATAAAAAATCATCTTCAAATATAAGAGGCACCGTGACGGAGTGCATTCAGTCTGTAGAAGAGACCAAAGGGTGCAGTGTCTTTATTTCCCACTACAGATCACCCATCTCCATGCTTCTAATGAGAACTGCACTGACAAGACCAAGCTTGTTTGTGCCAAGGGAATGGTAGTAAAGCTGATCTGGGTGCCATCTGGTTCCCTTTTCCTCACGTCGGGGGCTTTCTTGACTTGGATAGGCCAGTTTGTGTTTGAGTCCAAAGCCCCGGAGGGTCTGCCGGCTCTTCAGGAGGCTCGAGTCTCCATCAATGTTCTGGCCTGCTAGTCTGATCCACCACCTCTCTCGAGAGACACGGAGGTGATGCGACACATGGTGATGATGCCAGACCGAGAGTACGGCTGCAGAGCTGAGTGTTCCAATATAAGATCTTGATCTTTTTTCTTAGGCGGAATGAAGTCGAAGTTTTTAACCATTGACGGTTGGGTCGTTTTTGGTTGGTTTGGCGCTCAGTGCACCTTGAGAAAGGTTTAAGGAGTGCTTTTCAACACCTTGGAGTTGTGTCAAAGTCATTATTTACATTCTTCCACCCATTGTTTTTGCCTCTGGTTGTTCAAAGCGTTTTCAGCACGCCAGCTGAAAGCAGTTGTCAATGACAGTCCCGTGACAGAAAATATGCACCTTTTACTAAAATGGAAGTAAAGAGCGTGCTTTATTAGGACCATTGAGAAGTCTGTTATTGAAAGCTTTTACCAGAGTAATCCATACCCACAAACGCATTCAGTGTTGCAGTTGAACACAAACGTTTGTCTTTTTCACATTAGGAAGCGTAGAAATCCAAGTCTGATGACGACGTATTATGAAGCACGGCTTCTGTGTGATGGCTTCATACTCTACTGAAAGGAGTTAGTTCAAAGCTATTGTCTGCAGATGAAGGGTTGGTTTCTGAGTTTTTAAAAGAGACTTAAGGTCCAAGCAGCCTCATTCTAATCCTCTTTTCATGTTCTGGTGATGCCATTAGTGATCCTTTGTGTTGGGAATTGGTACATCATTGTGTTTCCTTTGAAGATCAGTGCTAACATTTGAATGGGTTATTGTGAACTGAACTTTTATTGGTTGCAATCTGGTAGGCAATCTAAATTTGTGGTTGGACAATACATTATCATTATGTATTCCTGGATGACTGAATTTATCAAATTGAATTAAAAAAGGTTAGTATGTAACCATTAACACTGGCACTCTGGGCATCTTTAAGGCCCGACTTTGGACATGAACCATGCAGCCACATTCATAAATTCAGACAGTTGATGCTGTGAAAACATGTCGTTATTGAGACAAACATCTATTGGAAGGGGTTTGCATGTTACTTATGTACATTTGCGGTTGCACACCTGATGCGAACGTTGACACATTTTGGTTAGCTTAAATTGACAAAAGATCATGGTCTGTCACTTCTGCGCGATGTACAATCCACCCTGTAACCGCTGCGAAAGAACATTTTGTTTATACGTGATTGCGGTCATCTTCTTTCTGAATTTCCTTTCAAGCATGGCTCGCCAAACACTGCAGTGGTCACGTAAATTACACATCCATTTGTTTATGAAAAATGTTTTTATCGTTACGTCTGTTTGCAGTAAACGGCAAATGTATTCTTCCGTGCAGATGTCGTCTGTGGTGAAGCAAAGATCACGCTTGCCCCAAAACCGATAAAGACAAAATTTTACTATTGCCGCACGTTGAATAAAATCAGACCAAATGTAGGGGATTTAGATTTGCTTAACTGACAATTAATATATTCATCTCAATTGTTTTGCGCCCTCGACCTTGGATGTTTATCTATGATTCAAGAGCAATATGTCAAAGCCCTGTATTTGTATGAAAATCAGTATAATGCCACATATGGAGATCGAAGGTCAAAGACTTTTCTTTGAATGCACAGAAAGCTTCCGTTGGTCTGAATGATGCGGTGCGAACGCACTTCACATCACTCGTGTATGAAACCGAGGTGGAATTATTCAAATCAACTCATGTGGCTCTCAATTAGGACACGCAATCCTGCTTGGATGGGTGTGTCCAATAAAAAATAAATATAAATGATTATACAGCCACAAAAAAATAAAAGACCACCATTTACCTTTAATATGCAGTTTTTTCTAGATGTATTGTGGTGATTCCAGTCAAGTGTCTGTTGAATCTCAACCAAATCAAACCTCAGGGTGACAAAGTCATCCAACAGCAATGTGAAAGCCTGACAAAACAGAAAACTGTGATTAAAATCAATGTTATCAATTTTTTTAAAACCTTTTCCCAAATTCATGTACAAATATTACTGCTGTATTGCTTAAAAGTGAATATGAACTAATTTTTTTGCCAGATAAAACACACAGCATCTTATCTGTTATTTTGACCTGTTTCTCCAGTTTTAAATTTCTGAAAAATAAATTCAAATAAAACTATTTTAAATTTGGTAAAAATATTGTTAGTAGTTCACAGAATAAAACAAAAATGATCATCTTACCTAAATACATACAAACAGTACATTTTAAAATGAGAAAATTTGATTTTGAAATGGGCTACTAATTTTTCCCATGGCTGTATTTGGAAATATAAATGTAATAGTTTACATACGATAGTGATACACGGATCAATCTATTTTAGATTCTTAATAAAATCTTGTACATGTGTTTTTCTTATGTCATTCTGCCTCACTAACGTCTTCCTCCTCCTCTCCAGGTGAGGACAGTAGCCCAGAAAACCTGCTGCTACACGGGCCCTTCTCCCGCAAGCCCAAGCGCATCCGTACTGCCTTCTCCCCATCGCAGTTGCTACGGCTGGAACATGCCTTTGAGAAGAATCATTACGTGGTGGGTGCCGAGCGGAAGCAGCTGGCCAACGGGCTGTGCCTGACAGAAACACAGGTAAGGAGCCAGAAGCGTCAGGGTCCCTCCCTGCAGCCGCATTCCACCACACTGAGCTCGCTGACACTGCGGGATGTGAGCACACATATGCATATCTAAGCCTCTGACATTTTCCTCATAGGACGGAAGTGTAGAGTAGATAAATACGTTCAACATGCGTTTATTGGTTTGTTTCACAATCGGCTTTGTATACGTGTTCAGGATTGTTAAGCTTGAGCAATAGCTGTGGTGACATACCGTGCGGGTTCATGAAGTCTGAGAAGTCTCATTTGAAAGTTATGATGAAAAGACAACAAAAATATGACGCACAGTTTCCGAGTCAGTAGTTAAATAAGCAAGATACCACTGAAGTGTACGCTGATACATTCTCAAATCACAGTAAAGTGGATGAGGTTTTGAACATGCCAACTTGAGTGTATCCTCATTTCAGAAATAAAGAAATTCTGAGACTGATTTTATTAATTAAGATCATCTTTAAAAAAAGTGACTAACATGATTTTTAGGGAAAATAATTAGTATAAAATTAGAACTTAAGTAATGGTCTTTTGAACCCCATTGTAAGCAATAACAACTGATGATTTAAGACTATATAAACACCTAAATACATTTTTCTACAGCTATTTTTGAGTTTTTATTTATCACCCTGTTGTGTCTTTATCAGGCTGATGTAATATTTCTATGTTTTAACACCTAAAGTAGCACAGCACAGATTATAAAAAACATTTTCTTCACCACATGAAGAGATCACATCAATTAATGTGTTTAAATATAGTAAAATAATAGTCAGAAGAATTTAAGAGACATGCTTTCCAACTTTTTTGAAAAGTTTTATCATTAAATTATTTATTACATTATATATATATATATATATATTTAAAGCAGAAATAAACTGCATAAACACGCACCATGAAGTTAACATTTTCTACACATTTACTCTGCATTTTTTTTGCTGTAGATTACCTGTTAAACTAAAACAGTGTTTCTGTTTTGCTCTTGTTAAGGTGAAGGTCTGGTTCCAAAACAGAAGAACCAAGCACAAGAGACAGAAACTGGAGGAAGAGTCACCTGATTCTCCACAGAAAAGAAAAGGCAATCAGCATGTGAGTCGCTGGCGAGTAGCCACTCAGCAGGGCAGCCACGAGGACATAGACGTCATTTCTGAAGACTGATATCATAGCTGTTATGTTGGGTCATAAACCATCGATCGTGTTGGTAGATCTCTTTAACTACTAAAAACACATTTCTTGAACTTGACTTGTAAACTAAGGAAATGAGTCAGAACTATGCAGTCGGCTAACCGTGACTTCTGATCGTGCACAACAGAACAATGGACGCCAACTGATGAACTTCTTTTAAAGACTTGATTGTAAGACTTCTGTATGCAATACACAAGGACCTCTTCATTTGGATCTCATTCCATCTCAGAGCAATGAAGACATTTTTCTACCTTTTTTGAATTGTCATCTTGCCAGTTACTATCAGTCAAAACATTTCTATCATATTGTAGTGTGTTGGGTGATACAAATAATAGCAAATAAAAACACCACTAGATGTTTTTCAGTATCAGATTGGTACAGATTTTCACAGACCACGATGACTAACAATGACAGGTCGATCCAGTAATTGAAATATCACAGGTGGTTAAAAACCTCACAGTCAGATAGGTTTGTCTTTTTAGAGTATCACTAGTGCAGTTTAACATTTAAAATGGTTCTATTTATTCTGAATGAACATACTTTTCTATGCATTTGAGCTCCAAACCCAAAATTTTATTTTGTGATTTACATATGGGTTAAAGCTTACGTCACTGAAGATTTTCCATACTGTTTTGTGTGAACATCATTTTTTTTCCTTGTTTTTATGATTTTGATATCACAATGGCTCATGAATATCAGCGAGCTAGAAAAACTAGAACTAGAGGTAAAAATATTTTCTTTATACATGACTAAGAAAAGAGAAAATAACTGCATTCTAACCTCTAAGACCCAGAATGGTTTGTAGCACTTCATAGCAGATTGTTTGTTTTTGGGGTTTTCTTTAAGGCGGTAAGCACTGTAATCTCATCTGTTTGCCTTCATTTTCAACTAATTTTGTTATGTGTTTAACTTTTTTCTGCAAACTGTTAGATAATAAAAAACTTTAAATTAATAATTCTTTGGATTTTTTATTGTGTGTTTTTGCGTAGCATTTTTTCTTTAGAACATTTTAGAAACAGGAACAACAATATGATTTTATTCAGAAAAGGTGCTTATTGAGGAGTGAATGGTGTTTTAGGGCAAGTAAGAACTGAAACGGAAAGCTATCATTAGTCAGATATCTGCCCAATAACTGAATAGCTACATTCTCACAACACCTCTAACAACTAAATGCAAACATCAACGTTTTTGGATGTAGTGTGCAAACCCTATCACACCACAACCAGTTTATAAACAAAACAATATCACTTTTTTAGAGCTGTCACCATAACATTTGAAAATATTTTTTGACAGAGTTCCTTGTTTTTTTTATTTAAACTGTAGCATTTCACTGTTCTGCAAACTCTACCACATTGTAAAAACATTATATATATATATAACGTCTGTATACATATCAGTCTTCAGAAGTTTCAAGCTGTAAAAATGAACCAATGTCACCTTTGTATTGTAATTTACACCTGATAATCCTCAAGGCCCACACTGATATAAATATATTAAATACGCAACATTCCATCACCTTAGTACACACAGACATTAATACATAACCTCATTATCGGTCGATATGCATATAAACTGTGAAAGATAGTGCAGGAACAAACTATTCATACACGCTTTAATTGAAGGAAAGAATCCCCAGGAAACAACACTTATGAAATAAAAAAACACATGTACGCCGCAACACTTTAGAGAAATATAATAGGCTTAATTTAAACTGAAACACCCACCACATGAAAAAACAACTCTCTCACAGACTTCTAGCATAAACAAGAGTGTTTCTGTTGTTTCAGACAGGCTTGTATTTAGATCAGTTTTCAGTTGCACGCTTTTACATTGAACAGAGTGGTTATTGTTAAGGTTTAAATGCAAATTGCCAGCACACCAGCGTGTTCATATGACACTTTGTTTATCAAGCAGTGCGTTTATCAAGACGTGTCCAGTGCGCAAAATCTAAAATGCAATCGAAATGAAAACAAAAAGGATTTTGAATTACTTTTAACAAATTATGTGTGAGTAGCCAAACTACACAATGTAACATAACCTCTGAAGTCACAGTGTTTGTGTATGTAAAATATCCACCCTCGGCCTGTATGAACAGTGAAAGATGGGACGTTATCTAAGCTAAACACATACGATGAAGTTCGAGATGACAGAAAACGTGGCAAAGGCATGTTGATTAAACACAGATATGACGCAACATTCAATTACATGGACCTACAACCCAGTATACACCTTAATGAAAAATTTGCCGTATAAAGTGTACAATTATTTCTATTGACATATTGCTTCCATCAAGAAAGCAAGTTGGTATCACGGTTTAATATGTTTAATAAGCGAAAAATCATTGATTCGATCTAAGAATATCTCTCATTTCTTTAAACAAATGCTCATTAATCTCATGAGGGCTATGGTACTTACAAATATTTCCGACTAGCTACCTGCCCCCATGTTGTTGCCATGGATATGAAGAGGTGTAAACAAAAGAACAGATGGTTGAAAGCATGTAGGTGTAGAGAGCAGTCTGTGATGTTTCCCAACTATGTTAAGTGAAATAATTCATCTAACTTGCAGTAATTTGATCTGGATCGGTGCCAGGAGTGAAGCTTCACTGATTTCTTTTGCTTTACTTACTCAAAACTATTACTTTTGCTGTTGCTAATGACTGTGACTAAGTTAATTGATTTCTTAAATTTTGATTTAATTTGAAAATGGCAAAATTATCAAATTTAAGATTATTAAAAGTTATTAAAGTTTACCAAAATTGTAGGGTTCTCCCTGTAGATTTTGAATCATTCAGCATGAACCATAATAAGAGGTCATTTGCAAAAACTCTGTTTTTAAGATGATCAAAAATCATGTCTTTTATCGTGCATTCCCACTAATATCATTTAAACTGTAGTTGGGTTGTTTTGATTAAGTAAAAAACAAAAAAATTATATACATATATTACAGCTGTCAAACAATTCATCGCGATTAATCACATCCAGAATAAAAGTTTGTGTTTACTATAATATATGTTTGTGTACTGTGAATATTCATTTTGTAATTATAAACACATACATGGATATATTCGTGAGAAATATGAAATTAAAAAAATGAATAAACATTTTTGTCTTTTCAATAGTTGGTATGTGTAAATAAGTACATCTAAAAATGTCCTATTTTTTAAACATATATTTGTTTTGTGGTTTATTTTTATTAATCATTTGACATTCAAATAACACAATAAAAACATAATTTTTGAAAACAAGAGTTATGTGTTTTTGCAAATAAAATAAATAAATAAATATTGAGTATGAATTATCTATATAATATCTATACATTTACATCAGTTTTGTTGACTTTTCAGCTTCCGTTCAGCTGTTTATAATCAAAAACATTTATCAAATAATAACAAACGAATAAAAAAAATATAACTTTTTTTAAAAAGTAGTGCTTTACTTTTTAATAGAATTTCTACTTTGTATGTTTTGTATGAGATTTGCTTGAACATCATTTAATGATTAATGTCATTGTCAAAACTTGAAATTTTAATACGTTTACTTTGGTGCTTGGTTGGTGGAAATTATGAAAATGACGATCTCCGTGGGTAAAAAAAACGATTGCTTGCCTATCTTTCTATCGGTGACTCATTTTCCTCGTTTGTGGCTGTATCAACTGCAGCTATTACCATGTGTTTAGAGGGTGAGAACATACAGTACCTTAGTCAGCCTATAAACAGTGTCACTCTTTAATGGTGTATGTGTTTTAATTACAAGTATTCATAAAATCATCTGAATAACCATGCGTGTGGTAAACATGCTGCTATTAGTATATGACTTGTCCTGATTACGAGAGCAATGAAAGTAAATGATGCATTTAGCATATTTATTTAGCAACCTTAAGATGGGTTCGGCAACCTAACTTAATGATTCATTACTTAGCCGAAGGGATATGATGGACAAAGCACCAATAAAATGTGTATCCTTACTTATGGGCTATCATTTGATGACAGGATAGTAATTTGGTATGCGGATGGGTATGCTGGAACTGGAGATGTTTCAACTTGAGATGGAGGATGTGTAAATTTGAGTTTATTGTGCAATGTACAGTAGGAAGGGCCTTGCCTTCTGCCTACGGACAGTGTCTCAGACAGGTGCTAATTTATAACTTGCCTGCAACCCAACGTCAACGTATGATTGAGATGGAAATGGTTTCTTGTGAGGGATGAGACTAGATCTGTTGCAATCTGTCGACTTCTTTCTTCTAACTTTTTTGTTGGGTTAGAAAAGTGCTGCGTCTGATGATACCATGACAAGAAGCCGTGTGATTTACAACCCAAATGATATGATAATTATAGGCTGGCAACTTTCAAGGGCTAGTTAGCCAGTTTTATGGACTGGAAGAGCTTGTTTCCTCTGCTGCCACCTGTTTGGTCTGCACCGATTGGCTGCAGGGAACTTGAGAAAAGGAAAGCAGCCACCCAATTATAGGGAACTGCCAGTCAAGTCTAGAAGAGTAAATGATTGGTATTTTTGAATCAGTGTTTGGAGCTTTAATTAATCCGCCATGTCAATTAATGCACGGTTGCCGATACCCCCCCCAAAAAAATCTATGGGATAAATCAAACCTGCACATTCGGTAGTTACATCGAATTGCTTCTGATTTTGCAAGTCAAAGTGCATTTGAAAAAATATTTTGATATTGGCGAGACTTCTTTGTGTACCCAAAACAGTGAGTAAAAGATTTCTGTTTTGATTACAAACATTTAAATTATTGCAAGACAAGCTGCTTTGCTTTTTTGAAAACACCAGTTTCCTTTGTGTGAGTCTGCATGTTTGTAAAACACACAGACAGAGTAATTACACAGAAACATCAGTTAATAGTGTACTGAATAGACAGGGACGGTAAAACAGTTTAAAGGAATCATAGCAATCATTGCTTCTTTACAGATATAAATCTTGACAGTCACATGTCAGAAAGTCTATGAAAAAATGCAGGTACCTTTGTTCCTCGAACAAAAGCTTTGAAAGGTAATTACTGTTTGCTCACAAACACAAAGTTGAACAGTATTTTAAATACTTTAATTCTATTTTTATGTTAAAATCCTTAATGCTCCTAAATAATGTGTGGAGGAAGTTCAGAAACGTGCAACCCGTGACAATGCATTTTACTTGTATCTTTGCATCTCCATATAAACAACATACAAGGCAACAAGTATAAAGGCCTATGATGACACTCTTCTTGAATTTGTAGTTTATACAACAGTTCAAATTTTTTGCTCTGACTTCAAAAGCGGCTTTATTATATATGGTAAAAAATAAATAACTGAAAACAGAAAAGTGCAATGACTCAAAAGGCTGGTTTGCATTGTTATGCACTCCAGGCTAGTAGTTCACAATATTACTTTGTATTGAAACGTAATATGCACGTGCGACATTATCGGTTTTCAAATATTCTCGTTTTTGTAGATTACAGAAAGACGATAAAGGCACTTTGAAACACATAATTGAAACATAGTGTTTTCGGTCCGACAAAATGCTGTTGTCAGGTAAATGCACTACTGAAAGACATCAAAAAAATTCGCTTTTTGGTTGTAAACAGTGTTTTGGAAATTTTATAGACGGTTTCAGCAGCAGCAACACAACCAAATGTTATGTGGCCCAAACTTCTGGTAGACCATCGCAAATCAATAAGTATTTAGTAGTTTTAATTTACTTTAATACAACTGATATACGACAAAATATTAATTTATAATAACATTCATATAAATGAAACATAAAATACATATTTATACCCAAACACAGACAGAAAGTTAACTTTGTGACAGCGCATGCATCCGATAAAACCAAATATAATACATTTTAGCATGACTGTGATTCCCTTAGGCTGATATTTAATAAAAAAGTACTAATAAACACTGGTTATATGGGAGTTATATCTCCAAACTTTGGTACATATAAGCAAATTCAAGACATGATTCTTTTCAAACAGCTACTAGCATGTGTGTAAAAGCGGGGAAAAACAGACCCAGCAGATGACATTGACTGACAGTTGATAGACTGACACGTATGGCTTTTTGCTTATACCAGGAACAGTTTTGCATGGCTCTCAGACAGACCTGTGACTAATTAAGTTAATCGCCTTGTAGCCAGAGCCGCTTTGTGCATTCTCAACGTGCGTAAAAATACCGCAATTCTACAGTATCATACGCTGGTGATGATTAATAAACATTGATGGGAGCATTTCTTTCCCTGCCAACGCCTCTCATCCTAGCTCAGCTATAAAACTGACGTGCGTCCCTATTGGCACTCACCAGACAGCGCGAATCAACACCCGACAGCAGGTTTTGTGATCACGCATCCCCTATTTGTGTTCTAGCACATTACTATTTAAGGGGCCCAGTCTGGTTCTGGGTGCAGAAGTTTGATGGAAATCAGGTCTTAAGCATCATAGGTATCCGGTTCCTGTGACTAAATTGATCAATTCTTATATTTATAGATGACAGAGAAGTGACTGACCAATGCCAGTCATCTCAGACAGGTTTAAACATCTTCAATGGCTCGTGATTTCTCTGTTCATCAATGGCCCAATGTTGGATTGGTCTAATAGGCCCAAACACTTATTTTAAGTTTAATGTTGTATACTAGTATCTACACTGTTGTTTAGTTTATGTTTTATGCATATTTGTGTATTTTTACATAGTCTATTTAAACATCTTACAGTCACAACTTAGTGCTGATGTGCCATTTATCCGTGGGCTAAAGGCCTGCTGAGTTTATAGCTTTGGATTTTCAGCTGCGAATTGCAATGGAAGCAAAATATGTGCGGTCCCTCTATGACAAAGCGGATAAAACACAAACTATGAAAAGCATTGGCCTCAAGTGGGTATTCAAAGTGATCAACTTGGAGCTATCGTGTGAGGGACTTTTGAGTATCTAACACTTACTTCACAACGCACCCTACAGTAATTGCTGCTTTAAGCAGCACAGAAAAGCGTTTTAATATCAGGCCTCGGGTTAAGACTACGTTCCACTACCCTTCATGAAAAGACATGGTATTTCCCCATTACCTGCTCCGTCTTGAATGTCGCAGTAAAATTCCACATCATACTTTTTAATAAGTTGCAGTTAGGTGTGTTGTCTGGTGAAAATAAGGCTTAAACATGGTAATTCAAGAGGGGAAATTAAGACAGACAGGGTGAGCGTGGAGTAAATTTAGCCTCAAATGGAGACTTAACATGAAGAAAGTCAATCATTCATAGTGACTGCTTACATTTTACATTGTTACCAGTGTTTGGCAGACGATTTTATCCGAAGCAACTTACACCTATTCAATCCACAGTATGCGTGTTCCATGGGATTGAACCAAAGACCTTTTGCATTGCTAATACAATTATTTTACTTATATAAGCTACAAGAATGTGTACATAGACAAAATGATCAGGCTCCTCCTGAACTTAGATTTATTTACAGCAGCTAAATAATTTACAATCGGAAAGCGACAAAAATGCACTGCAAAGCTGCATTCATGTGATAGTTTTAAAATGTCTAAAGTAACTAACCTCACTAATGTATCTGATATCACGATAATTAGAGATGATGAACTGACTTTACTAAACAGAGTATAATAATTAAGGCTAAAGCAAATTTGTAATCAACGAGAAATTTGCATTATGGTATAATTTTACCATCGATGTTCAAAGGTGTCAACGTTTACTCCTGTTCTGCTAATTAATTTTCTTCCAAACAGGACGGTTTTATTCAAATGAGCCATTCCCTTCATTAGCACACCTGTGCTCTGCTCCCTCATTAAAATTGGAATCCTGTAAATTTTTGCATCCGCAGACAGTGGCTCTGTTACCAAATATTGAGCAAGGTAGCACTGTGTTAATTAATGTTATAACGAGTCGGTGAGTCAACGAGGACTGATTTGCATAACCTGTGCATTAACAAATCCTGCCGATGAATATTCGTTCTGCGCGTTTGTCGGAGGTCTCTTCATAAGACACATCGCGTTGTTATTTTCTGCCCTCCGGCCCAATAACGCGCCTGCTTGCCACCCTGCGGAGTAAAGCGTATGGGAGATATCAAATAATCAATGGTTCATTAAAATGCGGTTCAAAGTCACATGTTGTCAGACGAAAACTGACATGATGAACTCCTGTTTAAGCAGTTTCTGAATACAACACAGTTTTGTTATATTCTATCTTGCCTTTGAATAAAAGAAAGCTTCCAATGTATTGCATGGTCTTCTGTGATTGGTCCAATGCAGCATTTTGTGGTCACATGTTTTTGTACACTCTTAAAGAAAAAGGTGCTTCAAAATTCTTTGATGCCATTGAAGAACCTTTTGGTTCCATAGAGAACCTTTAACATCTGAAGAACCGTTCTGTGTCACAAAAACTTCTTCAGATTATAAAAATAAATAAAAAACTGTAGGTTCTTTAAAGAACCTTTGACTGAATGGATGTTGTGAAACCCAAAAGTGTTCTTCCATGGCATCGCCTTTTATCTTAAGAGTGTATATTGAGCACTACAATTTTGGAGCCTTGTTTCTTGCAAAACAAAAGTCAATTCAAAGAATTACTAAATTGCCACATAATAAGCTGGACAATGGTTTTGATCACCTTGTTAGAGTTGAAAGGGATAATGTTAAGTCAAAGGAAAAGGTCTTACATCACATTGAAGGAGTTTATTTTAAGAAGTCATTAGAGAATAAAAGCACACAAACAACAGATGGGCCCAAGTACCATTTTTATGTACCATGTAATAATTTGTGTCAAAGATCAAATATTTATACATTAACCTTTATATATCCTAATAAGATACTAAGCTCTTTCTGAAATCTTTAATCGTGACTTCATTTCAAATTCTCGTGGCAGTGTCCTTTGTACGCACTAATAGGCCTCAGCCCATAGGGTGCCGTTTAAATTGGCCATTTGGACATGGGTTATTTATTGGTTATTTGGTTAAAAATGGACTGCGGCAAAGAGCAGGTTTCTTCCTTCGCTTTAAATTGTCTTTTGTGAAGTCTCCTGGGTGCGCTTGTGCATGCCAAGTGGAGGGTGTTACCCACATCCTGCAAATTAGCAGGGCGATTTCCATCCAAAAGTTTGGACAACTCACACCAAGCGTTACAAGCGGCCCTAAAGAGGACGGCCATGACCACTGAGGTTGGGGCAGAAGCGATTCCTCCAATTCAAAACAGTTGACTTAGTTATTACAGCTAGGGATTACCCAAATAATTTACCATGCTCTGTTAGGTTTAGCTCATGTAACACCCGGCCGGGATTGGCTGCAGGACGGCTTGTTTATTTAACGTGTATTGTGCTTACACAGGGGTTTGGTGCGGCGCGCTGTGAATGCCGATTGTTTTTATTGCCGTTGACAGAGTGAAGCAGCAGAGTTGACAACGGCATTAGCAAAGAAAGCACACAGATCATTACAGTGACCTTGTGATACCATCAAAGCGAAAACACAAAACAGAACGAGCTCGCTGTATTTATCTGACTTGTGGTTAAAAAGACTTTTGGCAGGGAATGATTCATCATATGCTTCTCTTAATGAGAAAGTACGAATCCGCGAGGCTCCTTGCCCACGAAGTTGGTTACACAGAATCTTGGCACAAAACTGCCGGTGTGTGATCGAGTTAAATAAATGCACTTAAAGTTGTAATCATAAGCATATGCACCACAGTCTGTTGTGTTATTTTCAGGCATGCTAATCACCAAAAAGCAAATTTAGTGCGTCCTGCTTGTACAAATTCTGGAAAGACTTCACAGTTAATAATTCATAAGCACTTGCTAATCTCACTGTAGGAGTCTAATTAACGCATCATTAAAAGCATAATTCTGATAATTATAATTTCTCACTTTTTAAATGGGAGCGCCACGGAACCGAGCAGAGCGGGGAAGGGTGTCTGTACAGCCAAATTACCCTGTGAACCAGATGCCAGAAACAAAAGTGGGGTGCAAGAGGAAGGAGCCTCGAGTTAAGGCGGAAATAAGGGCTGGCGCACCCCCGTCAAGCTATCGCAACGCGTTCTCCACTGTTTAAGTGATGCTCCTACCGTTGACTCGTGTTATTTAAATGTTCAGTGCAATCCGATAATTGAAGATGGCTTAAATAATATATTTGAAGATCTGATTAACAAAGTCACACCACAACTGTAAAGAAAAGGCTAATTCATTTCATCAGGGGAATATTTTCAAGATTTGTGCACAACGGAAACATATTTACGGGGTATTATTGGTGAAAATGATGATGCCTTGAAATTCAGCCTTCTTTTATTATGTCATCAAAAGGTGTGTCGGTGTGAGAAAGACCCCAGATGTTCTCGGTGCGGCTGCCGTCCAAATCAATTATTCCTCTCTCAGCATGAATTCAATTCTCTTGTACTCATCAGAGGTGTGAATAGGTAAACATCACTTTATTCTTCTTTTCCCCTTATGACGCAGCACTTGTATTAAATGAGACGCAGGGGTTGTGAGAGCGGAACATTTATAGAGGGTTAAATGCGGCATTGATTTCCCTAATGTAATGACACCCATTCACAGGCCCGTTACAGATGTGTAGCCTTGTTGACGCTCTCTGCAAGTAAACAATTGGATTCTTCCTCCTCATGCTGTTTGATGGAGTGATTAGACGAAATATCCACCTTCTAAAGTGTCTGACAATCCGAAAGTCTGTTGAACATGGGCACCTGTGTTGGGCTTGATGAGACTTTACATGATTACACCTGGAATACTCTTTTTTTTTTGAGCAAAGATTAATTGTATTTGCTTTCGCACCTGCATGCGATCGGAAGGTGAGAGCTTTACCACCTCAGGTGTGGAAAGGATGTCGACTTTCTTTTGTGTGTGTGTGTAAATGTGTGTGTTGATATGGCTTTGTTTCTTACATGTTTGTGGCACTCTCTGTTTTAACTTAGCAGACTTGTAACCCAGAAGTCACAAACTGGGTTAAAAAAAGACGACACAAAGAACAGATTTGTAACTTTTAAGTGAGGCCTAACTGATTTCTTCAGATCTGTATTTTAGATCAGAGAGCGTTTGTGGTTTTAATGGGGTCATAACAGCTTTTCTTTAGCTCAGTGGTTAGGCAGTGGTTTTCAAACCTGAGCCTGGGGACCCACCACTCTGCACATTTTGTATATCTCTTTTAAATGACACTGTTAGTTCAATTCATGGATTTCTCACTTAATGAGCTGATGATTTGAGTCAGGTGTTCTAGATAAGGGAGACATTTAAAATGTGTGCCCCAGGCTCAGGTTTGAATACCACTGGATTAGAGCATGGTGCTAACAATGCCAAGGTCATGGGTTTGATACAAGGGATTGCACATACTTAGAAACAAATGTGTAGCATTATGGATAAAAGCGGCTGCAAAATGCATAAATGTAAATAACATTTTATTTTGTCATATTATTTTAGTTTTTCAGTAAAACTTTAATCTGTTGCTACAGTGTCTTTAGAAAAGCAACTTTTGAATGTGAAATGAGAAACAGAGTGCTTTCTCTGGCTTTGCTCGCACACTGGCTGCAGGTTTACTGTTGGCTCTAATAAAAAATTTAGTGTCTATTTACACAAATAGCCCGTCTGGATGGCAGAGACTATTTTGACTAGCTCCGCCCACCAATATGTGATTGGATTAGAGAAAGTGTAAAAAGGACGCCTTTCTAACGTCGACTCTAGTGGCGTAAGGTGTAAAGTCTGTACAGCTTTGGCAATTGAGACAGGGGTTCTAATGTACCTCTTGTTGAAAACGTTCTTTACCTCTTTCTGTCTTTTCTGCATTTACATTTATGTATTTGGCAGACGCTTTTATCCAAAGCAACTTAAAATGCATTATCCTACACATTTATTAAGGTATGTGCGATCCCCTGGGATTGTGTTGTTAACACAATGCTCTTACCACTGAGCTACAGCAAAGCATTTGTTTTCAAAAAAATTACTATATTTGATTCATAATGTTTAGGTTTAAGGTAAGGTTAGGTGTAGGGCCTTAATGTCTCAATAAGTTGCCATCATTTAAATCATTTTTGTAAATATAATAATTAACACTCCGTTATTATTGCATAATGTTTAATGCAGAACAATACTTAGGTGCAAAGACTAACATAAATAAGTTTGTGATCTAGACACTAACTACTATTTCTACTTAATCCAAAAACAGCTGTTTTCGTTAAGTGTAAATAGCATATCGCTAATAATGCTGCCATTTTCAATTAGTGTAAAGAAAACCTACTGCTATTTAAACTTATAGTGTAAATCTATTTATCTATATATCCCAAAATTGTACTCTCCATCCTATAACTCTAGCATCAAATAATCTGAGCATCAAAATAGCATGTGTATTTTTTTTACCTGTGACAATAATTTCTTTATGTCTTAAAATGATTTGACTGTAACTCTTCACCCTTATTTCATGCAGAGTTATAAATGTGCGAATTAGTCCCTGCCTCCCCTCAATCGCACCACCTCGGGCCATATAGGAGGATATAGGCTATACGGACAAAGATGCCGCAATCAGCAGTTCTAGATGCTGCTAAAGCCGGTTTCTCAATGCACACGTGAGCGAAGTGTTAGCAAAGCATAATTTTGGTCGTTGAAATTAACAGGTCAGAAGCTGCATTTTCTAGACTGTCTTTCTTTGGTAAACTGAGGTTTTATGGGGGAAATACTCAACAGTGGTTTTGAATGATTAATCTGCACATGATTTGTTTTAAAACGTACTAAAAACACCACACAGACATGAACAACATTGAAAACTAGATTTTCACCAAAGGGAGACTTGAAATACACCACACAGACCGTTAAGATCAGACTTAATGGAACATTGTTGCGAATTGCAACCTCGGCTCACTCCACCCGATCGAAACACTACGGAGGCTGAGAGAGGACTAAGATGCCGTCATGTATTCGCTTCTTTACCGAACGTGACAGCGTATTTACAAAACGTGTTCTGTCAAGCAGATCCATTTAGGTCCACTGTGAAACAACATGGCTACATTGCAACAACATGCAATCAGACCAACAGTGTAAGTAGATAGAAATAGCTCATTCTAAGGTAATAAAAATACAATTAACTTAATTTGCTCGATTTTAACATTATGTTATCATGTTATCCTACCTTTCCCATTTTTCCCAAATACTTCACCATAACTGCACTGTTGAAATATCTGTCTGATAAATCAGTATCTTTCAAAGCACAATTCTTTGTTCATATTGCACCTGACCCCCAGTTAACTTCCTGTTTGTGTTTGGCGAGTGTCTAACAATATTACTATTTATATGTAATTTATTTAATTTGTTACTATTACTTTGTATTATTATTATAATGTATAATAATTGTATTAAATAAAGATTTGTTGAATTTTATTGAATGTTACTGGTATTAAAAATACAATTTGTTGAATAGGACCTGTAGTTGGGTCAATGGTACATTGACATCTGGCGGTTGAGCTTGGTATCGCAGTCTAAATTCAAAATATTGGGGAGACAAGTTTAGCCAAGTAACAGTTCTTGTCGATTTCTTTTGATTGTTATCAATCAGAAATAATATGAAGGCAATCTATTGTTTTGTGAATGTGTACCGGAAGTTAAGTTGGGGTACCAAAACTGTGTGCATGCGCGACAGCGTTTGTTTTTTTTAAAGATGAAATTGTCAGTACAAGATTTCTAATGGTAAAACCCATATAATGCTGATAAAAACCCTGACTATGAAACAGTAGATGCATCATTCCCAAACTTTAGCAGATTAGGTAAAACCTTGAGGGTAAAAGTGGGGAAAGTAAAGAAAGCCTGGGTTGCTATGGTAACACTTGCAGTTCCTAAGAAGATACTACTGTTCACTGGAGTTATTGCAGTTGTGTTATTTAAGGTGGCCTCAAACATCACTCACAGACAACACACTGTACATTCTTCTGCATATTGCAAGGAATTCAATCTGATTGGCTGGTTCTTTACAATTTCCAGAAGTCAGGGGGCATGGGTTTTACTACTCCACATGGAAACCACCAGGTGTCATGTTTACAATGTGCTACAGAATTATCAAGTTAAAATGTTTGTTTTATCAGTTTGTACCAGGTTAACACAAGTTGAGCACAAATAAACAATGTGTTTTGGTCTAAGTGTTATGTACAAGTAAAACATAACACCTGCCGATCAGTTCTGACTTCTATTTCTTTTCTACTCTTTAAAAAAAAAACCTAAATCTGATTTCTGTAGTAGGCAATATGAGACAGGTCTTTATGATTGCACTTATGCTTTTGTTGTCCTTATGCTGTCCCAATTGCTTCCATTCTTTACCTCATATGCAAGTCGCTTTGGATAAAAGCGTCTGCTAAATGAATAAATGTTCATGTCAAAGTCCTTTTAAGACAATAAAGTTCTTTTGAAAGCCATCTTGGTAATCCTACTGGGCAGCTACAGAATATCTTCTATGTGAGTAATAGCAATACAACTACAGCTTGTATGTTCTTGAAAAACAAAAAATTCCAAAAATGATTATGCCATAAATAATATATCACATTAGCAATCAATGACATAAATGATGACAAGTGTATTATACATTTTGCTTCTCTAGCTCAAATATTTGGATAAACTGGTTAAGCTATTCCTCAGTAAAACAAAGTAATATCTCGATCAAAAAGCTTTATGGCTGAATGTATCCTGCTACCTTTTTTACAGGTATTACCATTTTACAGATTATACATTTTCCTATTTGTAAGTATTAAATTTCATGTTTACCCACTCCAAAAAATTATCACAGATGTGTGATTGGTCGATATTGATCAGGCAGAACTTTCCTGTCTACGTGGATTTTAGATGATGAAGCACTGGATCATCAAAAGCCAAGAAGTATCTTGATTTTTTCCAAAACAATGTCAGATAATATTTAATAGTTGATTAAGTTTTAAGTTCCCATGATGGCACTTACAGTGCAGCTTAACATAAGGATTTCCACAACTATTAACAACACTTAATAGGCAGGTGATAATCACTGACTACATAATGAGCTCTTTCCCAGTTCCTCTTTTGCACTTAAGATAAATCATTTACACTCATTAAATCTTTTCAAGTAATTGGTGTCACCCCCTCAAAAGTTCATGCACCATTAGTGGGTGATATTGAACAACCGAAAGGGGTGAGACATCTCAAGCGTTCTCCAAAATCCCTCAGAACTCAGGCTGCTGCTTACAACACAATGTGGGCTGGCTGCAGACTCACGCTTTGCCGTGGCTACAGATGGCAAGAGCTTGTCCAGCCCTGAATTCTCAGTACAAGATGGCTGGATTGGCTCACATCACTCCATCACCGTCTGCACACATTAAAGATGGCCAGCTTTCCAGCACAACACCATGCATCAAACAAACCGGGCCCACGTAAAGTCGGTTATTTGATGTATGGTGTCACTGTCTGCGTTCATCTGTAATTCTTCAGTTTTAAGTACTGGAAGCACTTTTTTTGGCATGGCTTTAGTCTCTATTGAGACAGGAGGCTCACAGCTTTCAGTGACTGACAGACAATGATGATGTCATTGAGTGTGAAGGACTCTGACCTGAACAGAAGAGGGAGGCTGGTGCTTGTAACTCTCCCAGCTGAGGTGCCTGACGGTGCAGATGGACAGGGGCTGGCTTTGGGTAACTTGTGTGGGAGAGAGGAGTGCTGGAAACGGTACAGAACTGGAGCGATACTTGGTCCTACATCACCTCTTCAACTTCTTAGATGGCTCTGACTATAAATTAAATCACTGTGTTGAAAACTGTTGCAAAACAAAACAGAACCATCATCAAGAAATGGTGTCATTATTATCATTTATTTCAAAAACAGAATTGTTAAAATTACATGTCCCCACCCAATAAAAATTTGTGGCAAACATTTTTTTTCTGAATGCTAAATATGTGGATAAAGCCTTGTGATATACAAAGTTATTTATTGTTGACAACACTAATGGCCTAGATAATTTCAACCCTGATACAGTCACAATGTTACAGGGTTGACGAATAGTGCATGACTAATAACGTTTTTGGCAAAATCTGATTGCACTACATTGTTTACAGTCAATATTTTGGTAATTCAATTAAATCAAACTATCAGTATGAATGCTGAGCTTGACAAGGGGAATAAACATCATGAAGTAATAGAGTTAACGGTAAAAAAAAGAAGTGTCTATTTGAGTACAAATAGGCCACCTTGTTAGCCTTTGTTAGCACCTTGAGAGTATTTTGCACTAAAATTATTTTTTAAGGTTAGGGGTAGGACATTAATATCTCAATAAGTTTCCATCATTTTAATAATTCTTAAAAATATAATGATTTTCACTCTGTTATTATTGCATAATGTTTAATGCACAACAATACGTATCTAACTACTTTTTCTACTTCATCCAAAAACAGCTATTTTCGGCTAGTGTAAATAGCATATCGCTAAGAAATGCGGCTATTTTCACTTAGTGTAAACATAACTAGCATCTTTTGTTGTTTACCTTTAGTGCAAATAACTCCTGCCAGAAAAAAACGTCCATTTTATGTCAGTCCCTCAAATGAGCTAAAGAGGATAAAGATGGAAATGTATCTTCATCATCTTTAGGTCATAGTATTCTTATATCTCACATTAAACACGATGAATGTTATAGCTGCATTGACACGATCTTTGTTAACCTTAATACTTAAATATTGTGATCGGCCAGACAATAAAAACAAACCCTCGGGCATGCAACAGAAACGGTTAATATGGATGTCTGCGTCACAGCAGTGTCGCTTTGAACTAAACGATAGATGGGATGGGCATATGACTGCTTTGGTCGTCACCACTGGTGTTTTTATATACACGACATAAAATATATTTTTTGACACGACTTATCATACGTAAAACTCTCTGCCATAAGAATATTCCCGAATATTCCCAAACCTTGTTTATCTTCTGATATTCGGGATAATTTCCCGACTCGCGCGTGACATGGAGAAAACATGACAGCTCTGAGGTAACATGACTTTGTTTCCTATCCAGATTTAAAACGTAAAATTATGTTAAACGAAACGTTTTGTAATTTCTGTTGTATAAATGTATAAAAATGCTGTAACTTTAGCCCATTATATTTAAAATCGACTATAGGCAACTGACCCGTTTAGTCGCCTGTAGCCTCGCACATCCCTAATAATACGATCATACCTAAAAATACAAGGAATTACACAGATGTCGATTTTGTACATATAATCTGGTATTATATATTATATAAACTACCTGACTGCCAGGTTTTAGCTCATACACAATACGCTGCGACTCGAGCAGCTCTGTCCCGTCGATTTCTTTGCCTAGGCCGCTCGTGAGACCGCGAGCTTGATTAACATTGGTTGGTTGGTTCTTGTAAATATAACGATCAACATTGAAGTGGAATCTTGGGCATGTTCAACCTCAAACCGGTGCGCTACGGTTTCCGGGAACGACACGTTTCCTGGGAACGACACGTTTCCTAGAAACGGTTTGCAACGAGGTTTATGATACGTGTTCTCTTGTTTGCTGGGTGTGTCAAGAATGTCAGCCCAATCAGCAGCATGTATATAAACCACGCGGTATTAAAGGGACAGCTCGCACAATGGGTCAAAATATCCGCTGCAGTTCGGTATACGCAACAATTGAAGATATTAGAAGATATGTATTTTGCAGTATTCAACACGTATTTATACCGATTTCGTCAGGCTCCGAAAATTCTTCGAAAATAACACAAAGAATTCCCTTCTCAGCTGCCGTAGTTAAACTCTTGCGTCATCACAACAGGTTGTTCAACCGCACCACCGTTTCCGTTTAAAAAACGTTTTGTCGGTGCTGAACGCAGCCCTGTTTCATCATTTAGCAGTTTCCTGTGTATGAAGCCTGCAGACCTAAGGGCCAATAGTTGAGGCATATTGAAGAACATCAATCAAAATACACAAATACTACGCTGTAATATTTCATATCAGTCGTTTGTATGTTTGTCTGAATATAAATCACTAATTTTACTGCAGCAGATGCCTGGAGTCCTTTCTAAGGAATGTGGTGAGAACCCTGCCTTGAGCCACATCTAAATCTCAGTGACGATGTTGCAATGATTTAATGATGACAAATGATATCACAGTTCTAATTATGTGCGGCAACAATCCCACCATTTCTTTGATTGTAATAAAGATAACAGCAAACAGCACTGACGGACTCATTCTGCGCAGCAATTACAAATTTGAGCCATCTAGAACAATGACAGTCGTCGCCTCTGATGAGTGATACATGCATTCTCTTTCACAGAAATTAAGGTTCTTTTCTTTCTCGCTCTCCCAAAACAGCTGAAATTAATCACACAAACACTAAATAGAAAAACGGAACAAGAAAGTGATTTGGCACAGGACAAAAGTAAACGCAGGTGCAATGTTTTGTGGTGTGGAAAAGCCATACCACCTAAAAGAAAACAACACTTTCTAGATGGAAATACATAATTGCTGTCATGAATCATGCAAAACTCTTGTTGGAATGTCTTGAGGAGCCATCAGTTAAAGCTACTGCGAAAACCATATAGTCATTCCCACTGAAAGAAGGTTGCTGAAATGGCAATACTTTCAATACAGTTTGGAAAGAACTACTGTGTTGTCTTGGAGGAGCGAGCGACATTTCCAAGCTGGAGCAAAAATCTGAAACTGGAAGGTTGTTGTAGTGAATGATGTACAAATTTAAGGGAGACAGAAAAGCAAAATGAGCGTTTAGCCGCGAGTGTGAATTGCCTTTCGCACCAGACAGATTTTCTGATCCCATTATGGCTCCAGCTAGCGTTTTTAGTGCAAATTTCTCAGTGCTTGTGTGGATTGCACATGCTCCCGATGCCTAATGAGGGAGCATTAGCCAAGGGAGAAGCAGTAATTAGAGCAAGCGTCAGAGCTGAGGACAGATGGCATGCAAAGACAAGTCTTTTGCTTCAGACTTATTGTCCCTCTCCTATGAGGGATGTCAAGACACGCAGCTTTGATTTCGGCTCGTAATACTTCTGATACACTAATTACAAAACAGTTTACTTTGACAAGCTAAATGGGTTTTAAAGATTACCTTCAATACCAGGGCTCTTCTTAAACTAATTGAACGTCAAATCATTGTGTTTGTATTAGAAGAACAGGAAGTTGCATTTATAGAACAGATTATAGAGTGTGTTGGTAATTCTAGCCACACGTTTAAAATCTTTAATATCGCAAAATGATTTTTTGACACTGGACCCAGTCTGAGCTATGGAAACTATCCTACACTAGATGAGTAGTTCAAATGCATCCGATCGTAAATGCGTTTGCAGAAATAGCTGCCGTGTTCGTGGTGGCAGACAGTATATATTTATTTATATTTTCAGAATTCATAACAATCCATGTGATTATTTAGTTGTGACTGTACATAATTAGCTTGAGATCATGGCATAATTTGATGAGTTTTATTAGTGTATTGTTTATGGTAATTTATTGTTCGTGTACTCAAATATTGCGAGACGTTCTGTATTTGTCAATGGCACATTTGGGTCTCTAATTAGGTTGCATGGAGTCGCGAAGAAAATTGTGCGAAGATGATGACAGGCCTATCAACATATCTCTGAGCTTTATGGGTAACTTGCGGTGTGAGAATGTGATTTGGATGACAAACACAATGTGATGTGTCCTGTTTATGAATCTCAGCGTGTATTAACATTCGTGCACGTGTGGCTTTCGCAAGCTGTTTTTATGCCAGTGAGGAGACGATGCGCATACACAAAAGACAAATAACATGGGCGTCAAGGGGCTTCTGTTTGCATTTAACCAAAGTATTTTGTAATATTGCGTTTTGCACGTCAAGATTGATATTCTCACTCTTAAAGGGATAGTTCATCCAAAAATGAAAACATTGTCATAATTTGTTCACATTTATGCCATTGTGTGTGACACTTTTTTCTGTGGAATACAAAAGAAGTTATTTTGAGAAATGTCTCTTTTGTTTTGTGTCCATTAAATGAAAGTCAATATGGTTTGGGCACCAGCGTTCATTAAAGTATCTTCTTTTGTGTTCTGCTAAATAAATAATCATACTGGTTTGGAATGACTTGGGTGAGTAAATGACGAAAGAATTTCATTTGTGAACTATCCCTTTAAATTTCGTCCTTCCTTTTTTTCTACCAACCCTTTTACATGCTCACACTCACACTCTTTTTCTTTCGTGATTAGCTGCCAGTTCAGGTGCTGCTTGTAAAGGTGTTACATAGACAGCGCAAAACTGGGCACATTAGTCAAGGAGTCTCAGCCCTCTCTCACCGGATGCCATGCTTTAGGGGATTCTTTCTGATTCACACATATTTCCCCCAACCTCAATCACTCTCCAGCTTTCTGGCTCCTTCTCTCACCCTCTCTGAAGTCCCTGTATCAGCACTGTGGGGATTTAAAGAGCCCTCGCTCCTCAAAGGGCCTGAAAGCCGCTGTGTTTTAATGTGTCACTCTTAGGTTGTTTTTGTTTATTGTTTCTTCCATAATGTTGTTTCTCTCCTGGTCTGGCTTGCACACCTGCACTGCCCCAGGAGAAGTCCACGGCTTAGACCCCACGCCCCTGACACATGGTTTCTAGCACTTACACACCTTTTAGAGATCACAGAGTCTGAAGTTATTGCTCCGCTTTAACAAAACACTGCCACTGCTGTTCCGGTGCTCCGCCTCAATGTCAACCAAACCCATCATCTCATGTCAATTATTCACAAAGACAAATTGGCTCTACATAAATTTACGTGCAAGATTGGGCGGCATACAAAAAAAACTGTGTGTGTTTAGTCTACAATACAAATTGTAGCCTCAGCGTTTTTTGTTTGTGTATTTAAAAAAAAAATGTTATCTCGTATCAAATGAGGTTTTGGGATTATTCGTTGTTTTTGTAATAACAGTATCTATAGCTTGTGTGTGTGTGAGTGCACTAACTTTGCATGTGAGTTTTTGTGTATGCATGTGTGATCGGCAGCACCTGGGACATCAGGCACACCAGGAACGGCCCCTTTCCCAGAGTGCTGAGCTGAAGTGCCCGCCTAGCTTTGGCACCTCAGCTGTCAGCCCGTTCTGCTGATGAGGAGAAGGTGTGGGGCGATGAAGCCGATAATGAAGGTACCATCTTGTTGTCACGACAGATTGTTTGCTCTGGGCTTTCCGAGGTGACGGCAAGCTCCACCAAACTCCACGCCCCCTCTGCCTCGGGGCTTGGCACCTCTGCTGGGTAGAGGAAGGTATTTTTACCCGGCGTGCAAGTTTCCGCACTCCTGCTCAGAGCAGATATGTTAACTCTAAATGTTAATATTTTGCCTAATGACTCTCTATTTTGTATGTGTGTGTTTTTCTCTCCCTCTGTGATAATAACCAAAATAAAACACACAATAAAGATTTTTAGGGACGTGTAAGGATAGCTCCAAATTAATTTCTGTCTTTTTACGGATTTAGGCTCAGTCTGTACAAATGGTTTCATGTAGGGTCTTTCGCTCTCTCAGAGGGGCTTTAGAACCGAACACTCTGAATGGCAGTATCTGAGTGAGCCAAGACTTCAAAAGAGTGCTTTGTGAAATCTGTCAAGGATTTGCTTCTAATGAGAATTTGCCCACTTGATGAGAGACGCCCACTTCCTCTGTACTAAATGCCATATTCATTTCGTGCCTGTCTCTGATATTGTATTCTTTGTCTTCTGCGCTTTGTATTCTGCATTATCTGCCACTCCAGATCAAAGGGACGTGATCTTTTTACTCCCTTAACACATGTAGACCCTGTCAGAAGACAGAAACTAACCAACTTACTAACTAAGTAACTGATGAAATGTTGAAACCGAGGAAAATCTATTTTATTTTGGATATTTTTGGCTTTATTATTCATGTAGGAAAGTGAAGTTGTTGAGAGGAAAGTACGGGGTGATAGAGTGGATCAGAATATGAAATGGGCCAGACTCGATCCCGCTTCCCCGAGCACAGACCCGGCATGACACTGCCAATTACTTACTAAAGAATAATATACATAAACACATAGAGATCATGACAAAAGGGTAGAAACAAAGTAAAACTATCTAAGTAGAAAAAAAATCCTGGTAACTTTTAGGCCATTAATCCCAATAATGAATCATTTGAAGGGAACCATATGCAGAAGCATCTGCTTTCCCTGACTCTTAACTTGCTGCAAAAGTCCAAACTATCTCCAGAGTCTCTTGCAGTACACCAAACACTGTTTTCAAATGGAAGGGCCATCTGTCCTCCGCTCTTCCCTTGCGAGGGCTTTTCTTGGCACGCGGGGATGCTCTACCTCCACCGCCGACTCGCTGAAATAACTCTCTCCAGACAACTCCCAAAAGTGGTGGGATATGGACTGCGATTGGACGTTCTTTGTGTGCGAATCCGCTGAAAGTATTTGGAGAAGCATGGAGCTCACACGAAATGTCACACGAAGTGAACTGCCAACATATGACTTGAAGTAAATATTTTCTCAGCCATAAATTCATGTGACCAATTAACTCCCAATCTGTTTCAGCTTTGATACAAAAAGGTTCTAATAATATCTCTTAAGTTCCTTAATCTTTTATGTCTGTTTTACTTTGACTGAAGTAAACCGTTAAAGATCTGGCGGGTTCAAGCTTAAAGGACTACCCCACCCAAAAAAGAAAATTCTGTCAACATGTAGTCACCCTTATGTCATATATTTTGAGAAATGTATTTTTGTGGTTTTGTGCCCATACAATGCAAGTCAATGAAGTCCCATGTTGATTGGTTACCAACTTTCTTCAAAATATCATCTTTTGTGTTTTGAAAAATTAGGAAAGTCATACAGGTTTTCAACGACACAATGGTGAATAAATGGTGACAGAAATTCTATTTTTGGATGAACTTTGTCTTTCAAGTTAGGATAAGCAAAGGAAAGCTTTAATCTTTGTTCTTTTCAGATAATGAAATGTTGAGTGCTGAAAGAGATCTGTGGCAATAAGACACAAGAATTTACTTCATTGTTGATTAATAAATTATACATTTCTCATAGATAGATATGGATGGATGGATAGATAGGTTTCTTTTAATTGAAGCATTTGCTCCCATTTAACTAGTCGTTTAGGCGTGTTTTCATATCACACCACATGCCATGAAAGTGATGACGAGATGAAAGGCCACGCAAACGCTGGAATGCACACTCACCGCAGGGCCGAGGGCTAGGAAGCAATCGTGTGCACCGCACTAATCACTTGTGATAATACAGCAAGCTCCGGTCCTGCCGCTCGTAATGAGGGACTTGTTTTGGGAACTTGCAATGACGGCGGCTCCTGCAGGTGTCTATTGTGTTCTCTCTCCATGAGAGGTTGAGGAGTGGGAGGAGCGGCGGCTAGTTTGAAAACGACTGCTAGAAAAGGACCAGGCAAGGATTAGCTTGTTCCCAGCGGTATGGGGCTATTTTAGAGGTAACGTCATTAGATGGCATTAAAGCGATTCACTTTTTTCCCCTTTATTCCAGGAGTCTTTCCACAATGAGGTGGGGATTAGCGTAAATGCAGCATTAATTGACAAAGCACAGTCATTATTGATTTTCTCTTCAAAAAAATGTTTTCATTTGCCAAATCGGTGAGACCCTGTATAAATGTTTAGTATTAGATCAGATTGATCTCTTAGGAAAGTCACAAAGGACACAAAGTGTATTGTATTTGTAACATTTAAGCTATGGGTGTCAAATCCACAGTTTCTTTAATGACCAAAGTTGTGTTCAATAAAAGTTTATATGTTTAATAATTTGCCTGAAATGAGTTCAATATTCCAAGTAGCATTTCGCGAAAATGTCAGGTTGTTTTCTCTAATGACCCGCACTTTAAACTCATTACCTGACTGAAAAATTAAGCTTTGCCAATTATAGCCATTATTCGCAAGCAAAGTATTCTGCTTGAGCAAGGTAACTTTTACCGTTCGCGCCGTAGCGGGAACAAGCAACGCTGAACTAATGTGGTCCTTCATGTCTCTAGAGGCCGTTGTAATTAAAGCATGATTAAGAGGCCGGGTCTGATGAATGTGTTTCTAAGTGCCCCATGCTGTGCTGCTGTTGTGCCCAGCATGTCGATTTTAATTGATTCGGGCTAATCAGTAAGCGGAATTAAAACAGTCACAGTTGTTTGGAAGAACAAGAGAGCTGGTCTGGGCACCAGGACGAGTGAAACCAGCAGAAGGCCTGATGCACGCTGGAACGGCTTTCATCCCTGAATAAATTACAGAGGAGAGGCACACCATTTCGCCTGGCAGTTTGGTGAGACAACTGCTAGCTGCTATTGTTTGTTATCCAGAAATGTTCGCCAAAGAGATGTTTCTGCTCTTGATTTCGTTTGCTTAAACAGCAATGTGTATTTTTGATGAGTTTGTGTCTTTTTTAGGGGTGGAATTGACGGGGCCCCCCACCCCAAAAATCGCCCCTAAAATATATAACAATTGGCCCCTCCTGAAAAATTCACTCTCTGAACTCCGCCCCATCATTTCCAGCCGCCATTATTACGAAAGGACAGTATAGAGCCTACAGGAAAGTTTTGGGCAGAGCAGTATTGTTGAGACAGCAATCAAACTTGGTTTGGCGTGAGGGCACTGGTACTATATGTTGGGAAGGGGGTATGTAGTTCTACCTCATAGAAATACAATAGAAATGTATACCACACATTTTTTAAGAATTGATTCGGTTGCATATTTGCTTTGGCAACGCAGATAAAGTTCCCACATTGTTAGTTTGTGCTTTGCAATTGTCATGATTGTGGCGTTGAATAATATTAAGCAGATTCCAAGCGGTCTAAGCTCTAACCTGACAAGTTGAGTAGTCTTTAGATGGTTTTACCCCCCCCCCCATTGTGGTGTGGTGTTGGCAGGGGGCCCTGCTGCTCAAGAAGAGGAAGTCTTGTTGATGTCCGTGACAGCAGCCCTCAGGGCCTGGATTGAAGCCAGAGAGTCCGAAATACCACGCAAGAAGATGGGCCGATGACTTCACGGTGCTTAAATTACAACATTAAATCATTGAAGGCGTCAACTCTCGTCCACAGACCACTTAAAACTACATCACTGGCTATTTGTTGCAGTGCTTGACTTAAAAAAAATCACATCAACATTCGTAAGAGGGTACTTGTTAGTATCTCTGAAAGACAAAGGACATTGTTGGCATGAATTTAACACCAAATGAGAGAATTTGCTTAATTTGCGGTCTAATGACCATGAGCTTGAATTGTAGTTACTCCACGAAACACATTGTAAAGACAGATGTTTTGGCTGTGAACCGCAATAGATGTTGTCCGCAACAGATAATGGTGATCTAATGAGAGAAGCCAAGCTGGCTGTACAGATGGTGATTCTAAGGTAGCTGTAGCATCCAGTACCGAAGATGTCATAAGATCTGCCTCTAAGGCCCCCATTAGAGGAATCATACAATTAAACACCCTTTAGAAACTCACTACACCTACGAACAGGCAGTGTGACAGTTTCACACCAATAAATATGAGAATATACCAATGTAATTTATTACACGGGTCTCTGGAATAGTTGATTCTGATCAATGGTGACGTTAAACTGTGCAATTTTTTGTTCCGAGGAACCTTTTTCTACATTGTTAAAACACTGTAATTGTACTGGATTTACAGAAAATGATTAAATTGCAAAAGTTGGGTGTAAAACATGAAAACGTGTGAATTCACTTTAAAAAATAATAATTTTACCATATTTTTGCCACCATAGCTGCCGGAAATATTACCATTTCTTTACAAGTATTTTTGATAGTCTAAGCTGGGTATTTTCATTTACCATATAGGATTTAACTTCCTTTTCTTCGCACATAATACAATTATTTCTGCTCAAATTTGCATTTACTTATATGGTTCATGTCCATGCAGAGACGATCCTTCCTATACTCAGACTACGCAGGTTGCGTAGGGCCTCTGCACCACCAGGGACCCCTTGAGTACCGAATCAAAAACACTATACTGTAAACAAGACGCTATTTTTATAACTTGCGGATTCAACTTTACAGGAATCATTTGAAAATGTCCTTTTTAACACTTAATTTATTTAATTACTTTACTCAGTCTTGGAAATCATGTGATGCACGGTAGGTGTTGACTTCCGTGTCATGTGATTTACATATGACCATGGCTGTAGTGGAAAAAACCCGGCAACAAAGCAAGCAAAAGATGAAGAAGGCATGTGTTTTTGTACTATTTTCAAAATTGTATTTAGTTTTGCCAAATTATGCAAGTATTTACAAATTCAGTTGGTTATTAATCCACTGGTATAAAGTTGGTTTGACGTTGGACATTCGATAGTCTGAATTTAGGGACAGTTTCCAAAGTTACACATTAATATACACATTTCTAACTTCAATAGCATTTAAAGGGAATGACTCACAGCACATCACCAGCTGTGCAGTATACACGTGGGTGTCAACTATAGTGCACATTTTAAATTTTTGATATTTATTGCAATAAACTGTCAAATAATATGTAAATATTGCGCTGTATTTCACTACTGTATGGGTTCATACACAAAATATACCATCAATTAATAGCATTTACATGGAATGACTTACAGTCACAAAACCAAATGTACAGTGTTCATGCGAGTCTGAGCTATTGAGCTATCCACTGCATTCCACTGTATTTCATTTGCCCATGATAATATGTAATTTTAGTGTAATCGCATTTAGAGAATTATTGATGAGTTTTCATATACTTAGCTTTCTTGAGTTATTATATTTATCATGTTTTATTTTTGTTCATCGCTCAGTTGGTTAGTAAAAACACACCGCATTTGCGTGTTAAAGTTTTTTTGTCAGCTGTTTTAATTGATTATTCTTTTTTATTTCTTATAGTTTACAGTTATGTTTATCTAAATTTAACTATTACAAGGGCCCCCGCAAAGGTTTGCTTAAGGGCCCCAGACGTCTAGGATCAGCACTGTGTCCATGTCACAAGTAGAATAATGTACAAGCGGGCAGTCATTATTACAAAATAAACCTGTTCTGGTCAGAACAAGACCTCTCATAACATGTCCTCACTGTAAGAAAAAAAAGTTTATGTAAGAATTACGTTATTTTACTGATTTTTAACAGTTTAAAGTAATTTCTTAAATATGGTCAAAAAATATAAATAAAAAAGGAACAGAAAAAGACCACAAAAAAAGAAATGGGGAAATATGTAAAAATTACATGGAAAACTGTTATTTTACATTTTTTTTGGTGCCCCAGCAGCCAGAAAATGTCTGTTTTTATTCAAGATTGTTTACAGTGCTGATTAAAAACTTTGTACACATTGTGCTTCATCTTAAGTTATATAGTGGCCTAACATTGCAAGTACCTCATAATGATTTTTTTATATTTGCAATGATACTAAAAAAAGGTGTTTTCATAATGAAGATAGAGGTTGATATTTTTGACTATTTTAAAATCAACTCAAAAACATCCCTAAAGACTTATCGTGGCGGTTTACCTGGCGGAAACCCACCAGTATCATAATTGAATCATACAGACACAGTTGCCACATTAATGTTTTTCAGACCCAAATAACTTGATCGATGCATTACGTTTCCTGTAATGTACAATCCACACAATTTATAAAATTAATCAAGACATAAATTACAATGTCAGTCATCATTTTTGGTTCAAATAAGCTTTTATACACACCTCACACACCTGTGTACACACACACACACACTTTCCTCACCTTCCCAGTAGGTCTATGCACTGTAACAGGCACACCTGGAGACGCTTGAGTGCTCCTTGTGTGAAGCCTGTATTATGCTAATTGTGACCCACGGGCACTGTGTGAAGGCTTGGTATAATTATCCGTGTAATTGTCTCGTATTTTGTAAAGTGCCAGATCGTTTAATTCAGGATTAACATTTCTTCACCTCCAACGGCCAAAGGCTTTACTTTAACTCGTTCCCCCCTGTGGGGAACTTGACTATATTCGTACATTTGATTTTCAAATCCCCATCTCTCTCTCTCTCTCTCTCTCCCTCTCTCGCTCTCTTTTCCTCACGTGCATGAACGTATATTTAGTTTTGGAAATCTATGTGCACTGTATTTTGTGAATTTGACATATGCTTGTAAGGAGATGACAGAGTGGCTTTTATTTAGGACAGCATCAGTTTTCACAAGCTTGATGCCTTAATCCTGCAACTGTTTGCCCCGCGTGACCGTTTGGGCCGAGTTTCCTTTCGTAATCTACATGGAGCCACTGTTTCCAGCGCAAGCGAAGGCTTTATCAGCTTTGTGGCCTGCTACCAAAACCAAATGGCATTAATATCTCCTGTGATGATAAACAAGATGGTTCCTTCCCATGCCAGCAGCACTCGAGAACTTTTTTTGCTGTCGGTTTAAACAGTTCCTCTACATGTTGCTTCATAAAATTTCACTGTAATTCTTGGTAATGTGTTATATCATTTTCCACTTCCTGTTTATTGCTAAGCTACCATTTGATAGGCATAATGTGCAGTGTTTAGGGGTTGTGACATACAGCAAATTTTATTTAAATTATCTTCAAACAAGACATGACACAAACTCTGTATTCATTCCGCGAGAGTCGTGACATTCCATTCATTTCTCATCAGTGTCCCTTCAGGCACAGACTGACTGATTCATTCAAGCTTAATTATATACAATGAGCAATTATATTCTATAAAACTGTGTCTGGGCCCTACCCTGATCTGGATTATCTTAAAATAATAGTTGAGTAACTTGGAATTCAGTAAGGCCATTTACCGTGTTGTATTATGCTATGTGTTTAAATGAGTTTAAGGAACGCAAGTAAATGGACATTTTTTCTTTTATAAATGATCAAAGCAGCCAAGCACTCAGGAGTTTATTTAATGATCTAATCCGTTTAGAGCTGAATATGACCTTAAGACAGAAGTGTCTCAGATGAGCTGTGACCCTTGCCATTTAAGAGTTTTAAATTAAACATCTGAGTAAACAATTTATTCTTTGCTGATGAAGGGGTATGCAACACAAGTTTGGACTTGAACCGTCTTCATTCAACTGTACATTCACCTATATTTCTCTTAAGTGACTCAGGTCCCCCTGGCACGGTGCAATTTCACATTTCCCAAAATCCACAGAGGATTTCGGTAATAGTCATCCGTTACCACGATTTACAGTGCATTACAAGCCTTAAAAGATATTTGATCTTTTCAACTCCTACCGGTGCTCAAAAACGTTGCCTCTCAAACATTTGAAGTCCTGACATGCTGATAGATCATTATAGAAGAAACAGACAGAGAATTCTCCCATTCATTGAGCGTTGATGGCCTACAAATTGCCTGACTGAACATGTCAATATTTAAAAAAACATCTCCGGAGCGCTTATATCGCTAGGATGTTATTCCAGATTTCCAACACGTCATAAACCTGTTGTTCCTTCTGTATACGCTGTGACTGCCAAGTCATCCGACAGAAAAAATAAAAGCGCATTCCTCATGCTGTGTTAAAAGCTGAATCTTCGGTTTATGAAACTCTCCAGTGAACAGTAACATGACATTCAGCATGTCAATATCTTCGATACGTTTGTTTTTTCATTCGCTTTGGGAAAACGCCAACATCGAACAAATGCTCTTTGTCAGTGTTTGTGACATGGTATGTTTTTGTTTCCTTCGGCTGGGTGACTGACAACCAGCATGTTTCCATGTGAAAAAATAACACATCGGTGACGCAAATGGAATTATTCTGCAGTCAAATCAACTGCCATAACAGTTTTCAGTAACAGTGGTATTTAATGTACAATCTTAAAAATAAAGGTGCCTCACAAGGCCATAGAAGAACCTTATTGTCTAAATGGTTCCGTAAACATCTGAAGAACCTTTACGTTTCACAAAAGGTTCTTTATGGGCAAAAAAACGTATTCGGATTGTAAAAAGGTAAAAATGAGACGGTTCTTTAAAAACCTTTGACTAAATGGTTCTTTGGCGAACCAAGAATGGTTCTTCTTAGGCATCGCTTTGAACAACCTTTTAAGAAACTTTATTTTTAAGAGTGTATGTCTAAATATTTGTGTCTGAAACGCATATTAAAAAACCTTCTAAAGTATCAGATTTCAGTGATTACCACGATGGACGACTTTTAACTGAACTTGTGCCTGTTCCAAAAACTTTTATGCACTCGAAAGCAACTGTGACTAATAGAATGATTGCAGACCACGAGCCAAACATGCTTTAATGTCAAATCACCTTCCATCAAACCTTCTCTCATTGCGCCCATAGAGACTGTCGTTATTTTCCGCAGCCACAATAATCACAAAAACCTGTTACTCAGAATTCATCTATTGTGCATCCATCAAGGCTTTTTTTCTAAATAAAAGAGGCAGTTGCTTGGGAAAGATTGTTTTATTTTACTTGAAATGTATAATTACTCTTGTTTTGTTGGTTTAGTGAATCTGCAACATTGGCCCTGCAGCAGGGGCGGCTGTGCGTTCCAGTGGCCTTATCTGATCCAGACCACTTTGGGAAGACACCTGTAGAATTTTTAAAGATAAATTACCATCTAAGTAACCATAAAAGAAGATTTATAGTCATGGTGCGGGAGTCCTGACAGCTGGACACTTTACAGCCATGCTCCTCAACTATTGGGAATGTTATTACTACTAACCCAAATAACTACAATGCTAACTCATTCATCATATGAAAAATACAAAATTGCAAATTCAATATGGCCTGGTCATCTTTTTTAGTCAAAAAGTGCTTAAGGATATAGATCACATCAGGCCCATTAGTATTGTGCCCAAGGACTTAAGAACGTTGATCCATGCTGTCAAGTGATGTCTTTCAGTTGCTTACCTGCTGGCCAAGGTTAAAAGGTAGTTTATTTGACACCTAATGTGTTGACAGGTGTCAAGGTAGGGTGCCTCTCCCTTTGTAAAGGGGAGATGGGCTAAGGGGATGGGGGGTGTCTCCATTGCCCCTGGGGTCTTCCTGTGGTGGCGTATGTTTCCAGTGAAATCCCTAAAGGTGAGGGGGCTTTAAATAGAGGCTTTAACCTGCCCAAACGGCTCCCTGGTGTGCACAATTAAGCCTTTGTATATCTCTCTGTTTGTTTTCTTGTTTTCATGTTGATGCATTGTTTGTTTTGGCGTTACGTTATGTTCTTACGACGACGGCTTCACGTGGATCTATGATTCGGAAGTTTTGCACTATTGTTGCCTCTAATCTTGAAACTATGCATTACTGCAATGGGATAACATGCCTGTTAGATTTTGATTACTAAACGCCTCAATCTGATGTTTGCATATATATTTAAAAGTATATGTATTTTCCATTCTCTCTCTATTTTGCAGTGTAATGTAAATAACTTCCTCTGGATGGCTCCGCTAAAGTTGATGGAATGATTTTCATGTCAGTAAATATATGACTTTGAAAACCATCCTCGCTGATGATTGACTTCAAATTTGTTTCATCCTACAAAACTGACAAAAGTTGACATTGCACATACCTTAAAGAAAGAGATGAAAGAAGAGACATTATGCGCAGGAGGAATGCAGTTAGGCTGCATCTCGTGTCCATCATCTACTATTGACATAAGGTACATGTCACTCACACTCCTACCTGCTCCCAGAACAGCCGCAGGGCAATGCTTGCCCAATACTGGCAGCAATATCACATCCAAGGATTCGGTGGAAGGTGCCCACAAATAAAGGCGTAAGAGACGACAACAAGCTATTATTCCAGAAAAATATTGTTAATGTAAATAAGCAGAGGGTTTGGAAAGGCGAGTGTCCATGTGTGTCGATAAACAAATGTCCAGCTCACAGGGTATGATTTGAGAGCTCTCCGCGACTCCAAATAGTGGTCTATTGTGTTTTCCCGGAAAAAAAAAACTAAAGCCAAAAGATCCCTGATGCCAGTTTTATAAAGCACACAGACTTCCTTATTAAAGTAATTAATCTGCATGTATGTACCAGGAGCACTGTAGTGCCTCAAAAGGGAGGAACTCTTAAGAGGGCACCAGTGTCTTATGAACCGTGAGGGTACCACCGGTTTCTTTAGTACACTGTGACCACCATCCCTTAAAAAGATATAAGGGTATGTTTTACAAGTTAACGTGTTAGCAAGCTGTTTATATAAAGTTATGCTCTGTGTTTGATGTAACTTTGCCCAAGGGCATAGTAGTAGTAGATATGTAGTCAGCTTTTATACAATTATTTATGTTTTATTCCCGGGGACATCTTGCTGCTGGGGCGGTGTACCACTAACTAAACTCAATCTCTTATGCATGTTTTCACCTGTATGAGAGCTATGTGAAAAATGCCATATCTCACTATATCACTAAGCAAGACATACACCGGTGTTTCTAAAGACCTTGAGCACATATTTCAACGAGACAGACACATCCCATTCACAACCTCATCAAAAGTGTCAATCTATTGATCTAAATTTGGTTACGTTGAAAGCCATTCAATGGGAATTTGTAACAATTTTACGAGGTGGCTTATTCGTATGAATTTGCAAGTTGTGTGTACAAAAACATACGATTACTAGAAAAAAAGCAATACTGAAGCTCCACCCCTCACCCTAACATCACTGGCGCCAAAAACAAATCCTGCATAAATGTGCGAATTAGACTGTACGAACTCATACGATTTAGCCTCAGTTAGCCATCCTTGAAAAGGAAATTGCAGTGAATTTAAAGCTGCAATTCGTATTTTGGGAGGGCTTAAAATAAGTTAAAAATCTGTTGAGAAGTACACAATTAATCATTGTTAAAGTGGTTATAACAATGATTTATATTGTGAGCTGTCCAGGTTGGATTCTGCCAGGAAAACGCAGTTGTTTTTCAACACATATAGTCACAGAAATACTTGTATCTTACAATTTTAAATTTCAAGCATAGAGGGCAATAGAGATGCAAAAGTTATTAATGTTTAGCTGAATATCAAATTAATAGCCTATCAACAATAATGAGTCATCATTTAAATAGTGATATTTGTTAATATCATGTGAATTTAATATTTTATAGGGAGGTTCAGAAATCATACTGGAAACCTTGAGGGTCTGAGCCAGTATGGAAATACTGATTGTTTCCCTGACACTATCCGGTATCATTCCAATGGATGAAATCTCACTTGATTTATTAACGAACCAGACACATGACCCTATCACCCACTATATGTTTGATGGTAGTAAAAGCAACCATGTTTTATCTTATCGGGATTTAAAGCGACCATGGGTGAGGGCGTCAATTTCGGTATAGGGAATATCCAGAACACTAAATTGTCCCTAACAATAATTTCGACCAAACAATTAATCTACACATATATATACCTGTGATGTCCGTCTATTTCTTGTGTTTTTTTACTTAATACTTATTTTATCTACATTTATTAATCCAGGAATCATGTAATTGAAATAAATACAAAATTTACAACCGTGTTCTGGACAAATAGAGCAGACAAAGCTTTTGCTTTTATGCATGCAGAATATTTTGTCATTACACAGCTCTGGACTTCATACATACGTTTTTTCTGATGTTTGTACTGTTTTTAGACAAGAAACTAATGTGATTTAGTTGATGGATGACGTCAGCTAAGGGGCGGGGCTTATATTTATGAAGGCTCTTTAAGAGGATTCGATTTATTTAAAGCTGCACTATGTAGGATTGGCGTCTTTGTCGCCATCTCAGTTTGTAGTTGCTACTGCAGGTGATGTGCTGAGGTTGTCCGTGATAATTCGCTCCACATGAAATACAGATGTAGGGAGGTCATTTCTAAATCCCAGGAGGTCCCAGATAATAGTAATCCAGGGTTTAAATTACACTTATCATAATGACATAAAGAGAGAAAGTACAACCGATGAAACTGTACTCGTCTGTATTAGCACAACAAGGGAGCTGCGGTTTTTGTGTTATCTATTGAAATATTGAAATGTCTTACCTGTTCAGAAGAAATAAAGTCATGCCTGCCATTTTAAATCCTTTCAGATCACAGAGTTCACGCCACCTTTGAAATGCCTTGCCATTATTATTTTTTAAAGTCCAATTACTTTCACTTTTTCTTTGTAAACTGTCATAGTTCGTGCTTTCTTGTTTTAAACAACTAATGAATCCTCAGATGTCAACGCTGCTTGCCGTTTAAAAGTAAAAGTACTAAACGTTGCCATAGATAACGTTGCCATATAGAAGTTGTGTTAAATCCTACCCAACGGTTGTGAATACACGCTGCAAATCGCCTGTCAATCGCAGCATCCACGTGCTGGCTGACAGCCGGATCCTCTTCGTTTTGTGTACGAATGTGACGAAATGACGCATAGACGAAGAACACCAAATATGGATCTCCGGGAAAGACGACCCGACACGGCAAATTACAAACCATTATTACAAGCTTTCCGTGGTGAATCCCGCAAGGGTAGTGACACCGTTTTAAACACCGTTCTTTCATGTAGGCCTACTTGCTCAATAATTGGTTTTAGCTTTTTTTACTCAAAATAACTTACGGACTGCCACTTTAAAGGAATCGATTTCAACCTTTGGAATCGACTATCGATTCTCAACGCCTTGGAATCGACTGGTAACAAAACAATTATCAAAAATTGCACTTATGCTTTTTGTTGTCCATGTTGTTCCAATGCTTCCATTATTAATCTCATATATAAGTCGGTTTGGAAAAAAGCGTTTGCTAAATGACTAAATGTAAATGAAGTTTATTGACCAAAAATACGGGACAAGTTGCGTCACATATTGATTCAGGAACAGTGTTCTTCTCAATTTATGACAATCCCCTTATAACCGGATGAGTTGCAAACTTAAACGTTACTCCGTACTTGTTTACATCTATGAGGATAACCACATATAACTTTATTATAATGAATAATTATATATAATGACTATTATACTGCTTCTTTTTAATTAGCATCTTTTCAAAGTTATAATCCAATAAAACACGTTTATGTTATTTGTTGTCCTTTCCATTAAAGTTATGGGGAGGATGCACTGTTATAGAGGTCTATTAATCATATACAGTGGTTTTATAAATGTAGGCAAAAATATGTGTAAAAGTAGGTTTTAGCCAGACTGTAGATGCTGTTGAACATACAGTAGTTAATACTGAGCGGCTCATTGTATATTCTGGTGTATTTCTAAGGAAAGTGATCTTGTTGTGGCCAGCAATATACAGTGTATTGTAATGAGAGTGACAACAATGAAGAACAGTGTAGAAAACTAGAAAGTATTGTCAAAATATTATGTTGTTTAAATAAGTCAAGTAAACGACGCTAAACTTGCACAATGCGGCTCTGCAGACCAATCTTATGTCCCCACCAAAGTCAAAATCAAACTTACGGCCTTGACCATAGGAATGAAGCCAACGGTGTGAAGCACCTGCATGCCAGCAGCATAGAGCTCTCTAGTGGCTGCTTGCAGTAATTACACGGTGGCTGAGCAGAATAGATGCTCAACCTTTCACAAAAATGGATGTGAATAAAAGTAAATAAACATTACAACTCGTTTATCTGTATTATATAAAATATACCATAATTATTAACATGTGAGAACAGATATTTAATCAAATGAGAGTTAGGCCTATTGTAGCCTAATGTTTTAATGTCAAAATGGAAGGAACAATCAATGGTTTTGTGTAATATCAAATTGATGCCTTTTGTATTAGGTGCATGCATGCAATTAATATGTAAACAATTAAGTAAATAACAGAGCTAAACATGCTTTATTTACCGTCATGGTTGAAAATATGATGCTCTTGCACTGAAACGATAAAGCATTGCCCGACTTTGGGAAATAAAGCTGGTTATGGTGTGGAAAAAGTGGGGTGATAACCAGCCCCACACCTTTTAATCAAAGCTGTTTTCCCCAGGGTGCAATTTTCACCTTTTTTGTTCTAAGTCAAAGTGATAAGGAACAACGCAGCAGCCACAAATAGCAATCATCTTATTGAAGAAGATTCATGTCTGCCTACCCTTGGCGATTTAAAGGTTTAAAATTTATAAGCGCGCATTTTATCAAAGGGCGCAGATGCAAGTTAATTGCAATTTCATGTATACAGGGACGCTTCTGCGGGGCTATTAACAGATAATGGAATAAAATACAGGTATTGTATTACATTTGTGTGTATGATGATGTCACAAGGGACCGCGTGTAAGCTCAGGTAAGTAGCTACACAACAAAACTGGCGCGCGCCTTCCCGCCATCTCAGAGGATGCGGTAAACACTTTAGTTGTTTAGTTAGACGATTTTTTTCAATAATAAATCTAGTTTATGTTAGAAACACTTTAGTTTATTGAAATTATAGCATTAGGCTATCCTTTAACATATTACAATAATCGTTCAAATCCCAAAAAAAACTTAAAATAGTTTCATATGATTGAAACAATTTTACTAAAAAGTTTTGCCTTATAATCATGACACAAATTTTAATTTTCATGTGTTTAAAACAGTTTCAAACCACATAAATCAGATTTTAAGGTAACGAAAAAGTAAATGAAATAAAAAAGGAACATAAAAATATTTGTGTGGAACAATATAAATAATTAGAAAATAGTTTTTTTCACATCTAATTAATTTAATAAAAATGATAATCAGTTATGGCTGGCTATTAACGGAAAATGTATAGGCTAATGAAAGACTTGACGTTCTCCAAACGTCATTCGTCAACTGATAATTAACTATTAAGTTTAAATGTTATATAATTATATATTTTCATAACGCATATCATAGTTCAATTTCATCTGTTAATTGGCATAATAAGAAAATTGTTCTTTTATTGACTCTATTATTGAGACCCGACCGAGTCTGGTGTTTTCTTCAGACCTGCTCTGCCCTTTGACAAGAATGAAAACATTTCTGAGGGTCTCCCAGGTGGTAGTTAAATGCTCTGGGAACCTCCTGACATCACTTCAGGGGGCTGACCTGTGCTTATCTTACTGGCTAGGCAGGTATTGCCCAAACATGTCAAACAGTCAGGGAACCAGTGATCCTAACATCCGCACTATACCAGCAAAAAGAGCCAGACTCTTAATGGGGAAGTGCTGGTGTCTAATATGAGGGCACCACGGGGCAAACGTCTCAATCTGTCAATCAGCCGGCCTTTCTGCTCTTATTTGTCATGAGAAACACCAGCAATCAGTGTCTCATTACACGCAACAGTGAAAGTTGTGCGGTGTGTGACCTTATAGGCGGCGCGAGGAACAAGGTCAGCTGTTGGTCAAAACAATAAAGGTACATCGACGGAATAATTCATTTTAATGTTAGAAGATTTATGTCTATATATAGACAGCCTTTCTGATATAACATCACAACTAGAGCGAGAGTGAACGAACTCTCTGCTGTAAATCAAACAATACAAATTCAAGTGCTTTCCATTGCGATAGCATTATAAACCTTCAGTTTTGTTTACAATTATAATCATTGCGAAATGTCTGAATTGTTTTGGGCCTTATTCCAATAGGATTTAATGGTGTGCTGTTTCTCATTCACAGATAAAATCTAACCAACAAACACAACACATTACCATCATGGACCCAATAAAGACAACTGAAGAGTTCATTTGCAAAAACAGATAAATCATGTTTTTTTATTGTGCCTTCCGATTAATATAAAGCAAAACGCAGTTTGGTTGTTTCAATTAAGTTACTAAATAACACAATAAAAAACTTCAGTTTTTGTATACGAACTCCTCAATCATAGATTTTTAAAACTCCACAATTCCTATTAGAAATAATACGTCTATTAGAAATTCAGAAAAGGTTTCTATTGTCTTTTTCAATAGCGGTGTTGTTTTAATGACAACATTTCCACATTTGCTTCAATAAAATAAATGACGTGTTAAAATACACTTTACACATGTCTTTGGCAATGATCCAATGCATGCTTTCTGCTTCATTAGCTACAGGCTCTCAAAGAAACTTATGACAATTCATTTTTTTAATTGAATTGTTAACTACCCTAAAAACACCAAAGGATGTTTTTACCTTGAGTCCTTGCGCCCACTAGGGACAACATATGGTATGTCCTGTTGCCATCCAGGGCACAAGGTGGTGTCAGTTGAAAACACTTATCGAATGTCGGATTTGTCAAATATTTTGGGGATTTGGGATATATATTTTTTAAATGAACAACTGCAATATACAGGAAAACTCGCATTAAATGAAACAGATGGACTAAGCATTCCCCTGTTTGATCATTTTTAAACTTTCCTATAGGTTTTGTTTAAACATTTTCTTTTACAAGAACTGAAAAAAAAAACTGTCTCTCGAAAGCAATTTATAGCTTGTTTTTTCCAGGAACACATTTCACCAAAGGCACTGATTCAAAAATTAACATATGGCAGAACATTTAGATTATATAAAAAATATTGAAAAATAAACAAACAAAAGAATAATATGGGCACACTGCTTTTACAATGGAAAAATCATAATTGCAGTAATCACAGGTAGTGTGGCAAAAATACAATGCTTCTGCCAAGTGTAGAGGTTGTGTGAACCAACATTTCAGTGTGCAAGGTGTAAAAACCAAGCATGTTGATAATGAATGAAGTTTCAGAGGCCCATCATCTCTCCTACAAGTAAAGCCACTGATATAAAAGTGCAAGTGCATCTATAAAGATCCCAGAGCTTTATGCTACAAGTGCTTCTGGCTCCAAAATAACAGCTGATTTTGCTTATAAAAATAGAACCTGTTTGACTGCAGTTTCATGGACAGAAAAAGAAATGCAAAAAAAATGAAGTGACCACTACATGTATAACGTCCAAAAATGCGAATGCATAAGTTCCACAGTCATCACAAAAAAAATCTAAAAAAACTGTACAGAAATTTGTCTCGCCAGAAAAAATATGAATGCAGCTAGTCTAAATCAGCACTGCAAGATCACTGCTTGCCATCAGCTGGCATTTAAAAAGGCACCAAAGAGCTGGAAGGAGTCTGGGTTAACTGTATGGTCAGCTGGGAGACATCTCTGTGGCGATGACAGATGGAAGGTGGAATGAGGAACATGAGTCTCTACGATGTATAAGTTTAAAGATTAACTCTTCTTTCTCCAGGCTGAGCTTCTGGCTCTGCAAAGATTGTTTCTCCAGCGCCTCCTGCAGGTCATTCTGCTCCTTCGACAGCTGCCTGCAAAAACAAAGAGCATGGCATACATTTTTATTATATTAGTTATATGTATATCATATAAACATTAATGTTTTTTCAGTGGCACGATGTCAACTTATTTTTAATGCAGTTTCAACAAACGGGGATCAGAACTTTCAAGCTTTATAATGTAATCAAGAGCAAGTGCAGGCTAATAAAATAAATCACTACATGCATACATACAGCTCTGGGTGAAATAGATCAAAAATTTTAATATCATGAGAAAAGTTGCTTTTTAAACCAATGAATCACACTAAGAATTTATAAGAAATATAAGGCTCAAATTAACATTTGGTCTCAAATCAGAAAATATAACTACTTGTAAACTGGTCTTATTTGCAAGTGAATGACAGAAATGTATTTCATTTGTTATTAATATACATTTTAGGTAAACTAAGAAGAAGGATATCTTCTCAACATCATAAGCAAAACTCAACTACCTTGTACCTGCAGGTGGCAGTACATACATATTTTTGTATTAAAAGGACACCTCACCCAAAAATGGAAATTCTGTCTCTATTTACTCACTCTTGATTTGTTCCAAGGCTGTATTAAAGTATTTGTTCTGTTGAACACAAAAGAAGATATTTCAAAGAATATGGGAAACTAAACAGTTCTGGGGCACTATTGACTACCCTTGTAGTTTTTCAAGTCAATAGTGCACCAGAATTGTTCAGTTACAGACATTCTTCAAAAAAAAAGGGGGTGAGTAAATGACAGGATTTTCTTTTTGGGTGAACCCTCCCTTTTCAAGGTTTAATCTAGTACTGACAGGAGGGGAACTGACAAACACCTGGTTAAATTTTAAATGTTGGGGGAAAAAATAAGATCTAGAAGAAGAAAAATATATTAAGAGGCCTTCCACACAGAGACGCATTTAGCTGTATACGTAAAGATTTTGTATCTTTTCGGCAATTCGTCCACACGGATCTTGCGTTTTGGGAGCATGAAACCAGCATTTTTTGAATAGTGGATAAATCTGAAAATGCCACTATCTGTATATTTTTTGAAACGATGATGTCATCACCCCAGCACGTAAAGTTATGCGCATGCTCCAAACCATCTTCTCTGATTTTAGTGCATCTCTGTGGCAGAATTATAGCGCCACATACTGATTTGACTGTATACTACATCGTTTTGTGTTGTTTAGTGTATATGCAGATATTTCTTGAAATGACGCAGTGAAGAGGAAAAAAAAAAGATTTGATTGGGAAAGCTCTGGCTTCGTGTGGATGTGGCCTAAATCTGTTTAAGAACATCAACCTGTTTAAAAAATATTTTTTTCTGGGTTATTAAAAACAAGAAGTACAACATAATAAACCAATATTTTACCGTGACATATTTTAATGTATGACATATCGCTTTATTGCTCCCTGAACTCTCTTAGCAGAAGCTTTTATCCAAAGCGACTTAATGACTAAATGTAAACGTAAACATGTATTTCGATACTAATAGACTATAACATGGTAACAGATCTACACAAGCGTAGTAAAGCCAGCCATACTGTATGAGGCTTTGATAGTTGTCTATCCGGACTCTGAAGTCCTCATTCTGTTGTAAAGCATGCAGAAGTTGGTCCTCCAACGCAAGATTCTTCTCAACCTGATAATCACAACACAACAAAAAGAAAGACATTACACAAACTCTTAACATAACTTTTATAACAATCAGTACATCAGAACCCCTTTAATGTTGCAGCTGGTCAATCGGGCATTTCTTTGCAAACCAAGCTGCCACATGCAAATAAACAACATGAATAATCAAATAACGTGCACCTGCTCTCATTTTTGAGCAATCCTTTTCTAGAAATAAATAAGAATGAATGAACCACTGCTATAAAGATGTACATTTCAATTTAAAATTATAATGCTGGGTCTGTTTGTTTAATAATCTAGTAATATGAGGGGGGGAAATATTTTAATTTCCATTTTAATTGAACAATTTTAAATTTCATTTTAATTAACCTTCACATTTTTATTTAATAATTTTAATTTGCAGATGACTTTTGTCCCTCCCTACTGACAAGTCACAGTAAAGTATTAAGGTTAAAATTAAGGATTTATTTATAAAAAAAAGCAAAATTAAGGTTCACGAAAATAGTGTCAGTGTTCCTATAAAAAGTTAAATAAATGATTGTACCAGCTCTTCCATCTGTAGCAGCTTGTTTCCCTGGTCCTGTAAACGCTCACGCTTCATTTCAATGACAAACAGCAGGCTCTCCTGCTCCTGCTCCCAGAATACACCAGGACTGCCATGGGTCTGAGACAAACAATAGATGCAACTAAATCAACTGTGTATTTTGATAACAGATCTCTATTCCCTCAACGACAAACCTCAATATTTCTCTGAAGGTCTCTTCTGAGCATGGACTCCTCGGCTCTACGCTTCAACTCATTGAAAAGATGCAGCTCTGACGTCAGGCTTTCAATCTGGTCCTGAGTTCATAGAAAGTTCAGCTTTTAATTCTTCGTAAGTCAAAACTGAATGCCATTGTTATAAATACAAACATGCATTACCTTCAAAGCATTCAGAGCTGCTGCATGCGATTCATTTAAAACATTCTTCTCCCCGTCATGTAATTGCTGTAACTCTGTAAAGAAAGCAACGTTTCCCTTATTTTAGACCGTATAAATGAGGGGATGTGCATAAATAGGTCCTAGATTGACATGTAGGCTTGGCAGACGCCTCGAATCGAAAGACACAAATACATTCGCATACAAAAACAGGAACTAAGCGGCAGCTGTTGTTAGTCAGTATTAGAAGACTTCAACGCTCTGACCTTCTGTTTCTCTCTGATGCTGCTCTCTGGTGCTTCTCATCTGTTTCTCATGAAGATCGTGTAGATCAGCGGTTATCTCGGTCTTCACCTGTTCACACGAGACATAAATGTTCAATGTGACATATCGCATGACAAAATAATAATGGCAGGTTCATGTATTGGTGTAAAAGACATAACTGAATGTTTACAATTGGGGTCCGTTTAGCAGGTATATGGTATTATTTAATAATCATATATTTTATACAAAGGAACCACACATACCACACAAAAAACTAACACACTATCCTTTGTTCTCCCTTGTTAAAACAAGCAATGTTCGGCTGTGTTTGAACACACAAAACCAGCCCTCTTTAGAAGCCAATAAATACAATCCCTCCCCGCAAACAGGTTTAGCTTTGTCGGCAATGGGTTAACACCTGGTAAAGATGTACCAAAACATGATTCTCCAGCCCTTTACAGACATCACAACAAACATTCATAGAATCGGCCATGTTCCCAATTATGCGGTAATGGAAAAGCACGACTTGTTTATTACCGCCGGCTGTTTCGTAATATAAAGCTGCTGACATAAACGGGGATCAGAATACTAATCTTGAATGGATTTAAACGTGAAGCTACATGTACTTGTGAGTGAAGTGTTCCATTCATTCACGAAAAACCCCAGGTGGCATTTCAATGCAGAGAGGCTTTGAACTCAAAGGGTTCTCTACCTTCTCGGTAATGCTGTAGACCAAAGTGCAAATATCTCCAGGATGATCCTTGAGGAGCTGATCTCTCTCCTGGTCTCCTGAAGCTGTCAAAATGGCATGAAGTATCTTTAGCTGCCACTCGTACGCCTTCAATTGATTCTCCAAGTCAGAATGCTCTTCCTCAGATGAGAGTACAGCTTATGGAGAACAACAGAAAACATTATGTGAAAACAAAGCTCAGGGTTGCCTAGAGCTACCCACACTGATCTCAAATAAACCATGTGATGAGCTAAGATCAACACAACTTTACAATGGAATCATGGGACATTGAATTGCATTTATTAATATATAATAAATCCAGCTCAAAGTTAAGATAAAAAAGCTGCTAACATTCAGACTTCCCCTGAAACATATGGTGTTTATATGATTGTTTCAGAGGTAGATTTGTTCATAACAATGACTTTGGACAGTCATGCTTTACTCATTCTGATCTTTCTTCCAAATAATATCGTCCCCCATGCGACATGACATGATTCAGAGAAATCACTCACCACTCCCATCTTGAAGGTTGATGATCTCCTTTGCTTGCTTTACGCCTTCTATCGCTTTATTTTTCTTCTGAATAAAGAAGAATAATAAGCATTTCAGCACTGAAACCAATGCTAGGTGACACAAGACCACTGTTCCAAAAACAAAGTGTGTAACTTAACAGAAGTGATATAAAAATTCCCATTGGTTACATTCCAAATCTGTCTTACATTACCAGTAAAACATGCACTTAACATTGCACAACCATGACATCATCTTGAAATCACGTACTGTACAGTAATGCCGTGCACTTTTTCTTGATAAGTAGCTGTAAGCAAGTGCAAGTTTCTTGGTTTCCTTTCCATTTTACATCCCGTAACCAAAAAAAAATTATAAAACAGACAAATAGACAAAAAGTCCCATTAAAATCACATACTTAGTCCTAAACCCAAGTAGAAAATGTAACTACTTCCATTTATGGCATTCCAGAATAGTTTTTTAACCCATTTTTCTTCAACAAGCATTGAAACGTCAATACCTTTCAGTGGTTTTATTAATTCACGAGTAAAGAATGTAGCATTGCAGTGTGAATGGTTCAAGATTTCAAAACGTCAGGGCTGTATAGAGGTGACTTATTGTTTTGAAACGTATGTGCCAAATGCTTCAAATAAGCCCATAGCTTTCCAAACAGCATCAAACCGCTCGGTGCACAGGGTCTCTTCTTTGAGAGCAAAACAAAGTCATATTCTTTTGTTTGCTGTCAAGTTTGAGGATCACCAATTCATAATTTAATTAAAGTCAACGCCCTTGAGCAAGAGTAACAAAAGACACTCAAACCAAGTCAAATCCCCTTCATTATTCTCTATCCTGCTTTATGACTGTTGGAAGTCAAGTCATTTTTCTTTTCAACAATCTTTTACGACATGTAAACAATGTAAAAAGACTGTTAGACAGTAAGTACAGTAAAGGCATTAGGGTGTAACCTATGAACAAACCAAAGCTGTTATCTGTGGACCCAAATCATGAAAAATCCTGAAGGAGGCAGTGGTATTCAATGTAGTCACAAGACTTTTCTGACTGGGTTGTGGCAGGAAAAATAAATGTGCATGACAGTGCATAGAAAGAGAAATGGCAATATAGTTCAAAATTCTAAAGAGGAAGACATTTTTTTTCATATTTCATTGTGAAAAAGCTGTGCGACCAAAGAAACTCAATGCATAGTGCAAATTTAATAAACATAAACAAATGAGGCACATGACGACATGGATAGGTTGCATAATCCTTCATCCAAAACACTTAGTCACGTTTGATTTAAAGGGATAGTTCAAGCAAAAATACGAATTCTGACATCAATATTCACCTACATGTTTTTGAAAATCTGTATGACCCTTTTATCTGTGAAACACAAAAGAAGAGATTTCGAGAAATATCTGTTGTTTTGGGGCCTTACAACGGAACTCAATGGAGACCTAAGTTTTTTGGTCACCGGTGTTCTTCTGAACATCTTATTTCGTGTTGTGCAGTTGAAATAAAGTCAAAAACATGATGAGAGAATTCAATTCAATCGAGTTTTGTGTGAACTATCCCTTTAAGCAGATTTGTTTACTTTTGCATGAGCATTTGGTCAAGGTTGCCCTCACAGTGCCCGATACTGTAGCAAAAGACACAAAGAGAAAACACTCATCTTAGTATTTAAAGATACCAACAGCATTTGATGTCGTTTTGCAAACCGAGGCTAAATCTAAGACGCTTAAATTCCTTTTTGTCAGAGTTTTGTAGGTCACTGAGCAGGGTCACTTCCAAAATTGAATCATGAACAAAGATCCCAAGCCATTGACTGCTTTCATAACATAATTCAGTTTTAATCAACAACACCACTTTCATGCTTTTGCCGACTGTCTGTGGCATGAAAGCAAATGTTCAGGAACTTTAATGAACCCTAGACTTTACTACACTTCGCAGTCCTGTGGTTATGTGCTTTTGATGCAGACTCCAACACTTACTGCTAAGCTTTCTCTGTTTAGTCTTTCACACGTCTCCAGTTGTCCATGTCAAGTATACTGACACATGTGTGATCAACAGGACCAAATGAACTCTGTCTGCTGTAGGACTGTTTATAGGTCACATTAAAACTTGCAGTGAAATCACATTCAAGCACAAATCCTGCAGCAATCTGGGCTAATGAAAGCTTGACCCTGAGATAGATGACACATGAATGCATTCATTTCTCGTGCGCATTTAAACAACGTACTCTTCAAACGTAAAAGTGTCTCATAAGTTCTTCTAAGGCAGATGCGGAAACATTTTAAGCAAACACAAAATAATGACATTAATATGCGACATATTTACATCTTTTATTTATCAAAGCCGATGTCATGAGGTTATTTCAAAGAACAGTAGATATCATCTTGTAAACCCGCATCTGTTTCCAATTAAACCTTTCACAAGTCGAGAAACTGCCATATTAAGAGGTTTCACATCGACTGGCGCATTAGAGAGGAAGTTACAAATGATTTCAAAAAATAAAAGTACAGTGACTTTAATAAGGAAGATAGAATTTACACGTGGTGCATTGATTCACATCGAGGCATTTATAACGCCTCTAAATGCGATCCCTATAAAGTCTCTATGCAACTTTGTCTTATTTGTGAACTAATAGAGACTAAGCAAACCGTACCTTTTTCCGGGAGACCTGGCCACAAACTTTGCTGTTGTGACAACCCATGCTCCTCTTACCCCCGTCTTCGGTAGTAACAGACCGCCGGACCGTTTTTGGCCGCCTCCACCCGTTCAAATATGAGCTCTCATTGATCTCTACTCTGGGGGAGAGGGGCGGGATCTTCAGAGTCACAACTGCGTTCCAAAAACGCATTCAGCATCTACAAAAACAATCGAAAGGCGGGCGAATCTCTGCACAGCTGCGCAAACTGCTGTACGCCGCAACTTCCTCGAATATACAGACGATGCGAACGACTTGTACGTTGCTGCTGCACGTTGTAAACAGATGACGACAAAAGACACAGAGAGAGAGAGAGAGAGAGAGAGAGAGAGAGAGAGACAAAAATACTTGACGCAATAATCATTTGATAAACATTTACTTTAATTTAAGTTTGCATGTCTTAAGGAAAGTATTTATCCAAACAAGAAACGTGCAATAACACAATAAACAATGATGTGCTAAGTGAAGGATATAATCTAAATAAAATAAAAAAAGTAAATATGAAAAATACTTTAAAATACAAACAACTGAAATATACGTTTTATTTAGTTGTCTTTATATAAAACACATAATGCAGAGGTAGTCAACGAAGAGGTTGAAATGCACATCTAAATCTCTCAATTCTACAAGAGAATCAGTTATAATCTTTTGTTTTGCTTAATTTTATTATTTTATGTACATTTATCCATAAATGGTACATTTTAAAATGTTAGCATTATGCAATACCTGTACATCATTTTCACATTATTATAATATAAAGTTTATTTTAAGTGCAAAATAACTGCTGGTGAAAGAAAGATCTTGAAAACTGGGTTGGATGCTCACAGGTCATAACAAACAGACTGCAGAACTGTTTTGTGTAGTAATAGATTATGAGTGGTCATATTGTCACCTTGGTTGCTTTAGAGGAATTCTGTTTAGAGAAACTGTCAAAACAGCAATGATCCAAAGCACAATCCTGAGGTATGTGGATGCACATGCTGAATGTAAACATAAGAGGCATTGTTTATAGTGGTCGGCAGTTTTGATTTCATCACCCATGTCATTACGATTACAAATCGGTTAAACATTGAGTGTGAATAGAATTTTGCATTTAAAGAAAGCAAGTGATATGTACACCATTGAATGCGAAATCTTCTGCAATTGCTCATCTATATATAAAACAATGTCATTATTGAGTTGACCAAACATCATATCTGTTGTAATCACATTCACTGCTGTATATGGTGTATACATTAGTGTGAGAGCTACAGTGTCTATTTTGGCCTCTTGTTTTGTGTATATATTAAGCACTAATGTGATACATAGGCTTTGGATCATCTGAGTAATTTGAAACTTTCATTTTAGTCAAAACTCCCTCTATTTATAGCAGGTCTGTAATCTGTCATAAAAATGATAGCGCAGTTGTTGCTCAGAAGCGTGCGTGGCGATGAACTTTCCATCGACAGGCAGCTGCAGAATCTCTGCGACTCAATGGTGGCAATAATAAAGTAACAAAAACACTGTATAACAGCATGGATGTGTGCCAAAGGCTTATCACATATGAGGTCAGGATTTTAAATTTACTCACATTAACATATAAATTAACATACTCACGCCACCTTATTTATCATACACTCTGTACAGTGTGAATAAAATTTAAATAAAACTGAGATTGGGTATTCAGAAAATTATTTGTCAGTAATTTTCTTTATATATTTGTTATGAATAAAAAATAAAAAAAAACAGTAAAATGTTTCTTTTTTTAATGAAAGTCACATTTGGCTTTAGTGTTATGGTGCGTAAATAATCATGTTGATGAAATAAATAAACAGAGTTCAGTGTTTAATGAGTTTTACACATTGTTTTTTTCCATAGTGTGTTGGGTGTAAATTCTGTCACGAGACATGCATGAAGTAGGCCAGTGTTAGAGAGTATGTGGTGTTATTAACACACTTCGCACCACACAGCTCTTAAAAACCAGACACAACCTCACAGACAGCCAGGAGATAACATTCTTTCCATTACTCCCCCCGTTCTGACCCCAGGCATTGTGTAAAGCCTCAAGGGCTCGGAAACTGGAGGTGCTTTCATGAGGGTTTCACAAGGCACTTTAAAAAGTTCTACTGACATTAAGGCATCTGGAACATCTACCAGGTTAGAATTAAGTGCAAAAAACTAAAAATAATATAAAATTGCACAGAGTGCATTTTATAAATGACCACACTGTAGACAGGAAAGATACTGCAATTGAATGTTTCACAAGTGATGATGGATCTTTGTTTAGCAGTCAGTAAAATTCATGAACATGGCTTGTCTTGCTCTGTGTGGAAGTCTGCCCTGGTTAGCATTCCACCTGGACATCTGGATTTAGGGCTGTGCAACACTTTAAAAAACAGCCTAAAAATCAGGAATGCAAACAATGTTGCTGGTATAAAATAACCTGACCTATGACCATATTAAGCTATATTGTGATAAGCGTAAATCAGATAAATTAATTTATGTACAGACCTTAACATAAACGCAGTGAACCTCCCACCAGGAAGATTGTTTGTACAATACAAGTATATGTGTGAGATTGCAGAGACACAGAATGCAGAACATCAGTGAATCATGACTTTTAGGAAAAAGCACAGAATTACAGATGCATTTGTGTATAAACCATTGACGGAAGAAACTACTAATACTACTAATTGAATGCTATCAGATGCACATCTGATACTAGCTGCTGATGTTTATCAGACGTTTTTTATCTAATTAAAACCATCATCATTGTGCCTAGACACAATTAAATCTCAATTTTTTTCTTTATTTTGGAAAAAATCACATAATGACAAATATATATCAAAACCACAAAATATTTGCTTATAAAATTTGTATTTTTCATGTTAGTTAATGCACTTACTAATCTGAACAAATACAACACTATAATTTGCTGCAGTTATGCAGCTAGTTGCCAGTAACTTACTGTAGATGTATATTTATCTAATTATTGGCAACAGTTTGTTCAAAGACAAATTAATATTAAACATTAACAAGTCTTTATCTGAACAGAAACAAAACGATAAAATAGCAGCCTCATGCAAAGCATTCTGGGAACCAGAAATCCACATGGACCTGTTTCTGCTTTTTTTTCTAATTTTGGTTCCCAGAATGCTTTGCATGAGGCTGTTATTTCATAGTTTATTCCTGTAAAGATAAAAACTTGTTAATGTTTAAGGATCATTTATCTTTTAACAAACTGTTGCCCCTAAATTAGATAAATGTAAATCTACAGTATATCACTGGAAAACTACTGCCATTAATACTGTAATTTCTACAGAAATTCTGTACTGTGAAGTGATAACTTGTTAAAAAAAACCTGATGTTCATCACAAACTTATTAGCAAGGATACACTCACAGCTTTGAATGGAGCGGCACGGTAAACAATATGTTTGTTGCTCAGGACAGCTCAGGACATATGAAGGCATGGTATATTTACCCACATGCCTGGCACTTCTCTTTCCACTGTCACGTTCATCTCAAGGAAATGAACAAATGTCATTTTTGGCCTAAAAGTGTTAGGAAGATAAAGAGATCCATGTAAGATATTATGTTTGTTCTTGTGACAGTCACAAGACACAAATCACAATTTTATGGCACCATCTATTTGTTAGGTATGTTCTCAAAAGTAGAAAGTACAACTGAGAATAAATGTACAATATGTGATATGCTCACGTGATATATATTTTACTGTCACTTAGAGAGAGTCCAGCTCCACTGATGTGCTTCCCTATGCACCTGCTTCTTCTATACATATCATGGTGAAGGAATTGGATAATTGGACAAATAAAAATATTTTAGATATGCAGGATCTCCCGGCTTTCCACAGTTTTCCCATGAAAACCGCACCTGACCAAAAGTAGAAATTAACAAATGTCGGGCCATACATATAAAAGAAACAATGTCAACTGTATCCACGTTTGTCACTTTTTGTCAGTTTAGAGTTGTTGGTGTTCAAGCCTTCTAAGAAAAAGCTGAAGTCGGCGAATAGAGCAATGAACACGGTGAGAATTTCAAAAAGTTTACCGTGCGGTTAGTCTACAACCAAAGAAGTATACATGCACAGAGGCAATAGAAGTGTGTTAAGGCTATTTAAATATGATCCTTTCCGCATTCCTGACATTGCACCTGATAACTCAAAGTACACGTTCAACCATGTTAACCATAACCAATACGTGTACAGGTAAAAGAGTAACATGATCAATTTGAAAACGTTAGTTTCTTCCATCTGTTTAGTTTCCCGAGGAACATGCCATGAAACTTTTACTAGAAAAGCTGCGTTTGTCTCCGCCAAGTGTAGTTTTTGAAAACTACAACTGTATCACTATAATACAGCCGACGAAAACAATAAGGAGCCCATTTCAAAATTTCACTTAATCAGCATTTTTTGATGTATTGAGGCCATTTCATTCCAGTGTCTGTTGAAATTTAACAAATTGACATGAAGTCATCCGAAAGCAATGTGAAAGACTGACAAGACACATAAAAACTGTGAAATAAATACAGGTAATCACTTATTAAATATATATAACTCAAAATAAACTTGGTCTCTTCATTTCTTATATGGTCAATCAAAATCATAGACATAACCCATGGGTCTGTCGTGATCAAAATGACAATGTGAAGTAATTCAAAAGAATAAAAAGACACACAGAACAGCTGTAAATTACTGAAACCAGTGTTTATTAAGAAAAATATTGATCTTGAAACATAACTGATCAAAAGAGACCTGTGTATGAATCATCAAGAGAACAAAATCTTGCGATCTGTAGTTAAAACTAGATTAAAATTTAAAATATACAAAGTACTTAAGGAGGTAGAAATAGAGATACCTAAATAAGTAAAACCCAGAGGTGACCACTTGAAAGAAAAACCGGGCATATTATTAAGCTTTGAAGTACAGTAAAGGCATTGCTTCTGATTTGGCTAAATTAATCTTATAACCAGTAAAGGTACCAAATCGACTGATCATCTTAACAGGTGGAGGAACAGATTTTTAATCAATCCATTTGATAAAATTCTCACTTAGACCAAATTTCTCCAAAACAAAGAAAAGATAGGACCATTAGACACGGTCAAATGCCTTTTCTGCATCCAAAGATAGCACTAGACCATCCATGAATTTCCCATTAATAACATTAAAAAGGCGTCTAATATTGTCAGATGGCTTTCCTCTTTGTAAAGTTAAAAGGCAATATGTCACTTATTTTGTATCTACTGTATTCTTTCTCTATCACCATCCAGAAGCCATGAACAGAGAACCTGCTACAGGACAGATATTCTTATATCTCTCTGTATGTTGTTGGTGTGTAATGAGAAGCTCATTTTAAGGCAACCCAGCTCTTTGTCAGAACTTCCTAAAACACCCTGTACTTTGTATTGGCCGTTGGTCAGCCAGCCGGGAAGTTCAACATTTGGTATGTAGAACTGCGATGATGGCAATGTGTAGTCACCCTAGAAAAGAAAAACAAATGTTATGGATTTATACTTTACACACAAAATACCTAAAAACATATTTCTGTGTTGAAACATGTAAACACAATTAAATCTTCACAAGAGATACCTTTCACCATAAAATATGAAACATGCATCAGGGGTGCCATAACGACACTTAATATTGTAATAAACTTTATGTTCCCAAAAGGGAACAACAGATGCCCAGGTGCAGCACACAAAACACTACGACTACCCTACAAACCATTACATACAAATATGTACAATAGTGACATCATTTTAACCTTTAGAATGAAGTGAATAAAAAACACACTAGAAAAATCTGTAAAAACAACCAGGAAGTCCACGTATACCAACCACATATTTGGGAAATTCTACGAAAAATAGATTTTCCTCCCAGATCAAAATTGCAATATTATTGAAGTCACGTTTAGTAAAGGTTTATAAGTCAGGACACACTCACAGCTTTAAATGGACAGTGGCACGGCAGACCATATGTATGCAGTGGTTCAGGACAGTCTTGACCTGGAGGGATGAGCTGATCGAGCAGTTCACAGACATTAGGATAATGACAACTTCCTAGATCCTCTATACATGGTATTTTTACCCACATGCCTGCAACTTCTCTTTTCAGTGTCAGGTTCACCTGAAATAAGGAAGTGGAACTTCATTCTCTGCCATTAGTTACAAAGTCCAGTATTCAGGTTTGTTTGCTACATGTTGGGACAAGTTTAAATCTGATTTGCGATCCTTTGCAAAGATTACATGTTTCCCACATTTGTAACGAACACTATTTATTAAATAAACATTTATTTTAAGCTGAAGTGCAGCTCACTCTAGGGCGTCAAGGCATACAAAAAAATGAACAACTTAATAATTTCTTACATTGTTATTATAATTGAATGTGCTCTGAATGACATTAAAGCACTATCAAATAAACAATTGACAAATTAAGACTAGATTTCTTTTATTAAATAATGATTCAATCGAATTCTTTTCGATTATAACATATATTTTCGCTTTCTATTCTCAATTCAAAAGATTGTCTGTTTTTTATAAATCAAAAAGGAGAAGTCATCAACACAGAACGTCTTTTTTTAAGATACAACAAGGAAATGTATGCTTCAAAGCTTGTCCCAAGAGGACAGATACATTTGTGATTGATGTGTATTATTGATATGAGAATAAAGACATGTTTTCTTGACTCACTGAGAGAGGAGAAGCCAGCTCAACAGATGTCGTGCCCGATGCATCTGCGGTTAAAAATCCTGGAATAGGAATCGGGTCTGGAGACGCGTTCAGAGTCTTCATATATGCGGCATCACCTGACTTACAATTTCCCCAAGAGAACCCCAGCACCTGCTCAATGACAAACAATAAAACAGAAAATCTGTTAATAGTGTCTATCTTAAATGTTATTAAGTTGCAAACTTTAAAATTCACACCTCACCTTGGTTTTTTTATTGAACCTGTTCATCCTCTGCAAGCTGCACGAGTCTTCCGGGAGAAAACAGCTGAAAGCGATCAGAGCCACAAGAACGCCGCACTTCATTTTGCACGAGATGTGTTTAAAAACAAACAGACAATGTGTGTGAAACTCGGCAGAGAAACATGTGATGTGATGGCACCTGGCAGTCAGAATGAGGAACGTATCCGAGAGCACAGAAGAAAATTACACATTTCATAAGTGTGCAGGAACTGTCCTATGTGAAGATCATGTGAGTGTGTTGTGGTATTTGAATATGTGTTCTCGTTCCGCATTTTGAAAAACTGGACTGCTTTATATAGTGTAACAGTGACCCCTAAAGGAAGGAGGACATTCTGAACAGCATCAGAACCGTGAAAAGACAAACAAGTTTGTTTTATTCATTTCTTGTTACACTTTTTGAAAGGGGTTGTTGACTTTTATGTGAAGTCTCCTCTTATGTATAAGACCATTGACTACAAGTCTATATTGCAGCACCCACATTGCTCGAAGGAGGCCGACTGAACACCTCGGGCATGGGGGGTATTCCAGAAAGCTGGTTATGTGACATACACGGGTAGTTATGACGACTTTTGACTCCTAAAACGGAGAAAACTTTAAGGGTATGTAAGTTACCATAGCAACTTATTCTCTGAAGATAACCTGCTCCGGAGCAGGTTATGTTCCAGGGTTAGTTCATTTTAAGGAAATGTTTCTAAACTTTAGGGGTTGTCTGCGCATGTGTGGGCGTGGAAGCACATATTACGTTTAATATATTATAATTTTTCAGCAATATTACAATTGCATTCTTATCTCACCCATGGCAATTCAGCATTCACAATTAATTGTATTATTTAACCTTTTAAAATGAAACAATCTTTATTCAAATAATGTAAACTGTTATTGTTAAACTGTATGTATTTATATTGAATACTGTATAGCCTATAGTTTGAATATACATCTCCAAATATCACTGAATGAATATGCACTCCTTACAATTTCAAACAGTTAAAGGATGTTAATAGTATTAGTACTGCAGAGCAATTGCATATCATTACTCTTGTACACTAGGCAATATTTGATGAATTTAATTGGGTCAAAGATAGTTGTGGCCTGATGGTTAGAGAGCAAGATTTAAAACCCAAAGATTGCAAGTTCGATGCCCAAGCTGGAAGGCTTTATTAGTTGAACCCCAATTGGATCACCAATGGCATACTGTTCACATATTTAAATTATTATTATAACTTGAAATCCTTTTCATAAAAATATATAAAAAACTTAGACTTGAGGTTTTTCATACTGACTGTATTCCTTTAAAATGTCTTTCTGATCCTCAGCCTCCTCCTACAGTTTAGTATTGAAAGGCCTTTAAATCACAATTAGCCTTTCAGGATAGGCCGTTTCCAGCTTTTTCAACATTTGGAAAGTCATGGCCTTGTAGCAAACAAAGTCAAACGAAACAAACAGAAAACAAATGTATGTGTATTTGCTACATGACATATTGGACATGTGACTGGGCGTTACATTTTAAACCTCTGTCACAGCAGACCTTCATCCTCTGGTGCAAATTAATTATCATACAAAGTGTGTTGTACTGAAAAGAATTACACACATTTTCCCAAAATGATGACCAATGTAGTAGTGTCTAGAATTAAAAAGAGTCTCCATTAAAATGAATACATCAGCAACTGTTGAAAAGTCAGTTTTCAGAAAACCAAATTAAGGTAGATTTTTTGAGGAACATACCGAGAACGAACAAAAAGAGGCTTAATACTGCCTTCAAAATGAGCAATGTTATCAAATAGAAAAACACATTTTGGTAAAGTACCGCGGTAGACATGTTAAAATAACAGTTACAAACATCTCAACAAATCTACAGTTAAGATAACCATGATGAGTTCATATTTTAAATATTTTAGTAAAAAGTAGTGCATATGTTTAAAATATTTATATATTTAATAAAATAATTAATTTATAGCATTTATAGTTTTATAAACACATACATTTAATAATTTAATTTTATGATCTTAAAAAAAAGCAAGTTATCAAACTTCCTAAAGCTAAGAATCACTCATACTCTCCTAAGGGGCGTAGCAAGCTTTTCAAAAGTGCCAGGGATGGATGTTGTTTGTTTGTTAACAATAAAAACGTTGAATGCAATGACAGAAGGGTACAAAAGGTATAACATGAAATATATAAAAAGCTTCCAATTCAAATAAGTGATACTAGAAAAGTATAAAACACAATCTGAACACACAAACTAGTAGACTTGCTAAAGAATCAGAAACACTTTAATAATCCCAGGGGGAAAAGACAGTGTTAAGCTTGATATTGACATGGGTCTGACAGGACTGTGACTGCTAAAGTTTGCTTACTTGCGCCTTGAAAAAGGGAGATATAAAAAAGAAACACGCTCACACAAAGCTTTTTCTCTGGTGGTATAAATAATGAAATAATTTACTGTTTTTAAACATTCAAATAATATACACTTTTCTTTCATAGTTCTTCAACAGGTATGCAAACGATGACATCATTTCTCACTTTATTCTCCTCAACAGGTACAATCAAACACAGGTAAGTATCCACAAAATATTCAGCTAATCAACAAAAAATGCTAAAAATATTGGCAATACACCCATAAATACACTGCTTAACAATGACAATTTGTCCCTCCTCCTCGTCAATTCTCTGCCTTCTTCATCACAGTCAACTTACTTTATACACCGCATGCCACATACATAACCGAATTTAGCTAGCTGCTGAACAATATCCCAATTAGCAAATAGCATTAGTCTAAAAAACCAAATATAATACAGAAAACACTCGAGATGTCAACAAAACATAAACAGAATTGCAAGTTGTTAAAGCGCTACATTATATAGAATTGAATGACAGTGAGTTATTAAGACACACCACAATAGATCGTGCAGGGTTAATGATTGTGACCGGTCCTAGTAGAGATACCCTAACATCTCCAAAACAGCGCAGAAATAGAAGTAATCATATAAACATATTTGGCAACTGGAGCAAAGAATATTTGGTTCTGTCACAACGGTCACAATCTGATCACAAAAACTAATTACAGCACTGACAGAAACTTACTGTGTCAATGTTCATTTTCTATCAAATACTTTGATATTAACGCATGTAAAAACAAATATATATATATATATACACACACACACATTTAAACACACATATATATATTGCATGTGTGTGCGCGAGTATGGTAAAACTGAAAAAAGTAGCCTAATTATGCAATTTCAAACTAACGTATTTATACTTTAGCGCGCCTTTTTCCCTTCTTGGCCAGCCATCCAATCACAGTCGTTAAAAGACTGTGTCATACATAGCAACGGTGTCAGCCCCGCCTCCTCACTAAGATATTTTTTTTTGTCTTTTCCTTGCTAAAAGTTGCTCTTAGATCGCTGGTCGTGAATCGCTTTTAAGATAAGACTCCTAGAAGTTTTTAAGCTAAATTAAGATTTTTCTTAGAGGATTTTTAGACGCGTTAAGAATACGGCCCTGTTCTGTACGCCGTAGCTACGGAACTTCTATGTTATATTATTTACGCTTTAGCCTTACTGTCACATTTTTTGCGCACAGGTGTTCTGCCAATTTATGCTACCCTGTCAAGTTTTGCTACCTCCATATAAAACAGGACTAACCACCCTTACACCTAAATCACGAAAAGTTACAAAGCGTTTTATGATTTTCACACCTTAAACCCAGGAATACTTCAAGCACTGAACGCCTGTAACTAATAATCGTTATCGTACAGTGTTCTCTACATTTAAATTGCAATTAATTTCGACACACCACAGCTTTAGCTGTAGTCTTATTACTTTGTGGCCACAAGATGGCGATGTTGTATTTGTGCTTCAAAGTGATGACGTGACTCATACGTAATTCATAATGGTCTGTCAGCAAAATGTAACACTCAATGAGACCATATATCCCAAATATTTTATGAATTTGGCCGATGATTTTATTAAGTGAATAAGCTATGCATTTTGTAAGCGCATGCATTCCCTGCATCAAACCCATGAACCTGGCAATAATAGCATCATCCAGTTGCCAGTTAAACTACACTGCCATGGATTGAAAACATCCCTGCACTTTATAGTGTACAGGCAAGCAATATTCAGGCTATACATACTGTAACAAAGAAATAACCAGAGACACTCATACCTCTTAATGCTTTTCAGTTCCATTAGGAACACGGCTACTGCGTTGAGAAACTGTTCTGAGAGAAACTATGACCGGTATTGTTTTTCTAAACATTATAATTATTTGTTCTATTATAAAACATGAAAGAGTACATTAGTCAGGGGATCAGGTTTTATTTAATAGAGCACTTGTAGTCACTAGCCATATGCTCAGGGCTACTGTAAACACGCACAAGTCACCTAATCTCTCTGCATGCGCCTGCAGGTAAATGCCAGCCCATATGTACCAAATAATCCCCTAATGTTTAGATCTGAAAGGTACAGTTCACCATTCACACAATGCATTCCTCATAAAGTTTTCCTCATAAATAGTGTTGAGGAAAATCCAGTTTATCAAATTACAAAGCAGGAATTTGGTCAGAGATCATACATCAACATGAGTTGTGTGGCATTTAAATGCATTGACTGTTTTTTAACAATTATAGTCATTTTGAATTTATAATGGTATTCCTTTAATCTTTTTATTTTTCTCTCATTTGAACCAACAGTTTATTGCATTAACAACCTTTCTTCATTCAGACAGATTCTCTATACTTACCAGCAAACATTCCTTCATTCTCTTTAAATAGCAGCGTATAGGGAAAGCAAGATCAAACCTGGAAAATAATACTTCGTTGCTAAAAAAGTTGATAGGATATTCCAAAGATGGGGGTCTATACAGATTTTATTGTACTGTATTTGTACTCATCACATAAGAAAATTTGCATCGATGCAACTTTGCAGAAATGTGTTTTATGCCAACAAGTGATCATACTGTGCAAAATGGTGTCTAAATATTTTTTACAAGATTTTTTGTTACGTTGCATTTATGCATGGACAATAAATTATCGACCATATCAGATAATACAATTTAGGCCAATAAATTATAGCCGATTAATGATGAATCATTTTCTCTAGTTAAACCACTTCAGCTGCAGGCTGCTCACAGTTAAAATCGAATACAGTACTGTCTTTCTGTCATGATAATTGACTTACTGTTATTAGCAAAACATTGTTAATGTAGGTACAGTGTGCAGATATTTATAAATGTGTAAATTATAGGAACAAAAGAACATATTTTAAAGAAGATTGCTGTCTGAATGCTTTCTGAATGCTTCCCAGTTAAACATTTGCCTATTAAGAACACTTTTCTGGGTTGCTCTGGAAGAACATCAATAATTGGTTTATTAAATAAACATACCAGAAAAGTTTTATAGTTAAAAAATCTTTAACTAGGCTTTGTACATGATTTTCAGGAAAAAAAGAGAACTAATGGTAACCTTGTTTTCTGCAGTCAATGTTTTCAAATAAAAGTTTTCTTTTGTTTTGGTCTCAGAAAATGTTATATTAATATTTACATATAATATATCGATTATCGGCTTCCAGTGTTAAATAATTTTTGGTTATCGTTATCGGGCAAAATGTACATATCGGTGCATCCCTTTATATATTCAAAAACTTTTTGAATAATAAACTTATATAGACTACATGTATACATGCACAACAATTTTATAATAGTATAATATAATGTTTTCTGACAATCAAATGCTCATTCAATAGTGTTGCTTTAAAATATCATAGCTACAGGGATGCTAGGACACTTTTAATAAAGTTTTAATGTTATGATTCATGAATTCCTCTCAGGATCACAGAAAGAGATGTTTGACATTTCAGATAAGATAATATGATAATAGTTTTACATCAATGATAAATTGACATTTCCCAATTTTCAACTTTGCCACAGATTCCACCTGCCCAATATATCAAATTCCAAGATCTGTAAAATCCAAGATCGGTATGAAAAAATCATTCCCCGGGCTGCATTCTGGGGTGCATGTGCTTGTAAAAAATTGCGGACATTTTTTAAATGCTAACCAACAATGTTGAATAGATACATGAACACAACATACTCATAAGAAAAAGGCCACACTTATATGCTTTGTATAAAATGTATAACATTTTACATGTCTCTACTGAAGTTTTTTTTCATTGTGCTTTGCTAACGCATTTCAATAAAATGTATACTGAATATAACAGTTTTTATGTAACATTGTATTTACATAAGTGAAGTGTAATTCCATAGAGTTACATTTACATAAAATGCATTTGCGGACCTGTGTGTCATCACACATTCTTTTTTCAATCCCTAGAGATTTGTCATATAACTGTTTATCATGGTTCATTACATTAGTGTACGTTAGACAATCTTGAAATCGAACTATTACAGTCATCTTTAATACAGTGGGGTAGTTGAAGGGATAGTTTACTAAAAAATAAAAAATATTTTATCCTCATTTCGTATAAAACCAAAAAAGATATTTTGAGAAATGTCTCAGTGGTTTTGTGTCTAATGGAACTCAAAGGGTGCTAATGTTCTTTGGCAACCAACATTCTTCAAAATGTTTTCTTTTCAGTTTTCTTTTCAGAAGAAAAGAGTCTAACAGGTTTAGAGTGACATGAGGGTGAGTATATCAAAGCATTTTCATTTTAGAATGAACTATCCCTTTTCCTTCAATAAGTCAGTTATTGTTGTATTGAGTCAGGTTCAAATGCTCCAAGGGTGGTATAAGGTCGAGACTCCAAACCCTGTGAAAGCTCAGAGTTTGCCAGTTTTAAGCCGTGCCTGCAGCATTGTTGAGCAATTGCAGTGAATGCATTTGCCTGCACAGGCAGACCTGCTCAGACAGAACCTGAGCGAGAAACTGATACTGTGATAAAGGAGCATTCTACAGTTGAATAATGGAATGGGTGAAAGGTTACCGAAAATATCCTCAGGTTAAAATCTTCACTTTGTTTTAACATTCCACGCTGAAGAAACATGCAATTGTTACCCAGGGGAATAAACACTTATAAAACACTTACAGAAAAGTTATTAATTTTATTGGTTTTTAATGTAGTCAGGCTGGTTTGGTCATATTGAACAACAATTTTAAACAAAATGGATACTTTAGATATGTATACTTGCACAACTTGGTTATCTGACAAAACAATTCGACAGTGCATGCGTGAATCTCTCTGGTCTTTGTCAGTGTTCTAATAGATCAAGTCAATGTAAAAAAAGTCAAAGTCTGCTTTATTGTCAATATACCGCTTTACAGTACATACATATGGATTGAAATTACGTTACTCTCAGACCCATGGTGCATACAAATAACACTACACAGAATAAAAAAACAGAATACAGATAAATACAGATTTTATATGTGACCCTGGACAACAAAAGCAGTCTAAAGTAGCACAGGAACATTATTAGTTATCGGCAAAAATACATGGTATGGGTAAATTTTTTATGTTTGCCAAAAATCATTAGGATATTAACTAAATATTATGTGCCATGAAGATATTTAATACATTTCCTACTGTAAATGTATAAAAAAATTATTTTTGTGAGTGGATGGCCTGCTACAGTGCCTCAGATTAACAACTTCAAGGCGATTTTCTCATTTTTTTTGCACCCTCAGATTCCATCTTTGTAAATAGTTGTTGTTCCTCCAGACCTATCCTAACAACCCATATATCAATAGAAAGCGTATTTATTCAGCTTTCAGATGGTGTAAAAATCTCAATTTCGAAAAATTTAATCTTAAAACAAGATTTGTCATCCAGGGTCACATTTATGTAAAATACAATTTATACAAGCAGGGATATTTAAAAAAAGAAAATAAGTAATGGCAGATAGAGTGTAAACCAGTGAAATATACAACAACTTTGTGTACATTTGCTGTTAAACTAAACTTCTATGGTAGTTGTTATTCAGTATGGCAACGGAGAAAAACAAGGTTATCTAAATATTCAGTTATCTTGTGCTTTATTTATTTTCGGCATTCTACCTATAAATATAGAAAATGGGGAATATGTACAGTATAGATTATCTTGAAATTTCCTGAATCTTATGGCAATTTTATCAAATGGAGAATATTCCAGAAAGGAGTTACCGCTCTACATAAAAATGACATACCATCACCTTTGTAAACATGTAATCTGTGTATCCGACTTTCTCCTCCCCATAGATAATAATGAATATACTGGCAGACCTTTGGCCTGTGTGTGAGTATGTGAGTGAGTGGGGGTGTAGTTCATGGCCACGGCTCACCCAAAGATATCTGTGTGTAGCACTCTTCTCTGTTATCTGTCTGCATCACACAAAGTGGTCTTTCTTTTTGCGTCAACCGGTGTTAACATCCACAGCCCTCTTCAATAAGGCTTTTGTTAAGAATGAGAATAATTCCACCACTTAATCTTATCAAAACTCTCCACCTCACTTGGACTATCAGCAGCTGAACTATGTTGTCACAACAAGCAGGACCCAAATTCTCTGCAAAGGCTCTGTCTTTGCACTAATTCCCCTTGTGTGCTGTTTTCTTAAGACTCGAACGGAGCACTGTTTTATATGCATTAAGGGCGCTGATAGGACAGTGGAAGTCATTAGAATTAAAATGAAGATACTGACTGAGAAGGTGGTTGAGAAAGATGGAGGCTTTTTGAATACAAATGATTAAAAAATGATAAAATTCACAACTCACAACAGGACTTGATCGTAGATTTACATTGCATATTTGAAACGGCTGGCTACACCAGTTTCCTCTTTCAACAAATCCTGTTTTGAGGAACATTATTACACTGTGAGGGAACCATGCTGCTGTCTTTGAAGGCCTATTTTACCCATGAACCTTAACTTTATCTGGTGTCATCTAATGTAGACAAGCTAATTCTGTCATGTTATTTATTAAAATAAAATCTACTACTTTAGATATAAACACATAAAGCACATTTTTAAAGTAAAGCACACCTTTTCTGTATGAAATTATACATTTTACTGTCTTTACTACTATATAGTTTGCATATGTATAGACCACTTCAGAAAAGGTAAACATGCTGGCTCTATGCTGGTGCACTTTTTTAAACAATACCCAAACAAAATGCACCAACAGAACATTAACAACCGGATCAAAATGTAAAAGCAATATTTTAAAGATTTATTTTCATACATAAGATTGAAAAAATATAAACGTAAAATGAAACCGAAGGTGATCCTCGAACAGTGGTTACATTTGTCGAAGTGGTCCATAGTTCATGGGCCTCATTTATGAAGAGTCAAGTATCATTGTAAACTATCCATAAAATGTTACATTCAATTTAAATCAACAGTTCATATTAAAATAAATAAATACAAAATTTCAAACGAAACTGTCTTTGAAAGCCAAACATACAACACAAAGCACACAAACTTTAACAATGGCACTCAATGCTAGAGGCAACATGGATTGTTTTTCATGGCTAACACTGTAGCTGAAATGATCTCATACATTCTTATTTACAACGAAACCATCCACCATGTTTACTGAAAGTTTTTATTTTCTGCACCAGGATAAATCGCTGCATCCAAACATGCATGTAAACAGTATCTTGTAGCCTATTACGTTTTCTCATGCCCGTCTAAACATGCCTAAGAAAGAGGTCGTAAAGTTATACGTAACAAATATGTAACATAACAAATGCTGATCATGGTAAATTGTTATGTTTTGATAGACAGAGAGAGAGAGAGAGAGAGAGAGAGAGAGAGAAAGAGAGATGTGTTGTATGTCAGTCTCAGCAGGTCTGCTGAGAGTTTGATTGTATTTCCTGGGCGTGCTGCAGAGCTCCTGCTCCTGTCCCCTCTCTCCCCAACCACGCACCATCTGCCCTCCTCCCTCTCTCCTCCAGCATCTGAACAGGATTTCTACCCGCCCACTGCCCCCTCTCCACCAACCACCCTCCCACCCTCATGGCCTGCTAAAAACAGTGCCAAGTAATGACGATGATGATGTGACATGAACAAAAACGTGTTCTCTCCTCTCTAGCACTCCTTGTTCCCTTTTGGCATAATGTTCGCTCTCGTGACAGAACAAGGTGGATAGGAAAATTTCACAACAACGCCTCATGTGAAAAAAGTTCCACATTTACAGCTTTGAGCTTATAAATCTGAAAACATTAATTACACTACACTAATGTGGTGACGTGCATACGGTTTAACTCTAAAGATGCTATCATAGTGTGCATCATTGCTATTATCACCAAACTAGAGAAATTTCACCTAAGACATATGATTATTGCTCAGCAAAGATGGAAATAACTGAGCAGCTCATAGCAAGAAAGTATTAAATTCTCACTAATGGAAGATTTGCATTTTAAACTTCACATTGAAAAGCAGTAATTACAGCCGTCTCTGCTTCCAGCATGAACACGTGTCCCACCCACTTGCACCTTTTGTTTCACTTAATACACTCAACTACTGGTTTTGCTGGTATGACTAAATGGGTCTTGTGAATAAATTTGTTAAACTTATTTTGTGTACTTGTTTTGTTAACAAATTCGTTAAATGTCAGTTTCATTCTTGGACTTCAAGGAGTTCGTGCATGACCTTTCTCTTGAATAAAAAGAAAGCATAGCGACCAGGTGTTAGGCTCCACAAAAAACGTTGTTAAAGGACAAAAAAAACATAAAAGGGCAAACAGGAGGGCATAAACTAGAACTGGTAAAACACTCCAAGGCGTTCTATTAACACCAGAAGTGTCAGGGTCTTATTCTGAAATTGTTAAACTATCCAAGAGAATTGAACAGTTTCAATCACAACAGGTCACAAATACAAAGACTGAGATATGCCTTTAGAATGACATCAGTAAAATAAATGTAATAGGCTTGAAACTTACTAGATAGCTATAAGGTGACTATAGTATACCATCATACCAACATATAGAACACAACACTGCACCTAGCAAAAAAAGAATTTAACATCACAGGAGAGTTCAAACAAGACCTTCTTTTTCTATGTGACTTCATTTCACTTTTTTCTTGCACCTGCAGTCAAACGTCCCAACTATTTAGCGATCAAGAGTTTAATCTATTTCCTTGACTCTCTAACCAAAAAGGTGTGTTGAAAGAAAATTGCTGTCATCTTGCGAAAGGCGGCATATTGTATTTCTTAATAGAAAGTGCTGCATGTGATTTACCTTTCGTGCAGTAATGCCTGTAATAAAACATCAGTGTATGAGAAGTCAGAGCTGACACCGAAGTACATAATGCCTGGCAAACAGTTGAGCAGTCGAAACACAAACCATATAGGATTCACTCAAAATGTTTAGGATTATGTAAGGTTGCAGTTTTATCGCACCATGTTTTATATGTTCAAGTTTTGCTGACAGTAATAGACCATCTGAATTGACTTGGACTCTTTATGTGCTCTGACAACATCATCTAAACCCAGAAGTGTCAGTTTTGCTCAAATGAGTTGAATAAAATAACATTAATCAGCGCTTTAGAGCTGGAAGTCAATTCAGACTGATATCTCTCTATTCAAACACCTGATTTGTATAATAACATATGGGGATCTTGTCTCCCATGTTAGAATAGCACATTTCCCACTGATTTGCTTTCGATTAGCATTGTAGAGGCGGACTGACGTATGAGTAAGCTCAAGCTCCTCCGTCCCTCTTACTGTGATCTCAGTGTGAATTGCTATGCAGGCCGCAAGCAGCTGCTCTCGTTCTAATGATGAAGTTAATGCATTCATCTCTCTTTATTTGACAGCTCCAAACACAATAAACACAAAGCTGTGATCGTGCCGTGCACTGGGCAGAATTTCAATCAGAGGTCACTCAAACTTGTCTATTATTCATTTTTACTGGGATCTTGACAAGTTAAATTCCAGATGAATAACAATTTGAGTTTATGTAACTGATCTTGCGTATAGCATTTTATTCCAAGTATAATCTGTATATATGATTTCATCGGACACCGAAGCTAACTTTCGGTCTGTGTTTGGTTATAATATAACAATTAATTATTTTGTTAATTATATTAATGTTAATTTATATTATTATTTTAATGTATATAAATTGTATTAAATTACAATAAAACTACTCAAAAGTTTGTTTTTATGCAAAATATGTGTGTTTACTGTTCATATTAATTGTGTATTTATAAAAATGGTGGGCATAGATTAATTTTTTTAATCTAGATTAATCTAGATTAATTCCAAAATTAATCTAGATTAATCTAGATTAAAATGGCTCATTTGAATTCTGCCGAAGGCATTCAGAATATGTGTGCTACCCAAATAATGACTAAAAGTAAGTATTTGAGAACGGGTTTCTCAAGCCAGGTGGCGCATAAGACCAGGGGCTCATCTCCTGTTTCCAAAATGCATCACAAACTGCTTGAGAAAGCTGTTCTACTATGATAATTGGTACTATGATAATATTCCCTGAAGCAAACCCGGCGGCTTCATAGCTGCATCCATGTTAGCACGTCACGTTTGATGCGGTAATTTCACAGTAACGTTATGTTGTGTTCAGACCAAACGCGAATGGCGTGTCAAGCGCGAGTGATTTATATGTTAATGCAAAGAGCCAATATACCTACTTGCGGCGCGAATCGCGCGAATGAAGCCCTGGTTATGAGATGATGAGGCGGCTTCTGCTTCCGCGAATGACGCGAATCACGCGAGTTGAAAAATCTCGTTCTCGCCCCGTACAGTGCAGTTAAACTACATCCGCGCTAAAATATCAAGGTGAAAGTCATCATAGCTTGCGTAGTATAGACCCAGCTCCCAACCCAACTTTGAGAATAGATTAACGGCGACATTTTTTTTATCGCGCGATAAGAGTCTCACTGCGTTAACGCCGTTAACGCCGTTAACGGCCCACCACTAAAATATACATATAAATGCATATATTAAAGACAAATATAAAAATGTATAAATATTTAGATTTAATATAAATTGTTGGTAAATATAAATAAACCATAAATATATACATGTACTGTAAGTGTTTATGAACACAAAAATTATATGCACAGTTCAGAGACAAATATTATGCAAACACAAACTTTTATTCTGGATCTGATTTGTCGCGATCAATCGTTTGACAGCCTTACTTTTTTTGTTGAAAAAGGGACACTCTGTAGAGGCAGGAATGTTGTTGTGTTTGCAGGCAATTGAATCATTTGACATTGCACAATGTTTTTCATTGAATTGTGATGTTCCCCTTTGTTTGTTTCCTAACGACTTTTGGCAAGTTTGTCAAGTAGCAAACTAATGTTATGAACATCTGTCATCGGTTATTGTGCTTGCAAGCACAGTTTGAAGATTAGAAAACACCTCCACTAGCTCTACATGTCGTGAAACAAAATACATCATAGTTATGGATCGTTTCCCACTTGTGATGTAAAAAAACTGATGACAAACTATTTACCATAAATGAAAACAGTATTTGCTGAGTTGCAAAGTTTGTTTTGACTTGGGAGTTCAATTATTATAGCCCTCAAGGGGCCATTACTGAATTTGTTGATGAAGACACTTACTGATCTCTGTGTAAACACATTTAAAGAGTTTATTCACGTCTGTCAGCCATGTGGTCATTGAGTGCATGACACTGTTTACATGCTGCAGACAGCTGTGAATTTCAGTCAATCGTCTGTTCATCACTTTGACAGACAAACAACCAGGTCCGTGAACTGTCATGGGAACCAACGGTTAATAGTGCTTTCTCATTCAGCTGTGTTTGATTATAACTCAGAATATTTGTCAATACAAATTGTTTGTTTAACAGATTATGTATACTAATATGTTGTATTCCTGTTAAGATTTATTATGAATATTAAGTTATGACTTATCTTTTCTGGAGGGCACGAAAAAGTAAAAGAAATTTGAACTCAAAGTATTTTCTTTGTTGGTTACTGCAAGGCGCTGTCTTTTGCATTACTGGATGGTCCGTCATTGTTCATCTTGTAACTTTATATCGCTGTGAAGTTTTTTCCATCCGTTGAAGTTGCATTGCACAAAATAATTCCTGTCTTGTTCATTTGATTTCAACTTTATGTTAAATGTTTTGGAATTAGACAATTTTATGTAGTAATGATTTATGTAGAAATTAAAGGTTTCAATTTGAGGTAAATTTTTTATAAATTCTCAACATGATTTATTGCATTCATTAATTTACAATTTATAAATCCAGAATTCTGTAACAATTAAAACATTTATAAGATGAACAAAGATTACAAATTAATTTTCCCCCAAAATATATTTTACATTTACATTCACAGTATTGTCTTTTCCTCAATAAAATATTCAATAGACAATCTTAAAAGAGAAGATATACAAAAATGAATGAAATACATACTATGAAAATTCATTGAACATGAGTCTTATCTCAAAATTCTTTTTTTCATGTAAAAGAAGGCAAAAATTCTGATACAAATAATGCAAGTATATTTTAATATAATGACATGTGTCATATTACTCTTTCATGTCCCTCTGACTGAAAAACGCAAAAGTAGACATACAGAGAATGTGAAAAACTCACAATGAGGAAAGGTCAACACATAAGACAGGGAAGCAGACAAAACAGGGGATGTCACTCAAACCTTTGCGTCTCTGTTAAACACAGACGATGCTTCTTAAAATACGCTTCATATCTTTCACCTTGTGAGTATTGGGATTAAAGAGATTAATTTAGTGTATATTGTGTACAGTAATTGATGACTGATGCATTACCAAGATATGATATAGACTCACATCAGTGGAAAAATGTAAAGGAATAGGATGTTATTACGGCTGTTAAAAATATTGATAAGAAAACCAGAATAATCCCTTCATAATCCAAAACTTTCCATAAGAAAAATATTGTGAAATAGAGCTGCAGGTGGCTATCTCTCAAAATGTTCCTCTCGTAGCCTTAGGCTTTTACATTTTTCACTTCATCTTCAAAGGGCACCGCAAAGTCCACCTGCTGCCAGTGGCCCGGTGCCCACCGTCTGTTGGGTCTTATTTGTGGGCCATGCCTGCTCCCTTGCTGGCTGGGTCCATGTGCGCATCCTCTCTCACTCCATGGCAGGTCTTGGCACCACGCGTGGGGTCTGTTTACATCATCTTCGGTTGATATCGGATGTAAAAGTGCTGTCGTACCTCAATGTACAGTACTGGAGTCGTTTTGGGTCTGCTAGATCAACATATGGAGAACTTTTAAGCAGGAGATCTTTTTCGTGGAGAACATTACTGATCAGAAGGTGCTGATCTTCACTGCAACATTTTACAGTCGGTCTGAATGTGAACTGCTATCTCTGTTTACATAACAATTAGACAAAGACCATGTGCTTCAGGCTGTTAGCAGTAGCGCGAGTACTAAGAATGTCTAATTGCCTTCTGGTATCAGTTGGAGCAGTTTTGTGTTTAGCTTAGTTACTCACACACACAGACAATTTCCTAAATCTGTTTTAAAATGTTGTCCACAAACTTTAAAAGCACTAGTTCTTTCCGTACAGCACAAAGCAAAACTTTGTGAAACCAATCTGAGCTGTTTACTTTGGACAGGATAGTTTTAACTTTGTGGGCTAGAGCTGGAGCTCTACCTCGCCCAAAATCCAATACAAACAGAAAGAAAGACAGGGACACAGAAAGAGACAGAGAGAGGGGAGGGGAAAAAAAGAAACACAAAAACTCCTCCAATCTGTGGCTGATTGCTCCTGGGTGTTGGGCTGAGTTTAGGGTGGGGGGGATGGGGGCGGGACAATGTCATCAGAATTGGGGAGGAGATGATGAACCTGATTCCTCAGGGAATAAGCCTTACAACTCTCTACAGTCACGAGCATGCTCTAAACTGTCAACGTTAGCTTTTTGGGATTAATTTTACAGTTCATTATGGAAGAAAAGCTAATGGTTTTACTGCCGCATTGGAATATTGTTATACGTAAGGTGTGAGGACTTTGGAAAAACTTTATGCATTACCGGAATCGAGGACCTCAGGTATGTCTCTGAGATGTCAGACGTGCGGTGTTAGTTTGCTAAACTTCTTTGACCGATTATTTTTAGAGAGGAGATGATTTTATAAAACAAAAGTCGTTGTGTTCTGGTGTTGACAGTCTTTTGTGTTAATGGAGTTTTGTTGCGGTAAATGTGATGATGGGCTACAGTCAAGCTTTTACTAAAAGTATTGCAATGAAACATATGTACCCGTTTATGTCTATAAATAATTAGGAAAAGTCTATTATTTCAGGGAAAAAGGAGGAAATATATTCTAAAAGAAATAATTGTAAAGTTCCTCATTGCAATCTAGAGGGTGCTACTTTCCACACATGTGTCAACTAAAAGTGTGCCACAGATGCCTTTGTATGCTGAATATGCCTTTAAAAAATAAAATCTTCTGTTCTTTTATTAATAACGTGTATGCCACAGTTTTAATAGGAATGCATTGCTATCATTAATGAACACATTATGGCTGAGGTCTAATGTAACCTTGGTCAAATTGAAATAAATACATCTTTGAAGCTCTTATTTTAGCCATGAAGGCTAATTGAAGCTGACGTTGTCATTGAAGAGTGTTATTGAACTATCAGCTATGCACAACTCAGAAAGTCATCTACGATTCAGTGACAAGAAGATGATGGACACCTGTCCAATGGATTATAAAATGGGCTTAAAAGATTTTCCAAACTATTCTTTAGAGCCCTTCTGATAATTTTGTAATATTGCACTAGGTATTGATGATAGGGATTCTAGGTTTTTATTATCAATTTTAAATTGCTGACACCGGCCTTCCGAACGGTAACTGCAATTTTGCCCCTTTGCCTTAACCCACTGCTCCAGGTCTACAGGTCCTGGTTGTTTTATCACAGCGAGGGACCAAATCGCTTGCAAAAACCTTTACTCATTCGCTTTCCCGGTCTGCTTATTCTGTTTCGATAAATGTGTCTGCCAAATGAATAAATGTGATCTAATAATTTCATTTGTTCATACCATCAAGGAAGTAAAGGAAAGGAAATAAATAAATGATTTTTATTACTAGTATACCTCAATTTCATTGTAAGTTACAGGAACATTTGAAAAACATCCTACTTGACACCCCTTTTTAAATCTTTTTCATTTAAAATTCTGCAAGATTGAAAAAAGAGTCAATAAGTTAGATATCAATTATGATTGCAGGAATTACAAACATGATCAGTGTTTGCATATCTGCAGCCAAATAGTTTTCAAGAAATATCTTACTTACACATCACTTTCCCTTCATTTTGCTACAAATAAAAAATATTTCACATAGAAAATTGGCATGTGAAGTGGCATTTCACGTCCTTCGTAATGCTCCACTACAGTAGAACTAGTTGTTCTCTAGAAGATGATGCATCAATGGGCATGTTGATACTTGGCTCTGGCCACAACTTTTGCAAACAACAAACCAACTGAGCAGCCAGCATAATCCAGGCGGTTTTAAGTTAAAGTAGTGACTATAAGCCTGTCTACCACAAACTATACAAGAGAAAGTTTTGATAATAATGTATAACTACAGGAAATTAAAACAAATACCTCTTCTTGTTGGCTTACATGTTTTACAAAAGTTGATGTTTAAACTTTTAATCTTTCCCAACACTCTTCTTGGTTTGGTTTATTATATTATGCAGTCTCATAATAGGAAAGGTGCTTGCATGCTAAGATGTTCACAGTATCCTTAAATGTCGTTGAATCTAACGAAACTGGCAAGGTGAGATCTGATTGTGAAATAGGATCTGAGAGGTCCTGCCGCCCGACTGAGCGTGTGGTGACAGGTAGTTGTGAGAGTGTAGGCTGCAGGCTAGCACACGGCACATCCTACTGCTAACAGACTCACCCCGAGGGATTTCTCAACTTTTACCGGCTGGATTTTAGAAGCTTTCAAATAAGTTGGAAAAGCATTGTTACTGTAACCAGCACACACGCAATCTTCGTGTCGCATTTAAGTCATGAATTATCTCTTTGTGACTTGTGTGTTAGTCACCCCCTCAAACACAGATAGTGACAGATACAGGGAAATGATTTAAGGTTTCACTGAATTGTTATCGCCTGTAATTTACATAGGAAATCTAAGAGTAAAATAAAGTCCTTTGTAGTAAGTTTTTTAACAGTCGTTCGAAAAGTGCCACAGTCAATCAAACATGCAAATTGTATTTGACAAAGACTGGCTAAACAGAGTGAAGATGTATCATCTGTTTTAAACAGTTCTAGCTTGTCAGGACTTGTAAAAAAACAGCCGACTGTGGTCTTCTCTGCAGTTATAGACTGGTCAAATATTTCACTCATCATAGCATGGTTTACCAGTCAGAAATATTAAAATGCTCCTTTAAACACATGTCCTTTCTTTTTTTACAGGTCTGCGGGTCCATGTTGAGACGGTGAGAATGGCTTTCACAGACACGGCCATAATTCTCACTGTCGTAGCAGTCCTAGCAACCGTAATCAAATGTCAGGGAAGTCTGCTTAAAGACACCTCTCCGCTGAAGTTCACCCATCATTTGTATAATGCCAGCATTTATGAGAACTCTGCCCCCAGAACCTATGTTGAGAACCCCGTACAGACGGGCATCATACTATCTGATCCCTTTTGGGAGATCAAGTACAAGATTGTGGCTGGTGATGATGACGGCCTTTTCAAAGTAGAGGAGAAAGTCGTAGGAGATTTCTGCTTTCTAAGAATCAAAACCCGAACCAGTAACTCGGCTGTGCTCAACAGAGAGGTACGGGACATCTATACTCTTACCGTGGAGGCCACTGAGAGCACCTATGACAACAAGGTTAGAACAAAGGTATTGATCCAGGTGCTTGACACCAATGATCTGAAACCCCTCTTTTACCCAGCCTCGTATCATGTGCAAATCAAAGAGGACACACCAATCAAGTCGAGCCTTGTGAGAGTAAGCGCAACAGATGCTGATATTGGCAGCAACGCTGACTTTTATTATTCATTCACAACCAGATCCCACCCCTTCGCTGTCGATCCATTCACTGGGACCGTTTCACTTGTCAAGAGACTTAATGCTAGTCAGAGAGACCAGTATGAGCTCACTGTACTGGCAGAGGACAGAACAAAGAAAATCTCTGGCGTGCAAAAGTTTGGGAATGTTGCAACAGTTGTTGTGAGCATACAAAAGGTAATAGAAAACTTTACCCTTATCACACCCATCAGCGTTGCATATCCTCAATTGGATGATGGCACAATAAGCGTAAACGTCAAGATGGAACCCAAGGAGAGGGAAAAAACGGCGTCTTTAGGTATAGTTGAAGGGGATCCAGTAAAGAGCTTTCAGATTGTTCCGTCTGCTGTGAGGGATGGTGGCTTTGAGCTGGTCTCAACAAAACGGATTGAGTGGTCTACAAATCCATTTGGATTAAACATTTCTCTTCAAGCAAAAGACAAAAGTAACCCCCCATCGCTAACGACGAAAAAAAATGTACACATCTTCCACCTCAATCTGAACCTCTGAAATTTGAACAGGAACACTATCGCGTCGTCCTTAGCGAATTTTCTCCACCACAAAGTCATGTGGTTAGAGTGTCTGTAGGTCAGAATGTCAAACATATAACCTTCAGCATCAGGAAAAACCCAGACAGCCATCAATTTAAAATCAGTGCCAAAACTGGTGTAATCGTAATAACTCAGTTTCTTGACTTTGAAACGCAATCTCATTATGAGTTTGAAGTCATGGTAAACAATGTAGAAGCGTTAACCCGGGTCACGGTAGATGTAATTGATGAAAACGATAATGCCCCTAGTTTCACATCGCCCTCATACCAAACTTCTCTTCCTGAAAATGTTCCAATCGGAACAAGCATCTTAGCCGTCTCTGCCATTGATATTGACAAAGATAACAACGGTTTTGTGACATATGCAATAGCAAACACATCTCCCGTGCCTTTCACTATAGACCCATTTACCGGTGTAATTTCTACCTTTGATGAATTCGATTACGAACTCATGAAGAGGTGGTACCACCTCAGAATCTGGGCATCTGACAGCGGCAGCCCTTTTAGCAGAGTGAGCGAATGTTCAGTAACCATCACCATGACCAATATCAACGACAACGTTCCAGTTTTTGAGCGGGTGGCGTGCAATGCCTCCATACCCCGAGACTTCGCGGTGGGGGAGAGCATTGTAGAGATGTTAGTACTTGATTTGGATGAGCTGCAGCAGGTTATGTACATAATAGAGTCTGGAAATGATGACGGATTGTTTGCTATTGACCCTGTTTCTGGGACCATTACACTTGCTAAGGCCATTCCCTCCAATAATGTAGAAGCGGATAATTCTCTATATATACTTAAAATAACAGCTACAGATGGAAGATACAAGGCAGATTCCAACACTGTAACAGTGCGTATCACAGCCAAGGGAACTAATGCCACCACATATTGCAAAGACACAGGAATTAATAAGCAGCGGACAGAGAAGCTTATCGAATCATTTAAGCCTTCACAATCTGTCAAAGACGACGAGTTGATCTCTGATGTTCATATAATTAACCGCCACTCTCCAAAGTTTATCATGGGCACACCAAGCTCGATAGACATCAGGGAGGACTTTGACCTCAACGGGTCTGTTTTGCACTTTAATGCCACTGATTATGATTCCGGCTTTAATGGAAAGCTTGTCTATGCAATTTCCAGTGGAAATGAGGATGGGTGTTTTACTACCGACATGAACACGGGTGACCTCAAGGTCATTTGTGCACTGGACAGAGAGCAAAAAGAATTTTACATTCTGAACATCACAGTGTATGATCTAGGCTCTCCACAAATGGCTATATGGAAGTTGCTTGCCGTCAGTGTTTTAGATGCCAATGATAATCCGCCACAGTTTTCTCAGCCAAGATACATTGTAAGGATCCCAGAAGACACAGAGGTTGACAAAAGCATATTTAAGGTAAACGCAGTAGATTTTGACGCTGATGACAATGGGAAGTTGAAATACTCACTGCTAACCTTCACAGATTTCTTCAAGATTGATGAATTCACAGGGGAGGTGAAGGTAATTGGGCATTTAGATAGAGAAAGCTTCCGTCGATATGATCTAAAAATTGAGGCTCGAGATCAAGCCCAGCAGGACCCGCAGCTTTTCTCATTTGCAGATCTGGTCGTTGTGCTGGAAGATATTAATGACAATCCTCCTAAGTTTGCACCCACAGTCGTCAAGGTAAAAGTTCCTGAAGATGCTCCCTTAGGCACGGTGCTGTTATGGGTGGAAAGTTTTGACCTAGATCTGGAGAGCGGAGGTCTTATAAGCTACAACCTGGGAAACAGTGAAACTGGAACGTTTGTTCTCGATACCTCAACAGGCTGCTTGACTTTGGAGCGTGAACTTGACTTCGAAAAACAGCAGTTGTATAATCTAACTGTTCGAGCTGTAGACCATGGAAAGCCCCGGTCTTTATCGTCTTCATGCTTCATTGAGGTTGAAGTGTTGGATGTCAATGAAAATCTGAACCGGCCTACCTTTACCCACTTTGTTCATAACGCAGTAGTTATGGAGGACGCTAACATAGGAACCTCAGTTTTGACTCTGACCACTGTGGATAATGATCTTGGAAGAGATGGAGAAGTCAGATATTACATCCATGATGGCTCAGGGCTTGGCGTCTTCTCGATTGATGAAAAAACAGGTATGTTTAAGGTTACAATATTTCATTTACATGCTTCACCAAGGGAGGAAAAAATACTATATACTGTGGATAATATTGAACCTCTAAATAGCTCAGTGTCAATACTCGTGTCTAAATATATCAGGAATTTAAATAGAACACAAGTACAAATTTTAAGCCAATCAATATATCATGTTTGTCTGTTTTATATTCTATACATCAGGGCATAACCCTATACACTATATAGTGTATTTACAGCCAGAGAAAAAATTAACATACTTCTCCAAATTGGTCTTTATTCAGCATTTCTGCATGTATTGTATCCATTTTATTACAGTGTCCGTGGAATTTCAACTAAAACAACTATGACATAACGTCAGCAAAAGAGAATACTGAGAGAATGACAAAGCACATGGCAAAATAAGCCTTTTTCATTTAAATCTTAATTTTTTCAAGTGCATGTAAAGACATTAGTTTGTGTTGTTTAAAGGTAAACATGAAGTAGTTTTTTTGCAGTAAAAAGATTTGAAATCATTTCTTTTTGTTGTTTTACCCACTTTGTCCCATTAAAATTTCTGCAGATTTATTTTTACAAATAGTTAAAATTTGATAAAAAATGTTCTCAGTAGTTCACAGAACAAGGCCAATTATTATCGTTTCACCTAAACACATACCTACTGTATAGCTACTAAATTTAGAAAAACTTTAAATACTTTTTATTTTTGAGTATATAGTACACATCCTACTCAACAGAACGTTGTTCTGTGGATTCCTTATTATTTTATCAATACTTCACAATTTTTAAAAGTACAGACGTCAAATGTTCTTAACAACAATTTTCAGAAATCCCAGAAAATAGATGGTGAACATTAAACAAAGCAATTGGACTTTAACAAGATATGAACAAAATCACCCATGACAGCATCTCAATTTACTGCAGAATGTTGTTATGGTCATTTCCTTTCACGTTCTTATTTCCCATCAATTCTGTTTCTGCTTTGCAGGTGATGTACGAACCGCAGCTTCTCTGGATCGTGAGGCTGTGTCACACTACTGGCTGACGGTTTATGCAAAAGATTTGGGCACCGTACCACTGCTATCCTGGACTGAGGTCTACATTGAGGTTTTGGATATTAATGACAATCCCCCTGAGCTCTCCGTACCTGTTTACTTCTCCTTTGTGCAAGAGAATCTGCCAAAGGACAAACATGTCCTCGAAGTATCTGCCACCGACATGGACAAGTCCTCCGAGGGCAAACTAACGTTCCAGATCCAGGATTCTCAGCGCTCGAATTTCAGCATAGATGCACAAACAGGTAAACACGTTAAGTATGTTGTTGATGGTGATTCAGCTCATGTGATAATACAATTGAGTAAACATGTCTAGGCACACTTTTTATGTAACGGTGGTATGCCACGTGAAGTGCACAATGAACAGTGTCTCTAATTACTGTGAATACTGTGATCAGTGTGGGTAATTTTGGGTCAACGGGTGAAAATAAGTTGTTCAGCAGGCACACAATCACAAAATGCAACACCTCTGACCCTTTTTGCAGCTTAACCTTGCCTTTGAACAGTAGCTATGAAAATTGGAACCGCATTAACCAGCATTGCAAGCTTACTCTTGTCTTTACTAAGTCTTGTCCCTTTGTTGTTTTATCTGCTCCACCCTGAGCTAATAGACACGAATTACGAAGCAGAACAGAGGGGGTTGGGGTGCATTAGGATACATCACACTGAAATGCTCTTGCGGCGTTTGTAGATGTCAAGACTGTACAACAATTCTTCATCTCTTTCACTCTTTGAGCGCTTGAAGCGAAAACATCTTTCATTAAACTAGTCTGACATTGAAGTATTACTCTTAAAAGAGACAGAGAGCTTTCTATGAATGCTGTATGGACGTACAGTAGGCTACAGTAGGAGAGGATCAAGGAGAATGCTAAATGAATTTGAAAGAGTAACTAAATCAACGCTGCATCTCAAATCAGCTGCAGAGATGACGACAAATCACACGTCACTTCAGTTTAGCTGTTTCCCTCAGGGCTGAGAGGAATGAACTTCTGTCTTCACGTCTCTCCATGTCAGAACAGGACGAGCACAGATGATTCATCACTAAAGAGAACACTGTGACTAAGCTAACTGCCTCAATAGCTTAGTGCCACAATAAGATCACATTTACGATATATTAACGGATATATATTCTAGAACGGCCATACAGATAAGACAAATAGTCCTTGGGTGGGTTGAGAATACAGCTTACATCATCAAATGCCAAATGCTCTGATTAAAACAAAGGGTGTTTGTGGTGATGTTTTCGAATTTATTGATTTATATCTGAATGCTTAAGCACTTAAGACATTTTAAATCTGTGCATTTTGCATCTATTGCACAGTTTCTATTGTAGGATTCCCACAGGTGGGCACTGATGTCAAAACCCTGCTTTCTGTAATTGCTCTTCCAGGATCACCTGCCTAAATAGAGGCTGTCATAAAATCTCAGCAGGGTTTGTTTTCAGTGGAGCAGAGGTTAAAAGACGCCGTAGGGGCTGTCTTCTCCCACCGAAATGACACTTCCGAGTGTTTCTTGCAGCGGTGCATTTTGTCCACTCCTAGGCTAAAATCCACTGTCATTGAGCACTCTTAACACTCGTAGATTGGCTAGAAAAGATATCTGAAAACCTCTCATGCTTATCCATTACACTGTTTTTTTGTTGCACTTCTCGGTTGCAGTGGCTCCACGTTGCTGTGGACGTGAATGATAAGCACTGTTCCCACGGCACGTATACCACAGGTTGACCTACAATAAACAGTTTAGATAAACATAAAAAAGGCTTTTAAAACAAAACCTGTGGGAAGGGAAAGTAAAATGGGGGGAATAAACAGGTGTGCCGTCCATCTAAAGGTTCTGTCGTTGCTCAATCTGTCTGTTTCTTTCCCTTAATGTTTGTTTAGGTGTGATCCGCACTCTCATTGCCTTGGACCGAGAAGAAAAAGCAGAGCACATTATTGAGGTCGGTGCATGTTTAATAGGTTATGATCTTAAGACCTAAGTCTTCATTTGGAGAACACTATGCAGTTTTAACATTGTGCTTAGGGTGCCGTGTGAAGATTTCACATTTTTGTATCGACAAAAATCATGTCTTTGTTGCCTAATAACAATTTTATGGGTTTTACTTATCTTTCTGTATTGTAGCTTATTAATTATTTGAGTTTTTTTAACACTTCAATACATTTAGACAAATAATCAACCTTGGAGCCAGTTCTATTCATTTCTTGCAGATTTCAGTATGCATGCAGATGTTAGTATTTTAATATCAGCAATGTCTTTTTAATTCCTTTCCATAGTAGCAAAATACTGCATCAACTTAAATTCTTTAAAATTAGTTTTTGCTTTAATAACAATATTTATTCTATACATGATAATTCAATCAAGTATATTTGTTTTATTCTATACATGATAATTCAATCAAGTATGTTCGTTTTATTCTATACATGATAATTCAATCAAGTATATTCGTTTTATTCTATACATGATAATTCAATCAAGTATATTTGTTTTATTCTATACATGATAATTCAATCAAGTATATTCGTTTTTTTCTATACATGATAATTCAATCAAGTATATTCGTTTTATTCTATACATGATAATTCAATCAAGTATATTTGTTTTATTCTATACATGATAATTCAATCAAGTATATTCGTTTTTTTCTATACATGATAATTCAATCAAGTATATTCGTTTTATTCTATACATGATAATTCAATCAAGTATATTCGTTTTGCTTTGATAATGCGTGCAATAGACGGTTTCGTCGGAAACACCCACTTGGCCCAAAGTTAACTTCGGATCTGTTTGGTTATCACTCTGGCAACTGGCTAGTTATATCACAATCTATTTTATATAAATTTTGTATTAATATTTTATTGTAAATTAATAAATAAAAATAAAATAAAACAACTCAACAGTTATAGATTCTTTGCGGAGGTCTCCCAGAAGTTAAGTTTGGCCCACACAACCTTGTTTACATTGTTGCCACTAAAACCGTCTATAGATCCTTCAAATGTCCTGTGCTTTACATGAACCAACCGTGTGATTTTCCCACCTAAGGAAAATGTCTGTTTGCCTCCATACCCTTGTTTAGGTGATGGTATCAGACAATGGCGCTCCTCCATTAAGCTCCACTGCCATCGTAGTTATTGAAGTCTTAGATGAGAACGATAACAGCCCTCGGTTCAGTCATAAGCTTTTCCAGGTAAAATTGCCTGAATGGGAGAGCACAGCCGAGCCCCAGGAGATCTACAGGATGGTTGCCCGCGATGACGACAAGGGGCCTAATGGGACTATTACGTACAGCCTGGAAGACAGTATTGGGGATCAATTTAATATTCATCCTCATACCGGAGTGGTGACATCTAGAGGAGAGTTTGTAAGAGGCAGCTACAGTATTCTGACGGTATGACATTAATATATTGCATTAAATCTTCTTCAAAATCCATACAAGATGCATGTATTTATATCTTAACTGTAAACTGAAAGATTACACTTTTTTATTTCGTTTTCTGCGATAATCTCATAGATAAAAGCAACAGACCAAGGCGATCCTCCAAGAATGTCTAAGGGCCGTTTGCATGTTGAGTGGGTTCCTAAACCCAAGCCAAACTCTGAAGTGCTGGCTTTCGATGAGCCCCCATTTAACTATGTGGTTATGGAAACAGATCCTGTAACGGATATGGTGGGAATCATCCATACTGAGATAACCAAGAATCTACTTTTGTTTGACATTATTGGTAAGCAAGACTCTCATTTGTTTCTCAAGATGTTTGTAAATTGACCGTTGAATGAGCGGTTTAGCACCGGAACCTCGCCATATATCAGTTTCAAATTATCTCCAAATCCAGCGTTATATCCACCGTTATATAACATCCGTCTCTGAAATCCTGTGAACAAACAAACTACTGACTTCTCTCACTATTGCAAGATTTACGAAATGCCGCTGGCGCCCACAGTGCTGCCAATCTTGATAAGCGGGTCTAACTATCGCTAGTCAGTTGGCGCGTGGGCGGGCTATTTCTTCCACCTTGCCGTGCTTTTCCGGGAGAATTGCCTAATAAAAGAAATAGCTCTTATGAAAAAGGGATCCAGACTTATAAAAAACTTTCCGGAACAGGTTGGAGTGATATGGGAATGTAGCTAGCTCAGAAATACAATGTTATACGTCTAACTTGTTTTTAAACAAGTTGACCATGTTAAGCATGAGAAGTCAGCACGTTTAACGGTTTTAATATGTCAGAATACATGACACAGCATGATACCCGATCTCTAAAGTCAAGATGAAATGATACTATATTTCTCCACTAATAACCGATTATTAGTCATATCTGCCGATTCTGAAGATTAAAGTTATATTTAACTTGCTGAATGTTATTAATTCATTGAATTAATATATTTTGAACTTCAAACTGGTGATGTTTCTTTGAATTTTCTATATACAAAGCACAAATTCATTGCCTTTTCCTGTCCTCTTTTGATTGATAGTTTTTAATACTGCATCAACCGATAGCTGATATTGTGAAAAACTGCTTTTATTGACCGATACTTGGCCAATATATCGGTGCATCTCTATTTAATAGCATTACTTTATAAAAACAGCTAAGCAAAAGCAAAGATTTTATTGAAGTCAAAGGTTAAAGAATGTAAATCCTCCTTTGGTGTGGACTGTCTTGAGCACATGGTAGAGTACAGGGAGTCTGGTGTCATTGTGATGTTATTGCTTCCCAACCTGGGATAAGATCTGTGCCAGAAGGCTTAGTGGAGCAACATTTCCTCAGATGACAAGCCAGAGCACTAGAGGAGATCCTTCCTGATAGCTCCACCGTCAGGTCCTACCTTCCCAATACTGCCTCCAGTTAAGCACTGACCTTCACTTTGCCTCCTGCATTCTTACTTGCAGCCCCGCAGACTCGCTCACAGATAAAAGAGGCGCGAGTGAAATAATCAGGACTATTTGAACTGTAGTAAGTCACAAAGTTCACCTGTTGGCTATAGAACTTGTTTTATCTAGAGGTTGCTAAGAAATGTTATATGATTATGGCAGAACCAGCGCTAATTTACACTCTTTAACATGCTCTTATGCACGAACAGCATTATCTTTTAATAAGGATACCGTGGTCAATGCGGTGAAACAGATTTTATGATGCAGAACCAGTATTACACTTTTCTCTGGATTTGTCATACATAATCCTAATTAAGTACATGATACAATGTACATTTACAATGACACATTGGTAACACTATACAATAAGGTTGTCGTTGTTTACATTAGTGAAGGCATTAACTATCATGATCTAACAATGAGCAACATAGTTTCAGCATTTATTAATCTTTGTTAATGTTAATGTCAAAATAATTATTCATGTTAATTTATGAGACCAGTATTAGACATAGCCCGATGATCTATACATTTAAAGCTTAATGTGTAATATTTAAGTCAAAAAGCCACTTTGAAACTGTAATCATATTAAACCAAAAACCCTTCAATAGGTGAATTTCTTACTAAACACCATCTGTTAAAGCATGAATTTACCCCCAATGTGAAAGACGTCTGCTCTTTTTATGCACATGCTAAATGTTTCCCTTAAAAAGTAGTGCTGATCTCATGTACACTGTCACTCAGGAGTGCCTTCCGGATGTGACCTTGTTTTCTGCTTTATACCCAAACCTTTTATAAAAAGATCAAATGCTCATGCAGGTGTCATGCAGATGCATTGTGTGAATGGTTATCACACTGTGAAACGTATGTGAGATCTGTGCTGGCACATCAAAGCTTTTGTTGCTCACGTGGGAATGTTATCCGGTTATTGTGCACTTAAGTTGCTCATGCTGGCTTTAAAGGGTTAGTTCATGAGAAATTAAAACACGGTACTTACTACTTTGCTTTTATGTGGTTACACAACCCATATGAGTAAACGATGGCCGAATTTTCATTGTGTGCGGAACTCTGCCTTTGAAGACTTGCATATGAATTATAGCATAGTTAAATCTTACTGTCACAACACCTCACATTACTTACTTTGCCTTGAATGAACGCGTACAGGTTCACCCGCTAATCATGTCAATCTAACCAATAGCTGATGTTGTATGTTAGGTGGTGATGAAGGACAGGACTTCTACATTGAGAAGAACTCAGGGAGCATTATCAAAGCCCGGCGTCTGAATGCAGCCGTAAAGTTAAATTACAACTTGACTGTCAGAGTCACGGATGGCATTCAGACTATAAGCACTCAGGTATGAGCGAGCATGTCGAATCCTTCATACACTGAGCACTCAATATATTAATACCATTTAACATTAATGTAATCCAATAAAATGCTATTCTGGGATTGTCCTTCAGGCCTACATTCAAGTAATAGATATAAACGAGCCTAGGCCCATGTTCCTGAAAAGCATCCATGAGGTGAGAGTGCCAGAAGACACAGCACCATGGAAAGAGATCCTTCACATCAGTGCCCAGGATGCAGACACCAACAGTGGACTGATTTACACCATCCAAAGTAGCCTAAACCCAGACAGCCATAAATATTTTCACCTGGACCAAAAAAGTGGTGTGCTCGTCTTGAAAGAAGAGCTAGACTACGAGACCATTTCGACTCACACTCTCATTGTGATGGTAAATGACTCTTGACTTAACTAGGCTCTTGTCTCAAGGTCGTATGTGAATGCTAATGATAGGTTTTTTGATTCATCTACAGCCTGAATTTTTTTTCTTTAATCGGCATCACAATGTCATGTCATACGATGTTTACAATGCAAACAATGATAAGAAAGGGAAAAAATCAAAGGAAAACTATAATTCACATTCTGCAAACATTCCAGACCTTCCAAAATTCCTAACTAAAAGGGTCAGAAGACTGCCTGTCTGTTTAAATCTTAATGGCATATACCCCCTGAAACGCTGATTTTATCTTTGCAGGTCAAAAAAATGATGCAAAGAAAAAATAACTTTATGCAGGTTGTTGTGCACGTAGAGGACTGTAATGACCACATCCCAGTTTTTATGAACACTCATGAAGGCACCATAAGTAATTTGGCTCCCGCTGGAACAGAAGTTTTGAGAGTCAAAGCCCTGGATAAGGATACAGGAAGCAATGCAGAAATTGTTTATTCGTTTCACACTGGTAAGATATGTTTGCATTTCGGATTTGCTTAATATTTACTAAGAAAAGCAGCAATTAGAATTCATGGGAAAGCTCTATAAAATAAACATATACAATAAATGCTGCCTTTAGGTTAAGAAATACTAATTATATGTTGTTTTTTCTGACAAGCCATAATTTTCTTCATTCAATTTTTCTCTCCAGGTGGGAATGTGGATGGTTCCTTTGATATCGACCAGGTGACAGGAAGCATTCGCGTGGCTGAGATGTTAGACAGATTTTCTCAGAAGCAGTATCACCTCACAGTGAAAGCCACAGATCAAGGATTTCCCCAACGCAGTGCCTTTTGCCCAGTTAACATCACTGTAAAGCTGTCTGGATTTACACCTCCCAAGTTCTCCTCTGATGAATACATCACTGAGATAAGTGAGGCCATAGCTCCAAACTCCCCAGTGTTATCTGTCTCCACAAGTTGCATTTCTTCAGTGTTGTACAAAATCACTGAAGGAGACCCCAGTGGAATTTTCAACATCAACATCAACTCTGGACTGTTGTCCGTCCAAAAGGCACTTGACTTTGAGGAGAATCCTTCTTATCAACTGAGAATAAGAGCTACAAATACCGCAGGAGTCTCATCTGATGCTGTCGTCTATGCGTACGTTATAGATGAAAATGACAATGCCCCCGTTTTCTATCAGGACACTTACTATGGGCAGATCAGTGAGTCAGCACCTCTGAACAGCATTGTAACTGGAGACAACAATACACCGTTGGTGATCAAGGCATCAGATGCGGATAAAGACACAAATGCACTTCTGGTTTTCCAAATCCTTGAGCCTGCAGCTCAGAAGGTGTTCAAAATAGATCCAAACATGGGCACCATTTCTTTAAAATCTACAGTTGACTTTGAGTCAACGTCTGAGTATTTCTTTAGTGTTCAGGTTTGGGATTCGGGCAAGCCCTCGCTAAGTGCTTCCAAACCATGCAGAGTGGATATAAGTGTTCTGGATTTTAATGATTGTCCTCCAAAATTTGATTTACCTGAATATGAAACTGCCATTATGTTACCTCTTTTTAAAGACATGGAAGTAATGCAAGTAACAGCTCATGATGCGGATTCAACCATAACCTACAAAATTTCAGATAGTAACAATAACAACGTATTTAAAATAGATAGATCGACTGGAATCATCTTAATTAACGACATGTCTGAACTACAGTCCTACAATGAGCTGAAAGTCATTGCTTCAGATGGGTTATACAAAGACATTGCAATGGTGAAAATCAACATCACCAATGCAACAAAAACAAGTCTGAAGTTTGAGGAGAGGATGCATGTAGCTACAGTACAGGAAAACACTACATCTGTAAAAAATTTAGCTGTCCTAAGAGCAACCGGTAGCTACCTCAATGAGCCTCTGCAGTACACTGTTTTAAACACAGATGAGAGATTTGTAGTGATTCCATCCTCCGGAGTTCTGCAGACCACGGGCATTCCATTCGACAGAGAAGAACAGATGAGTATGATGTGGTTGTAGAAGTCAGAGACATGAAACATCCACCCCGTGTAGACATTACCCATGTTAAGGTCTTCATAGATGATATCAATGACAATGCTCCCAGGATATCAAATTTGCCTCATTCTTTGATGATATCTGAGGAGACTGAACCAGGGGATGTTCTCTTTCAAGTGCAGGCAACTGACGATGACTTTGGTGAGAACGGATCTTTAAATTTTGTATTGGTGGATGATTTCGCTCTCTTTCGAATCGACCCATTGCTTGGGGATGTGTCTTTACAAAGACCTTTAGACTTTGAGTCAATGAATAAATATGAGCTCACTGTGCTGGTATCAGACGAAGGTGAGCCCAGTCTGTCAGTGGCAGGAACACTCTACATCCAAGTGCAAAATCGTTCCCATCCAATATTTCAAAGCCTGTTCTACCCGCTGAAATTACCTGAGAATATTACTCCTTTTACAACTATCCTGCATGTGCAAGCGAGAAACCCAGAGGGATACCGCCTTATCTACAATCTGGAGGAAGAAAACGCCTCCAAGTTTTTTCACATTGATTTCAAAACAGGAGTCTTAAGTGTCACTGATTTCCTAGATTATGAGATTGAAACAAAGCATATTTTGACCGTCCGTGCAACAGATTCAGTCACCGGTACATTTTCCGAGGCCAAAGTTGAGATTGATGTGGAAGATATGAACGACAATGCTCCTGTCTTTCAAAGGCTCACTTATGTTGCAGATGTCCCTGAGGGTCTTCCGGTTGGCACATCTGTTATACAGGTCTCAGCCACAGACAAAGATTCTGGAAGGAACTCAGATTTAACGTACCAACTGATCCACAAAGAAACAGACTTTTTTGAAATTGATCCTCTAAACGGACTTTTGGTGACATCGCAAGTACTAGACTATGAAACCAAACAGCAGTTCACAATGAAAGTTAAAGCCACAGATAAGGGTTCACCCCAACTCATCAGTGAAGCTATCATTGTTGTTAAAGTAATAGATGTTAACGACAACCCTCCCAATTTTAGCGAGTCATCGTATCAAGCCACTCTGGATGAAATGGCCACTTGTGGTCACATAGCTATCAAAGTTCAGGCCTCAGACCCCGATAGCAGGGATGATCTCCAATACAAGATACTCTCAGGTAATGAAGGGAGATATTTTTCAATCAATGAATCATCTGGACTCATCTCATTATCAAATGTGTGCAAGAGAAAACTAGATCCATTTTATAACCTCACCGTTGCCGTTTCGGACGGCGTGTTTCAGAAGACCGCCCCTGTTAACATCGACATGTCCAATGGCAACAAACACAGCCCTCATTTTAGCCAAAACATTTACGAGGCCGATCTGGCAGAGAACGCAGAAATAGGAACACGTGTGATTCGACTGGCTGCTATTGATCCGGACGACGGCCCGTTTGGCAGTGTTGATTACACCATCATTAACAAGCTAGCGGATGAGAAGTTCTCCATCGGTGAAGATGGACAAATCGTGACTTCTCAGTCCTTGGACAGAGAAAATCCATCGCAAAGAGTGATTGCTATTAAGGTCATGGCTAAGGATGGTGGAGGAAGAGTGGGCTTTTGCACTGTAAAGATTATTTTAACAGATGAGAATGATAATGCCCCTGAGTTTAAAGCCTCGGAATATCAGGTTTCCATTCAGTCCACAGTGAACAAAGGCTCTCCGGTGATACAGATAATGGCATATGATGCAGATGAAGGCAAAAATGCTGATGTCACTTACACCGTAGAAGAAGGCCAGGAAGTTACAGAAGACATTATTGAGGTCAATCCATTTACTGGTGTGGTCAGAGTCAAAGAGAGTCTGGTTGGTTTTGAGAACAAGATTTTCAATTTCAAAGTTAAGGCTCGAGATGGAGGCATTCCTTTTTACAACTCCACTGTACCAGTACAGGTCAAAGTGCTCCCGCCAGAGGTGGTTCTTCCCAGGTTTACAGAACCACTGTACTCATTTTCAGCATATGAAGACCTCCCCATCGGATATGAGATAGGAACAGTCAAGGCAGACGCTGATATGCCCCTCATATACAGCTTGGTGAATGGAAACACTGTGGACAGCAACAGAGACCATGTATTTGCCGTTGATAAAGACAGCGGTACAGTTTTGATCCAGAAAAACATTGACCATGAAAAAACAAAGATATATACAATCGACGTCCTTGCCCAAGCTAATTACAATGGCACAGATGTAGCAACTCTTGTTTCTGTGCACATAGAAGTTCAAGATGTCAATGACAATCAGCCTACGTTCGAGGCTGACCCCTATAAGGCCTTCCTGGCAGAAAATTTGCCCTCTGGGACAACAGTCATTCAAGTGACAGCAAATGATGCAGACACAAATGTCAATGGAGAGGTATCATATACACTGATGTCAGAGTCAGATGATATTGGAGACATGTTAACCATTGATTCACAAACTGGATGGATAACTACCTTAAAGAAAGCTGACTCAGAGACCAAACAACTTTATAGATTCTATGTGGTAGCCACCGATCACGGTGATGTTGTTAAACTGTCCTCTTCAGTGCAAGTCGAAGTGACCATAACAGATGAAAATGATAACCCACCTGAGTTTACAGAGGAGCTTTATCAAGGATCCATCCTGGAGAACAGCAGACCTGGAGAGACCATTGTTATGTTGACAACTTCTGATAAAGATGTGTCTGTGGACAATAGACAGATTGTATGTTATATAACAGGTTAGAGAAATTATATATATATATATATATATATATATATATATATATATCATCATTTATAAGCGTATTTATTAAAAAGGTAATCAAAAATGAATTTTGTACAATTATTAATGATGTTGTTCTCTCTCAAGATGGAGACCCATTGGGACAGTTCTCAGTCACAGCAGCAGATGACGAGTGGAGATTGATTTCCCGAAGTCCACTTGACAGAGAAGACAAGGACATATACACCCTTAGGATAATGGCCACAGATGGAAGGTTTCAAACCTCTGCCAATGTGGAGGTCCATGTTCTTGACGTCAATGACAACAGTCCACTGTGTGAGCAAGTAAGTCACGTGAAAGCAGATAAATGGATATGTATTGGTAATAAAAAACTTTTTTGTGTTAATTTGATGCCAACGTTTGGCTGGAAAATGCAGCATTTGGAAAATGATGTGTATATTGTGTATAATGTGTATATTGACACTTCCATCTCTTCTAGTTACTTTATACTGAAGCAGTCATGGAGAATTCCCCATCCAACATGTTCATTCTGAAGATCTCTGCTTCTGATCCGGACATTGGAACCAATGGACAGATCTCATTTACTCTTCACGGTCCAAATGCAGACAAGTTCCATCTTGACTCCAAAACGGGTAATTCTTATCTTTAACAAAGTTTAAGAGGCATTCACTATTTGAATCAGTTTAAGATTGCTTTTCTTTAGTGGAGATTCAAGGAAACGTATCCAACAGAGAAGATAAGATGTAGTTTTCTTAGGCCGTTTGACATTTTTGGAATTCTTTGTGCTTTATTTTATGTGACCTGCTATTCCAGGGATTCCTATCTGATTCCACTTACCAGACAATTTTTTTTCGGTTACAAAGATAATAGATGTATGAATTTATCCTTAGGGCATTTTTACACGTGAAAGATTCAGTCTAATTGTAAGTTCCTGAGACAGCAACCTAAAGAAATTAAAGGCAAGATTAGAAATGGCTTGAAATGTACTTATGCCTCAAAATGAATCCTTGCTTTAATTTTCAAATTGCAAGTGTTGGCTTGTCTCAGATACCATACATGTTGAAAGACACTGTCTAACCCACCCCTCCTATTGTCTGACATATCACCAAAGTCTCGTTTCAAACTTTTTGCGAACAGGGGAGCTATTCACACTCGCTGTCTTGGACCGAGAGAGGGAAACAGAGTATGATCTTGTTGTCAAAGCAACTGATGGTGGTGGACACTCATGTCAGGCAGACGTTATGCTCATGATGCAGGACATGAACGACAACCCACCTAAGTTCTCCACGAACCACTATGAGATTACCGTGTTTGACAACACTACGATAAGGACACCCATTGCTGTCATATACGCCAAAGACCCAGACACAGGTACTGTATGGAACTATTTCTGCAGACACATCGTAAAGAAACAATGTAACAGAGTAACAACCGCCTCAAATGCAGAGACGCATATTTTCTGTTTATTTAGTCAGAATGCATTGAAAAGTCTCCAGCTCTTGTCTTTTTGCGAAACACAATGCATCTAGGTGGAACTGTAAAGGTATGCAGTGTTTGATGTAGGATTGAAAGCTGTGACAGACAAACATGGTTTGGAAGGGACAGGCCACACCTGGAGATGTGTGTGAACATGCAGAGAACACACAGAGGCTCCCGTCACGGGAGAATTCGAACTGCTTTGCCCATTTCTAACTATGAATGTGGCTTCAACAAATGATTTAATGGTGTTATTTTCATCCTCTCTAAACACAAGATGAGCAAAATCAAAGAAAGCAATGTCTAGTTTACGTTGACTTGATGAGAATAGAACTCACATTTTTTTAGTCATCGTACTTTAATTTCCTTGCTTTTAAGAACCTTGTGCTTTACTGCTAAAAATACTGAGAAATACCATGTTGCATAACTCTTCCAGGTATCAACTCGGAGGTGAGATACTCTCTTCAAGGTGCTGACAGTGGATTCTTCTCCTTGGATGAGATCTCAGGCATTCTGAGACTGGAGAGATCTTTATCTGATGAGACCAAGCCCATCTTTGAGATGACTGTGAAAGCCACAGATCGAGGCCTCCCTCGCCACCTTTTCTCCTTTGCTAAGATCACCGTACATGTGTTCGTCCTGAGTGACTACCAACCGTTGTTTCTGAGCTCAGAGTACTCCGTACAAATCCCAGAATCATTTCAAATAGGGTCAGAAGTGATCACGCTGTCTACCCTTGCCAAAGATGGAACAGATTATGAGCCAGTGCGATACACTATCATTTCCGGCAATGAGGACGCCAGATTCAAAATCAACCCAGTGAAAGGTAAGGGCTTGGTTTAATTTAGTTTCTTTTTCATGCTTGTTTGGAATCAGTTTGATTTGTTCGAGTGATGGAATACACAAGAGGTTAAAGGTTAAGACACATATTTTTGTTGGTTAAAAAATATAGTTTAGATAACAGCTCTGCACACGTTTTGCACATTGTTCATTGGCTCATTCCTGTGTAAGAGGGAAAATTCAACAGCACGGGTAAATGTAAAATTAAGGAACCTGTGCTGACATGTTTTAAATCCTTGGGCACTTGTCAGCTTGTTCATTCCTATCTGTTCATTCCACATAGTTTTGCCACTCTCTCTGTCCTCTTATCTTGAATGCTCAGACCCTTTATCCTAAGGGACTTTGATGGGGATTTGGGCTGATCTCTTTATTAGTTGTCAAAGCAATACTAAACTCTGAGTTCTGATATCGGGCATTCTGCAAAAATAAAATTGGCTGTGGTAGTATCATTCACGAGCTTAAAGCCCATAACTGCAGTTGCTTATACTCCTGAATCAAATAAAAGGGAAACTGCGGTGAGTGCATTATATGCATTATACGTGTGCTAGATTTCTATCTATTTGTGTACGATTTTCTTTGTACTACTTAGTGTTTAGTTGACTCGAAGTTAATATCCTTATGTCTGGATACTTTCTATATGCATACCACTGCATATCAGTATAAATTTTATTTTATTTGTTTTGTAGTCTGAGCTATAGAACAGCAGCTGTAGATAAAGCTTTTTACTTAACTTCAACGTTTTCAAGCGACCCTGATTAAACATAAACCCAGTTAATAGCTAGAGGCATAACCACATATTCCATAATCACATTATTTTTGAATAAAAAATTATTACAATATTAAAAATAATATGAATTATTATTATAAGCGGACTCGATTCTCAGGGCAAGCAGGTAGCGACTGACGTGTCCTTGAGCAAGGCACTTAACCCCTGATTGCTCCCCACGTGCTGCAAAGATGGCTGCCCACTGCTCCGGGTAGGTGCAGAGGTCACATTTCGTTTATGGGTCACCAAAACTGACAAATAGGGCACTTTCACTTTTCAAATTCATAAGTGAGTTGCTCTGCAACTCACGAAGGATTTCAGACAGATTTGCTAAACATGAAACTCATCAAACATAAATTGAACTGTGCAACCAAATTAGATTTCTTTCTCATTCATACAATGTCATACTAAATAATTGTAGGATCAAAAAAAGTTAATGTAATTTACAACTAGCTTTTACACCTAATTAAAGGTAATGACAACCAGGCAAGGCTGCTTCCAAATTTTTATAAAGGAGGCAGGTTTTGCAAAAAAATGATAATGGTAGCATTGATCTCCATATCAGATAATTACCTGGCTTACTATGATAACATTTAATGAAAATGCTGTCATAATTTGATTAATAACTCCCCTAACATTTAATAAGAACCTGTAATTGAAATTGAAAATTGATTTTCAGTTAAAAAATAAAATCTACTCACGGGAAAAATTATGGAAAGTCCCTACAATGTATGTGTGTGTGTGTGTGTGTGTGCGTGAAAGAAGTTAACAAAAATGACCCAAAAGTACGCATTTCCTGTTAAATTTTTACAAAATATATTTAACATATAATTAAGTCTTTAGAATGTTTTTGGCATTTGAATGACGTAGGCTACTTGTTTTGTCTTGTTTTTAAACATTTGTGCATTGTTCAAATCTGAAACAGGATGATTAGCTTCTGGAGCACTGTCGTCTACATCTTGTTTAAAGGTCTATAAATAATTATCATTGCAGCTTACGTTACCTTGTAATGGATAGATCAGAATGTTTCTTTGAGATGATGTAGCTTGAAGTAGACTTAATTTTTTGGCAAATGACTAGTTTGCAGATTACTGTAATCTATTAAACTCCATCATGTTTCCTGACTCGTACTAGCACCATTAATTAAAAATAGGCGGAGCGTTTAAACAACGGAAGTAGGAAGTTTATCCTCGCCAGACGAAAGTAACGTAAGCCTGATGTGTTGTGATTTATTGTTAAATAGCACCAATGTCACCGACATTAATATCAAAAAATGACTATAATCTTTTATATGATATAGTGTTTTTTAATAGCTGTTTGTAGATAAGAAAATAATGTTTCAAAAATATTTTTCATTAATTTCCTCCAGTTTTTTTTTCCAGTAGATATCACAGTTTAACATCTTATTGCAAATGGTTCAGTGTCAGATTGTACTTTATCTCTGAAAAGAATACATAGATCATATCTGTACCGACAAACTATTTTGTTATTTCGGACATTTCCAGCAAATACAAATAGGACCAGGTGTAAACCGTCTGACATTGATGGTAATTGCGTACATATAGAAGGTTTTCATAACAGCCCACCTCAGTACATTGTGTTTCAAGAATTACAATTTCAAATGAGCTACAAATAATCATTTTGCCCGACTGAGCCACTCTTGTTGAAATGCATTTTGAAAGAGAGCACTGATACGCATCTTCTTCACTCTTGACATTGACAAGAGCTCCTTAATTCTAAGACCGCGCTTCACTTTATTGACAGAACCTATGCCAAGGACAAACACAGCTCTGTTAATAATATGGTGGTGGGTCTCTAAGAAGGCCACTAAATGACACAGCACAGCACTTGATCTTTAAAATCAATAATAAATGTTGCAGAGAGCAATTTTGCACTTGTTGAAAAACTGAATTTCTGCGCTGGAAGGATCCATTAGTTTCATTATTATAATGTGGGGGGCAGAAAGGACAGAAACAGCTGGCCTAGCATGAACATTTCTTGGCTGTATTGTATATGATTGTATGAGATAGAATAAAACGTGTCAGTGTCTAACCATATGTCAAAGATAAACAATTATTGCAAAAGCAGAAAAGGCAGATGTGCAAATTTGGTCATTAAATGCTGTGTTAAAATCATAGTTCACCCAAAATGAAAATTCTGTCATCATTTACTCACCCTCTTGTCATTTCAAACCTTCACGACTTTCTTTCTTCTGATGAACCCAAAAGAAGATATTTTGAAGAACGTGGGAAATCAAACAGCACTGGCCACTATTCAATTCTATTGTATGGACACAGAACTACTGCAAGTCAATGGGGGCCAGTTAACAACATTCTTCAAAATGTCTACTTTTGTGTTCTGTGGATGAAAGAAAGTCATGCAGGTTTGAAAGACAAGAGTGTGACTAAATGATGACAGACTTTTTATTTTTGGGTGAACTATCACTTGTCAAGTTCTTGGAAGTAAATGAGATTTATTAGTTACTCTGTGTTCTCTCTGTTTTGAGCTGAAGTACTGCGGTAGTATCACAGTATCTGTTGTATCTACTTTAGTGGGTATATCGACCTATCGTGGACTATTTGGTACAGTACTAATTAATGAAGCAGAATTTGTTAGTAGCGAAATCTAGAGCAGATGAGAAGTAAATCTTTGTCTTGTTGAAGCTGACAAGCATTTTTATATATTTTTTATTAGTTAGATATTTACAAAACTCAATGACAAAAATAAAATCACAATATATGGAAATACAAGGTTCCAGAAGTACAGCAGCATGAAGAAAAAACGGTAAAGGTGCTATAAGTCAACAATAGTACGTGCATTAGCTATCATTACCTAAAAATTTGCAATGTAGTTTTCCAGCATTTATTAATGCTTTTTAATGTCAATACAGTTATTCATGTTAGCGACAACATTTGATTTTAATAATGTATTAGTAAATGCTAAAATTAACATTAATTGATATTAAAAAATGCTGTAGACGTATTTTTCATTGTTAGTTTATGTTAGATAATGCATTATTTTTTTTATTCAACTAATTTTTAATAAAATAGCATCTTATTGTGAAGTGTTGCCGAAAAAACTGGTAAAAGGGATCAGCATTTATATATATATATATATCTATTTATTTGTTTGTTTTGTCTCAACATGCAGCAGCATCCAAGATAACCAAAAAACGATCTTTTAAGACTACTTTTATTTGAAATTTAAAATTTAAATTCTTTCTTCATTTCTTATCAATTGTAAATGACATTCATACATTTTAAGCACAGTATTAAAAATGAATATAATAGCATTGAAATAGTACATGAATAATTAATAAAATAATATAATAAATAGTATTCAATTCATAATAAACGATATATTATTTATAATAAAAGAATACATTAAAAAAATTAAGAAATAACATACTAAGTAAAAATAACCTTAAATAGTCCGGTCACTTCAGGCCACTTTCTGTGAGGAACTCAGCATCCCAGCCTGAAATGGATGTGATATTGTTGCTCTTTGCCACAGGTACGCTGTCAGTGAATGCTACACTAGACTTCGAGCTCAGCCGGCAGTATTATCTGTCAGTGGAGGGGGCGAGGGGCAAACCATTGCTCAGTGACATTGCCACGGTTATCATCAATATCACAGACGTCAATGACAACCCGCCCGTGTTTAGCCGCAGCAGCTACAGTGCCGTGACCACCGAGGACATTTCACCTGGGGACGCTGTTTTGCAGGTATAACAGTCTGTTCTCATTAACTGTCACTGCACCTCCAGTGATAACGCCTTTCAGACTAGACGTCCGTATGCTTAGACCTGTTGATTACTTCCTGTCAAATTTCCTGAACACAACATTCGCTGGTATTTGCTGGCATCACTGTTAACAAAATTAATTATTTCTTTTGTTTGTCATTCTCTCATCTAAATATGCTTCTGCCGCTTTGATGTAATTCTGAGACTTTGTGCACACCGTCTATGCAAAATGAGGCAAAGAAAAGCCAAATGTTCTCATTCTCAGCTGTTGGGTAAATGATTTACTACATCTGTCATTTAAGTGATGACAAAAATGTTCTGAATGAAGCAATCAGTTGGTCTTTTGTTGGTCTTTTGATGTTAATCATCAAATGGTGATTGTCTACCAGCACCCAGTTTTTTGCCACAGGATTAGCAAGTGTATAGTGGAAGAGAAGTCTCATTCAGACTGGCGATTTATAAAAACGTGCCGTATTCCACAGCTTTAAAGCTCTGCTTAATACCGCTCAGGTGTGCTCATCTCCTGTTCATTGTGTCTCAGGTAACTGCTGTCGACCTCGACGGGCCCCCAAATAACTTCATTTTCTACTCCATTGTGAGCGGTAATCCCAAGCAGCAGTTTAGCATCAACCCTCGCTCCGGCCACATCACGGTACGCTCCATGCTGGATCGGGAAGAGGTGAGTTCTGTTGAGTTTGAATAAGAAAAGGGGGCAAGTTCGGGCGTCACGTATGAATCACTGTAACACGTACTCACTTGTTTTATCAAAGAGTTGGTTATGTCTGCTTTGAATTCGTGATCAAAGAAGAACATTTTAATCACTAGTGTTCATGTTTGACTGCTGTTATAGACTCTATAGACTCAGAGATTTTTACATCTCTATAATCCCACTGACAAGGCGTCTGTCTTTTAGATAACACACTACTCGTTGACTGTTCAAGCGAACGATGAAGGAGATCCGCCATTATCCTCTGCCGTCCAGGTGATGGTGACTGTGTCTGATGTCAACGACAACCCACCTATGTTCTCACAGATCAACCACGACCTCTTTCTTCAGGTAAAGATGAAATTAAATGATGATCCTTTTTATTACACCACACACATAATTGTGGGATAACATCATAAAAGACAGAATAATTCCAGCATCACATTCTAGGGGAGCATTTTTTTGTTTTTAACCACAGATCATTTCTCATGGTTGTTGTAAATCTCACACAGGCGCAGGAGGCCAAGAGTTCAGATTAAAGAGCCGATCAGCCATGTCTAATACACCAATGGATTTGCCTCCCTGCCATGTGGCAGTATGTGGATGGCTGTTTACCCCTGTAGTCAGCTGAATTCATTGCTTCTAATTATAGACCCAAGTTTGCTGACTTGGAAATATTCTTCACACCCCATTTACCCTCACCCAAGGTGTCGGTGTCTTTCGAGTGCAGAGGCTATTTGGCACCATGTAGGTGGTCAGTAACAATTAGGCTCATGTCTGCCAGGCGAGCACTCTGTTTCAATTACCTGTTCCAGTTGTGCCGATTTGAAGAGAACAATCGGAGACAAAAAGCACATGTCGGTCCAAATGGCAGCACTTCGTTGACCTGTATAGGGAATGATAAACCGCCACCTGCTTTGGATGTGTTTTAATTTCAATTTGAGCTGAAAACCAATTGCTTCATTGCTGTGGGTCTTGCATATGTTTTACTAATAAAAAGTGTTAAAGGTCCAATCTGTATATTTTTCTTTGATCAGATCCGATCCTTGCTATACTCAGACTACGCAGGTTGTGTAGGGTTTCATAACCACCTTGAGGACCGAATCAAAAATTCTATTGTAAACAATTAAGACGTTATTTTTTAACTTGCAGATCCAAATTTAGAGGCATCATTTGGAAATTTCCATTTTTAGTACTTAGTTTATTTATTTACTGTGACATATTCGGACATCATGCAGTGCGCTGCAGGTAATGACATGCATGACATGGGCGTGATGTGCCTTTACAAATGGCTATGGTTTTAAACGGAGCTATCCGTCTGATCGGAAAAAACGTCCACATCGCCAAGCAAAAGAAAAAGAGGCATATGTTTTTGTAATATTTTAAACTCTTATTTTGTATTTCCAAACTATGCAAGAACGTATTTACAAATTTAGTATTTGAACAAACACTGGCATAATGTTGCTTGACATTGGACGTTTGATATTCGTGAATTTAGGGACCGTCTCCAAAGTTACACACATTAGTACACATTCCTGACTTCAGTGGCATTTAAAGGGAATAACTTAGACCCAAAAAAGCAGCTCTACAATGTTCGTGTGGGTGTCAAGCTAAAATGCACACATTTAGATTTTTTTATATTTATTAAAATAAACTGTCAAATCTTAGGTAAATATTGCTATGTGTTTAGCTGTGCTTATTAAACCCATCTACTATTTGGGTTCATTCAAAGATGTATATAATTATCTAAAGCTCAAAAGCATTTAGAGGGAATGACTTTTAGGCTCAAACCCAACTACAGTGTTCATGCTCAACTAAAATGCAATCCAATGCATTTACTTTGCCAATGGTAATATGTCATTTTTAGTTTGTGCCATCACATTCAAGAATTATTGATGTGTTTTCGTATAATTTGCATTATCAAGTAAACTATATATATCATGCTTTATTTCTGTTAATCAATCATTTGGTCAGAAAAAACACACCACATTTGCGTGTTATAGTTTTTTTACAGCTAGATGGTTCCAAGCCACGTAATAATGCGGTAATGAATCATTTACATTTCAAACAAAATGCTAATTTTATTTTAGAATTAGTGGTTCTTAGTGTCAGTTAATTGTTTTTTTGTATTTCAGTCTTTATTAGTATAAGTGTATCAATTGATTTATTATTTTTTATTTCTTTATTACTGTTATGTTTATATAGTTTGAACTATTATGACAAGGGCCCTTCAAAAAGGTTTGCTTATGGCCCCCAGATGTTTATGATTGGCACTGAACACAGAGAAATATATTTTTAAGAATGTAGTACAGCACCCCCTTTTTATTTTCCTATTTCTTTTCTCTTTTTTTAATACATACATTAAATATGCTAGGGCCCCTCGTGCACTAAATGTGTATTTTGTCCGTTTTGACCATAGATTTAATATTTAAAAAACAAATAATGTATTTACTGTTTCGGTCACAACCCTCCCTGCTCCCTCTCACAATGGTTCATTCCACCTGCGCTCGCTAGTGTAGCGTCTCTTGCTTATTGGACTTGCCGCAGACAGTGACACACGCAGACACGTCACATCAAAAGTCAGGGAAACAAAAACGGAAGGAAAAGAAGTCAAGAGAAGACAGAGAACGCCAAGGTCGACAGTATGTCACACAGTTTTTCAAAAAGAAAGGTAGCTTGCCATATTCCTGTATTCCAAAACTTATTTTTGTTGCTACATGACCTGCTTTTATCTAGCGAGCTTAGTAAAATAATTACTGAATTATGATTTACATCCAACAATAATAACATCTCTGCTGTCTCCGGGACGGGTTATCATGTCTCGTAGACACAGATTCAGCGGCTGCTGCACACCCACGTCCCCGTCTCAGCCGAACAAGGTGAGCCTGAGCGCGAAACTTCGCGAAGATTGAAGCCTCTAAACACGTCTTATCTACTGTGTTCGCCACATGATGATAACTGCGCAAAACAAAAAGTAATCTACACGCTTCAAAAATTACAAAATTAGTTTGCCGTGTCGTGTGTTCTGTGAAGTGACAGTGCGGCTGCTAAGATCGATACTGTCAAACTTGACGTTCTTAATATGAATAAAATGCCCCAGAAAAATAGAATATAAAATTGAATAAAACGTGTCTCTACTGTAGCTGATGTTTCCTGAATGAGCAGTTTGACCCAGCTAAAGCTTGTTCATGTTAAGTATATGTCAATACATAATGTTCTCTTGTGCTTGCAATTGCAATTGAGATAATAAATGTTCTCCCTTTTATGTAAACAAGTACATATTTCAAAAAAAAATTCTTGTTTTTGTAGGCTTTGTACTCATCTTTAGACATTTTAACTATGCAATGTGCTAAGTATCTTTTTTTTAAGTATACAGGGCATGTTTATTGGGTTAAATTTTATCTGTAAAAAATGTAGGGGGCCCAGAAATTTTGGTTTCCATAGGGCCCAGAATTTCTGGCGGCACCCCTGAGGACAGCAACCAGTTCTGGGACAATTTTGGTTACCATTGTCATTTTTTCTACTATATGGTAGTCAATGGGGTCCAAGAACTGTTTGGTTACAAGAATTTGTCGAAATATCTTTCTCTGTGTTCAATCAAACAAATACATTTATACAGGTTTGGAACTAGAGAGTGAGTAATTCATGACAGAATTTTTATTTTTGCATGAACTATCCCTTAAAATAGAGCTTGTTAACTTGACAACACAAAGATGTTTATTATAAATCCAAAATGAGTATTTGGGACTTGATTAATGCTGTTTTTTGGCTGACAGGAAGGAGAGGCTATGGGCAGTGGCATTCTGCAGCTGCTGGTAACAGACAGAGATACGCCTCAGAACGGCCCTCCCTTCTCCTTCCATATTGTCTCCGGAAATGAGGACAAGAGCTTTCACATTGACCAAGGTGGACTCCTGTCCGTATCCTCCCCACTGAGGAGGACAGCCAAGCCTCAGCATCTGCTGAAAATCCAGGTTAGAGATTTCATGCGTAAACTTCAGTTATCACGACATGTCAAAAGCTTGTTTGGAGACAGAAAAATTACTGTAAATTTTGATTCTGTTTTCATAGAATTTGTGTTGATCCAAACCCGCATGAGTTTCGTTCTAGCATCGAACACAACAGGAGACAGCAGGTCCAATATCCATAGGCTTTATGTTTCTATTTTCCATACAATGAACATGAATGGTGCTTTCTAACCCCATCAGAAAAGCAATACAGGAATCGTAAAACTACTTCACAAAAGACTCTACAAGACTAGTGCTGTTAAGTCCTCAGAAACCGTATAATAGCTTAGAAAATATTGTGTCATGTTCTGTCATGTCAATATGTCATGTCACATATTTCTATACTAAGCTCTCGTACTGTATGTTTTTGTAAAGGCTTGGAACATACCTCACATGTCATATTGCCTATTTTCAGGTCCCCATTCACATTTTGTAGAATATTCTTTCATATAGAAAGAATCTCCTTTTGTGTACTATGGAAGAAAAACAGGATTAAGGGTTTGAAGAAATACAAGAGTTTTTCCTTCAAGAAAAATAACAACAGCACGTGAACTTGTGATTTTACACAACTCTTCAAACTATATAAAAATTCTCACTTCACATAAATATCATCTCCACAGGTCACCGACAACGGGCATCCTCCACTATCCTCTATCTGTGTGGTGAAGATCAACATAACAGAGCAGAGCAGATTTCCACCCACAGTGACTCCGCTGGAGGTTTTCATCACCACTCCTGGGGGGACGTTCACCAAACGAGCGATCGGCAAACTGCACGCCTCCGACCAAGACCTCCATGACGTTCTTTCTTACAAACTTGTATCTGATGTCCTAGACAGAGACTTGTTTTCTGTGGACCCACTTGATGGAAAGATCGTAGTAGAGAATGACCTGGAGCCAGGCCTGTACCAACTAAACATCACTGTGTCTGATGGGAAGTTTAGCGTCTGGGCTGCTGTAAAGGTTCACGTCTGGTCTGCAGCTCGGCACGTTTTGGATCGGGGCTTCACGCTGCAGTTGGCCGGTCTTTCGGCTGAGGCATTTGTGGCCGATCATTGGAGGGGCCTCCAGCGCAGCCTGAGTTTAGAACTCAACATATCCAGACAGGAGCTGCATATTGCCAGCTTGCAACAAGTACCTGACTCAGTCAACACAGAGGTACTGCTGGTCCATCGAGCTCAGGACGGCTCTGTTCAGCCCATACCTGCACAGCGGCTGACTGGGGTCATGTCAGCTGTGGGAGACACGCTGCGTTTGAACATCTTGAGGCTGAAGCATGATGGTTGTGTGGACGCTGGGTGCCCACCACAGGGTTGCAGAAACTCAGTCGTGATAAAGAACGGGAGAATGAACAACTATGCGACGGCACGAGCTAACTTCATCACCCCACAGCACAGCTGGGAGAGCGTCTGCTTCTGCAATGGTAGGCATCTTTTTATTTTAAATTCATAGATTTCTAGATTTGACCCATAGGCCTTGAATATATCATTTCCAAAGTTATTTGGTCTAAGTCGTCTTGATTTGAAATGTTGGGAGCTATTCCTATCAAGCTTTTAAATTGAGATTTTTAGTTTTTATAATTATAACTATTTTTTTATTAAAGCGGGCGTAATATACTGGGTTTCTCCCAATCTCATATTAATCTTGAGTACCTATGGAGTAGTATTGCATATTAAGTATCTTCGAATAGTATTAGTTTTGATCACTTTTATAAAAGATAGATACAGCTTTACTGTATGTTTTCGAAAACATATGGCATGGGAGGGAGGTAGGCTGGACCAAAGGACGTGCGCACCCATTGTCAACAAAACACAGACATCAGATTCACTCACCGCATGTCCGGCATCTTTTAGCGACACATATCAGTTTCAAATGACCTCCAAATCCAGAGTGATATCCACAGTTTATATAACATTCATCACCCAAATGCAGTGAACAAATAAACTTCACGAACATTTGCTCTCTCTCGCTCCTGCTTACAAGAAGTGACATCTGCGCATGATCCTTCTCCTACTCTCCCTGCTGCTGTGTGGCCGTGCCTTGTGCATTTCCGGGAGAATTGTCCAATAAGGGACTAAGAAAAGATGTTACAAAATAGTTTTATATGTTCGAAAAAGACTTTCTGAAACCTGTATGATCGCTGGGGGATTGTATCGAGCACAGAAGTACTACGTAATACGCCCATCTCGTTTTTTGACAAGTTGATCATGTCAAGCATGAGAAGACAGCACGTTTAACATTGTAAAGAAGTCAGAATGCATGAAACACCATTTAGGATGTCAAACGATAATTCCCAACCGGAATAAAAGTTTGTGTTCACATAATATATTCATATGTACTGTGCATATATTTATAAACACACCCACATACATGTACACTGATTAAGGAAATATTTACATGTTTTTTTTATATTCACCTATAATTTTAATTATATATAAATGTTTATTAATTCTTATATTCTATAAAATATTTGCATGCATGTTTATGTGTTACAATATTAATATGCCCAGTACATAGACATTTATTATGTAAACTCAAACTTGTAATTGCGAATAATTGTTTGACAGCCCTTATGCTGCCAAATTTATATTTTCAAAGTCCCCGATATATTTTAATTTGATTAATTTTAGTTTAGTATATCTAATTACGTTTTGTGGTTTGTCATTTAATTTATTTATTGGTTCATTTTTATCTTGCTGAATAAGTTGAATTTACCTCTATTTCAATTTTAGTATACTTTTTATTTATTTTGAGTAGTTCATTTTAGTGCCTCAATTTTTATTTTTGCTGAAGCAATATTTCAAATTTTCGTTTAGTATAAGTTTTTTAAAAAACATCTACATCGATGTTCAATTAACAGAAATGTTCAATAGTTTTAGTTTCAGTAAACTATAATAACCTTAGTTATTCTTCCCCGACAACAAAAACATTTGGTGATGGGGGTCAGTGAAGCTTAAAAAAGGACAAAAAATAAAATAAAATAGACTTTTCAAAGTCTTCTGAAGGCACTTGATAGCTTTTTGTGAGGAAAAAGACCAAATGTTCCCCTTTGCCATATATGAAACTCAAAATGGGAACAATTCTGTCATCATTTTTACCCTCATTTCAAACCTGTTTGACTGTTTCTTCTGAAGAACACAAAAGAAGATATTTTGACTTGCATTGGTTTTGTGTCCATACAACAAGTGAATGGGGGCCAGTGCTGTTCGGTTACCAACTTTCTCCAAAATAACCTGTATGACTTTATTTCTTCCACAGAACAAGAAAGGGGTTAAATAAATGATGATAGAATTTTCATTTCTGGGTGTAAATTAAAGAGCTATCACTGTTTAAATTGGATTTGATAACTGTCGACTTTAATTTTTAACATCTTCTTTAATGTTCCATGATAGAAATGTTGTTTTTCTGTCTTTCTGCCATCTCAGTAGGGAAATGGATGGATGATATTGCATTTATATGACATTTATTCATTTGGCAGACACTTTTATCCAAAGGGACTTTGGAGAGCACATAACATTTTTTCAACATACTGAACAGTACTGTTCATTTATAGCTTTCCTGTAGCGTTAACAAAGCAAGGTTGTGGGTTCGATCCCAGGGGATTGCACAAACCTAAAAATGTAAAGGATATTGCAATGTAAGTCACTTTGGATAAAAGCGTCTGGCAAATGCATAAATGTAAATGTACAAGGCCATGCTACTAGGAGGATTAAAGCTGGAGCAAGGGAGAGAAGGAAAAACAAGATTTTTTTATAAGACACAAGACATAGACTGTTATCAGTTAGTCAAAAAAAACTGTGTACTTAGCATAATACCATATTTCATTCATTGGCAAGCAGGTGGATTTATGCTTTGCAAAATGTATTAAAAATGTATGCCTTCTGTATTGCAGAATCTGCTGTGAGATTTGATGGCAAAGGTTATCTGAAATATCTCTATCACATGGAGGAAGACAAAAACAACTTTCATCTATCTCTCCGACTTAAGACATCCCATCCCGAAGGCACAGTAATGACTACCAATGCTTCTGACTGGGCAACATTAGAGGTACAAAAAAAAAAAACTTTATTCGATAATTTTTTTTCACCTGTCACATTGTAGCTCAAAGCTAGAACAAAGCTCATCTTACTTACATGATGTGTAAATTAAGCCAGCTACAAATCCGAAAGCAAATATACAGGAAACTTTAATCCATCCAATGACAAATCGGATGTTCACAAAGCACATTACTGTGCCCAAATGTTTATTTTAGAAACTTGACTTGACTGCAAATTGAAAATGTTAACATTCAAGGACACTTTGCAGTAGGGAATTAAAGAAGTTTTGATGTGGTTATGCCTTCAAGCATATCAGCGATGAGTCAACCTGTTTATATGAAATACTGTGTGTGTTCTGATGAATTAGTGACTAACTGCGCTCTGTGAGGTACTGTGCATTTCTGGAGTATTCATTTTGATGCTTCAGTCAGTAAGGTATTCATGTTCTTTATATTTCAAGACGGATAAGTAATGCAGAAAGTACTCCCTGAAACTGCAACCGCTGTCTAAAAATCCTATATTTTTTGGTCCCGAAGGGCGTCTCATTTATACATCATAATCGAATATTCCATTTAAGTGGCTTGCAACATCAAAAGTGCACTCTTCTTTTTTCAAAGCTCTACCTCTGGGTTTTGAAACTTGACAAGCTGGTCCATTTCCTTGTTGGAGGAGGCTTCAAAAGGAATTGTTATACATGCTCATCCACGATGTCTCTGGTGCACACGTCTTCACGCACTTCACAGAGATACATGACACAAATTACGCGCCTCTCTGGGGACGTAATATTCCAGTGCACCTCAGCAATTCTTACCAGCTCCTGTCTCACCCCAATTTTAATTGGAGAGAAGAGATAACTTTGAAACTTGTTAAACTTGAATTACAATACCTCCCGAACTGATACTTTTTAATATTGTCTTTTAAGTAATTACTATTAAATGGAAATTGAGCCTCTGCTGACAAAAGACAGACAAAGGTGACTTGTCAGTTAAGCATGTGTAGCATTTATGAATACTGACAGCTGCGATCTAACATTATTAGCAGAAACAAGATCTGAGGCATGATATGTATGCTGAAACTGATAGCGTTTAACGCAGTGGGAGTCACAGCATGAGGCGTTGATCACAATCATTTGGTTTTTAGTGCACATCAGGTCCAAGGAAGGAATCTATACTATACTACAGTGGTTCTCAAACTGGGGACCCTGGGGAGGCCACAAGATGGATCCAGGAGGGCCACAGATTTTAGGGCATTTTATGAAATATAGATATGTTTCTTAAAATGTATAACTGAATGTGTTTTTTGTTTAATTAAAATTCTAAATTTAAGATTATAAGTCTTTTTTTGGGGGCCACAGAGCGATGCACTCTACACAAAGGGGGCCTTACAACTAAAAAGTTTGAGAACCACTGCTATACTATAATCTATGTACAAACGGGCGTTCAGGGGTCATATTTTTTCCACATTATAGAATATTAGTAAACTTATCAAAACCATGGTATAACACAATCGTAACTGTGGAAATGATGTTGTCACCAGATGCATTAACATAAATTAAAATCCATCTAATATTTTAGCATCTTCATTGTCCTCTCCACCGATAACTGGTGTGTGGTGAGTGCAATGGTGTTGTTGTACTGTGACTGCCATTTCATCATCCAAGCGGATGCTGCACACTGGTGGTGGGTGAGGAGAGACCCCCCTCATATAATTGTAAAGCGCTTTGGGGTGTACACCAATACACAATAAAGCGCTATATAAATGCCTCATTCATTCATTCATAGTGATCACCCTTGGACTAGAATTAACAAAATCGCACACTTAGCATTTTATAATCCAGTTTCTTGAGCTCTCAAACTAGGAAGCTTTTTAAACAGTTTTAAAGGAATTTCCATATATGGTGGATTCTGATTGGCTGCTTTTCATTCATTATTAATAAGTCATCTGTTTTGAAAATTTAAAAATGACGTTTTCTAATGAAAGGAATGAATATACTGGCAGCAGAAAAAATTAAGGGACCTTTCGTTTTTCTGCATTTCTGGGTGTAGAGTGGTCATTCCAGTCCAGTGTCTGTTGAATTTCAACAAAATCAAACCTCAGGAGTGACATAAAGTCATTCAACAGCAATATGAAAGACTAACAGCATGACAATGAAATTTTAAAGTTACATCTTAAAACTTCAATACATGTACAAATATTAGTGTTGTATTGATTAAAGTGAATATGAACTAGTTTTCTTTGCAGTATTTGAGGTCTGAAAAAATAAGAGCATCTTTTCTGTTATTTTGAGCTGTTTCTTCAGTTTTCATTTTCTCAAAAATGCAAATAGAAACAGTATTTTTATTTGAAATTCGAAACAGAATGAAAAAAGAGATACATTTACCATAAAATTCTCTAGCATAGTCTGATGTGATTGGTCAGATAGTCTAGGCTGCTGTGATATGTCTGCAGTGAATGAGGTTCACGAGCTACAGTGTTTGGGGAAGAAGAGTGAAGCTTTCAAGGGCAGTCCGAGCAAAACTTAGGCGGGGAATACATGTAGTGACGTAAATCTGCGGCAGTTCGTGAATCGGACTAGGGACGACTCGTTTGCGTGATTCAGAGTCGACTCCTTTTTTTCCAAGCCAATAAATTTGTTATTAATTCATTTTCGGATTTACAACTTGCCAGACTGCTTACTTTCAAACACGGCAACATTACCCAATGCAAGGATCTCATGTTATGTACTCTTTAAGATCATGAGAAGCATTTTAGGCAAGTAATGATAAAAAATAAGATAGACTGGTCAGTGCAGTTGTATTTTTACAATAACTGATTTCATCTTTCATGGTAAAAAGTTTTTACTTACATAAGGATGTCAGAATGTTTTTAACTCTAGTTTTGAGTGTATTTGTGTTTTCTGCACACCATATAACCCAATTGAAATAACCAGTTATGACATGGGAATTAATCCTTTCTGGAACAGACTTTTTCAGATTTAAAGGCAGCTTTACATTAACCTTCATGGATGCAAGCATAGTTACATATTTATTTAGTGTTATACTGCACTTGGAATGCTCTAGGTTTTGAAAAAGAAACAGACTTAGTCAAACCAATGCCTTTTTAATTGCCTCTTTGTGAATAGGTGGTAAGGGAACATCACTGCTTAACTTTTAACTTTCTTGACCATAAATGTTTGGTTAGCTGCTGTTTTCTTGTCGACTTACAAGCAAGGTCGTGTTTTTGATGTGGACTCTGCTAGACAAACAGCAGTCTACCTATAAAAGTCAGCATTGCCCTTAAGGAACAGAATCTCAGATCGAACGCTCCCCCTTCAATAAGTCCTCCCGGGAGAGAAGCTCCTCTTTCTCTTTACGCTCGGCACAGCAAAATCAAACAGCACCCCCAACCAATGAACGCAAATGAGCAGAACCCATGGGCCGAGCTCTACCAGATCAGAGCAAAAGGCTCTGTGCTTGGTTCTCATATCGCGGAACTCTCTGAAGATTTTGCCGCAGCAATTAAGAGGCCTGTGTGAGGGAGATGATGGTTAATAATGCAAACCCTCTGCATCAGTGTAATACTTTCAAATTTGAACTACACACACCCGCTATATTTTTTTAATGCACAGAACTGGAAACTAATGAATGAATATGGGATTGATCTATTATTTGTAGCTGGAACGCTGAAGCTGCATAATATCAGCAGGCATCCAAATGCTTTTAATTGTAGTGGGCCTTTGCATCCTTACGTCGCTCTCCCTCGAGCACCGTCTTTCATATCTACCTTCATCGCTCAAAGAACTTATTATCTCCCATGGCGAGACCCCATGCTTCCCACTGTGCGAAAACACAACCTATCTAACCTAGCTCAGCATGAGACCTGCCAGGTCTTTTTCTATTCAGAACGGCCCATAAAACTTAATGCAAACTACAGGCGTTCTTTATAGATCAGGGGAAGGTAAATAAAAGTCTCAAAGGTGAGGTGTGTTGTATCTTTGATGTTCAAATATTTTTTTCTGTGGCGGTTTAAAGTGCAGAATGACTATAAGTACGTAATTTGTACAGCAGGTTTGGAATCCAAAGAGTGTACACTGCAATTCTTTGCAGCTTTGAAAATATATAGTTTTTTTACTTTAGTGGTCCGACATGTAATCTTATGATTAACCATTAATGTGAGTTTCAGGCTATATGGAAGTGTTTGAGAAACCGATTTGGAAGTAGTTTTTCACACAAACATGACAATTCTGTCATCATTACTGTACTTACCCTCTTGTGGTTTCAAACCTATACATTTTTCTTCTGCAGAACATAAAAGAAGATATTTTGAAGAATACTGATAACCGAACCACGGAGGTGCCCATTGACTTGCATTGTTTTTTTGACCATACAATTGAAGTCAATGAGTACTACCGTTGAACGATTACAAACATTCTTCAAAATATCGTATTTTGTGATGACAGAATTTTCATTTTTTGTGTGAACTATCCTTTAAAAGATCCAGTGTATGAAATTTAGCAGCATCTAGTGGTGAGGTTGCAAATTGCAACCAATGGCTCACTCCACCGCTCACCCCTCCCTTTCAAAACATTACGGTGGCTGACACAGAACTTCTAAGATGTCATCACTTTCACTTCTTTGCTGTATGAAATAACTATACGTGCTCTGTAGAGCAGATTGTCCGATTAGGGCTACTGTAGAAACAACATGGTGAATTCCATGTAAGGGGACCTGTGCTGTATAAAGATAGAAACAGCTCATTCTAATAAAAAAAATAACATTTCACCATGTAAGGTCTTTATACACCTCTGAAGAGATAGTTATGCATATTATATTGCATTTCTGTCAATAGATCCTCCAAAAAAGGACACAGTGGACCTTTAAGTAACGGATATGATCTGACCTGTAATCTTATTCATGAAACTTCTTTGTCTGTGTTTATCTAGCTGGTAGACAAGGAGCTGCGGTTCAGCTATAGATGTGGCAACATGCCCCCTGGCAGTCTGCAGGTGGCCAACTGCCCTGTGGCTGATGGCCGTTGGCACCACATCTCCCTGGAGGTCAATGGCACAATCCTTAGGCTCACCATAGATGCCAGCCACACCAATTCCCTCATTCTGCCCCAACCCTGCAAACTGACCCAGTCTGGTGGAGTGCTGGTGCTAGCCAGCTCTAATCCCAGCGCAGATGCCCAGCGACCGGGCTTTACCGGCTGTTTGGAGAACTTGGAGTTCAATGGAGAGGCGGTGAGAAGGGAGAAGGGTTCTGGCCCGCGGAGCGGCAGACTCTTCGGGATCTACCAGTGCTGCTCTGAAGTGAAGAGCTGTGCCAGTAATCCTTGTGGGAATGGAGGCACTTGTGTTGAAGACTTAAGCGGAGGTGAGACTAAATATGTTAGGGTCAGCTGATATTGTTATTTATTTCTAAACGCTTTGCAATAAATTGCTTCACAATTTTAATAAGACCATAAATAGAAAAATCTAACAGAAAGCAAACTGACATGTCATTCGAGTACACGCAAGATTATTAGCACAACACAGATATGGAAATAAAGCTAGGGAGATAAAAATCTCTCCAGTATCTTCCTCCAAAAGATCTCCAGTGTCAGTTTACACTTTAATCTGAGCCCTGAGGAGTTCCTATTGATATGACTTTGCTAGGTTGACCATTTTTCTGTCAGAAGCACAAGACACAGTTTTACATTCTTCCTCCAGAGATTCGCTGTAGCTGTGCAATGCTGCATTCTGGCTCTCGCTGTGAGAAGACGGTCAATCCCTGTGCATCTCATGCCTGTGCAAAAGGCCTTTGTGTGTCAAACACTCGGAGTTACATCTGCAACTGTTCTGAGGAAATGACTGGAAACAGGTGAGAATCACATAACAGAGCTCTTGTGATCACAAATATGTCTCCTCCTTGTGTCCTTGGTGAAGGCAATGAGAAGTCTGACCGATTTGTGTGAGAATATATTATTTGGTCGGTTCATGAACACATGCATAATTCCTTTCAGGATTTTGTAGTAATTCTCTTCTATGAATGAAGATGTAGCTTTGTGCCTCTGAGGTTATGATTTACAGCATTATTGATTAACCCATTAATATTTTACTTTAAAGCTTGCACACAGTAGTCGTAAGGTGGGAATTTCAATCAATAAATTGCTGCATTTGCTTCAAAGCATTTTCAAATTATTGGTTACCAACATCTCCATTGCATTATTCTAAGTTCTAAGGTGGGAAACTTTACAAACATTGTTCAGTTTTGAAAAGTGTTCATGGATTTATGTTAATTATCAGAAATGCAATAATTCGATAAGCGCTGATAGTCCATTATTTAATGTCTGTATACTTGACTATTGGACAACCATTATGGAGGACTCCAAATTGTCATATCAAATGTATATTTGTCATATCTTTCTCATGGAATTATGCCATAACGACAATATAACAAAAATATTTAAAGTAAAATAAAAGAGATAACAAAGGCATGTTAGAGATGCAGATCTAGACGTATCCTTCTATGTGATATTCATGTATAATGTTAAAGAGGAAGTTCAACTTAAATTAAAACTGTATGTCTTTTTACTTCTGTGAGGCACAAAGAAGATATTTTGAGAAATGTCTCAGTGGAATGTGTCCCTACAATGGAAATCAATGGGCCACAATGTTGTTTGGTTATCAGTGTGCTTCAAAATATCTTCTATTACAGGTTTGAAATGACACGAGGGTCAAAAAAAATAATGAAAAACAAATATTTTTTATTTTGCATCAAACTATCCCTTTAATTCAGTTCTCACGTCCGTTGTTAACATAATCATCAATATTTACAATGTATTATGTATATTTAGATGTATGGTTCTGTGGTCCAAACTCTTTCTACACCTCTTCTCACGGTCAGACTGCTCTTTTTACAGATGTCAGATTGACGCAAATTCATGCAATCCAAATCCTTGTGTCCGAGGTTTCCAGTGCACATTGGCGGATAACTCCATCCACTGCGAACGCACCACATCCCTCCCTTACGCGGAGATCGCAGAGATCTGCGCAGGGATACTGGGACTCGTTCTTCTCGTCGTGGCCTTCGTGTGTCTTCGAAAGCGGTACATCAGCCATAAAAAGCACAAGTCGGCCTGTGTGCAGGATTCCAACGATTACTTCCCAACTTTATCCAAAAGCACGATGAAAGAAACAGAATTCAGCTCTCCTATGGAGATCAGCACCCTCGTTGGCTTTGGAGGCGATCTGGACAACAGTCCTTTTCGTTCGCTGAAACAACCCAGCCAGCGGGAGCTCGGTCCTCAGGTAGGACCTCGCACGCATAGGTCTCAAGGTCCAGTGATCTGTAGCGTGGCTCCCAATCTACCTCCTCCACCCTCCTCCAGCTCTGATAATGACTCTATTCGGAAAAAACACTGGGAGCATGACTATGAAGGTAAGAATGCACGTTTCATTATTTAATGTGGAATTTAGTAAAAGAAGAGAGAAGCAGAGAAGAGAAATGTGGAGGACAGATAGATGAGGGTCTTAGTGTAGGTTGAATGAAAAGCAGATTCTATTATATTGTATCTTTGCCAGGGCGTTATGTGCTCTCTCTATCTGGATTTCTACTAAAACTATGGCTTAAAAATCATAACTGTCATTTCATGTTGTGATCTCAAGGACAAATTTGCATCCGTTACAATCAAGCAATATAATACAAATTCAAGTACAAATGAAAGAACACGCTGCAGAACTATTCATAAGTCGATCAGTCCAGAGCCATTGAGAGAGAGAGTTCTGCCAAGGGAAGTCCAAAATGCTGGAGTGTCACTTGATTCATAGAGGCTTCAGATAGTTCCAGGAAGTTATTTTTTATCTTTAAATGCTTTATTTCTTAAATTTTTATTCATTAAATGGCTTTCGTCTTTAAATTGGTTAGAAGTTGAACTCAGTTGATCCATTTTGTCGCAGATCCATGCGTTACTATTAACTTCCGCGAACTATTGAAACTGTGAAAAAAACTTCTCAATTTGAGTCAGAGGGGAGGGCGCGACTCTCTTTCTCAATGGCTCTGGATCAGTCATCCAGAGAAGCAGTCGACAAAATGTTTACCCCTACACAAATAAAGTATATTCAAGTGTGCTTTTAGAAAACTTCTTTTAAACCTTAAATAAGAACGTGTACTTTTAGTCTATTTTTTATTTAAAATACTTAAAATTACACAACAAATGTACTTTTAGTGACTTTTCAGTATACTGACAGAAAAGTATATTTGATCTATATTTGTACTCAATCTTTTAAAGGAGTAATACTTTAAAGTATAATGAAGTATTTTACGTATACTTCCCTGACAAAACAAAAATATGAATATACTGTAAAATAAAACGATATATAAAAAATATTTATTTGCATATTTTTAACAATATATTGGTATATTACTACATATAATGTATTATTATTTTTTTCTAAACTATATCAAATTTTTTAATATTTTGACTAAAAATAATTATGTATAGGGGAAAACATATTTTCTTTGCATAGGCCCATCTTGTAGTTTTGATCTTTTGATTATGTACATTTACATTTAGGCATTTGGCAGACGCTTTTATACACAGCGATTTACAAGGCTTTATCCTATACATTTTACATAGGTATTTGCAATCCCCTGGGAATGAACCCACAACCTTGCGTTGTTAATACAATGCTCTTACCACTGAGCTACAGGAAAGCTAGGAGTAGCCCATTAAATACTTTTTTGATTTTACACAATGTTATATTATTAGTAAGCTATAAGTATTAATTAAAGTTTATTTAAAGAAAGCTTACAAGTGTACTTGCAGGAAAAACTTCGAAACTTGTAGTGGTTCTCAAACTCTTTTATTAACCGCCCCCTTTTTGTAGAGTTTATGATCGCTTTGCGGCACCCCCCAAATAAAGACATTCAATCTTAAACTTATCATTTTATTTAAACCTTATAATAAATTACAATATTTTAAAGAAGGGGCCACAGACTCTGTGATCCATCTTGGAGTCACGTCCCCCAGTTTGAGCACCACTGTAATAGAGTATACTTCAAAGTGTATTTTCAAGAACAAAAAAAAGTGCTACAAGTATTGAACTATTAAACTCTCAGGATACCTATAAGTTCATGTACAGTATATAGATAATTCCAGTACATACAAAAAACGTAATTGTAAACTAGTTTACTACTGTTACCCTTTAAGAATACTTATAATCTAAAAATGCCAATTTAAACTCAAGCATTGAAATAGTACACTTGAAAGTATATTACTATGGCATTGATATTAAAATACTTATTATATAAAGAATACTTAAGTTATACTTAAAAAAGTCCTTGAAGTACAGTATAATTATTGTTTGCAAGGGTATAAAAATGTCTTGCCATATTCAATGCAACATCTTTATTGGTTTTATATTGTTTGCTTTGTTATTGGGCGTAAAAAAACACAAAATTACTCTACAACTCAGATTTATTTCTTTGCATTTGGAGTGATTGATAAGAATTTTGTCCAATATGTGAAAACGTCATGTGATTCCCTGTACACTCAGAATATAATCTGTTCAATATTTTTATTAGAGAAAGAAGTTATTGACTTGTCAGTGCTACAACAACACACTAATCCTTCTGAATTCTCATTCCCAGTGTATCCAGCCGATCCTGACTACTATGGCCGACCTTCCATTCAAGAATTCCCACAGTTTGACATCGTGGAAAGCACCTACTCGAACCCTCCTACCGAGTCCCGCAGGAACTCTCGCTTTGGAGGCTTCCCTTTCCCTCTTGATCGCGTCGATCGCCGCGCCCCATTGCCTCCGTGTTACAGCAACCAAAACCTAGATGACTTCTTAGGGGCGGATGGGCTGCCCCTGCCCAGCCCTCAGTGCCCGAACGAGTACACTGCCATAAGCTACTACCCTACCCAGCACACTCGCAGCATGGACAACGTTTCCAGCAGCTACAAGAGACTGAGCGTGCGCTTGACCGTGGCCCAGCCTTCCTACGCGGACAGTGGCGGAAACAATCGGGCTGGAACGAGCAGGACATCTCGCAGTTACGCCGGCTCGGATATGGTAGAAAGTGACTATGGCAGTTGTGAGGAAGTCATGTTTTAAGAGACTGCTACGCATTACGGTGCGAAAGGTGATGTCTTACATATAGTATATGAAGCGCAATGGCAGAAAGCCACAAAAGCACTATAAGACTATCAGTATTAACAGTCGTTTTCAGGGAAAGAAAAATATATCCGTGCATCTGATTATTCCCACTGTTTTACCCTTAACATTCCTTTAGAAGTATTGCATGACCTTTAAAAGTCAAAAGTGTGGTTGTAAATGCCCCCTATTTGGTATTAGTATTCTAATTTTTTACATGTCCATTTAGACAATCTACATCACCCCATTTGTTTAAATGACTGATTGTGTTGCATGTCATCAGATCGGACACCAGATGCTTAAAAGATTTTATAGACAAGCTGTGTATTGCTTAAAGTTCCTATGCTCACAACAACCACTGTAGAATATTTAAATGGTTCCCAAACATTTTTATCAAAGCAGGTTATATTTTACAACGATACAAAAGCACTATGCAAGTACATCGATTTGTAAAAACAGACTAAAGCACAGGCTGGTTCTTTGCTGTATCAAAACTAAGTCCGCAATGTGAAATACCATGTATGTTTAAAAACACAACCAACCCCTATTACCGTTGATGTTCTTGGCAGTTCAGAAATAATACTTTTTTAAATATTTTTGGCTGTTACAATGTGTCCAAATTGTAGTACTTGGTGAAAAGTTATTAGAGTAGGGCAGTCATTTTTAATGTGAACTTGGCACAAGTTTCAACTTCTGATGCTGCAGATGTTATGCAGTATTAGAAGTTTCCAGTGATCAAAGGCAGTCAAACTCAAGCCATGAGAAATCCCAAATGCAGCTTTTTTAGGCTCCATTACGCTACTTGACAAACTTGTTATAATGCTTACTAATCATGAAAAGATCAAAAAAATACTTAGCAAGTCTGTTGATGAGATTTGAACTAAACAATTTATAAACGTGTAAAATTTACAAACAACAACTGCATTATATTTTGTAAAGTGACTCTCTTTGTGATTTGTATGCATAACAATGATGGAGGTTTTATGGTTCTTTTGTTTTGATTTCAAAAGTTATGAGGGGGGATCTTCATGTCTTACTGAATGCAAACAATAGGTGAACGCAACTGACGTGATTCATTTTAAATCTTTGACAGTGCGTTAGTTTGTGTGCTGGGCCATGCCATTTCACTTTACTGCATGTGCTCTGTAAAACTGCTTCATTGTAGTGTGTAGCCTCTAGTCTTTCAAAATGACAGTACAGTGTTTGTGTAAATATTAATGGCAGCTGTTGTAAATGTAAGTCATTATGAACAGTTGTTGTGTGCAGTGGTGTGGTTGTGTGGTATGTTGCGAATGCCAATGTCATTTTTTATATTTTGTTACAGTGAGCAAAAGCTCTTTATTAATGAGTTCCTCTGTGAGAGAATTTATGTTGTCTATCATTTCTGATGTATATAGAAAATGCTATGAAATATCAAAAATTAAATTGTTTAATGTACAGTACAGAATTTTTGTTGTTTTATGGTACACTGTAGACCCTAATGTTCAAAGTAATTAAATAGTGTAAACTTAATGCAATATAAAAAATATTTTGATTTCCTGTAACTAATTCTTACTTTTTAGTTAGTTTAACTTATTGTAAACAAGTTAATTCAACATAATTTGTTGGGAATGATTTTCAGTGAGACTGCATTAGGAGAGTAAATGTTAAAATTAAGTGTTATTTTATGACACTTAGTTTTTATAAAGGGTAAAGCCTTGTTAATGAGTGCTTTGTATTTTGGAGTTACCATCGTTCAGAAGAGTGGTGCTTGAAAGCTGTTATGTGTAATACACTGATGTTGTGTGTGTGTGCGCATACCTCTCGAATAATTCTATGAAACGTCCTGTGTAGTCCTGCTTGCAAATGTCTCCTGGTCAACCTGCTTGTTTTATTATACAACTCGGGTCCAAAATCAAAAGCAAAACTAAGGCTTCTGTTATTTGTGTTAATTAATATAACCTGTCTGAGGTCATTCGGTCTGGTGTCATTTCCCTTGCCATAGTAGTAAAAAATGGGCAATCTCTAACAAAGATTGACGTTTGCACATGCACTAGCAGACCTCTGTTGCACTTCGATGGATCCGCATGTTTTTAACGGATAAAGTGAAGTTAATGCCATTGTTACTGTTTATTGCAAAAAGCCAAAGTAATACACGTGCACTGAGAGAGGAACCAACCAATAACAACAGCCTGAGAACTGGAAGCTTGCTGATAAGCAGGGAACCAATCACGAAAGACCTGGTCAGCTTTACCAATCAGAGTGTTTGGGAAGGAGGGACTTTATATACACCTGAAGAAATCCAGTCGTTTTCTGAGAAGAGGGACAGTGATGAACAATAGACTTGAAATATGTGAAATATAAAGCGTTTTTCTGAAATTAGAAACATGAACATCCATGATTAAACACCAAAAAACATAATCAAAGCATCAAAAGCAGCAAAGACTGGCTCCTTTAATAAGACCTTTTTTATTTAACTGTAAATCAAAAAGGAATTACCTTTCCGGAATTTTTTTCTCCCGTTTACGGAAATAACATGCATGAGTACAACAACCTCAGTACTTGATGGTTCTGCTTATTTAACATTGCGAACATCATAATGCAAAAGATTTGATTCAGCTGATTAACTCATTTTTGTTTTTATTTTCCCAACTTTCTGTAAACTTCAGGTTTCCAGTGTACACTACTGGTCAAGAGTTTTTGAACACTTACAGTATTCTTATTTTCCACATTTTAGAAAAATAGCAGGCTCATCAAAACTCTAGGATAACAAAAATGGAACTATGAGGATTATGTTTCAACTAAAAAGTCAAAAATTTTACCTCAAGATGCTTTTAAAAGAAAATTAAAGGAGCTTCCATCTATTGTTTTTGAATATTAAGTCAAAGTCACATACAATTTTTTTAAATCAATTTTATAAGATCGTAATGAAGATTTTTTTTATTTGTACAGTAATTTTTGTCTAATGTGGAAATTTACATGGAAACTTTTTGGGGGACTGAATACACAAACTTTTCAAAACGGGGCTCAAAGTGCAACTTTTTTTTCCTATGTAAACTGCAAGACGGAACTTTTTGAAAACGATGACGTCTCCAGTATGGCCAAAACAATATGGCAGCTTCCGGTACTGTGAGCTCTCACTACTATGCGTATTACACATTCAGTCTGTAGGCATGCGCAAGTATTTCCCAAAACAATAACGCCGACTTCCATGCTGCATGTTAGTGCAGTGTGACATACTTACTGTCACTTCTCCAGCAAAAATTTATTTACTGCACTTACTTCAACCAGCGGAAACTATGCACGTTTCTATAAACACACATAGATGCCGACCAAGTGTATTAAAAATGCTTTTAAATTAAAACAGTGTGTTTTGTGCGCATGCACGTGGTGTTTCTTAACTCTTTCGCAGATAGCCTTTTTAAAAAAAGTCTACGCCAGCGGTTTTTAACATTTTCACCCAACTTTAATGGGTAAATTTTCTGTAAAGTATATATGGACAAACAATATGTCAAATGAAAGAACAGAGTCTCAGCTTTTAAACAAAAGAAAACCGTATTCTTTTATCTTCATTTGTTCGTATTTTATTACTCCGTAGATGTGGGTAGGTTTCTTCAAAAATGTCTCATTTTGATTAAATAGCTGAAATAGCTGAATGTTTTTTTGTAACAGATTCCGCCAAGATTACAGTCAGAACAATCATTAAAAACCGCTAAAACATATACGTTCTACGTTCTGGGATTCTGTACTTTTTCCAAAGGTGTGTAATAGCGTCACCTGCTGTACAACAGTACAAACACTGATTGCCGTAAAAACTCGTCTTTGGCGGGAAAGCGATTTTTTTTAATTGACGACATAACTCGTCAATGGCGGTGAAAGAGTTAACAGCGCAACATTGCCATCCACCAGCCTCCATGAATCATATGTCGTTTTTCTATCCTTGGATCCATGTAAATGCAGTTTTGATAACGCTGTCGTGTGTACGTGAAACTTTACAAAAACATTTCCGTTTTTTATTGTGTTAACGTAGCCTACTCTAACTGCTAGTGCAACTGCACACTACTTGAGAAACTGCGCTATTCGAAAAATGGAAGAACAAGACCGAGGTCAAAAATCTAAGTGATTTGACTCAGCTCGCCAGGAAGGGGGTTTCTTAAATTATCCTGTTACTCAGCAATTTTACTGAGATTTATGCCAAAGTAAAATCGCAGCAGTTACATAAAGTTAAACCCCAGTCCTTCAGCAAATGAATTTTCAAGACCGCACAGCTGGATGTTTCAGAGATATATGTAAACTCATTTCAGTACTGACTGCCAAAACCTTTATCTTAAAATTGTACAAAAACGTGTGATGTGTATTTAAATAGCATTGCCTTCAAAGCATTCCTTAAACCTCAGCTGTTGCCATGACTGTCCTCTCTACGTTAAAATTGAAGCCATTTTCGTAATATGCTTTCTTAAGTGGTCTTGTGTCCTCGTGTTCTTGCTCTACGTTGATCATCGATAAAACCTGTCAAAGTTTGGTTACAATACTCAAGAACACAGGAACAGTGAATGAAAGTACCCGGATGTGTTCTTGATATCAAGAATGCATTGAATGCAGCTTTGGCCGCCATAGGAACACGCTTGTAGTCCAAGAAGTCACTGCGGCCGTCCATTCAAGTTCGTTCTTGTGAGGCTGCCTCGCAAGACCGGTCTCCACGAGAACACAAGTCCGTTCTTTGTGTTCTTGGAAGGCCTATGATACACTGCAGATGCGTCGGCTCATCATCATAAAAGGGTCACCTGATTCAAACCTTTAATCTCCCGGCTGTGACCCAAGCATCTGTAATCACCACTGCCACTGAGCATTATACTGTTGTCCATCAAATCCCATTTGTACAAACACAAGAATACAAGTGAGTTCCCCCATAATCTCCACGTGACAGTGTCACGCTGCATGATAAACAGTATTGTGGGTTTAATAAACACTGGCTGGAGCTCACGGAACAACATTTTGCATCATAACACCCTGCAAAATCTGGTTATTAATATTAATATGACCCTCAGTCATTTATTGGGTCAACAGATGGAGGGCAGCGGTGGTTTCAGATTCATGCATTTTTAAAAAGAGGGAGATGGGGAGACACATACTGACACTCAAACACCCCCACAACTCACATGTGAATACACGTGGTCTCAAAGATCGTATGCACAAAGGAATTTTTACTAAGCTCTCAAACATGACATTTTCGTGTGAATCATGAATTTCAGGAAATGTCTTGCACTAATAAAAAGTTAGATCTGAAATTAAAGGTATGAATGTTTATGATAAAACAAACAAAAAAATAAATAAATAATGACTAAATGATGTTGCATGTTGTCACACTATTCTTTCAAAAAACTTGTGAACAAACCTGACAAAAACGTCAAGATAGTTAAATATTTATGGACCTCCAAGACTGACACATGATGTGGCATTGGAATATATCAAGAGAAAATGTAACATTACTGACTGACCTTTATTATCAAGGACAAAACCCAGATTCCACAAAATGTCCCAAGCAAACCTCTGTACAGCAGTCAAGCACCTTCTGCTTGAATGGAGAAACCAAATACACCAGCAAAAATTCATTTCTGCATGGATTTGTGAAATTGTTGTAAATTGGAAACAGGTCTACCCAAAACACATGATGGATGATGTGAAATGTGAACGAGACAACCAAACAAGCATCCGGCACAAAAGTGACCCAAAGGCCATTGAATGTGTTTGTTTGATGAATGAATGGATGTCGCAGGTCTTCTGAGATGTTTCGGGTCTTTTAAATGGGCACCTGATGAATGTGGAAAGGTAACACTAGACACATTAACATATTTTTTATTGTGTTGATGTGTATCAAATTAAAAAAGCATATTGTAAATTATGTATATTTGACACAATGTTTATTAAAAAGAAAACTGTTTGTTTTACATTACTGTAATAAAACAACCAAAAAGTTTACCATATTGGGAAAACATTGCCTTTACATCATGTTTTCATGGCATTAATTTGCGATGTACCCACTGGTTTCCGGTCTTGGAACAGTAGTGTTTCCACCGAGCTTGTTTAAAGATGCTCTCGTGCGCACATGACAGTGTGATGGAGCCATCAGGTGCGCCCTCGTATGATCAGCCCGAACATCATCAGCATCACCAGCATCCAGATTCACCCGAGCGCAACTCAAGAAGCACGCGGAAATGAATCAGTTCTCCGATCACCTTAAAACTTTTTCCTTTCCCTGACGCCTTTTCTGGAGACGGCATTATGAATGTATGGTGGATGAATAAACACAACTTCTTAATTTCACGTGTGAATCAGATTCGTGAATGGGCGTCTTGACAGATGCTTCTCATCCTCCACAGCACATCTGACGTTCACCGCTGGATTATAAATGTCCCACAGCTTGTCAAAGGGTATACCACGTTTTTTTATCTATTGATTTTAATAACTGTTTTCCTTTTTAGCATACCAGCGACTGTTTGCATTATGACTGAACCGGACTACAACTGACAAGAGAACTAAATATCAAAAATCGCAATCCAACTGTCGTTTATCATTAAAATGATCGGGCGTTTAAACGACTTGTGTTATACGGTGCGCGCCAGTGTGGAACGCAAACAGCTGCTCTCGGTCTGAATGCACACGCGCTGCTGATGCACGCGGACCGGAGGACAGGACCCCTCACCGCTGTCCCACGATGATAAATTGAGGATGGTGGAAGGAACGGATGCCCCTCTGAGGAACATTTCTACCGCAAACCGGGACAGCAAGTATCTCTTTCCCTGGGTGGTGACTTTACTCTCATGTGTTCTCATCACTACCATCATAGTAGACGTACTGGGCAACCTGTTGGTCATTGTGTCTGTCTTCAGAAACCGAAAACTCAGGAAGGCAGGTAAATATCCCCATATGATGTATTATTGATGGATTTGTATAATTTCCTTACGTTGAAGATGCGAGTAGTTGTTTGTGCCATAACAGTTTCAAGATAAACGACTGTGTCATTTAAAAAAAGACAAGAATAAAATGCATGGATTGACATTGACCATTGTCATCTTGAATCTGAGTAGCAACCAACGGTTTTATCTCAAGAGCGGAGCACGAGCTGACCTTTTCAGTTAGAAATTTAGGTTTTTAGTGGTTATAAGGGCCAGTCTGACCAATAATCATTGACATTTATAGAGATCATCCAACGGGAAAGACAAAAAAGATGTTTTCCTTTCTTTCAGTTTATGATAGAATTATCTCAAAAGTTCTTAAAGCGAAGTCACCTTTCATGTGAAAATGTTGACAACCACGTCATGTAAACATTTAAACATTCTGAATTAAACAACAAGTAAATTTTATTACTGTAGGCTAGGCCTAGTAACTGAAGTGCTGTAGTCTATTCATTATTGTAAATTGGACCAATACATTTACAAAATCTTGTGTTTTTGAAATGATACATCACCAACAAATTGCTCAAATAAAAGGTACTGTCAAGGGTTTCTTTTAAAATAAAGCCATTATACAGACATTTTTTAATGCTGGCTGAGAGTTCATGAACTTTTGACACTTCATGTGGTTATTAAACTTCTGGTCTCATTCATGAAACACGAGCAGAAAAACAAATGTTTAAAACCTTAGTAAAGTCATTCTAAAATACTCTTTTGGATTCATGAAAATGTTCGTATTTTCAAAATGTTAGTTGGTGCTAAAGCAATAAACCAGCTGCTCCTTAATGTCGATCAATAGGGCCTAAAACCGCAGGTAACGTTCTGTATTCTATTAAACAAACCGATGACACTGCATTTTGATGCAACATGTATCATAATGATATTTCACGAGCTATTTTGCCCAGTCTTTTATCATTTTTTTCTTTATAACTTTGGTTAAAACGCAGAGCACTGGCCTTTTTTACACAGACGTCCAATCAGAGTGGAGAAGAGGCGGGACCATCATCACATTGACCAACTATCATACACAACAATGGAGAAGTAAATATTAATGGTTACAGCAGTTTCATATTAAGTAATATTCTTCGAAATAAGACACAATTAACAAGTAGGCTAACTGTTGAGGATATTCTAAATAACAGCAACCAACGAATCTCCGGAGAATGCACAGTGCCTCCAAAACGTTCTTAGACGCTACCAACTGTTCGTTTTCAGAAGAGCACAGGTATTATTATTCTAGCTGGTTAAAAACGTGTTAGTGAACACAGTTTAATTGATTCTTTTTTTGGTAAGCAAATAGCCTATTTGTCTCATGCATTTATGCAACATAATACCGGAGAATGAAGTCCAGAGGATTCCAGCAATAATTGTACTTCCTGTAATTCAAAGGCGGGATTATGCTTATTGTTTAAGATTCATTCATTAATTAAATGCATTCATGAAGATTTCATTAACATACACTTTTTACTGCCAAATCTGACGTGTACGAAGTAATTGTTAATCCGGAGGAAAGTTTTCGGGAAGGCAAATTACCTGGAATTCATTAATATATAAAAAAATGTTTCCCCTAGTGTGTAGCTGTTATGTGTGTAAGACTGCATGGCATATTTATTGCACAGGCTAGCACATATTTGTGCGAATCTTAATATGGATCTTGTATTTTATGATACAATTATGGATAGGACTTTTATGAATGACGTTATATACATTTTAGGTAGCTCTCTTTACGGTATATACTGTATAGTTTCATTGTAAATCCTAACTTTAGATCTGTCCTTATTTTATTTTACCTGATGCTCAGTGCGGGCAGATCCATCACAAAGAACTTCATCAAACAGTTTTTAATGTCATTGTGTATTGCATCTCAGTGATGCTCAAGTAACAAACTTCACTTTATTTGCCAAAATGTCATTTCCAACATAAAGGAATTAAATTGATCAATATCTCCCTATAGATATATATTTGAGATGCAAACTGACACACATCACAGAAAGTGTTTTTTTGAGGGCTAATAGAAGCTCATCATCGTGTAAACTTTTATTGTTTATTACCAAAGTCAACAAAATACACAATGCAGTCATTAAACTTTATCACAATGCTGGGAGATGAGTAGAGCTGTCTATTTTATTATGTGTCACCTGTGAGACAGTAAGATCTGAGAATTAACAGTGGCACCTGTGCAACGAATATAAAAATAAATGAACAACATCCGAGAACAATCATTTCTCATTGTTTTGACATTACTGGTTCTGTCTGCAGCATGGACAACATTTGTTTGAGCATCTTGTTCATGAAAACACTTTTCCACCTCATTAGATATAGCTGTTCATTCAAAGTATATCAGGCCAACCACCTGCTCATTTTTACACCGTGATGACTCTGAAGTGAAGCTCCGTGAAAGTGTACCTTAACTCGCTCTGTGAACGTCTGATAGTGCTTTAAAAAGATGTTTTTGATTAGGAGTTGATTAACTTTAGCAGTACTGTCTCTTACATTTACCCCAGCAGTGACGAATAGAGTAACATTTACATTTCTTTAATTTGCCATATCTGTTGATTCATTGCTAAGGGAATAAAGCGGCCTGCAAGTGAATACCTGATTGTAAAATAAATAGGTAGAATTGTGACCGGAACCATGCAGGAGCCTCGGAAAATCAATTGTACATGTACCCAACAGACCAGTAAAGGGATAAACACGCTTGGATGTGAAGCGTGTGCTTAGTAATTCAAAGGATCCATTGCCTCCAGTCACAGAGGTGGATGCAGAAGTCAGTACAGCACTTGTTCTAATGCAGCTTCTGGAATGATACGTGGAGTGTTGAGAAGCTCTTTTAAATGAGGAAATTTAAAGAACATTTTAATTCAATGATACCTGTATACTCAACATGGCACTCAAAGTCATGTGGTCAACCAATATGTTTTTTAATGGCCGATGCTGATACAGATATCAAAAAGGAACTGTGGCCGATTAGCTAAGAGAAGCCAATATAAAACAAATACACTTACAGTTAATAAGACACACAAAGAAAATTGGTGAAACTATAAGAATTTTTTGTGCATTGCACGGCGAGTTACTAGTATGTAGCTTAGCATTCAAACAAACTTTAAACCATGAAAAGGTCACACATGACATTATGTTAATCTCGGGCAAGTAAATGCATCTAAAAATGAATAAAATATATAAGAATTTATATGTATTTTACAATTTTTCTATCACATCCAACACATGACACATTTTACGAACTATGTGTCATATTCTGGCTTTACGTACATATACATTTACTCATTTGGCAGATGCTATTATCCAAAGCGACTTACAAGTAGGAGAGCATATAAACATTTTGTCAACACGCTAAACAGTACCGTTAGTTTACTGGGTCATGCTACTTGGATGATTAATGCTGCCGTAAGCAAAGGAGTGAATGAACAACAATACATTTTTTTTTGGACAGAGAGACAGACAGAGTTATTGGTTGGTCAGATAAATTCGGAACAGAAATGTTTTGAGCTGTTTTTCAAAAGTTGTGAAGGATGCTGCTGTTCGGGTAGAGGCTGGTAGTTCATTCCACCAAACGGGAACCAAATGATTAAAGGTTTTTGCAAGCGATTTGGTGCCTCGCTGTGATGGAACAACCAGGCCGTTTTCAGACCGAAGATGACGTGAGGGGATGTAGACCTGGAGCACTGAGGTAAATGAGCGAATTTGCAGATATCTTTCTAAAGGCCAGTGTCAGAGATTTAATCTTGATGCGAGCGGAAACTGGCAGCCAGTGAAGTGAAATCAGGAGGGGTGTAACATGGGTTCTTTTAGGCTGATTGAAAACTAGACGTGCAGCTGCATTCTGGATCATTTCAAGGGCTTAACTGCATTGGTTGGAAGACCGGCCAGTAAAGAATTGCAGTAGTCCAGTCTTGATATGACCAGAGCTTGGACAAGCAGCTGAGGGGCATGCTCCTACAGGAACCGCCAGATTTTCCTGATGTTGTAGAGCACATTCCTGCAAGTTGGAGTGGTTGCTGCGATGTGGGAGGTGAATTTAAGCTGCTCGTTGAACATCACCCCCAGGTTCCTTACAGACTTTGGTCGGTGCTGTAGTTGAGGATCAGAGCTGAATGGTAAGGTGATGTTCAATTGATGGTTGGCCAGGTATAACCAGGAGGGGTTGAGTTTACATCGGAATGGCCTTAATTAAAGCAAAACTTTGTTGTTTTTTGACCTTAAAATAATGTCTCTAAAATTATTTCAGTGATAGAACAACTCTTAACTGAACAAATTCTACTCCCGCTGCTACCTGAGCAGCCTCATAGCGGCTAAATCACACTCTGTAAGCTCTGTGTTCAGGTTGGCACAAACAACCCCGCCCATCCCCTGCATGCGAAAGATTGCCAAGTCGTCCTAAACGACACTTCTGCATTCGGCGGTTCCATCAGCTTAGTAAACAAATTCACATGTATTTTGTTGCCCAAAGGGAAGCTTTTACATCGACTTTATTTACCACACTGGAAACAGACAATTGCTCATATCAACCACATCGAGGAGCCATGAACAAAATTCTATAGTGCTGCTTTAAAGGTCCAGTGTGTAATTTTTGGGTGGATCTATTTATAGAAATGCCTTCAGAGGTGTATTATGAGCTTACACTATGAAGCGTTATGTTTTTATTACCTTAGAATGAGCTAATTCTATCTTTATTCACCGCGGGTCCCCTTACATAAAATTCGTCATGTTCTGTCAGCCGTCGTAGAAAGGGAGGATAAGGGTGGTGTAAACGTTTGGTTGCAATTCGCAACCTTGCTGGTAGATTTCACTGACTGGACCTTTAGGAACAAAATGCTAGTGCACTATATAAGTTGCAGTAGTGGCCGGACAGCCACTGCGATATATTGGTCTGGCACTAAATAGAAAAATCTCAGAATGCACAGTATTAAGTGACTCACTGCTTAAATCAAAGGAATCAACACACAATATTATAAAAGTTCAATAACTAATGTACAATCAAATTTCTTTTGGTGATTTATTGTTTTGCAGTTTATTGCAGTTTGGCGTATTGATGTAGAATGTGAAGTCACATTCACACAGAGAACCTTCAGAATTTTTAAATACAAAAATTATGTTATTGTTTACTCGTCCTCATGTCATTTCAAACCTGTGTGAGTTTATTTCTTTTGCAGAACACAAAAGAAGATATTTAAAAAACATTGGTAACGTAACATCCGTTGACTTCCACTGTATGGATACTAAACCACTGAGACATTTCTCATTATATCTTCTTTTGTTGTTCCACAGAAGAAAGAGTCATATACAGTTTGTAAACAACATGAAGGTGAATAAATGATGACAAATGAGAATGATTAATTGATATCACACAAGCATTAAATGCACTTTTAGCTGAAAAGTACTCCATAGGGGTGGTTTAATTTATTTGTCACAACTCTTTATGCTCATCAGTCTACTCACGTAGCAAATCTGTTCTTTGGGATTTTCTGAAAGGTTAATTATTGATCTTAATATGTGTACCATCTTACTAATTCAATAAGATATATTAGCTACATGAATTGCTAACTGTGAACATGGTAATGGAGTATAAAGGCATTGCTCAAACATAACAAGATCCAATTATACCCTGTAGGTCATTTCGCTGAACTTCTGGGATCTGTGTACACATCATTTGGTATTAATATTTACAGCCCATGAGAGTCGTTTGTGAGTCATCAGGTGTGACTATTTGGTTTGGGCTTATCAGGCACAGATTGAGTTTTGTCTGGCATTTATTCGAAACTAGACAATGATTATCTGGACGTGGCAAGGTAACAGAGATATTAATTAAAAAAAAAACACAGATGCCATTAAGTGATGCCAATCGCTCTTTGCTGTCCCATTGGAAGATCTTCAACTGCTAATGGAGGTGATATGTGTCATATTAAGCTGTTATCATGTTTCAGTCATTCCGTCTTTATTACACTGAATTAAAGGGACTGTTTACCCCCCAAAAGACATTTTTGTCTATATTTATAAATGTATTCATAACCTGTATTATTCTTTCATCTTTGGAACACAAACAAAATATATTGAGGAATGTCTCGGTGGTTTTGTCTCCATACAATGAAAGGGAAAGGGGTCCAATGTTTTTGGGGCACCAACATTTTTTTTAAATATCTTCTTTTGTGTTCAGCAGAAGAAAGAAAGTCATACAGGTTTAAAAATGACATGATGATGAATAAACGATGATAGAACTTTCATAGTTGGGTGATCCCCAATATATTCCATGAAAGTATGTAAATGTAAACGCTTATAACCATGCAATCTGAATTTGATATGATGTTGTGTTTTATATGTATCAGTTCATAATGTTTGGCAGCATTGTCATAAGGATGTTGGCATGACTTTTAAAGAGAAAGTCAGCAAAAGTTAGTTAACCCATCAACACTTTTATAATGTTAATGGAACAGGCACTTAAATATAATGTTCAGCCCCTTGAGAACTGAAGTTTTTTAAGCGCACCGTCGGGCCATTAGCTTATGCATTTACAAACTTGCTCGTGAAGTATATTACTGGTCCTAGTCTTTAAAGCCTTACATAAGAATATACTTCTTTTAAAATAAAATAAGAAAGTATACTTTCGGGCAAGTTTTAAGTACTTCTCAGAAATGTAAAATTACACTTAAGTACACTTAGAGAAAACTGTAAGACATAATTATACTTTAAATTTAAATATGTAAATCAGAAAATTAAGTATTCTAAGTACAGCTTACTCATACAGTAGTTGTGTTAACACTTTTGAGTGAGTAGCCTGCGCTTGTAGCTTTGCTACAAGTATTGAACTTGTTGATATCAATGTACTTTGTAAATATTAATATATCCTAAAGTATTTTGTTCTTTAAAAAATGTGCAAGTTGTGCACTAAAATGTACAGTATATGTATGTGTACCTATACTGTAAAAAGCGATTGACTTATAGTTGACTTAACTTAAAAATAAAATGGAAACCCTCTGCATTAAAAATTATAGTAAGAAATATTATTACAGTAAGTAAATAAACGTCATGCATAATGAAAGAAATAAGTTAAGTGAAATTGACAATTCTGAGTTACATTGACAAATAAAAGTTAATGAAACTTAGGAAAATGAAACTGTACATAACTTAAAACTAACATGTTCATCAGAGACCTGTCTACTTACTTAAATTAAGGAAACCTGCTGCCTTAAAAAAATAAGTAACCACAACTGATTGTATGTAAAATTGCAATTTATTGCAATTTTTAAATTTGAGGCTACTTATATGCTTAAAAATATAAAATTATTCAGAACAAACTGCACGAAAAATTATATGAAGAATTGTCAAATCAAGTCAAAACACAGTACAATAAAAATGTAATGAATGAACATACATTAATAAAGTAAAGAATAAAAAATATATAGTATGGGCAAGTTATTGGTTCTAACAAAGGATGCATGTTTGTTGCTGGATTGCTTTATTAAAGTTACTCCAGATTTTATGCAAGGTAAAAATGCTGAGTTTAAAATGGAAATGGTCAAAACACTTACTTGGTGATTGTCAGTATCTTTGTCTTTCTCCTGCTCCTGAATTGCAGCCATGATTTCTTCTTTGAGACTTTTGTGAACTATCCTCTCATTAGAGGAACTATGTGATTAAAGGTTTTCAAAGCTTATGTATCACACACTGCCTAGTATCATGTGTTCCAACAACTGCATAAGGCAATTCTTAAAGAAACTGTATGCCTTATTTGCCAAGAAATTGGATACATTATCTCTTCCCTTTATCGTTCTCTAATTGAAAGGTTCATATTCATAATGACCTAACTTATCAATAAAGTGTTGGTAATATCTATGTACAATAAACATTTTGTTTGGACCTAGAAATGTGTAAGCTCATCAAAACACAGACAACTTTTGTTAATATAGATTTTCTTTTTTTCTTTTCCCTAGAACGTGCTGAATACATTGCACAATTACAGTAGATAAGTCCTATCTACACACACAAAAAGTATAACACATTGCACAAAAAAATATGTTAAACAACATTAAACAAATTCACCTAACACATGCAGATTGGGTGAAAAAAATAACCTAAACCTTTCCAAAACAAGCACGTGCTACAAAAACGAGTCATTGTATAAGATGACTTTTCAGCACCTGACAAACGGATAGCGACTCGTAAGTAGCACTTAAAATACTGCTACGTGCAGTAATGCACGTGAAACGATGATGAACGTTCAAAGTGGTTTGTAGAAAAGTGCTAAGATCCATCCTATCGGGAAACGCAGTCCAGCTCAGTTCAGTTCTCTTTAGATTGTGGTTAATATTCTCAAAAAATGAAGTGTCCACAAGAGAAGGAGAAAAACTTTGGGAGAAACCAAGTTCGGGGGGCCATTGCTCCTCTGGCCAGACAAACCAACATGGTGTGGTTCATTGTTGTCTTTGCTGAGGTTTTGTACCATTGGCGGTATAGTTGATGAGGCCTTCACTGTACATTTTTCTCTATAAACTGTACCTTTATGAACTAAAAAGGCAATTAAGTAACAACTGGTAGGACTGAAATAATACACTTATACACGAGAATACGACTTGTATTGACGTCAGTACTTACCACATGCATATACTAAAAAATATAAGGTATGAACTTGAAGTATACAGTAGCCTACTTGTTTTTAGGATAGTTAATAAAAAGAACAAGATTATCAAACACTCACATTTTGCGTGCTTTGCTTAACTGAACACAAATTGCGTTGTTTTTAACACAAGTGATAATCTTCTTTTGCTTACAGGCAATGCCTTTGTGGTGAGTTTGGCGATAGCAGATCTGGTAGTGGCCATCTACCCGTACCCACTGGTCTTAACTGCAATCTTCCATGATCGCTGGATCGCCGGTGATATTCACTGTCAAATCAGCGGCTTCCTAATGGGTCTGAGCGTCATCGGCTCCATTTTCAACATCACAGGTATTGCCATAAACCGCTACTGTTACATCTGCCACAGCCTTAAATACGACAAGCTCTTCTCCAACAAAAACACAGTGTTTTACGTCATCTTGGTCTGGATCCTGACCATCCTGGCAATCGTCCCGAACTGGTTCGTGGAGTCCCTGCAGTACGACCCACGGGTCTATTCGTGCACCTTCGCCCAATCAGTGAGCTCGCTCTACACCATCACAGTGGTGGTGGTCCACTTTATTCTGCCCATCAGTATCGTCACATACTGCTACCTGCGCATCTGGATCCTTGTTATACAGGTGCGCAAACGGGTCAAGCCAGACAGCCGGACCAAGATCAAGCCTCATGACATCAGAAACTTTCTGACCATGTTTGTTGTGTTTGTGCTCTTTGCCGTCTGCTGGGCTCCTCTGAACTTCATAGGCTTGGCGGTGGCAATCCACCCCAGACTGGGCCAGTCCATACCCGAGTGGCTCTTTACAGCTAGTTATTTCATGGCGTACTTCAACAGCTGTCTAAATGGTGTTGTATATGGAGTGTTGAACAATAACTTTCGAAAGGAGTATAAACGGATTGTACTTGCTATTTTCAAGTTCCAATGTTAGAAGTGTTTGCAAAGAGACAACCACTGTGTCTTTCATAAATTCTTTGTTTCATTATCATTGAGTTATAGTGTACGGTGTAACGGTGCATGCATTCTCATGTTGTTCTTTTTATTGCTTGAATTTTGTAATACCAAAATTAATACTTACATGTATTTTAAGTCCCTGTCTCGCTGTATGTACTGTACATGGCTAAATTTGCACAGAACTGTACAACTCTATATTTCTTGTTTTTTTTAATATTTAATTTTTTTTAATCATGAAATATAATCTTTAAATGAAAGATTTTAATAGGTGTCAAAATGTATAAAACAGTTTTCCAAAAGAAAACTCAATTCAAATTATTTTTTATTAAAACAGGGCTTGCATTAGATTTTATGCATATTCAAATGACAAAAAAGGTGGTGTGAAAATAACGAAGACACTTTTTGAAAAGTTGTTTTAAAAGGTCATTGTCAATGTGATTGTCATTTTCAATTGTATTTTTCTGTCCACTGCAGTATTAATTCAAATATTTCAAGATCTGATTCTATATCTGAAAGATCTTTCACAAAAATTACTGAATATTTGAAGCATTAAACTTTTAACGGAGCATATCAGATCTGTTGCTGGGAGGCACTGGAGAGGATATTCATGATTATAATTAACATCATAATTAAACGTGCATATCATTAAATCCAAATCCAGCACATACTTTTAAATCGATTTTATCAGAGTGACAGATGTAATATTACTTACTGTATTTACTTAAAGGTCCAGTGTCTATAGAAATAAATTATATATAATATACATAACTATGAGAACAGCTTTCTCAAGCAGTTTGTGATGCATTTTGGAAACAGGAGATGAGCCCCTGGTCTAAACCCGTTCTCAAAGACTTACTTTTAGTCATTATTTGGGTAGCACACATATTCTGAATGCCTTCGGCAGAATTCAAATGAGCCATTTTAATCTAGATTAAAAAAATTAATCTATGCCCACCACTAGTTTCTACATTAGCCATAAACGGACAAAATGCTCTACAGAGCGCATTTCGTAAAAACATCATCTCCTTTTTTAAGAAACGAAAACGTGACCTCATCTAAATTCTGTGTCAGCCACCGTAGTGCTGCGAAAGGTAGGTAGGAGGGGTGGAGTGAGCTGTTGGTTGCAGTTTGCAACCTCACCTCTAGATGCTACAAAATACACTGGACCTTTAATTCATATTTATTCCTGGGTAAGAAAATATGTTATGAATTAGAAAATATCATTGAGAATATATGATGATTTTAAAATATTTCTTTGTGAACCTACTTTACGAAATGTATTAACTGAATTATCTGATACCTCAAGTCCAAAAAAGAATGTATAAATTACTTTCAATTATTTTTAAACATTTTCATACATTGCTACCGTTCAAAACAACTGATGAAAATTCATGCCTGTTTTTTTGGTGGATTTATAAAGATTTATCCATATAACTTGAATGTTACAAAATGCACAAGAAATATTGTGTTTTCCTATATATTTTAATGTGTGCTCTACTTCCATGCCTCATGCACATGTTTGTGAGTTTTTATGTGTACTGCACTTTTCTCCCCCAAATGATGAAATATTTATGAAACAATCATATTTTTTCTATGTAGACATTAATACTGCACTGGCAATATGAATACTGCAAATTCTCAATATCATGTTTATGGTAAAACTTTGATCACTGTGTTTAACTTTGAACTGTGCAACATGCCAGAAAAAATATTCACTGTGGGAGAAAGAAATAAAGACATTTTTGACATGGGCTTGTTTCCATCGACAAACACCAGATTACATGTTTGACAAGACTGTTGTTTTCCGCACCTCAAATTTAAAAAAATAAAAAAATGAATACAAGTCAACACACATTACCGAGAAACTTTGCTCGGGGCACTTTTCTTCATGGTCTGCTGCCGGTCATCATTATCCATTCTGAGCAGGTTCAGCAGGAGAAAACGCAGATCTCTGACAGAAAGCTTTGTGGGTCACTGAGACAAATAGCTTTTAGATGGTGATTTTATGCCTCGGGGTTTGAAACTAAAATAAAGATACAACACACAGAAAGTCTAATTCACAGTAAAAAGATTTTATCCTAGAAAAACATCTGTAGAAGTTATGTTTCATCTTTTCTCAGAAGCAGAGAAGATAGGCTTAAAGGAATGTTCCGGGTTCGATACAAGTTAAGCTTTGTTGACAACATCAGGCCATGCTGTTGATTATCTCACAAAAAATGTTCTACTTATCCCTGAGAGGAAATCAGATGTTCTGTAAACCACATACATGGGAAGAGTCAGAGAAAATTATTGTAGGCAATAATTCACAATATGTAAAACAGACAAAAGTTAAAAGAAATAATTTATTCAGCTTCATGTCATTGAAAACATGTTTATGACTCTTTCTTCTGTGGAACACAAAAGAAGATATTTTGAGAAATGTCTCAGTGGTTTTGTGTCCATACAATGAAGGTCAATGGGGATGGGGACCAATGTTGTTTGGTAACTTTTATGTTCTGCAGGAGAAATAAAGTCATTCAGGTTTGAAATTACATTATAATGAGTAAATCATGAAATGATTTTCATCTTTGGTTGAACGATCCCTTTAAACATATGTTTTAGCAACGCTTCTTGTGTAAAGTTACAAAAATATATGCACATTTGTTCATCATGTCATTCTGGTATGCCCTGTCTTATTTGCATTGTTGCATAACATGTTTAAAAAGTACAAGGAAATTTCGGTAATACAGTGAAAATTTAAAAACAAGAGTTAGATTTATATGAAATGACTAAAAAACTTAACCCAACTATATATGATTTACTTAATGTTAAATTCTAAATAACACACATTCATTTATAAATGTTGTTTAATCAAAATTCAAACAGCAATTTTTTTGACACCTGCCGTGTACACTTTCATTGCAGATATTTATTGTTTGTTTTGAAAGTCACTGTTGTCACACAGGTCAGTTATTACTGAACTTGCTCACACTGTCAAAAAGGTACATTGGGGAGTTTTTGTTGTGGTTGTTTAAAAACGTGAAATTGAAGAAAGGTTAAGATCCAATGAGAGCCACAGAATAGAATGCAATAATACAAAACTTTTATTGAGTTCACACTATTTTTCAGTTAAACATAATGACAGTGTGCCACAGCCATTTCCTTTTGAGTAAAACACTGTTATTACAGATTCTAACAATGTTCTGCAGCAGTTAACCCTGGAACATGTCAGCTCAAAGGCCAGTCATAGGCATACAACAAAAAATTCATCTGTGTGAAAATCTTATGAGAACAAAGGTAATTCCAAAAACAATAAACAAAAATTAACACAAACCATGAATATATACATACTGTAACTATGTCTGCGGTAAGTCCCCATGAACTGGAAGTGATCGTTTTTACTTCTGTATTCTGACAAATTTCGATTGAAGAAGAATTTCAAAGGATAAAATGTGTGGGCGTGGCTTGAGTTTTTCACTGCAAATTGATTGGATGTGTAAAAACAGTAATTGCATTGAATTTTAAATGAAACTGGCAGCAGACTGACAGTTGAAGGGAAGGAGTTAACAGATGCTCCGGCCCAGAGCCATTCAGAGAGAGAGTTTTGCAACGGAAGTCCAAAACGCTGATTCAAGTGATTCATGGAGCCTTCAGATAGATCCAGGAAGTTACGTTTTCTCTTTAAATGCTTTGTTTCTCTCCTTTTTTTATTGATTAAACAACTTTCGACTTTAAATGGGTTAGAAGTTCACCTCAGTTGGTCTGTTAAGTCACAGCTCCATGCGTACTAGTAACTTCCGGGAACTATGAGAGCCTCCACGAAGCGTTCCATTTGAGTCAATGAAGTTGACGCAACTCTCTCTCCAATGGCTCCGACCAAGCCGTCTGATTTACGTCATTTGAGATGGATAGTCGTTTCAGGGTGGAAGTCCATTTTCAGATATGTACTGAATATAATGATATTAACCGTGAACGCTGCAATATTTCACGCAAAAACTGGGACTTTAAGGTTATGATCCTGTTTAAAGTTACGTCAAAATCTGCCTTTTATTTCTCTTTTTGTAACAATAAATAGTAAAGTCATTTCCCTTTTATTTTATTTCATAAGAGGCTTTGTTTTATGATTTCTTTGTGGCTTACACAATAACACAGACACACACATCTATACAAAGCACAGATCGAAGCCTAAGTCTATGTATGAAATTCATCCGAGCTCGACACACCTGCTCTGTGTGACTTTCTAACCTTTAGAAACTGACAGCCAAGCACTGTTACAAATTCACCTCCTGAATTGTTGCCCTCTACTCTTAAAGACGAACACGACGAACCAAATTTACCATCCAGACTGCACGACAGCAACATTGTTACTATGTAAAGCATCATAAAGCAAAACCGCAGCAATGAAATGCCCTTCATTATAAAAAAATATGCATGAAGAACTTTATATCACAGTGACAAGATTCTTTCAAACATCATGGCAGGATATCCACTCTTTAATTCTTCCAAAGAGCACATATTGTACTAAATTAGAAAGATACAATAAAGGACATATCAACTGGTAGTTTGAATCTTCATGTTTGGTTGAACTTAATACAAGAACAGATATGAGCAAGATTCTGCTTTATAACCGATGAATCTACCCCTGACATTTCATCTTTGTATATTGAAAGCTTTAAAGGATAGTTCACCCAAAAAATGAAAAGGATGTCATCATTTACTCACAATCTGGTCAATTCAAACCTCTATGACCTTCTTCCTTCTGCAGAACAAAAAAAGAAAACAAATTGAAAATAGTTTGTAACTATCTAACGGCACCCATTCACTTCCATTGTATGAACACAAAACCAATGCAAGTGAATAGGTGCCGGTTCACAACATTCTTTAAACATATTTTTTTGTGTTCTCTGGAAGAAAGAAAGTCATAAAGGTTTGACATGACAAGAAGTTGAGTAAATGATGACAGAATTTTCATTTTTGGGAGAACTATCACTTAGAGAAATACGTCAATTCGAAACAATGTAAGCATGGACACACTACTTCCAGTATATACATAAAATCCCTTAAACCACAATGACAGAGAATAACACTGTAGTCACAATCGAAAATACAGTAAATTAACAAAAATACTCAAAAACACTTTGGCAACAAATTTGGCACCGCTATCAATATATACAACAGATTTATACAAATTAAATAAATGACAACGAAATTCAAGTAGCCCAGCAAAAAGTGTGATTAACAACAGCATGAGTGTTGAATTCAAAGTCTACTTAAAATAAACATTTAACGCTTGTAAAAAAAACAGTTGTTAATGTCATATTAAAGTGTCTGTTTTGTGTGCTAAAAATCACAGCGTCTCATCAAAGTTGAGGTGACAATTTTATACATCACATTTGAAATGAGATCCAATCGAATATAGAGATTTATTTTGGGACTACTGCCCCATTCTGCGTGAATAACTACCCTTATATTTCTTAAAATAGAGAACTATAGTATAATTGCACAACCACAAAACATTTAGTATTTTAAATGCATTTGCACTTAATAAGAGCAAAATAAACAGAAGTTACGTCTGTGTGTAATAGGCTGAGGTCTTTATAGCTCTGCAAATTACAACCCTAACACTATTAAACAACTACAAGCAAAGTTTACCGTCCACGTACTGTAGCTTTTCAGTTGAACTTAAAAAAAGAAAATGAATGAGTACTAAAAACATGGTTCTATGTAAACAATAAACAAACAATAAGGGGACTGCTCTGTTAACATCTTAAAATTAGCATGTTTCACACAAAGATTTCATATAAATGAGACGTACGGTTAAAACCAAAGTGTAAAACCTGAATTTGCTAAACTCATTACAAAGAGATGCAGTGCTGTAAAAAAGGACAAAATCCCATAAAAATCCATCTACAGACATTAGGTAAAAATAATCCACAAAAAAATAACCATCTAAAGAGTAAAGGGGTCTGTAGCCCTTAATCTGCCATTCACATGAGCTGAATGTGTGTGCTGTTGTGTCTGGCACTGTTGCGTGTGATAATCTCCTGGATGGAGATGTAGGTCCCCGCCACGAAGCCCACCAGACCGATGAGACTGATTGCGACGTCCTTGACCATCACCCAGCGCTTCATGCCTTCATTATGGAAGGTGATGATCTGAAGCAGAGGTGGAAAGATGAGGGCCAGAGCGCTGCTGCTTACGGATCCCACCAGCGAGATCACCAGGTCAAGCTCTGGAATCAATACGGCGAGGACACCTGAGGAGAAAACAGCAAAAGGACATGATGTTTAACCACGGCATCGCTTCCTACTGGTCAAAACTAAGCGTGATCACACAGAACATGCTTTTCATGGCCCTAAAAGCGGTTTATGTGGAGGTGGCTATGTCAGGCTGTTGATCTATTTCTAAGAGAGGACTGCTTCACCCAAACAAGTCGCTTCTGATGTTTATCGCTCCCCACCAAATGTTCCTCTGTTTGGAAAGCACAGGAGCTTTTAAACGTTCTTGTATTCCTGTCCGTCACACATCCGTGCTCCCGCTCACTTCTCGTCACTTATTATTGCCTATGTAGGGGCTGTAAAATGTGTCGGCTGTTCATTCTATTCTCATCTGACATATAAGACTCTTTGAAGCGTAATCTGTCGCCAGGGTATCCGCAAATGAACGTCCAAGGAGAAAGGAAGGTTGATCTTTTGGTCAAACTATGCTCCTGAGAGAGAACGATCCGTGTTACAAGATGAAGTTTTGAAAGGCCTTGCTTCCAAATTTTAAGTCCAAAGGAGACAGTCCGAGGGGACTTAGATGTAGGTCACTTTGAAGATTTGAGCAGCGCACGCCAAACAGATTACAAAGCAGGCACGGGAGACACATTCCCCTTGGGAACAGGAAGAGGGACGAGGGTTTAAAAGGTATCGTGGATCAATTGATTGAACTACTAAGCTGAGGCACCTCCGAAAATGATAAAGGTGTCCATTTGTCAGTGTGACTCATTTGTTCCACACTGTTGTGGACGGGGACACGAGTTTGTACAGTAGCTACACATTACGAGAATGTACTTTTAGGGCCTTCTTATCATAAAGACAATGCATTTGAAGAGCTTTGAAATCCAACAGTGAGCATTTTGCCATCCATTTTGGCAGCTTTTCCTACTTTTAACAATGGACTACCATTCGGTCAACAAGATTTTACATGCCGTGTGTTAGACCACAGGTGAAGTTCTGCTGCAACATCCTCAAGTCCCTACTCAGGGTTTTGTAATTCGTGTACTTTTCCTGATTTTAGAGATCAGGGAGAGCTGTCATCTGGGTTTTCTCTATTCAGCCTGCCAAACATAGCTTGTTATATTTCTACTTCTGTGCCATTGGCTCCACATCCTTCGCTAGACTAACTAAACCATTTTTTCAATCAAAACCAACAATTGAATTTAGAGAATGTCGGCATTTCATTATTAATTGGATATCAAGCACATCCGCAGGTCCGTCCAAAGTGTCTCTTATCCATTGTGTAGCTCACCTTGTCACGGCACTGAAAGAACGTTCAGAGTCAGCACATTTCTGTACTTGGAAAGGACTATGCCCTTCCAATCGTGGAGCTTCTAGATTAATGAGGTCTGCCACTCTGTTTAAGCTGTTTTTATAAGAGGTGGGGTGTAGCAAAGCAAGCATTTGATCCGCACGCACGGCAACTTTGACAGCTGTGCTTTAAGGCAAATTGATTTACGCAGGGAAGAACCCCATCTCCAGACCTACAGAGGAACTCCAGGAGTGTGAAGCAAGAAAGGTGTCGAGCAACAGAGCATATAAAACCTTGCATCAATCAAGCTTAACCCCGGAGCACACATTTAAAGTCTGGACACAAGCATTAAATTCATCAGATAAAGTGAATTACTACACTAAATAGTGCATAAAGAGTATATTTATTTACATTTTATGAATGCTGCAAGCATGTGGAGGGTTCACACTTGCTAGGGTATGTGAAAAGTTGTCAATGTGTTGTAAGTGAACTTGTGCCAGTATTGAATAACACAGTTTATCATGATAATTTGCACAATACTGTTATAGCTGGAAATTTAAAATACTGTAAATAATATTAGAAAACATATTCATTGTTTCAGTCATTTTGATAAATAACACACATTCTGCGCCTCAAGTTACTAAGAAAAACCTACGATGAGCAGTATGTACAGGACAGTTCTTAACAAATTTACTTGACCACCTATCATAAAAAAAGAGTAAACACAAATATTTAAGGAATCTTGTTAAAAACCTGTGTAGATAACAAACTGAAAACAACTAGTCTTTATTCACACATAGTAACAAAAAAAAACATAATATTGTGTATTGACTCCATTCACCTTGATAACAACTTGCATTCTTGCAGCTATTGTTGTTATCATTGTTCTCTCTGTTGCTATTGAGTGTTATTGGGAATCTGAATAACAATAATAAAGTGCCTTTCTTGTAAAATAATCAATTTTCCAATTCATGGATAACAAAAATACTGCCAATAAGAAATACTGCTGTGACTAAAGAGATTTCACATATTAGTCTTAGATTAAACCTTATAGGAACATAAAAAAATATTTTGGTTATCACCAATACTGGTAGTTTATGGCACAAACACTTCAAATTGCTCTCCCAATAAAGGCAATAAAGTAACTCGAAAAAAGATTTTTGTTAAAGTAGGAGAATGTATAAGGATTCAGAACAAAATGTAGTTCAAACAAAGATTGTTTTGTTGACTGTGCTTGGATATTTAAGTGATTGTCCAAAGCGTGTCAAGAAGTTTGAAAACTTTCCAAACTGTGTAATCTCAACGAACAACTCTAGTGTTTGAAAGTTCCGAGCATGCATTTTGGCATTTTCAATTCGCTGGTTAAAATTATTAAAATGATTGCTGTTTTAATGTTTGCGGGCTATATTTTTGTTGTGCATTTGTAGGAGTTTCCTCTTCAGACGCAAACTTTATGGAAGGAGAGTATTTAAACGAACCACACAATGTGATTTATTAAGGTTTGCACTTGTCACTCTACTGGTATTTTCCTCTTTATTTAACAGGCAAAAAAAAGCTTGTCCTAAACCATGCGTCTATAAGCGCTGCTCTTGGTAGATTGCCTTGGTTATTATGGGAATGATACCTGTGATTTTTTATGTAAATCATTGTAAATGCCTTGTTAGTAAATCACCCGCAGGAAATTCCACTCCCATCTGCCTTTTTTTTCAAATGGTGCTCTCGCACTATTTTGTACCGTTTAGTAAATCTGGCCCTTGGTCTTTCTTAAGAAGACTGTGTATATAATAAAAGAACAATTATACATTAAAGTTATACAAAAATGTAATCTTTTGAGTTGGGTTGTCCAAGTCTATAGTTAAGTGAACTCAGAAATTTGATTGTTGCTTATATATTGTACAGTAAGTTGGTTCAACTTATTTTTCAGTTGAGAGTCATCTGACCTTACTCAGTTAATTGAGTAAGGATAAGATAATTTGGTCCCAAGACATGGCCCTCCTTCCTTCAATACAGGATAAGGGATTCAAGTCCAAACGTCTATATAACTAATAGCAGACATCACCTCAACAAACTGCCTAGCACTAATAAATCAACTACATTTAAACACATTTTAATTTGAAGCCATTAATCATTTTGATGCCCCCGTTTAGAAGAGGTAACGAACAACCAGGAGTCTTTATGGGCCATTATTAAGTATAATTATGAGATCTGATGTGCTAAAGGCAGTCTCAAGGCCAATAGACTCAGGGTAAACAGGCATAACACAGAAGTCGTATGGACATATCTGCACAACCCGTCACTCAACAGCAAGTCAGGAGCAATGTCAGCTTTGGGTCAGAGCCCGACTGTGTCCACATTACGTGTGAAATTTCTTCTATTTAAAACGTTCACATCTCTGATTACTAGAAAATGTGTCGGCTGGAGCATGGCCGGTCTAATTTGTGTGTCTGAGGCTTTGAAAGTTTCGGTGGAAGTCGGGCCACACTGGTGAGATAATTCAATAACACACCAATTTTCATTCAAACGCACAGCTGTGCCATGTGAAGATTTGTACCGGCGGACTGTGACAAAACTACAAAGGGATTCATGAGGTTTGTGATAAATTACCAATACGCGCTAAACAGTTGTTGACTGTAACACAAGGGCAGTATGAGTAAAACAGAGGACGTGTTTACTGTCAGAAAACATATGAAGTGGTCTGTATTTTATTAAAAGCCAAATAAACATATAATGAATCTGCATCTGTGGAAATTCTCAAATTAACCCCAAAAATTATACTTCAGCGTCCCTCTAAATTAGATTTGCTCCACACAAAGTATGACAAAAGCACACAGTGAGCACAACACAGACCTGCATCTCTTTGATGAAAGGCGGATTGCGTTCAATGCCGGCAATGTGATCAATACGGCCATGTGACTCACTGGCCACATCAGAAGTAAGACTGATGTTTTGATCGTGCTGATGCACTTGGAAAACGTGCGCTGCTGTTTATATAAATTATACCGTTACCCTGACATTCCACATTCTCGACTGTGTATTGCACACCAAAAGCAAAGAGAACGTTCCCCATTTAATCATTTACTGTATCATCTGTAGTCTATTTGCGCAAAGAGAACATCCTAGTGTGGAGGAACTGTATGTCAAGTCCTAAATAAGTAGAGAAATAAATAAAATCATTTTTGTAAGTAACAAGTCCTTTGAGACATTCTCAATGGATCTTTCCAAGCCCATTACGAAGGCCTGTTGCGGTCAAAATATTAACAATGAACTCATCTTAGACATATCAATCATGCAAAAGCCATTAATTTCCCAGCAGCCTGCAAAATGAGCAACTATTAAACCGTCAGAGGGAGGAAAAAAGCATGGGGATTATTTCAAAGCTTTCAAAAGACGCTCGGAAAATGCGATATTACGCCTCATTACGAGTTCTAAGACACTTTGTGTCGTAGTTTTAAAAACAGCATGTTTCTGTCTCGCTCGGGGTGAAGAAGAGAGCATTGTGGTAAAAATGAGGTAATGAAGCAGATTATTAATGTCATGAATTGAATTGTGAGTCAGACCACCAAAATCATGGTTCCTGGAAAATACCAGGCAGCAGCATTTCATCACAATAGATGAGAAACAGATCGAAAAAATATCCTCTTATAATTAAGAAAGCACATGTTTATTGATTCAATTACGTATTGATCATCATTGTCAATGGTAGCTTGATACACTAAACAGCCTCTTTCATGCTGATGCTCATGAACGTCGCTCAGTTCGATCGCAGGATCAGGCAATGAAGCATGTTAGACGTCTGCAATGATGTCACAGTTCAACGTTGAGCATGTGGAAGAATCTCAGAGAAATGTCATTAACAACTGAAATACTTTTACATGTCTGCAAAACTCAAAAATATATAGGAATAAACAGCCAACCCAAACCACCCTGGCAATCACCTGGTAAAATGAGCACCTTAGCAACAACATAGCAATGCCCTAGCAACCACCTGCAACACTCGAGCATCGTGTTGGCGAATTCTGCACAGACCTCCAATCATATCTTATTCAAAAGACATAAAAATCATTTTTAAAGGAACAATACAGGGTTTTTAGGAGGATCTATTGACAGAAATTCGATATAAAATACAAAACTATTTCTTCAGAGGTGTATAAAGACCTTACATAATGAATCGTCAGGTTTCTAATACCTCAGAATAAGCTGTTTATATCTACATACAGAGCGGAAGTCTTTATAATGCCAGCATGATCTCTTCCCTTCGTCGACATGGGAACTAAATCTTATTGTACTATGGCCGCCACCTTCGTGTTTGGACTGAGCCATTCGTTGCAAATCTGTCATACAACGCTAGCGGCCGCTGTACATCAAAAACTGCGCCTTAAATGCCACTCTGGCTGTGCTACAGATCCATTCATGATGTAAGGTATATATAACTACCTCACACAAAATGTAATCTCATTTACCGCTGCTATACTGCACAGTTCAAAGCCTTGACTCAAGAGACTTTGTGGACTCACAGTTCACACTTCGAATAAGAGCGATGCAGAGAAACCTCAGAGCAACAAAATCAAGCTAGAAATGCTAATCCGAGAGCACTGAGACCAAGGCAGGTCTTAAAATGATTGATTGGCTCTGATGTTCCCTTACCTACAGTCCCAAACCAGGAAATTGCACAGAACCAAAAGAAATTACATGAGATTGAAATTTTCATCTCTGGGGCATTGGCTCAGGTGATCTTCCGGAGTCCATTAACATCTGCAAAGACCAAATCTAGCACGTGCAGAGCACAATTAACTTATTGTTAATGGCTTAATGGATTCGCAGTGGAGAATGTGATTTTTCAGAATATTTGAATAAAAAATACATTTTACAGCTTTCGGATTTAAATATTTGTATTATAACACCGTTCTCTGGAATACTACATTATTATTGGACAATCGCAGACTTGTGCAAGCACATGTTTTACAACAAAACACATGCTTTTTCATAATAAATTCTAATTTGCAATTTCAAAAAGATTATAGATTATGTAAATAAACATTATTACCTGGTGTTTTTTCTGATTATTATTATTAATTATAAAATTATTAGGGCTGCCTAACAATTAAAAAGAATGAATATTACATTTAATTACATTTAAATTAATTATTTTAATTTAAATTATTAAAATAAATTGAAATATAAAAAATGTCTCTTTTAAAGAGTGAACTTAACTAACCAAAACAAAAAAATACATACATTATTATTATGAATTATTAACAAATAAATGATAAATGCATACATTTAAATATATAAAAAATAATCAATTAAATTCATAGACATCAAATTAGATCAAATATGTTGTGCACTGTTTCAACCAACTAAAAACCTTAAAACATACGTTCGACATTTTTAGAAATTACATTCAACATATCTGACTGAACATGACACAGCTTTGTAGAAAGTTTGTTTGGGGTGCGCTGTGGATTTATAACGCAAGAGTAAATGATACATTCCTTGTGAAATGAAAAGTGGCTCGATAATAATTTTCCCTCAGTAATTTTGATTTCGTAATTGTTAAAAGTAAAACTTTAAAATCACTTACGATTCATTGCACAGCCCTATTAATAATAATAGTTTCCATAAAAAAATAAAAACATTGCTTTTGTTTACGTTAATATAAGACAATAAGCATTTAGGTGATTTTACCCAAGTTATTGATATTTTAGGTGTGACAAAAACAGCTCAACAAAGATAAAAACACGTGATTTTAGCAGGCATCACATGACGCATTGAAATCGGTTTTCCAGACCTTCAGTCTTTGATGCGTGGCATTTTCAGAGACCTTTGGAGAAGGCGTGGTTCAAGCTTCTTTTGTCTTGGGCAGAACAGAAAGAAACAGGTTTGCAGCTTCCCTGGGGCTACGGGAGGTCAGTATCTGCAGCTCCAGAGGTAAAGCAGATGAGCGCGGCGCAGTCAGAATGCCTCGGTGCTCGTGTGTCAGCGTGCTGCCGCTGATAGCAGCGCACTCAAAGAAAAAGTAAAGGACCAGAGGGGGCTTACGCCCTGTCCATTCCACTTTCCATTAAGTGTGCACACACACAAGCTTTCGCCGCTGGAATCTAGTCATGCCGCCCTCTTCTCTTCCTAGCTTTGATGCACTCGTCTGTGAAGCTGATTTCAAGTAGGTACTCCACTGTGAGAATGAAGCCTTTATAGAAGCCGAAACGGTTTGATTTTGAGCATTAACTTCTAGGTTTTACCTAGTCACATGCCCCAACACATACAAATTCAAACAGCTTTCTTAAGGGAAAAATTATTTCCTATTCCTAAATGAAGCTTACAGATGGAGGGAAGCTTTTGTACTTTAGAATCATCAAAACATGAACCAGCTGTAGGGGATTGGTTGCAAAGTCTTGAACAAAGGAAAGACAGACAGTAACAAAAACACACAATATAAATTAAAACAAGATGGCTGCCTCGGTGTGGAGCTCACCAGATGTTTTACTGCTATTTTAAGTTTGTCCTGTTCTATGTTTGTCAAACACAATGAGTTTCACCAGGGATGAACTGGTGAACATTCGGCAGTACACACCACACAGTCTTCTAATGGTTTTTGAATATTCAGATGTTTTGCTGGACACTATTGTCGGAGGAGCAGTGGTGCTATTCATATTCTCTAAGACCACAAACGTGGGAAGCGAGTCGACAGCACTTCCAAGTATCCTTCTTGCGAATCTACAAACTCTTCCTGCTCTCTCGGAAAAATAAGGACTTTTCAAACTCTGCTGCTCTGTGTTTCACGGAAACCTGGCTGAATGAAGCCATCCTGGACACCAACTTACATTTTCCGGACTTGCAGCTGTTTAGAGCGGATCGCTATACGGACTCAACAGGAAAATCGCTTTTTGGTGGGACTTTCTTTTACATCAACAAGAGGTGGTGTACAAATGTAACTGTGTAAAAGAAGATTTGCCGTAGAAGTATTCTTCATTTACTGTAAGCCTTACAGAGTTTTCCTTGTTCTTTCTCGTAAGTGTTTATTGTCCTCCGCAAGCGCACTTGAGGGCGGAGCTACAACAGCTGGGTGATCAGATCGCAGACACAGAACGACAACACCCGGACTCTGTTATAATCATTCTCGGAGACTTAAATAAAGAAAAACTCACAAGTGAACTGCCAAAATTCGAACAACATATTACATGCCCTACCAGAGACAATAGATTTCTAGAGACTGCTATACTACAATAAAATATGCATATCCCTCCATCCCGAGAGTAGCTCTAGGACTCTCTGACCACTCCCTGGTTCATCTTTTCCCAACATACTGGAAAAAACTTAAAGCTGCTAAGCCAGTAGTAAGGACTGTAAACCGATGGACCAACGAAACAGATCAGCCCCTTAAAAGCCTGTTTCGAGTGCACTGATCCGAGAATTTTTTGATGTTGCTGCCATTAATTTGGATGAGCTCACAGAGAATGTAAAATCATACATCAGATGCTGTGAGGACATGTGTATCCTTACCAGGACTTATTTAACATACAAGGACTATAAATCATGGTTCACACCAAAACTCAGACAGCTTCGCCAGGCCAAAGAGGATGCCTTCAGGAGTGGGGATAGAGAGAAAACCAGTCTGTGGATGATGCAATCAACGTGGGACGGCATTATACCCTACAACATCTGGACAGACCAGTGACTTATGTTCGTGGACTTCAGTTCAGCCTTCAACACCATTGTCCCCAGACCAAACTAACTCAGATCTCTGTTCCAAGCTCTATCTGTCATTGGATCACCAGCTGTCTGACAGACATACAACAGCTAGTTAAAATTGGTCAAATTACATCCAACAGCCGCACCATCAGCACCGGTGCCCCCCAGGTATGTGTGCTCTCCCCACTGTACTTCTCCCTGTACACCACTGACTGCATCTCAACGGACTCCTCTGTCAAGTTCCTGTAGTTTTCAGAAGACACTATTGTTATAGTTCTCATCCGAGATGGTGACGAGTCTGCGTACAGACAGAAGGTTGTGCAGCTGACTGTCTGATGCAGTCATAACAACCTGATGCTCAAAACACTGGAGATGATAGTGGACTTCAGGAGAAACCTGAAACATTGACGTGGACAACAACCACAAGTATAAATACAAATCAAAGCTTTGCCTGTCTGATGCAGAACCATAAATTGTCCTTTACAGGTACAGGATGCTTTTGTCTTGAGATTTAAAGCTGTCATATGTCTGAAGTTGTATAAAGTAATTGTTGTAATAACAGTCTTGTATCGACAGAGCACATATTTTACACTATATAACTTGTGTATGCCTGCCAAAGGCTTGTAAAGACTAGAAGAGAATGAAAGACTTATGTAAGCTTGCATGTGCATGCATGGACATACACACACCCCAACATCTAAACATCGACATAACAAAGACTTCTACTGTTTTTACATAAAGATCCTTTTAATTAATATAGTTGTAGCTTAAACCAATACCACAAGATTTTTACATCAATTAAAATTCAATTACTTTAGATCAAATATATTTGTTTTACTCCAATGTAACAAATGAGGGTTTAGATTTAGTGTCCTTTTGCAAAATTTTGACCTCATTGCTGGTTCATCTAGATTACATTTCTTTTGACGGCATTACAACGGTGTGTTAAAAAAAGAAAGATGTACAGTAGTCTAGTCTTCAGTCATGCTCAGCTATGCTTATCCATGATTCATCGTTTAGATTTTATCTCTGTTTTTTACAGTCCATTTCATATATTACGCTTCATGTGAGACAGGTTCTATGGTTTAGCTTTCTGTCGTGCCTTTGGATATCTTTGGATATCTTTGGATATCTTTGGATATCGAAGAAACTGTCTGTTCCAACAAAACCAATCATAAGATATTTATTATGACAATACCATACATATCTTATATTATAAATCAATAGGTTTTTAGTGATCTCAGTGGACAACATTTCTCAAACACCCTTCCAAAATCTTAAAGGGGTCATATGACACTGCTAAAACAAATATTATGGTTTGTTTTAGATGTAATGCAATGGACATCGGGTTCCAGAGCAATTGTACTGACAGGTAAACCCACCTTACTTGCGTATAAATTTGTGCGGTCTTAGTTACCCATACAATGAACTATCGTAGATTTGTAGGGGTGTGGTTACACGAGGCGTTTCAGGCAGGTCTGGGTGAGCATTTATTTTGAGATGGAATGCATGTTTTGACATTTACGACATGCATGGGCAACTTATAACACACCAAATACACAGAAAAACACGTATGCATATTTTAAATATGACCCATTTAAAAAGTCCCTAGAATTTTTTTTAAGATAACTGTCGGATTATTGCCGCCGTTTTTAGTCGGACGGTCAATGGTTACAAACAATCAGAGTAGTCTTACTGCCATAAGGCCTGGGAGAGTACAAAAACGCACCAAAAGGTGGGAACTTGTTTCAATCCATGTGATTTTATTTCGGACAGCTGTCTCTTCACACGTGAATCCATAGACTTTACCCACAATAAGAATAAAAAGAAAAGTTTAAACTGAGTATACAACATTGAAACAAAAAACATGCTGCGAGCAGCAAAACCAGACATCACACTAGCCTCGACATGTATAAAGACATTTGCGGGCTTGGGTCTCTCTCTCACCCACAACCACGCTCAACCAACCTTCATTTCCTTTGTCTCACCCGCACTTATACACGTTTACACTTCCCGCCCAAAACCAATGGATCGTACCATCCTTAGGGGGTCATTAAACATGCTTTACCAAAATGTGTATCTTTGGTTCAGTTGCACCTACACCTCTCCGTACCTTAGTACTGTGAACTGACGTTCACGTGATGACCTCTGTGCTCATCATCACAATACCCTTCAGCAGCTTTCTTGTTGTAAGCAGCATTAGCCATCTTCTAAGATGGTTTCTTTTGACCGACAGTTTAAACCAAAAGTACATCTTTTGTAGAGAAAGCAGCCCCAGAATGCATTGCAATAAGATGGTTGAAATAATCTAAAACCTTGATCAATTTTAGAAGGCTGCTAAACTATTGGATATTAAGTTTTAGTTATTTTTGTGGTCATGTTCACATTATAATAATCTGTGTTAATATTGCAAGACCTTAGTTTGAAATAATATCATAAATGTTTTCAAAATAGCTGGAAATTTAATTTTGTCATTTTGTGTTTTATCTTTTTAGTTGGGCAATGAATCATATTCAAAACACAAATGTACAAAGGCAGAGAAAGAGTTTGAAATCATTGTGACAAATTTTTAAGTACGGTAAATTTTCAAAATGATGCTGAACAGTTTACGATATTACGATATGTGTGGAATTATCATGACATCAATAATCGTTGATTTTATTAACACATTATTACCAATAACAGTACACTATATTGTGACGCCTCTTGTCACAAAAACCGCAGGAAATATGGCTTCATTATTTCGTATAAAAATATGATATCTTGCTAAATAATGGAATATGCGATACCATAACGCTTTAAATTCGTGACAATTGATTTAAATGATAATGACAATATTTATAAACAAAAAATATATATATTTTACAGCCCTATAGAAGAAAAGTAGCATAATCTTATTATTTATCATAAATAAATACATAGTTATTCAGAACGAAAGGTAATATTTGCAATTTTAGCTTTAGCCAGAATTTTCATTTATAAGATTCATTCTTTTGTGCATAACTGCTGCCTAACTAGGGCACAGCAAATCAGTTACTTCAGAAATCAAGGACGATCGCTTGGTTTTACAACAGAGATGAAGTGTATGTTTCATAATAGTTTGGGTCGCATGTCATCAGGTCTAAACAACACAGGGCTATTTTCTCTGGCCTCAATACAGCAAACCATGAATAAGGCTGATAACAAGTGAACAAGACAACACAACAGCTTTCATAAAAAATCTCATTAATCTGAAAGCAAACAAAGACATGAAAACACTTTATACAACCAGGTCAGTGCATGTTTGTTTCTCCTCTTCGCCCCGCCTCTCTGAAACACGCAGATTTTTAACAAGTTCATCACTCTATAAAGCGAAGTGTGCTATGATTGGCCAGTTAACCAGTGCGTAGTGATTGGTCTATACTGCAAGCGTTTCAGGGAAATGTGACGCCTCTTACAATATTTGGAACATCAGGTTCCATAGAAATTGTACTGACAGGTACGCCCACCTTACTTGCGTATACATTTGGCGGTCTTCGTTAAATCATACCACAATCTGTCGTAGATTTGTGGTGGTGTGGCTACACGAGACGTTTCAGGCAGGTCTGGGTGAACATTCGCTTTAAGATGGAATGCATATTACGTTCCGACACTTTAATTTTGGCAATTTTACGTGTCCAATACATGCATGGGCAACTTATAACACACCAAAGACACAGAAAAACACGTATTCACACCATATGACCCCTTTAAGATACACTGGTCTGTTTTTTCAGAGTGATGTAAAAGGTTTCGTATTTTCAAAAAAACACCACTTAACTGCTGCATGTTTTATGAAAGCTGTCGGATCAAGTACTCTTCAACGGAGGCATTGCCTCCAGATGGATCAAATTGCATACAGTGGCTTCCTCTTAATCTCCAAGCTATAAACTGGATTGACTTCTAAGCAGTGATGTGACAGAAGAAACTCTGCCTTTTGCCCATCTCCTGCTGTGCATTTCCGGAGTCTTAAGGGTTCATCCAAGTTCTGTATACAACTGCCGGGATGGAGGAGCATGGGGAGATCTATTTGCTCAGTCATCTGGAGAGATAGAACTGTGTGGTCGCTGCTGACACCTCAATTACAGCTCAGAAGATCCCTGAACTTCAAGCTTTCAACCAAAAGCAAGTGAGAAGAAACATGTGAATGCTAGAAGACAATGAGTCTGATCATCAAATAGATCAGTGGTTCACATTCATTGGGTTTCGAGACTAAATAACATGCCCCATAGACAGCAGGGGAAAAACACAGCTAAATGCAAGTTAACTAAGTGTATCTTAAGGCTAAGTTAGGCTGAAAAAAAGGGTTAAATTAGCAGATGCCAACATAGGATGAATACTTGGCATGCCATTAAACCTTAGAATCCTTTGAAAATGCAAGTGTGTGCATTTTAAAAGCATTTTTACTTTCACATGATAGTCTATATTGCATAATATTTGTATGATAATGTAAAACCTGGCCCCTGAATCAAAATCAGTTAAAAACAAATGATTATTATAAACCAGCTGGGATGAAGAGAAATCATTTGCACTTATGTTTTTCTTCCACAAATACAGCTGTGGAAGAAACTAGGAGACCAATCCAAAAAAATTTGACATTTTTTCATATTTCAGTAATAGTAATTTCCCCCCAAAAAATGGTTTTACCAGCACAAACGTGTAAAAATGACAAAAAAGCAGGAATGTTTTTACACCTTGAATGTAGCAAACAAAACTACTTCACGTTCACTATAAACAGTACAATACTATGTTTTGACATATATTTAAGAGTGAAGAAAAAATAATATTTTATGAATTATTATTGCTTAATCACAACTTCCATGAGTCTTTGCCGCAATACATGTAGAAATGCAGATTAAAGGTAATATTCATTTATAATATATTAATAATAATAATAAATCCATAATAAATATATATATATATATATATTTAAATTATGCTAATTTAGTTTTCTTTTGTTGTATTGTAACAGATGGCTTCAATTTTGATTTTATTAGACTCTTTATGTGTTATATGTTATATATGGTTGATTTACTGTTCCATTTTTGATTATTTTTGTTTTGGTTTATGTTGCCGTCTTGTGAGAGGGCTGGCGTAGAAAGGACTTTTAATGATTTGTATTAATAAATAAAACAGTTTGATATGGGAATATTGAGTAGTGAATGATTTTACCACACATCAGAATTATGGCAACAGAGGTCAGTAGTAAAGTTTGGTCCACATAACATGTTTGCATTGTTGCCGCTAAAACCATATAACCATTCATTTTTTCAGAACTTTACATGTTTTAATGCAACAACATGAGTCCCAGGAGGTTCATTTGACAATCATGACCACATTGTCATTAGCCTTAGAAAAGAGCATACATAGAATCGTTTGGTTGCCTTTAGGATCAACACTTTATCAATCATTTACAGTATTCAGTTGAAAGCAGAGCATACATCTTCCTCAATAACTGTCCTATTGGAGCCATCTTGATGTCACTTTCTCTAATTAAAATGGAAAACACAGACTCCGATTTACATGTCAATTAATCGTATTGTAAAGATGAACGAGCCAAAAGAATGAAGAATCAGGCGAAAAGAGGAAAACAGCATTAGCAAAGCAAATGTAGGTGTTAGTAAGCTGACTCTGCGTTTCTTTGAAGCCTGGTTTGAAATGAAACCACTACATGAGAGATTGCAAAATGACTCTGTAGTAGAGTAGGCGGGGCGAGACCGTGGTTCGAGTCCGGTGAGTAATTGTGAATGAGCGCCAGCTGTGCGCGCACCGGGCTCGAATCACGTAGGAGATAGGGAGCATATAAAAGGAACGAGCGACCGGACCGTCGAAAAGAGAGAGGACCGGCCCGAACATATGTTAAGTTTATATTTATGTTCTTTTGTTTTGTATTTTTGTTTTGTTTGTTTGTTTGGCTTTTATTTTTTCTGTTATTAAATGTTTAAATGTTTGCCGGTTCCCGCCTCCTTCCTTCCATGTCTGAATCATATTACAGACTCATAAATCCACTTTCTTTTCCTGCACATTAAAACCTAAAAAGCTGAATAGCCAGCGTTTAGCTAAATAAATAAATAAAACATTTAATCAGACGGAAAGAGTTTTGTGACAGTCGGAACCCGGTGCGTTTATATTTATTATAAACAGAGATTATCCAAACAGCCAAAGCAAATAAACTTATAGTAAAGTAATTTATGACAGACAACTACTGCAACAATAAACCAAAATTAAATTAGATTTATCAGTGTTTGACAGATGATTTTTGTTGTGTGAATATGATTAGCTTAATAGAGAGAATCTTTAAACTGTTTGTTTAAAAGCAATGTGCAATCTTACTAATTGGTGCTATGTTAAAACAAGTCAGGACAAACAGATTCTCCACACTTTTCAATTCATACAAAATATTTAAGAAAATATTTTAGCAAAGTCATTTTTTTGTAGTACTTCCATAAACAAATTATATAACGTCAGCTATATATGTCTGTGTGCAGATAAACCCCTTAAGCACAAAGGATCACTTCTTGTGCCAAACGGAGCATTTTCGTTTTATGACGTGCTTATTGCATCCACACTATCTGCGCAGCTCAGCCTCTGTTAGCCTTTGATGGATTCTGCATACTCTCGTGATCATAAGAGGTGCAAGGAGAATCTCAGCTCTGTGTGCGACAGATGAAGTCCTCTATAGCTTCTCTCTGGAGATCTAACAATCATTCGCTCTTCATCTCTGAGACTAGGCATTCTCAATATCGTCTGTTCTGCCTTCAATGACCCCATGCAGATTCTTTAGTGTCTGATTTAACATTGAAAATTAATCAACAAAGCATGAACATGTGATGGTAAAGCTACACAGTGAATATTAATGCAGGTTGCTTTACTCTGTGTTCTGCTGCAATACGTCAAGACCATCCCAATGGGCCAAAAACTCACAGAGACGCTGCAAATGAGAACGAAAGTAGGAAATGCATGACAGTCGCTGTTTTGATGGGTTTTACTGGAAAAGGAAATACAAATAAAATAAAGCTGTCAAACGCATACAGAATAAAAGTTTGTGTTTGTAAACTGTGCATATTAATTTTGTATTTATAAAAACATACACATACATAGATATGTTTAAGAAAAAAATATAAACATACATATATATAATTTCAATTATTTGGAAATATAAATAAATATGTGTTAATATTTCTTAACTACGCATACATGTTTTGTGTTTATAAATATAAAACTATTATGCACAGTACACAGACATATATTAAAACACAAACTTTTATTCTGGATGAGATTAATCGCGATTTATAGTTTGACGGGCCTGAATACAATGTGCGTTGCTAATTAAACGTGAGTTTTATTGTAATCCATTAACCCCAGTGTACCTATAGTAAATATATTAAAATAATCGAGTACAATATCCTAAAACAGACTTTAAACAAACTCTGATGTAAATTGATTTGAATCATAATGAAGTTTAGAAGTTTTTGTATTTTCATCGAAAAAAAAAAAAAACTACTGATGAAGACAATACTGCAAGTTTTGGGCATTATAAAAAACAGACAGCAAAACATTATGACATCTGTGACAGCACTCTACTTTAAGTGAATTAAGTTAACTTCACAATGCTGACCTGAAATCAGTGACATTCAAATATCGGGTGTGACGAATGACTGAGAAGTGAAGACCGCCTGAACTGAATGGTTATTGGAGCGTCCAGTACTCTGTCGAAAATATGATGCTGAGGAAACAACAACAGATTGGGGTCGGCACAAGCTTTGATTAGGTACTTCTGGACATACCCATCTGTAACTGCCCAGCTCAAAGCCCGATGAACTGTGAAGGTGCTTTCACACAATCTTCACCTCGGAGACTCGCACCCTGTGGGCTCAATATTCAAACATGTGACTGACAACTAATCATAGGCCTTACAGCCAGCAATTCATCCTCTAAACCACAGTCCTGATTTTGGTGCAAAATACATCTTTGTCTGCTATAATTTCCTTGGCTGCTATAGAAATTGATTGGATGGTTTGATTCATATTCCAAAAAAAACCTCAATACAACTTGAGGCATGAACAAAGCTTGATAACTCCTTAAAATGTGATTTTTTTAGTGTGTTTAACAGCCCAATAATAATCTAAAACAAAGCTTTTATATTGTTGATATTTTATGCTTGTTTCGCAGTGCAGTGTGTTCGAGAAAAAATAACATTTCATTAAGGCCACTTGCCTTGGATTGTTATATCCTCTTAGTTTTGAGCTATAGGCAATGAATGATAAAAATGATATTTTCTGCATTCACAGTTTCATTTACGATTGAATGCGAGCATCAGGACTAACTCAACTTTTATGCTTTTAGCTATTAATCATATATTTTTAAAAGACAAAAATCGATGTGCGGTTACTTTCTTTTTATAAAACTGAGTATTACTTTTGTTTTGTTTACACAACTCTACAGTAGGCACAAGTGAGAAGTCACAATTTTTTCTGACAAATAGAACTCAACTGACCAAGGTCAAGAGCTGATGTTATATACACATATGACGTAATATGTATGGCGTGTTCTGGGTCAGGGTTGAAAAACATGCACGCGATGAGATAAACAATCACACCCTCACAACTAATGCGTCATATGACTTTTTCATTCACTTCTATGTACAAAAAGCCAAAATGAATTATCAAGCACAATGGCTCATCACTACCAAGCCACTACTGCCCATGTCACCGATGACATTATCAAACAGTGTTTGCAAAAAAGACAATGTTTACAATGCTCAATTTAACTAATAACCAAATATAATTCTGCAGTTTCACATCCGAGTCCTTGCAATCAGCAGTTCTGACAATGTGTTCTCTACACATGAGAGCCATTAACATGACCACTGAAATGGTCCCTGTCAATACTGCTTTAATGTTTCTGCTTTAAACCAGTTCAAAGTAAATAGGTCACACACCCCCCGGCTCCCCCAACCCCCAAAACCAGGGTGAACATCGATTCGTGCAATTCTTTCTATGTTATTATTCAGACCTTTTACTTATTAACATTTTCCTATGCATCCTAGACGTTAAGACATACTTATATGTAACACATAATCAGATTATATTATTATTTATACTCGGTCACTGACATTTAGCCTTAATCATGTTATTCACAACCAATATGAGTGTTATTCTTTCTACTGAACACAAAACTACACATTTCAAAAATGTTCATACAGTGACCACTACAGCTGTCAACTTTTAAAAAATCCTATAAGTAGTCCATATGACTGACTATATACTCTGTGTTCTGAAGTCATTAAATAGTTTTATTTAAGAAACAGAAATGCATGTTTTTGCTAAAAAGCTTCACCTCACAAAGCTCCCTTATACCCCATGTTGCCGGAGACAAAAATTTTTTTTTATTTGGGGAGCCACCAAATGTATCACAAAGACGTCTTTTTAACATTTTATGATCAAAGGTCAAAGAATGCATTAACTTTTTTTTTTTACAAAAATGAAGAGTGTATGTATTAGTGCCACAAAAAAAAAAAAAAAAGATTTTGAGAATAAAGTCGAAATGTTACGAGATTAAAGTCGAAATGCCACGTAAAAAAAAAAAAAAAATCGAGAATAAAGTCGAAATGTTACGAGAATAAAGTCGAAATGTTACGAGAATAAACTCGTAGTAATACGAGAATAAAGTCGAAATGTTACGAGAATAAACTCGTAGTAATACGAGAATAAACTCGTAATATTTTGAGAAGATTTACAGAAATGCTAGAAACAATGGCTGTGGAGGATTTGGAAGTACTTCAGCGGGGGTCACAACGCGTTGTGGCATATGGATTTATATGATAAACCGAAACAAACACTGAAATAGAATACAAACATTGAAATATTAAAACAATGCTTGATTACCTCATGTACAAAAAGATGGTTGCATCAAGTTTATAAAAGCCACAATCCTTAAGGATTTATAAAAAAATGTACAAATGTGAACTAAAGAGGTTTTAAAAATGACTGCTGGTGTTTGCAAGGCCTTCCGAACTCACTGGTTCAGATGACGTGCTTAAACATAACTTAAACTCTTAAAATACAACATTCACGTAAACAAAATACGTTTAACGACGAGTTTATTCTCGTAACATTTCGATTTTAATCTCGTAACATTTCGACTTTATTCTCGAAATCCTTTTTTTTTTTTTTTTTTGTGGCACTAATACGCCGTCGTACAAAGGGACAGTGCACCCAAAAATTCTGTCATCTTTTATTCACCCTCATGTCATTTAAAACCTGTATATAACTCTTTCTTCTGTGAAACACGAAAATAGATATTTTGAGAATCTCTCAATGGTTTTGTGTCCAAACAATGTAAGTCAATGAGAACCTGCCATTGTTTTAATACCAACATTCTTCAAAATATCTTCTTTAGTGTTCTTCAGAAGAAAGTCATACAAGTTTGAAATGACAAGAAAATGTGTAAATGATAAATTAATTTTGTGTGAACTATTCCTTTAAAGCAAATTCTGGCTACTTACATAACCTGCATATATAAAACCCATATTACTGTAAATATTATATATGAGAGTTAACCCCTCCCCTCTAGGGAGTCTACTGCCACTTTAATTTCTGAATAAAATGGGTTGTTTTGTAAATCCAGTAAATTCAAAGTTAAAAGGGCCCTCTAGTTTATTTCATTCAATGTTCCTTTTCAATCAACAAAATATTGAAGTAAAGGTTGCAACTTCCAGGTCACTTTGACTTTGTTAGTCATTAAAGTAAACTATCACAGTCGAACCCTAAATGTTTCTAAAAGGCTTTGTTTTTCTGCTAAACTGAAATAATCAAACTAAAAAAAATCTGACTAGGTAAATTAATAAACTGTATTAATAAACAGTTTTTTTAATGAAAGTTGTTACACCAGAGTGAGTTTTGCTCATGACTGCCCCCTAGTGAAAGAAACGCTAACAGCACAGAACAGCAGGACTGCAGGAGATCACAACTCAATAAACAGGTCTTAACAACCCAGCTTTGAAGGAAAATCAATTTAAGTTTTAATAAAACACCCCAGATGCTTCTAAAAATATTTTGCTGTTGGGGTTTGGGATGTGGGTGTTGTGCAGAAAGCTCATAGGGATCTTTTAAGCGCACATGGATTTTAATTTACATGTCCAAACAACATGACCTCCATCTACAGCAAAAAAGGGACACATTTATCATAATTCCACAACCTCCACCCACTCGGGTCAACCGAAATATGGAGCGCGTTTCATTTCAACGCCCCATCCAAACTCAGTCATGAGCTGAAAATGTTTAGATGTGTTCAAGGTCCAGCCTATTTCAGAAAACATAAAAATAGCCTTCATCTAACAATGACAAATGCTGCAAGAATTGTGATTGAGAGCAACCTTGAGCTGTTTGAAAAAGGGAAGTGGTCTGACAGTCGTGCAAATGCGTGCCCAGGCAAATGCACCATTGAGAATGCCTCTGACTTTAACCGTGAAAGCACCCGTAGCGCTCTAGTGCTGATGGATTTTGCTGAAAGACAGCTGCCGTGTAGATATTTAGTTTGGGAAAAGGGTGTGGTGCGTTTCAAGGTGTTTTTTTTTTTGTTGTGGCAACTTACATGTAAGGCCTACGAGAGCCACGCGTATGCTGAGGTCCACCACCAGAGCCCACCTGGGGCTGCACCGTGCCTGAGCCGGCGGGATCAGGATTTCTGCTGAGACGTAAAACTGTAAAGCGTAGGTGATGTAGATTCCAAAAGAGTAAAGCAGCTTCACGGCCTGATATAACCTGATGAAAGACCCAGAGATGAAACTGAGAAGCAGGTCTATACATCAATAAAAATCACACACAAAAACATCATCATTAAACTTCCGATCACGAATGCTCCTGTAAGAGGATTTGCCTCATACTGACACATCAATCACTGAAGTGTCTCTAATAGAATCGACTGACATCATTATTCCCTGCAGATTCATCCTGTTGACAGATTCAGGTGCGCTGTATGTTTTTGGGTCTGTGCCCGGTTTCTAAGTAGCTTGCCTGTCAGCTTTTTTCCACTTTGGCCCAATGACCATTTCAAACTGCGTTCTCCGTATTCACCCGTCTCATATTCATGTGTCTCAAATACTAGTTTCCGTTTTGAAATCCCCATTTGAATATACAATCGTAGCAATTGAAAAGCTCCGTACTTTCTGGAAAAATGAATGTACAAACTAATGTACAGTAAGAAAATAGATGATGATGCTGATATATTGTGCATTTACCCAAAATTACTCTTTATTTCCTATTGTAAATATGGGGAGTGACGAACACTTACCAACACAAAGGCAAGTTTAAGGTGATGCTGCCCCGAATATGCTCCCCGAAGCCGATGTAACCGATGGTTCCCATGGAGATGTAGAAGGCTGTGACGATACCCATGCCAAGATACAGAACCCTTGTGAAATCTTTAGGATTCTGCATCTTGTTCTCAAGCGGTAACACCTGACAATGACACAATATTTTTTGTGGATTTAGATCATTTGAATATTTTGATGGTGTATTTAAACATAATAAGAAAACTTACAACTCCAATCCCCTCAAAAGCAAATATGGCCGTCCCGAAGAAGAGGGGATAATCAACTCCTCTGCCAGCCAATGGAAGGTTAATAGGGTACGGAATATTCTGACAATGCAAACAATGATACAAGAAATGTTTAAAAATACAAAAATAAGTATAAAACACATCAAACACAGACAAACACCAAGTTTTAAAATGTTAACAGATTTGAATTAAAGGAGAGGGAGTTTAAAATCATTATCTATAAAGTTTTTAAAGCAGTAAGCAGCGCTGGCAACATACTCTGTTGGGTTGAGAGGCATCACAGGGAAAAACATCTTTGTGTCCTTGGCAGCTTTGAATACATTCTTGAGACCCTTAACAATAAGCCAATCTACCAACTGTAGCCGACTTCCTGTTTCTATTCCACCGTGACAATTTTTTTGCCTCTCTGAAAAATTGCATTACCCACTTGCACATTTCTGCCTGCCTGCAGTAGTTGCTTGCTGATTGCAGGTGGAGAGTCTGATTTAAAGGATTTTTTAAGCTGTTCAATAAGAAACGGCTTTGAAAACAACTTCGAAACCTGTCATTTACACTTAACCTTTCATCCACAACAACTGAGACTCAATCAGGAGGCCGGGGGAGAGATAAGAGTCTGATGGATTGCTTTGAACATAGATGGGAATGATCAATTCTGCAACGTATTTTTGGAAGAATTGTATGGTGGCTCCAAAAAGTATTTGAATGGTAATGTTCTATGATTTTCATTAAATAAATAACCAAAATCAAACCAAGTTGTACCAGACAAATGATGGTACTAGAAATGTTCTCATATCCAACTTTTCTGCAACTTTAATATGAGTTTTTTGGATGAATGAAGTCTTACAGGTTCAAACAGGTGTTACAGCACAGGTGTAGTTTATTATTTTAATGATGGAAAAAAAATTGACTGCACCCAAAATGTTGGCAACACCTTAAAATCCAGCAAAATATTGCTTACAGTGCTTGTTAGATATAATGATTCATAATTTGCATAAAACAACTTACAACTTACTGATGGCTTACACTAAAGCTTGGGGTCAACATCATAGCGATTAAGAGGGACAGTTCACCCAAATAGAACAATTCTGTCATCATTTACTCACCTTCGAGTTGTTCAAAATCTGTATAAAATTCTTCGTTCTGATGAACACCGAGAAAGATATTTTAAAGAAGGCTTGTAACCAAACAGATCTTGGACCCCATTGACTACCATAGTAGGAACAATTGCTTTATATTTCTTTGTTATGTTTAACACAGAAGAAGATATTTTGAAGAATGTAGGAAAGCTAACAGTTCTGGAGCACTTTTCACTACCATCGTTATTTAATGGTAATGGTCAATGGTGACCTAGAACTGTTTTGGGTGAACTATCCCATTAATTCTGGGCCCCTAAACTCTATATTGCTCAGAGCGTTTGGATGACTGTTTAGTATAAGTAAATGCTTTCTTACCGTTAGACAGTAGTAGTATATGAAGACCAGGCTGACACACATGGTAATGTTTGCCAAAAAGGACAGAGGAGCCAAGTACTTGAGGTTGCGGATGAACACCAACACGATGATACAAGGCAGGAAGAAGACCATGTAGAGACGAGAGTCATAGCTGGGGACAATCACTCCTGTCTCATTTGTGTGACAGTTCACGGTCGTACCATTTGCAGTCTCAACCACCTACAATGTACAAAAAATGAATTAAATAATTCACGGCAATAAGAATGATTCTTTCACAATACAGTTGTATAGACAGATTTTTCTCGTAATTAAACAAATCGTTGAACCTGAAAGTGTACTCAAAAATATTTTTTTGTTTTTCTTTCAGAGAAAAATTTATGAAAATATTAATTTATAAAACTAAAATCTAATTAAAAATGTTTTTGCTAAAATATTTTGAATTTACTTTAGTCACAAGATTCACAACATAATTGCCACATTGCATTTATATTATTTATAGTTGTATTTGACTATTTTGTCTAAAACAAACTTAAAAATGATATGAGTTAAATGACCCTTAACTTTTAAACCTGTAGTTTAATTCAAAGTTTAGAAATTGGGTAGTTTGTAACTGAAAGGCAACACTGCCCTCTAGCGGTGAGACAAAGAAATGTAATAATCACAATATGCCTGCATTACATTGTTATAATTTTATGAATTTAGCAGATATTTTTGTACCATGTGACTTCCGGGTGTGGATTTTATGCATTCCTTGGGATTCAACAAAATAACCATAAAGTGATAGTTTACCCAAAAATGAAAATTCTGTCATCGTTTACCCGCTTTCTTGTTATTTCAAACCTTGCGGACTTTCTTTCTTCCACAGAACACAAAAGAAGATATTTTGAAGAAAGTTGGTAAGCAAACAGCACTGTAGCTCATTCACTTCTATTGTATTGACACAAAACCAGCGCAAGTAATAGGGGGCCTGTTAACAACATTCTTCAAAATATCTTCTTTTGAGTTCTGCAGAAGAAAGAAAGTCATTCAGGTCAAGAGGGTGAGTAAATTATGACAGAATTATAATTTTAAGGTGAATTATCACTTAAACATTGTTATGAAGCCCCACATTTTCCGAAAGAACGGCACAAAAGATACCACTGGGAGTCTGGGACTGTACCATTTAAAAATGTCCTCATACAAGGCATTTAGGTTCCAATATATATGCAAGAGTACTTCCCCAGCGACAGCTTTTTTTTAACCGTTTTTCACTGAGAATGTTCTAGCTACTAGGAAAGCAAATGTAAGACTATTGCCCAGCTTCTTATATGGACAGAATAAATTGTGCTCTTCTATTAGTTGAATGTAGCATTTAAAAGGTCTCTTACCTGTTTGACATTATCACTGAGGAATACAAAGTACACACAGCAGAATCCCAGCTGGGTTATGTTAAGGAACAGATTCACCACACGTCTGAAAGATAAAACAAACAAATTCCATGTTAATTTCAAATGTCACACGTCTAACCACATTTGACAAACTGCAATCTTTACAGGGGTGATGTTATGTGGGATGACATTAGGCAAAAATCACAGCGGTCAAAATATTATTGTGAAGAAGCTCAACTTAAAAAGCACTGATGAAACATTGAATAATCGTCAATTCGATTACTTACCTTCCCCATAAAGAATGTCTACTCAACCACGATACATTCTCCATCCCATACTCTACTGCATCTCCATACGACAGAAAGGGTTTCCCCAGCCTGGAAATAAATAATTGCAAGATTGCAATTCATTTAATGAGTAAATCAATAAACTTAATAAAGAAATTGGCTGAGCAATATAACTGTTAGGTGCTGTATCATATAAGCATTAAAGCACTTTATTCTTACTTTGCACTTAGATGATGTACACATTTCACAAGTAGGTTCATACAATGTACTGCCACTATGCCCATGGCCAGAAGACTGAATGGTCCCACCTGAAGCACAGAAAGAGACCATTAAAGCATTAAAACATTGATCAAACATTGCTTATTACCCCAGACATGTGTTACATGCATTTAATATATCTTCCTATAGCAGGGCTTCTCATAATCGACTCACCCCATTGATGCTAGTGAATGAGCAGATAAGCAAATGTTTTTTGTTTAGTTTGAAATGTTCACAAACCATATGTCCGCAATATGGATGACAGACTCAAATACAGTATGTCCTTTCAACCTGCTGCGAGGAAACAAACTGGGTAGATTTCCCTCACATCACACTGAAAGGTGGAGCACAAGGCCATTAAAGGAACAACCTTCCCTCATACTGAATGTCAACTGTGTAAATTTAATTAAAGGGCAAGCTGCCACTGTCTCATGAGTTACACACAGTTCTTTATAACACGGAATACAATGTTGATTGAGTTGGCAAGTGTACAAAAATCTAAGTCAGGATATTCCTCAAACCTGAAAATACTGTCAATACTGTGTATATATACCGTGTATATATGTAACTAACTACCCTGAAAAACAAAACAAATGTCAAAGTCCAAATGTAAAGCATATTGCATGCCTTACAAATCTGCGGCATCTTTGAACAGATTAAATAGAAGAATTTTAGGACATCAGATTGCTTCTTGTATCCACAGTTGAAGCTGCATGTGTTCAGTACTTTCCTTATCAACTCCTTTGAATTACAACAGAGAGTCGAGCATGTTGTGTGTGCCATACACACAGAGAAATGCTTTGACTGAAAAAATAATTATTCAGTACATGCATGTACCCTACAGATTTCATCATTTGATAAGATTGTATTTGTCCCATACACTGTTATATACATATATTTGCATAAAATAATCTCTATAGACTGTGTAAAACAATACTTTTTTGTAAAAATACTTTTTTTAAATATATAATCCATATTTAAATAAACTAAAACTAAATGACCCGAATGCAGATTCATTATTATCTTGATGTTGTTTGCAATATAGGCTGCCGACTGGACACTGTAGGGTTATCTTGTTTTTCTAATACCTCCTCACTATTTGGAAGGTATTTTCTTAGAATCCCCCTTTTCACTACGCAGTTATAACTGCTGTATAGTGGATTTGTTAATTACGTCTTAATCATTAATGAACAAATGTAGAAATGCTTCATAAAGGGTACCTTAATGTAAAGTGTTACCGTGTTTTGTTGTCGTTTATGTTTTGCCGTTTGTGTTTAGTGTATACTGTTCTCTACACACAACACTGATGTTGTTTGTGTTTATTGCGGTTAGGTCAGATGAGTAATTCAATATCTCAAAACTCATAAAGAGAATAATTATGTAGGCCCAAAATGATGCTGAAAGACTATAAGTTCGTAATAATGACAAATTCTGCCACAATAAAACAAACCCGCTCACACTCACAGACAAGTGCACATAAAACTATACACCTTTAGATTTAAAGCAGGAAAACGACAATTCCAAAAACAAAAAAGGCAACAACATGCCATCTATCCCCAAATGCAATTATACTAAATTAACTTTGGGGTCCTACCAGAAGTCCTGCATTCTTGACAGCCAACGGCAAGCCGAGCAGTCCAGTGCCAATATTTCCTTTTAGTAAATGAATAAGTGTCTGAAAAAAACTGTCAAGCAAAAATAAATATTGTTACAAAACATATGATATATATAGAAGTGTATAAACAGCAAGCATGAATAGAATACATCACATACGAGGATCCTGTTCTTCCTCCTCCGATTCGTTCGTATTCTGTCTGTCGTGCAGAACCAGGTGAACGAATAGGCTCATCCTCAGTAGGGCTATGATCTCTCCTGGAAAAATCTGGGCCTGTGATCAACACACAATAGAGCTTTAGCATTGTCCCAAAGCATAAAAACGGACTTGTTTAGAGACATTCAAACAAGATCTTCTTCATTTTTATTTCATTTATACATTGCTTATAACATTTCTTTTGTTAATCTTAGCCCAAAAGAGTCAGAGGAGATCAGATTGTTCCTGAATGCGAAGGAAATTGGTTTACCATCCTGATAGTTGATATCAGAGGCCATGGTTGCTTTGGCGGGGTGTAATTTACCACTGATAGATTCACTGATCAAAAGCTTCCCTGCGGGGACGCTGCATCTACTGGTCCTGTGATTTCAGACAAATGAACAGTTATTAACCCTCCCAGGACACATGCACAATGTGCCTTTTCAGTGCCATGATATTTTTTATTATCTCGCAAGGCTAAAAAGCAAGACCGAATGAGCAAACATGAGAGTAGGCAAATACACATAAATTCTAACTGACAGTTTCATACAGCAGCAACAATTTCATAGATTAACTACTGTATCACGTTATTATGTATCTAGGCAAAAAATATATAATAAGAAGGAACAAGGGAATAGGAATGCTACATCATTATTACAATATTATACATATTTCAAATTGTATGGGAAATGCAGAGAGAAACTTAATGGGGTACTATGGAATTGCCTTGCAATAACATGACTTTGACATGACAATGACATGCCATTATGGTTATACGGGTCAGGACCAATAGCATTGTTCATTCATTTACATTTACAGTACTTAGCTTTTATTGTAGGCTGTACTAGACATTATAGAGACACAAATAGCAAATTCAAAATTCAAAAATGTAACTGTATCATCACACTATATGATGAACCCAATCTACGTGTTTACACTCAAAATTGTAATCTTTAATCCATGAAGTCACTTTTAAAATCAATGTTTGACTTTAGAGTGGCCATTGTATTGCCGTGACTACATTTCCCATTGACTACCTGTCTTGTGTATGTAAAAATCAATATAACAACAGATCCATGAACCTCACAATAAGAGAAAGAAGAACAGAAAGTGTGGATGGTTATGGACATATTTCTAATAGAGCCTACATAGCCAGCCATGCAAACCATTGGCCTTTGGCAACATGTCTACTGCTGGCTATCTAACGTTAGAATAACACAGGATATCATTTTAGTTACGTATTTTAGACTTTGTTGCAGTTAATGCTACATCATAACTGTCGATACGTAAGATCGTGTATGCATCCTGTATAAAGTAGCGATCAGCTATCATGTTGCAATTCACAGATGACACGACTTACCGTTAACACGACAACAGCCGCTGAAACACCGACACGAACTATATAATGATCATAAAGCCCATATTCAAAACTCGATATGAATGAGTCCAGTTATGACAAAACAGCAGATTTCACGTGTCCTGACAGCTGTGATGTGAAACTGAACTGTTCGTGTGATGGTTCCTGAACTCCTCCTCATGTCACATGATCTGTGCCGGTCAGCTGATTTCACTTCTGCATATGGAGTTGCCTGCAAAGCAAAACTGTTTGTGTTTTCATAACCAAAAGTTATTTTCTTAACAACTTATTATTTTTTGCGATTAAAAGGAGCTTTTCATTAAGTGAGAACCCTGTTGTTATGATACAAATCTGTAACTCTAGGTGAAATAATAAAATAATGTAGATGTATTTTTATAAAAGGTTTAATATTAAATATTAAAATAATAAAAAATATATATAAAACATTTTTTAAAGGAGAGGTGGAGCCCTAAAATAAAACTGATATCGAAGGGACCGTGAAAAACTATACCTCCTGTTGGTAAACCGTGTGTTGCTAATGCTTTTAAACGAAACACATAAACACATAACACGCACAAAATAACAGCGAGCATTATATAAAACTTGACAAAAGTAGACATTTACATGAAATATTCGAACTATTCGTTCAGTTGTAAAATTGACCGGTGTCACAAAATAGTAGTAATTTAGTTATGAGCCCTAAACCCAACAACGTCATTTGACTCTACAAAATAGTGCGTCTGCAGTCTGTGCATCGAGTCTCTAGAATCAAACTTGTGGGAACTTTCTGACTCATCATGACGGTAATTTCACATTTAATGTACACATTTAAGAACAAATATCTGTATATATTTAATCACCAGCTTTTTGTAGAGCATCGCTTTTTATTAAGCGGGACTATCCAGCTGTTTAGCTTTGCAGCTAACGTTAGCGTTTATGCTATTTCACAGTGAAATAAAAGAGATGTTTTGTTTTTCTGACAGACTCACGAGTTTTTTGTTGACATGACATGTGAGGGATGCTCTGGTGCTGTAACTCGAGTCCTTAAAAAACTGGGTAACGTTGGGTTTTTATTTTTTATTCTGAAGAGTATACTGGAAGACCTTTGAACTGTGTAACGTTATGAACTTAATAAAACTAGTGGAATTTATGAAAGTGAATAGACAAGCTTTTTACTTAAATAACTATATATCAATCCATGCACTTAGTTTGACCTTAAACTTATATTAAGTTACATTTTACCTAACCAAGCAAAAGGAACGGAGTTCAATTTTTATCTAGTGTTTGCTCTGCATGTGTTTCTCAACAGATGTCAAATTTGACATTGATCTTCCCAACAAGAAGGTTTTTATTGAGTCAGACAAAGACACAGATGTTCTTCAAGAAACACTGCAAAAGACTGGCAAAACAGTTACATACATCGGTCCAAAGTGAAAAATTACAGCAAGGTGAGAGAAAATCTAAAAAAAAACTAAATAATACAGTCATAATTTATTGAATCTCATTGATTCCTTGCACAAATCCCAGGCTGCTGCTCAAATAACTTATAATGTTACAGTATTATTTTACAGTGAATGTAAGACTACTTTATTAGACAGCAGTGGAATATGACCAGTTTAACTGGCATGGAAACTTCTGATTAAATAGTGATGTGACAATGTGTATGACACGTGAGTTACTACAGTATACAAGTCTTCAGACAGGAGTTACTTGTCAGTCCAAAGATTCTTTACAGCGTAAAAAGCTTTACAGTCTTCATGTGATTTCAAATCCACCATCTTTCTTTAACTCGTGGAGATCTAGTGCTTAGCCTTTAGTTGTGTCCCTTTTATTAGTATCTATTCTCTCACAGTGATGTTTTGAATAACACAAGTGCACAAAATTGCAATATTTATACTACCTTATGTATATGTTTGGTGTTTAACTTTTTTTTTAAACTTGTTTCAATAGATCACAAATGCTGCTTTGAAGAACATGCAGTGGGACAGCCCATTGGACAAATCAACATACATCCGATAGCATACTTTTTTGGGACCATCAAGATTTTTTGAAGAAACACTAATAGACTTTTTTCAATCATGGTTGTTTTCCTACCCTATCCAAACACTTCTAGAGTCGGAATGTGATTGTATAGACGCACACATGTCAAAATAAAGATTCCTTTGATTTCTTTAGTTTGTCTGTTTATCGGGTTATCATGCATGGCACAGAAAAGGTATCTAATAAAGATCCATGTGTAAAGGAAATAAACTTTCTACATTTACATTTACATTTAGACATTTGGCAGACGCTTTTATCCAAAGCGACTAACATTGCTTTATCCTATACATTTTACATAGGTATTTGCAATCCCCTGGGATCGAACCCACAACATTGCGTTGTTAACGCAATGCTCTTACCACTGAGCTCAGCTTTCTGTAACTGTTTACATTTCAGAACGGTATATGTACTAGTTTAACAAGTTCTGTTGACAAACCTGTCTTAAAACATGCTTTGAGTACATGCTTTGTGATTTACGTTAGTACGAAACTTAATTTGAAAACAATGAATGACAAAGCCTTAAACAGCATTGTTGAACTTAGTTTTTTTTTAAATTCCACATTGAACCTGATATAACTTAGCAATATTACACAGTTTATGTTTAATAGTTTTATGTTTGTGATGCAAATGATTTATAAAGACAAAAACGAGATCGATACAGTTTTTTCTTGTTTTATTTTTTGCTACTCTGCACCAGTGGGGGGCAATGTTACTCTTTCAACAAATTTAAGTCATTTTTTTCCAGGCAGTGGTTTCTAAATAAAAGCCTTAATCTACAATACATTCATTACAAAAATATATTTTTAAGATGTGCAGACAGGGATACGGGAACATTTTCAGTATCATGTGTATGAAGGAAACAAACTCTATAGGACAATTAATGGAAATTGATCTGTAATGACTAATAGACCAGCAATGAAATTAAATGAATTCATCATGCAATTGTTTTAGTTATTCTTTATAAAGAAAAATTAAAATAACATTTCAAGATTTTATTGGTCAAATTCTGTTTATTTATTCAGTTACTGTAATTGAATTTCTTTGATACGGCTATACAGTAGATGTGCCTCAAACACAGAAAAGAGCATAAATAAACCCTGTTCTTCTAGCCTCAATTTGAGCAGAATCATCAAGTCGCTGCCTTGCTTTGAATTTCAGAATGTGTTACGCAGCTCGGGGACGAAGTTTCATTATAATACACACGACTGTGCAAACCTCATCTCTCAGCTGAATCTGTTCATCTTGTACCAGACTTTGGAACTGGATATTGCTGCATTTCGATACGTGCAAGGCACTTGTTGTACTGTGATTTTAGTGTAGTGTGTTGAATACAGATCCACAAAATCTGAATGTAGAACTGTTCCAACCGATACAGTTATTAATAACAGGTATATATAAAAAAGAACATTAAAAAGCATTAAAAGTGTCTAATTGCTAAGGGAGTAGCCTATACAAAATATATAACAGTCTTGATAGATTGCAGTGTTTTTAAACTGGTACTAAGATTCTTGAAATTCATCCAGAAACTCATCATACTTCTGTGCGAGCAATACAAGTGCTTCTTTGTTGCCCGGAATGACTAGTTTGAAAAGAGAATATCTTGAAGAGAAGAAATGACCCCCCATTCAGGCCATGGAGCATCTCCAGAGGCACTCATAACTGTCACAAGTTGGAAGAAACTTTTACTTTCCCTCTGTCTGAACAAGCAGGTGATGGAAACTCAGTGTACACAAGAACTCAGTGGACACATGCATCACTGACTAAAACAGAGTGCCGATCTTTAGTTCTTTTCCACACTTGACAAATGAAGTATACCGGTCTAAATCTGTTGTACAGAGTAGACCTAGATTTATATCTTTAACCTTGCCTCCAGTCCATTAAATTCTTTCTCTAAATTAGTCTTTTAAAGAGAATGTCTGTCTTTTATCAGTAATCCCACATGAAAAGTTAACTCTAGTAAAAGTCCTAAATGCCCTGAAAATGCTGGGTTACCTCAATCCAAGCATAGGGTCAAAAAAGGACAAACCCAACTGTTGGGTTGTAAATTCAACTTTGTTGGGTTGTTTCAACCCATAATGCTGAGTTGTTTTAACCCATTGTTGGGTCAAATCTAAACATTTTCTGGGTTAATTTAACCCAATGGCGCGGCTTGTCTCTTTTTTCACTTTTTTTGACCCAATGCTAGGTTGAAATAAACAACCATTTTTTAAAAACAATATTTACTAAGTTTTTCCATTTAGGCAATACTGAGGAATACTAGTATTCTATAGTTTTTATACTAGTTCATTTACTATAATATGGTATGCTGCAATTAACTACAGTTAACTGTAGTATTCTTTACAATTTTATATTTGTGAAATCCTGCAGACATTCATTAATAAAGGTTAACGGTTAATGGTTCATGGTTTTTGGTGATGTGTTTAGGGTGTCATGTGTAAACATGATAACCTTCTCAGATAGTCTTATACGGTGGAGACGTGTTGTATATTAAGTGGGCCATAGTAACCTTAGGTAACCGTAGGAAACTTCAACATGTTTAACATATAAACACCACAAGATTTCTTAATATGTATAGTGCAAACAGTTTGATATATACCGTAATGCCTCAAAGTTAACTGTAAACATCTTTGTTAATTCTTACAAGCTGAAGAATGTCATAATATTGAATTGTTGTCAAAGTTGAAATTATTGTGGTAAGCATGTCACAGTTGTTTATACACTAAGAAGAATATGGTAATATTCAGGAACCTGAGGTGCGCCAGAATTGTAAAATACATTTTTCAAAGTAAATTGTTACTCAAACCCAACTTGTACAGTTTTAGTGCTGTCCACTCCAATAAAAAAAACTCTAGGTTCTTTTCAAGAGCCGTTGGGTTCAATAAACCCAGCTCTGGTTAATCCTGCACAGTGTTGCCCATTATAAAAGGATAATTTGAATACAGAACCTATGTGATCTTTAATTCTAATACAGCCCTGAAACTTCAATGATGTTTAATAAAGTAGATAACATGTCAAAACATCCTCCTAAATATTCTGCCTGAAGCATTTTACAAACACAGTTTGTTGCAGTTCTTTCTATCATGATCAATGAGATTTGTGTTTGTGATATTGTTTACTCAACATCTTGAAACTATAAGTGTCTGTATTGCAAGGATGGTCTGTTAATTAATGCCAGAGAGATAAATGATAAAAGATGCTTAACTGTGTGTAGCCCATGAATCAATAGTATCATATTCGGACAGGGTCGATGGGTGACAGGCTGAAACAGGGCTTTCCCTGTTCACACCAACCCCTTCACAAATTAGCTGCTATCACAGGATCACACGCACCCTCTTAACTCAGTCAAGGCACTTGAGAATTCAGGCAAATCCAAGCTCATGTAAAGTGCTTTGGCAGAACTGGGTCATGTACTTAAGACAAGACAATTAGAAGGGCCAAAATGAGAAGAAAGATTAAATAATTAAATTTGTTTGTACTTCATAAAAATGTAAAATATTTGCCGAGCATAACATCTACTGAGTGCTACTTAAAATAATCTTTTGCTCTTTTCAAAAGATCGAGCAAGCGGAACGTGACTGTAGTCTGCCATACATGTAGAGACAAGTGTAATCGCTCAAGCTGATCAAGGAAAAAGTACTGTAACCCAAGCAAATGTGTATCTGATGACTGGACGTGATTCTCAAGAGACCCACAGCATCACCATAGGCACTTAAATATGGACAGCTGTATAGACCATTTTGCAAGACGTAAACAATGCTTTACTGTAAAACAAGTATCTAGTAAAAAAAGCGGTAAATGTTTGAAAAACCTGTAAAAAACAATAAAATGATGTAAGATTACATTTCGTGTTTAAATTAGATGTGAAAAATCTGTAAAAAAAAATGTGGTCCAGAGCACTTAAAAAAAATTAACAGAAGTGTTGGAACAAAATACAACCAACAGAATATTTAGAACTGAATTTAAGTAAAAAAGTAATACATAAATATTAAACAGACGGGGCTTCTAGACCACTATTGTTTATTTAGTTGAGAAATGGCCAATACTTCATTTCAAGCTATTTATCTTTCTTATAAAATAACAGTATAATTGTATTAACAAATATTATGCATGCAGCTTTATGATTTCATAAAACTGTTATTGAGACATTGCATCCTAAATGAACCAGACGAGCCAAATCTAACTGACAATGGAAATGTCTTGCGTTAAAGAATTGGAGACAGTTACAGGATACATGTTCAATTGCAGCATTTGAAGCATTTATTGAAACAACACTATATAAAGGATACATTCCCCAACCTTGATACTTAATGGAAATGTCACTTTCAAGTGAACTAATCTTGTTTAAGGCACGTTTTGCTAATTTAACATGTAAAACACAAAGAAACAGAAAAATAATTTTGAAGTGTGAAAATAGGAAAGGCTGAAACTGTAGGCTTCATACAGTCCGTTAGTAAATGAGAATAGGTTTGCAGTCATTGCTTATTTGCTAAATTAGCTGCTTAACAGATGGGGCCAAAACTGAGCTAATTATGAAGACTATGGGGGTTGATTAAACGCTGCTTTCATTTATATCTCTAAATGTCATTTAGTCAAAAGACTCTATGGATTATTCATCCACTTCAGATTTCACCAGAAAGCTGCTGATGTGGCACAAGGACGTCTTTATGAGACCATAACTCTGCTCTAAATCTTGTCATCAGCATTGTCACGTTTTATATGTCATCGATATCAAATGCACATTGTGGGAGTTATTGAGAAAGTGTCATGATAAAAAATGTATGGAGTAAAAAAACTTTTTTTCGCACATTTACAGAGACCGAGAAGGGGTTGGATTGAGATAAATATTTTAGATTCATTAAAATTAATAATAAAAACGTATCTATTATTTGAAATAAATGAAGATAATAATCAATGCAATTTTGGAGTCTAAATGTGTTTATTTAAACTTTAAAGAGCAATTCAGTTCCTGATGAACTCAATGCTAAAAAGTCTGCTATCAGTGAACAGTATTAAAGACCACACATGCTATGAAAAGTTTTTTGGTCTTCATCTGTCTTTGATGTACACGTCAGCAAGTCACCTCTTATTCAACAGCAGGTCTGAACCCAACACGTATAATCCATCCCACTGAAAACAGCCACTCCTGCATTACTGAAACGCCACGTTCAAATACACTTAGCAATTTAGGAAGTAGAGCACAAAATCATGACGTACTCACTATTCTGTCCATTTATTCCATCTGTCAGCTTATCATTATTGTCTTCCTGGATCGACGCCCAGATGTTTCTCTGTGCTCATATCTGTCCAAGTCATCTGTGGAGTAAAGGAAATTGGGTATTGAGAGTAAGGGCTATTGTATTTCTCCAAGTGGAGGTTACATACACGTCCGCTTCTTCAGTCAAACTCACCATGTATATCAGAATCTTCTGTATGAAATCATTAATTTTTTTGTAGCTCCGAAACAAAAGCAAAACAACACTGTAAGTGTAGTACTCAGATACCCTTCTTTGTTTGAGTCGATGTAATTGGTTTATCTCAACAAGCGCCACAGACTATTTTCACCTGACAGGAAATCAAAATGGTTGTCCGTAAACTGTATATGTCTGACCTCAGTGACTGCAATGTGATGTTATGCACCTGGTTACATAAATAGTGCCTTTGTGTTCCAGTTTGCACAGTAGCCTCTACAGGCAAAGACGGGTCTATTTCCAAATTACAGACGAGTCTTTGAAACAATGAGATGTTCACTGTGAAAAGACACATTCACTGTGTGGGCTCGCTTCAGTTGACACCATGACAAAGACTGAATGGTTTTATGCCATTTTATGGCATCAAGTAAACACATTCTGCCAGTATTTGCTTAACACTATTTTATAGTGAATTTCTGTTAATCCTAAACCATTGATTTTATCAGCAAAGTGCCAACAGAACCTTTTCTAAGTGGTAAATCATTCCAGTATACATGATTTATGCACACAACAGAAACCACCTAGTGTTTATATTTACTGTAAACTGATGTGTAATAATTTATTCCAGTCAAGTGTGGTAATTCTTCATTGGTACGGAGTTTACACAGATCTAAACAGGAAACAGAGTGAATGGAGCTCTTGTTTTTGAGGGATGATGTCTTTGCATAACCTGTGTTACTCCCACCGTCTGGTGAGCAAGTCTAAAACTAGCTATTTTCAGGTTGGTCCCTTGAGAGGTATTTCCCGTAAACTATAACCACAGAGGGACTCAAAATAAATGAAGGGCCGGGATTTATGATGTAATATTTTGATGCTTTAAAACAAATACAATTATTTTATTATTATTATATTGGTCAATACATTTTCTTTTATAACACACTATGTTTCTTCTTAATAAATAAATATAAATATACACTTATTTGGGAGTAATAGAGCTACAGTATAAAACTGCTTGGTAACTATATTTCGTATACAGTTGTGTTGGTAACACTTTACCATAAGGTGCTATTTGTCAACAATTAGTTTATGCATTAGCTAGCATAAACTAACAAGGAACAATGCTTCTAAAGTATTAATATTAATTAAAATCAAACATTGTCACTGTTAACATAAGTTTATTCACCATGAATTTACATGAATAATGGTATTGACATGAACTAAATGAACAAGAATCAAGAAATGCTAATGTTATCTAACTTATTTCCTAATGTTGACTAATAGCACCTTATCATAAAGTGAAAACTTTTTATATTGATTTTATCCAACATTAATAAAAATACAACCAAGTGTTACCAGTTATTTTATATAAATAATTTATAGCTCAGATTAAAAAATCCTCTAATGGCTGGAATACACTACAAAATTATTAAAACCTGAACAGATTTTCAAACAAAAAAACCTGACATCATACACTTGCATATACTTTTTGAAAGTTTTAGATAGAAACACACTAAAGGCTAAAATGCACTACAAGACTATTGCCCAGATTTTCAGTCTGGACTTGTTGCATAATGTCTGTGCCAGTCTGCAGATTTGATCAGTTAGTGTTTCTATCTGAAACTTTCAAAATGTCTGTTCAGATTTTAAAAGTCTTGTAGTGTGTTCCAGCCATAACTGATCAAATCTGCTGACTGGCACAGACTGTCTGCAACAAGTCCAGACTGAAAATCTGAACAAAAGTCTTGTAGTGCATTTTAGCCTTTAGAAATATTTGTGTGGAATCCCTTGAAGACTTTGGTATCTTGGCCAGTGTGAGCACAGTTAAAAAGATTGTCGAGATCTTTTCAGAGAGTCTGGGAGATACAGTATACATTTGAGATTAAAGGGCTCTCTTTCCATGGATAAATGTGAAAACCCAATACAGCACATATTGTAAGTCTAAATTTCCTCTCAACTTCAACTCATTGCTGTTTAGAGAGGAGAAAACCTTGAGATATCTGACGAGATCCCAATGAAATATTTCTTATGGGTTTTCATTGTATTTGAAATTGACAAAATTCCGGGGAGTCTGTGACCCATTGAGCTCCCACAGACAGCGCCACGTCTGCAGTGCATACAATAATTACACCTCTTCGGCTTCTTCAGTGTCTGCAGAGGCCGGAATGGAAAATGCCACGTTGCAGAGAAGCTATTTTTTCCAGCGTTGTCTCATCCAGATGTTTCTCTCTTTACCGCTCAGAAAGTACAGACATTAGCAATCTATAGCAGAGCGTACCTCCGTCACCATGAATTTGAGGCTGATTGTCCCATTGCTGGAATGAAACAGATTAGTTTAGTCTGGGGGTCAGGGGCACGCAAAACTTAGAAACAGTGGGAAGGGCCCTGGAATTTAGGACTTTTTTTCCAACAGGAATCAACAGTTTTTGACATGCTCTCTCTAAAAATCTGTTCTGCACATCTGAAATACATGCTAGATTTGGAGCTGTCTGTTATAAGATAGCTGCACAATTAAATGAAAAAGTAATATTGATAACACTTATTTTAAAATAGTCTGATAATATTTCATAAACAGATAGGTTGAAACTAATCTGTTTCAACCTATAACTGGTTTTGATGTATTTTTTTGTTTAGATCTTTGGTCTAAAAAAGGGAAGTGACACAATTTGGATTGGCAAAAAGACTAAAGATGCATCCAAACAGCTAAGCTCAAACGTCTTTATGATGTTATACATGTCTGCATCAACACAACCTACAAGATCAGACATGAAAGATTCATTCAGTAATATTTAGCTTGAACCAACGGTCTTTGTGAGTATCACAACTATATGAACTGATCTGCACTGTGCTGTGTTTTAACTTTTCTGTTTTTCTTGTTTGCCCCTGTAAAGCTGCTTTGAAACAATACACATTGTGAAAAGCGCTATATAAATAAACTTGAATTGAATTGAATTGAATCTGTCCATGTTTACTCAAAGCTAAGTTGAGAGTCACTAAAATTCTTATGCATTCAGTATTACAGAACAAAGGACATCATCAGACAAAGTATACAATCATATATAAAAACAATGCACAAACACAAAGTTTGGGTGGAGAGTCTACATTTGAGTATAAAGGTCCACGTGAGTTGGATACACAGAGTTAACTGTGGGACGTCCCACCCAAACTGAGGGAAGGGGGTTGACCGGACCTGCCCACAGCAAATGTCTTCGGTGTGGACTTGTGTTGCTGTTAGATAGTTTCAATCCTTTCACAGCTGACATCTCTGTTAACCGGACAGAAGGTAAGAACATTTCTTTTGTCTACTCTTCTCTATAAAGAACTGGGTGATTCCCAAAATCAACTTTTGTCAATACCAAAATAATTATAGACAAACCAATTGTCACAAATAGCTAAGTTTTCCATTTTTGTTCTAAACCAGCATGCTTTGAAGTATTTCCATGCAGACATTCACAAAAAGATGTTAAAACAGCACAGACATTGTCAATGGAAACAGGTGTCTATACGTTTGTGCCAGTTTTGTGTGTTACAAAATTATTCATAAGAAAATCTTAAAATAACATTTGATACTAACAGACTATTTTTCAGACAAATGTACTGTGCTGTTTACTACGTTTGCAGCAAAAAACGTGTACAGTTAAGCTCGGAGAGGCACAATAGTGGGATATTGTGTGCCACATAAGCAGCAGGAGGGGTGAACACAGAGCCAGAGACAGGGGGGGAGGGGAGAACCTCACAGAGAGAGAGAGAGAGAGAGAGAGAGAGAGATCACTCCCTTTTCTATTACTCCTATCAAAAGGAATGCATGTTTCCATGGCAATGTTTCAGCAGCTGTTTGGGACCCTGTCGAAACAAGGCAGATCTAGCTACTTTGGACAAACAAGACTGATGTGAGAACAAACTGTCACAGCTGCTTAGGGCCGGTGCTATTATACAAACAACAAATTTACTTGAAGAAAAAAGTTTGATTTAAAGACATTATAATCTAAGACATTTGAATAGTACGTTTTAACTCTAACTTGTAAAAACGTGCAAATTTTATGTCACTTGATACAATTAGATAAATAAAATACAAATCAACAAATGATGTTGACTGAGGTTGGGTTGGATGGTTAGTGCACTTTTCTGACAAATGTGTTGTGACATGGATGTAATTTTCCACCTTCCAGTTTGTGTTTTTCCTTCTGGGCACTAAAAAGATTTTCATGAGATGGTAAAAAAAGAAAAATGTTTTATTGGAACAAGAATTCTGATGTGCCTTTGGGTAAAACGGAAAAGGTTAAATCTGTTTTTCTATCAGAAGCAGATGGTGCGCAAGAGTTCTGCAGCGAAACAGAAAAAAAACACAAATCAAACACTGATTTATCATTCTCCTGTTCAGAGTTGTGTTTACAATGCATAGAACCAAAAGGATACAATATAATATAGCATACGCGCCTGTAATTAGATTAAAAAATCAATCCAAAATGATTTCTTTATAGGGATAGTTCGCCAAAAAAAATCTTTCATCATTTACTCACCTTCGTGTTGTTCCAAATCTGTATACATTTAATTGTTCTTATGAACACAGAGAAAGATATTTGGAGGAATGCTTATAACCAAACAGTTCTTGGACCCCATTGACTAGCAGGACAAATTATTTCCTAAAAAAAATCTCTGTTGAACAGAAGAAGATATTTTGAAGGATGGAGTTTTCAGGCACTTTTGACTACCATTGTCATTTTTCCTACTATGGTAGTCAATGGGTTCCAAGAACTGTTTGGTTACAAGCATTCTTCCAAATATCTTTCCATTTATACAGATATGGAACATCTAGAGAGTGAGCAATTCATTACAGAATTTTCATTTTTAGGAGAACTATCCCTTTAATTTCTCAAAGATGAATCTGATTTTAACATCAGTTTTGGCCGTGCAGTTAAGTCCTGGACAGATTTTTTTTATTGTCATTTTTACAGGTTTAACCTGCTCTCCCATGCACAGCTGATCTGTTCTGTGAACAGGATAAAACAGACGGTTCGGCAGTAAAAACAGAGAGGGCTATCTTACAAATGGCTGTGGGGGGATAGAGGGGGAAGTTAAGCGGGTCAGGTGATTGTTCACTCAGGTTACAGATCTTTCTGCTCAGTCACTCACGTCTGACTGTCTTTTGTCCACCTCGGAGGTCCCTGTACCTTGCATACCTCATCCGTATCCATAGCAAAGCTTTCATCAGAGGATCAAATGTCCTGCTGTGTCTACGTTCAGCCCCCACCTACCTTTCTTGTTGCACAAAGTTTAGCTTTGTAGCACCTATTAATAAGATAATAAGATAAAGTTACGGATAGATGAGTTTTCATTTCCTGTGAAACAAAACCTCAGTGGTGAGACAAATGTTGCATATGCGGGTTTTGGCCTCGTAGCCTTAGCTTTATTTTGCACTGTTTTTTGTCATGTTGAATCATTTTTTTCCCGCGACTGCTCTTGGCAGACACACAGTTTGTTACGGTGAAGCTTTCAGTCGAGCGTTTAGCAAAAATGGGTCTGTTTTTCTGCTCAACACTGCACAGATGCAGGGAAGTAATGGACAGGTGGTTTGCGCAGGGGTTTAACTCTCATGCCAAGTGGCTTCCCGCTCTATAAATCAAGCATATCCTACCATGCCAGATTCTTGATCCCTATTGTGGGCATCGATGATAATGTGTTTGTACTGAAGAGGCTAAAACTACTTTGGAAGATATTAAAGCTTGGAAAGGCATGTTTTTTTCTGTAGAATCGGATGTGCTGTTTAACATTTAAGCTGAATTTAGGAGTTTGTTTGTAGGAGATGCTTTGGCAGCAGGACAAAGTAGCATCACTGATGTGAATACAGTTTTCCAACTCATTTATCCTGAGATCGAACCACCTGTTATGTCAATCCAGAGAGGGGCGAAACTTTCGGCAGCCTGCAGAGCTTCTAGAAAATGACTCTTTAGGAAAAAACAGAGCACTGAGATCGTGTTATCCTCCCGCTACCGGATTACCTAACTCGACGCTAAAGTAAATACAGAGTTAAAATGCCATCTTTATCCTTCTGACTCCGGGATGCTTGATTTCAATTGTGACCTTCCAAATAAAATAAGTTGTTTTGCTCTTAACAGACTTCACCTGGATTCTCACCTCATAGTATAAAGTCACTTACATGTGCCAAAACAACTTCTGAAAAGAGTGTTAACATCCAAACCAAACACAGGAGATGATATTGGGTCATTTCCTTCGTGACTCACAAAGCTCAATGCTCAGCCTGTTAAAATACAGTTTTCGGAGTGAAACGGCGCATGTTTGTTGACGGATAAGCGAAAACATTCTTTGTTTGCCATGTTCAGAGACGTCAGCGTTTGAAAGTGTGACCGAATGTCTGTAGTTTTCCATGTCTAAGTCTATTAGAGAAGTGTGGCGCCTCACCTCGGCTCAGGAACCTTCTATTCCTTTGCCAATGAAAACTAAAACAAAAACACCCTGGCTGACTCTGATTCATGTCCTCCAGCAGTAATACAAATCAGCTCCACATATGCACAAGAGATTTTAAAAATCAAATCGGATCTATAAAAATGAGACAAATTACTTCATCTTCATTACAAATTTTAACAGTAAGAATGACTTCAAGAGATAGTTCACCCAAAAATGAAAATGTTGACTTCCACACAGTCATTTTAAAACTATTTGACCGAATTTTCCTCCTGTAGAACACAAAAGAAGATCATTTGAAGAATTGTTTTGACCATCCACTGCAGTATCTATTCACTTCTGTCGTATGGACACAAAATCAATGCACCAACATTCTTTAAAATATGTTCTGCATAAGAAAGAAATGCATAGTTTATTCAATTCTGAATACTATTGACATCTAACATCTATCAAAACTTAATTTTTTTAATGCCAGATTATGTTTCTCAAACATTTTTTTTTCTTAAAGTATTTCCTTATCCTAAGCGAGGATATTTGACTTTAGTATTGTTGGGCGAATGATTGTTGGGTCAGTGGTTTTAAGAAGCCCCCTTAAGTCCCAGAAGAATTTTACAACTCGGCCAATTATGAATGTGCAGAAATAATGCGATAATCCCATCCTCTCTCTGCTCATGTAGAATCATGCCCATCATAGCCCGAGGGGGAAATTTGCTTTAAATTACAGAAAAGATCAACAACATGAGTTTAAATTTATTTTATAATCAAACTTCATTTATATGTTTGTAAATTAAAATCAAGTATGCAAAATAAATATTTCGATCATGTCCCGTACAGATACACCTTTCATGTAAAGAAACAACAGGATGTCTTTTGTTTGAAACTACAGTGAAATCTTACCACTATGCCTGTGTTTAAAAAACAGTGTATGGCTTTGATCTTCCCTATCTAAAGTACACCAGTTGATACATTCATCCCAAATGACGATACGCCCATTGCAGCTATGAACTTTCCAGCCATAAACAAAAAATATCTTAATATACAGAAAGAGCAAAAGGCAGTCAATAAGATGAGGAAGTCAAACATCCCCTATCGCCTCACAGGAAAGTGTATATCTCAAGGAGAACATTTCACATCAGTCCTTCTTCCAGGGTCTGTTTGAGAGGGAGAAAAAGCATTCCAGCTAGCAGAACAAAGACAACCGAAGCTCTTATCTCAATCAGCTTCATGTCTGGAGAGACAGTCTTCTGCTGCTTGGCTCTCTGCTACACAGCATACAAAGCAGCTCTGTGATGGCAGAAGCAAGATGTAATATTGCTCAAAGCCTATACCAGATTCCAACTCCAGCAGCTGGTACAGTGTATATGTGTGGTTTGGTGTTGAACTGGTGTGATATTGAACGCAAGTCACAGGTCGACTAATATAAAAGTGAACTTGTAAGCCTGATTGATATGATACGTGCATGCTGCCAAAATGTTTATCCAATCCTTGGTGGTGATGTGAGTTGTTATTTTCTTTAGGCTGAAACTCAAGATGAGGGTTTGGATCTTCTTCCTAATCTGCCTTGCTGGCACGACCTTGGCTGCACCAGTAAGTCAATCTTTGTGTTGAATTAAAACCACATATAACTTAAAGAGGTAGTTCACCCGAAAATAAAAATATATCATCTTACCCTCTTGTCATTTCAAGCATGTATGACTTTCTTTCTTCCGGAGAACACTAAAGAAGGTATTTTGAAGAAAGTTGGTAACAAACAAAAGTTTTACCCATTCATTCTATTGTATGGACACAAAACTAGCAAGTCAATGGGTAGTTACCAACATTTTCCTAAATATATTCTTTTGTATTCTGCAGAAGAAAGAAAGTAATACGGGTTTAGAATGTAAAGAGGGTGAGAAAATGATGAGAGAATTTTCATTTATGGGTGAACTATCACTTCTATCAGTTTAATGCATTTCATTTCTATGTAATTTTGCAGACTGAAGAGGAGCCAGTTGTGGAGGAGGAGCCATTTGTTGAGGAAGAGCCAATTGTTGAAGAGGACCCAATTGTTGAAGAGGTATATGCGTTTACCTCAAATAAATAAAACTCAAAATCTCAGCTGAATTTTTAAGCTCCCGTCGAGCCAGCTATTGGGCAAAAAATAGATAGACCCCCGTAATGATAACAGATGCGTTTCATACACACATGCTGAGTTTCCTCTTAAATTCCCCGGGGAATTGAAATCCGCAAAAGTTTGAAAACATATCTAAAAAGGGAGTAATTATTTTTCAATGCGTTCCCGCAGCCCACACAGATGCTCTATTGGACACGAAAGCAAGACGGTATTGCGGCTGGCCAGTTATGTGGGCCATTCCTAACCAATTCATTCATTTGAAGCTCAGCCGCTTAAAAAAATTGCAAAGCTGTGTTTTAAAACCCAATTTGGTTATAATATCCACAATGCTTTGTTTTCTTATAATTTAGGAGCCGGAAGTGGGAGCCAACCCGGTCCAGGTGGAGACAGGAGAATTTGATGAGGCCATTGAGATTGTGGAGGATTTTTTTCCTGAGAGTGAGTTAAATAACATTACCCAAAATAACCCGAGGCTTCTGTTCATCATTTAGTGTTCTTCATGCCTCAAATACCTTGCTGCAAAGTTTTATTGAAAAGAGATGAGAGCTGCAGCTTGCATCACGCAGCCCTCCTTCCCTGCATATGAATCGAGATTACGTGATTGCAGGGGCGAACATAAAGCCAAGCGTAATAAAAGATATAAGTCAAAAGTAGACGGCTGTAATTATGGGATCCGACAGACTGTAGTTATTCAGCCACATGATGTGTTTGCCTGCCACATAATAGGTAGGAAATAAAATGCAAGGATGGAAACTTTTTAGAACAGAAAAGAAACAAAAAGGAAAAAACTGTTTTTGTGTCTTAATTGCATTTTCTTTCCAGACCCCTGCCTGAACCATCACTGCAAGAAAGGCAAAGTGTGCGAGGTGGATGACAGCAACGAGCCAATGTGTGTGTGCCAGGACCCCCTGACATGCCCCGCCCCTGTGGGAGAATTTGAGCATGTGCGTTTTATTTCAATCCTTCCTTTGACATGTCTCATGTTTTCACATGTGCCGTGACAGAAATGCATTAAGATTTATATTTATATCCTAAAGCTCTGTTTGGGTACAAATCCAATCCTGTCAAGTTGACAATAATTTAAAGCTTCTCGTGTTTACGACACTTAGATCTGTGGAACTGACAACAAAACATACGAGTCCTCTTGCCACTTCTTCGCCACCAAATGCGCCCTGGAGGGTACCAAGAAGGGCCACAAGCTGCACCTGGACTACATCGGACCCTGCAAACGTGAGTCCGCCCTATGGATAAGCAGCACATTTGAATGGACCGTCCAAAATGTTTGCTGCAGAGTATAATGTTTCGATAAGCCTCGTCTGTAAAATGAAACGGCGACGAGTGCTTTGAATTGATTGCTGGCTTGTAGCTTTCAGGCGTTCCTGTTGAACCCTTTGCACAGACAGAGCAGGGCAAGATCGAGCTTGCCAGTGCTGCTTCACAAAGCAGAATGATCCCCCTTAAATCTGTCTCATCCACAGCCTATGTATGCTTTATGAGATCAGTCGGGACTGAAGGGCTCAGATGGAGCTCCAGCTGTGGTGTAGTCTCATTTCTAGGCGGGGTGTCTCAGCCAGGGACAAACGAAGAAAAATGTGTTTCTGGCATAAATGAATTAGACCGCAACAGCTATGGCACTAATATAAGCCAGAGGGCTGTAATTTGGACCTTTTAACACTATCAGGCGTACACTACAGTGAATTTGAGAAGTACGGTATATGCAGAGATACACGCTGGCATGCTGTTTTTGTTTATTATTTATTTTAAATCTATTGTTTTTTGATGTTTGTTTTTTGCCCCAGTCATTGCCCCCTGCTTGAACAACGAGCTGAATGAGTTTCCCCTGCGCATGAGGGACTGGCTGAAGAACGTGCTGGTGGCCCTGTTTGAGCGTGATGAGGAAAACAACCTGCTCACAGAGAAGCAGAAACTGAGAGTCAGTTCAACCTTTAGAATTTTACAGTCTTAAGAAGTGTTTAAATGCGATTGTTTAATCTTTGTTAATGTTAGTAAATGTCAATACTATTATTTGTGCAAGTTCATTGTATAAAGTAATGTTAACAATTTTAACTATTGACTTTAAAGGGATATTTCACTTCAAATATAAATATTTGCTCATCATCTACTCACATCCGAGTTGATCCAAATCTCAATAAATGTCTTTCTTCGGATGAACACAGTGACAAATTTTGAAGGAATGCTTATAACCAAACAGTTCTTGGACCCCATTGACTACTGTAGTAGGAAAAAAATGCTTTCTTTGTTCTGTTGAACACAAAAGAAGACATTTTGAAGAATCTAAGACAGCAAACAGTTCTGGGGCACCATTGACTACCATTGTCATTTTTCCTACTATGATAGTCAACGAGGTCCAAGAACTGTTTGGATAAAAGCATTCTTCCAAATATCTTTCATGTGTTCAACCAAATAAAGAAATTCATTTAGGTTTGGAACAACTAGAGAGCGAGTAATTAATGCCAGAATTGGCATTTTTGGGTGAACTAAGTTCATGTCAAATCCAGCATTTACAAAAAACAAAGATGAAAAATTCTGTAGAAGTATTTTTTGTGTTGGTTCATATAAGTTAAAGAGAAAAAAAATGTACTCGACCTCAAGGGGCTTCAATACAGTATACATTTTATTGTTCCATTGAACACTAAAGAATATATTTAGAAGAATGTTTGTAAACTAACAGTAATGGTCCCCCAGACCATTGTTCACACATTCTTCCAAATATCTTCTTTTGTGTTCAACAGAAACAATACATTTTTACAGGTTTGAATCAACTTGAGGCTGAGTAAATGATGACAGTATTTTCATTTTTTGGTGAACTGTCCCTTTCATGCATTGACTAATGTTAACAAAATACAGCCTTATTCTAAAGTGTTACCTTTAAATCAAGTATTTATTTACACAAGTGATATAAAGTGAAATCTCACCGGAAAATGTCTTTCTCTAGGTGAAGAAGATCTATGAGAATGAGAAGAGACTGGAGGCTGGTGAGCACTCTTTGGACCTTCTGGCTCTGGACTTTGAGAAGAACTACAACATGTACATCTACCCTGTGCACTGGCAGTTTGGCCAGCTTGACCAGCACCCCATTGACGGGTATGTTTCCATACTAAATTCTTATTATACTTAGGGCGAACACATTACAATAAACTTGCATTTGTTAACATAAGTTAATGTATAAGCCAAATAAATTAACAGTAAACAACTATTGCACAACATTTATTTATCTAAGTTCATGTTAACTTCTGGACAATAAATAACATTAAGATTAACAATTTTTAGGAAAACTCTATTGCTATTTGTTAGTTTATGACATTTAATATTTTTAACAAATACAACCTTATTGTTTGCGTTTTCGTGTGCTCTGTCAGGTTCCTGTCCCACACTGAACTGGCCCCTCTGCGTGCCCCTCTCATCCCTATGGAGCACTGCACCACCAGCTTCTTTGAGCATTGTGATGCTGACAAGGACAAGTACATCGCTCTTGAGGAATGGGCCAACTGCTTTGGAATCAAAGAGCGTGAGTTTCTTTGTATTTGTCAATGCCTCATACTACTTTTTTCTAGTAGCCTAAATGAACATATTAACTAACTTTGATCATTTTCTGCTTTCAGAGGATGTCGACAACGACCTTGTCATCTAAAGCATGTCATCTAAAGCATTTGACACTTCCTAGTTACTATTGGGACGAGGTGCTAACCCTTAAATTAAAATCAAAGTAAAGGTGCTAATCGCATTTGCTAACAACCTGCATACTGTATACCACTAAACATTCATAATGTTTAAAGAGTGCACAACTCACACTGCCCGTTTTAAGTCTAAAGTTAGCTGAAGTTCACAAGACAGATGTTGTACAGGCTGTATTCAAGAGAGAGTTGAACTACAGTATGATGAACTATGTACATGTATGTTGCCAGATAAACGTTTGAGTCCACAAAAGTAAAACTCAGAATCAGGGCTTTATTTTAATGTTAGTTTGGATGATGGAAATGTACAAAAACAAAATAAAGTTTCCAAATAAATGTCCTTTTTGCTTGCTTTATAAACTTTTTTTGTTTTATTTGTTGCATAATTGGTGGTGGGTTTTATTCTTTTGCTTTCTTTCTAAGATCTAAAAAAAACATCTTTAAATTGAGCCCTGAATATTTACAGGTTGTTGTTTTCATTTGCTCATTGTACCTTTCGGAAATCAGGGCGAAATGTTGAGTGTTATAAAATTTGAATAATATACAAGAAAATATTATTTGAACTTCAAGAGGACATTATCTCGCAGGATGAGATTTTTTCTCCCTCTAACATGTTCACATACATTTGCAGTATTTGCCACAATGTGAGCGCTATGCAACTCTTAAAAAAATAAAAGCTACTGAATTTTTCAAACTCAATCTTTGCATGCATTCCTCCATTGTTCTTTATCGTTACATGCAGATATGTCATTTTTCGCATTTTTACATGTTTTCCTTAGTTAAAAGCAAAATAAAAAACAAATCAGGGAAGCCAGTAGAGCCATTTTGCAGTCTACAGTGGGTCTAGAAATGTGGAACACATATGTTAGTATTTTCACCAAGGGAGGAGTGGATGTTTACGTAATTTTATTGCTTTTGCATTTATAAAACTATATTTTAGGAACCTTGTATTTAAAGGATTATTTATCTGAATCCAGTGTGGCTAGTCAACAGATGAATGTAGAAAAACCCCAAACTGTCAAACCCAAACATTAAATAAACACAAACCTATTAATATTTTGTTTTTAACTTGCTCTCATTTCGAAACTTCAGAACTATAAGGTTTTAGAGGACTACTTGCTTGTGGAGGGTTCTCACTGTCTAGCATAATTTATTATTCAAGTTTATATGCTAAAATAATTATGTTTACTAGCTCTTAAAATGCAAAAACTAAGCTATTAAAAATGTGAGCACTATAGATGAAACTAAACTCAAGCCACGTGTAATGCACAGCATGGTGGGAAAATAAGTGAATGGTCTCAGTGGGGATAGACAGTCATGGGAAAGCAGAGCTCCAGTAGCGAGAGAGCAGGATTTACCCAGTCTCCATGCTTACCCTTCCAGCCAGACACTCACATCAGGAATCCTGAACAATGGCAGAGCTCCAGAACAGTAAGCTTGGACCAGCCCCTGCAATGGGAGGAGTAAACCACTCCTCTTCTCCTTATCCACTCCTCCTTAACCATACCAGAATGATGGTGCAGATGACAAAAACACAATATAAACTAATAATGTGGATGAATGTTAGACATAATCTGACTACATCCAGTGCACCGATCAGAAGCAGTTTTGGAGTCTTTCATTCACAGTTTTACATTGGCAGACATGTTTATCCAAAGCAATTAACAGTGCATTCAATGTGCCCATTTGATCAGTTTGCATCTTTCCTGGGAAATCAACTCATGATCTTGTTCTGATAGTGTTGTGCTCTACCGGTTGAGCTCCGGCAACACAACTTGCTCTTTTTAAGCCATAACTAATCTCATTTCCACAATCACATAAGAATAGTGTCCAAAACAGGCAGTGAAGCATCTCTGTCCGGTCTACCATCTTGAAACGAAAGTGTTCAGTAAAACACTCTGTTGAAAATGTTTGGTGGGATTTAACACTCATCACGGATTGTTGTCAGTTAGATTAATCCTTTTTAATTGCAAACAAATGATCTGTATCGTCTTCGAACGCCAATTGTTCAGTATGCATGAGACATGTGTCGCCTCCTAGTGGACAATATGCGTCTAGTATATCTACGTTGTAGATATAATTGCTAAATTAATTCAAAATATAGTTCTATGAAATTGTGGAGTTACGCTGGCAAATCAACTTTCTCTACACTTGAGTAAAATACTCCCCGTTACAAATAAAAGCATTTTGAGACACTTTACTAAGTGGGTTTTGTAGCTTTCTTGTACAGTACTTGGAATGGAAGCCCAATGTTTGTTTGTGCCGTGCAGTTTCTAATGTGCACAACTATCACCTGGCAACCGAGTTTCGCAAACCAACATGCAAGGACACAATGGCAGCTACGCAATTGATATTCTTCATTGTTCATCACGTCCATGCCGGCCTAACAAACTTGATTTAATCCTTGCGGCGTCAATTTTAATAGGCCACAACATATCTTATAGTTAACGCTTATTGGTTTCATTTCTAGGATTTTGGAGTGAGAGATTTTTGATTGGATGCGTAAAATCCCTTCGATGATACTATTGGTTGCCGAGGTTGTGCGTGCAAACTCGGGTTGACTTAGACGCAGCTAATGTAAAACCGGCAATTCGCCACACACGCTGCTGTTGCCAGTATCTGAGCTAAAGTCTCACAGCTACCGGCACGGGAGGTGGTTACTTCAAAATCACATCGAACTCAACCTCAAACATATTATCGATTCTATCCTGGTAAGTGTTTTAGGTATTTCACGTTTTGTGTTCGAAGACACGCGATGTGTTTTTATTTTAACGTGTTTTTTTGTTGCTGATGCTGTTAGCTTATTGATTCTCCGTTAGCTCGTGCGCAGCTAATAGCCATGTGCTTGACGCAAAGCCTGATTTTATAATACGTGCATATTCCTTACATTCTCATATTAATACGTTGCACACGAGTCATATTGCGGTTGCATGTTGTCGTGTATTTGATGAAATACGTTGTTAGGACACCGGCTTGGGATTTCGTTAGTCGATGCGATGAGGATTAGCTTTAGCCACATCCAGCTAAACTCTAGCCGACATTTCCGTCAGAGAGAATCCATATTTTCTTCTTTATATTGTATTCTATTTATTATTCTCTTGAAAATACACGGCGGATGTCAATGACATAGAAGTGAACATTTATCTATCCGCTAATATCTATATAGGCAGTGTTTAATACAGCAAACGCAAATCTGATCCAACATAATGCGGCGAAGGTCTGGACACGTGCCTTTTTCGTCGGTTATAATTTAATGGATTTGCTTAAATTTTATATTTTAACCCTGTCCTGAGCCTCGACGTGATCACAAAAGACCAGGCTCAGAGTCGAGATGGAAACGAGGCCATTGGGGATAAACGGGCCTGGTTATGTGCCTCTCACATTGGACTAGTTATCATTCAATACCATTACGTTTTATTTCGCTTTTTAAGTCCTACTCTACATGATAGTTATGATCCGAACACATAGGGTGTGACTTCCTTTAGAAATGTCGACGTTCGTCGATAATAAACCGCCTCATTGCGTCTCGATCTGGATTGGCTCAACAAAGGGTTTCAGTTTCTCCAAAGGTTCTGTCGTGTTTCATTTCTTTAGCTCATGTGGTTTACGGATCGTAATGAGCCTTCGTGTTTTCTTGCTTTTAGTTGAAACCAGTTGACCAAAGAAATGGTGATGGAGAAGCCAAGTGCCCAGCTTGTCGGGCGAGAGTTTGTCCGACAGTACTACACCCTGCTGAACCAGGCGCCCGATTACCTTCACAGGTAGGTGACTGTTTGTTTTCTGAGATTTCTCTTTCACACACTTCCTATGGTAACGTCATGAAAATGCCTAGTCGTGTATACATATCTAGAATTATAGCTGCAACTGACATGGATGTGCTTTTAATTCTCAGGTTTTATGGCAAGAACTCGTCTTACGTTCATGGGGGTCTGGACAGTAATGGCAAACACGCTGAAGCTGTCTTCGGCCAGTCTGTGAGTTTCATAACCAGTGCTTGTCTCGCTTCGAATCCCGGTACTTGTTGTTTCATGGTAATGTTTTTGTGGTTTTGAATAGGAAATCCATAAGAAGGTAATGGCTCTGAGTTTCCGGGATTGCCACACTAAGATAAGGCATGTGGATGCCCATGCCACTCTGAATGAGGGAGTGGTGGTGCAAGTCATGGGCGAGCTGTCCAATAACATGCAGCCCATGAGGAAGTTCATGCAGACGTTTGTTCTGGCGCCTGAGGTATGAACGTTTCTTAATTCTTATCAATCAATTAATGTAGATATTGACAGTGTATAAGTGTGTTTACCTTAACTGCACGCTTTAAATCTGTGTTAATTTAAAGGGGTCTTATGGCTCAAACACGTTTTATTTACAAATTGCACAAAAGAAAGTGTCTATCTAAAAGCGAATTGACCACCCTGACACGCCTCGTGTAACCACACCCCCACAAATCTATGTCAGTTCTTGGTATGAGTTGACTATTACTGCCCAAATGTATACGCAAGTAAGGTGGGTGTATCTGTCAGTACAATTGATTTGGAACCTGATGTTCCAAATATGGTAAGAGACGTTACATTTCCATCATACTCTTGCAGTATTCGACCAATCACTACGCACTGGTTAACTGGCCAATCATAGCACACCTCAGTTTTCAAGAGCAATGAGCTTTGAAAAAAATCCACTCGTTTAAGAGGAGATACAAACTGTATTTGGCAATACAGCATTTTTTAACCTTAGATCGTCTATACACTAGGGATGGGCATTTAAAGCAAAAATAATATTCAAAGATCGATGAGAACTATTCGAAGATTATTCGAAATTCACACCCCTCCCCCCCCATTTAAGCTTTAAATCCGTGACGACACACTGATTTATTTATTATGGAATAGGCAATCTTACATAAGCCATGCATTCAGATAACGCGCTGAAACATTAATATATTAACAACCGAATGACGGCACTTATTAACAGTACGTCGGTCAGCATCAACCGCTCATAATGCTCGGACATTTCCTTGTGAAATATGAGCTTGCGCATTTATACCAACTAAAAAACAGCAGTGTGATTGATCATGGGAAAATATAATAAAGCCATAAAGATTTTAGAGCAGACTTAAAACGTGTTAAAATATATTAACCGAATGACGGCATTTATTAACAGTCCGGAACGATTTCATGAATTAACAGCTCTAAAGGCTTCCATTTCTATTGTCATGAAAAAGTTTCTGCAGTCTGGCAGTGATTCTCCATAAGATTTTTAAAGCCTTCGACATAGCCGATCGGAATCATATCCTTAGCCATCATCTTAGTAATTGAAGCCGTTATTTGCTCTGCCCGTCTGGCATCCAAATTGGTTGGTCTGACCATAAACTAGCAACTGATTGCTGGCCTGTGGATGGACCTGCTGGGTTCTTCGCCCTCAGATGACTGTGCATCGTAGTTGTTGATCCATGATAAGACAGCTTTGCATTGCAGAGTTTGCACTGCACTTTATTCTTATTAATTTTATTAAAGGACCCCCACACAGAACTCATTTTTGACACCTTCTTAATTTACCGTATCTGTTATGCCACGCGGGTCTACTGTGTGCGTAACTTTGTTAACAATTGTTGTGAGAAAATGTTTCCTCTATTGTCTCTTGAATGACAGCCTTTAGGTTTTAGGTGCGTCGTTATTGGCAGCGCCACCCTTTGGTTACTTGAACACGTTACGTGTGAAAACACGGCGTATTTTTTAAGATCGCAGACACTATTCGAAATTCTATAATAAAAAATCAAATCGAATATTCGAAATTCGTGACTCATCCCTACTATACACATTGCAGTACATCTAAAACATACCATTACATTTGTTTTAGCCGTATCATATCACCCCTTTAGTAGGTTTTTTGTAGCAGTACTTGTTATCTTGTAATGAATTCAATTTTATGGTGTTATGTAGGCATGTCTTTTTTTCCCCAATCGTCAGTATTCGACTGAGACAAGCTTTATCATTCAAAATCTAATAGACATTGACAAGGCTGGAAATTTTCCTTAATGTGCCACCATCAATTTGGTGAATTAACTTGGATTTGATTTTAGACCATTTTCAATTAATCTTATTAGTCTTGTCTCCGTGTCATCTTTTTAGGGCACTGTTGCGAATAAGTTCTACGTGCACAATGATATTTTCCGGTACCAGGATGAAGTTTTTGGCGACTCCGACTCCGATGCTCCTGAGGGTAGGCAGCTGATGTACACTCTTGATGTATTTAGAGGCTCTTTAGAGCAAGTTGTCTCACTGTGAGCAGATGATTTAATTCTTCTCCTGCTGTTGACAGAGTCTGAGGAGGATGTGGAGGAGCTGGAGCGGGTCCACTCACCTGAGGTGGTCCAGGATGAGCCTTCCGGATACTATGAACACCCACCATGGTAACTTTTCTTTAGTTCCCAGTTCACCTCAATTGTATTAATTAATATTTGTTTTTTCAACATTTAAGTTCTGTATTTACCAATTTTATTACTTTGTACTTAAATTTTTGTTATAAGATTTATTTTAGTTTATTATTTTAGTGCTTAAGGGATAGGGATATTAAAATTCTGCCATCTACTCTCACTCATGTAATTTCATACCTGTATAACTTAAATTCGATGAACACAAAGATGGATATTTAGTCAGTATGAGTTCCGAAACATCATTGACTACCATAGTAGGAAGAATTAAATGGTAGTCAAAGGTGCCAGAGAACCAATTCCTGGAAAAAGCTAATTGGACATCCATGGGGTTGTTTTACAGTGTTGAGCCAGAGGGGCCACAAGAGGAGGTAGCGGTGACCCCAGAGCCACAGCCTGAGCCAGAAGAAGACGTGGAGTCTGAGCCAACAGCTGTAGAGCTGAAACCGGAGCACGTCAGTCAACCCGAGACTCATGCCGAGGAAAAGAGTCAAAGAGCTCCCGCTTCACCCACTCCTGCTGACACTGCACCCACCATGCCAGAGGACAGCCGCCGGGTAAGATGCTCATCACTCTCTGCTGCTGTTCTGCAGGGCCACTTTCCACAGATGGTTCAGATCCGACCAAAATCAAAAAGGGATAGTTCCCACAAAAATGAAAATTCTGTTATTTACTCGCCTTCAAGTTTTCAAATCTGCATGAATGTCTGTTCTGATGAACACAGAGAAAGATATTTGGAAGAGTGCCTAAAACCCAAACGGATCTTGCCATTGACTGCCATAGTAGAAATATCACTTTTTTTTAGTTCTGTTAAACACAAAAGACGACATTTTGAAGAACGTAGGACAGCAAATAGTTGTGGGGCACTTTTTACTACCATCGTATTTTTTCCTACTGTGGTAGTCAATGGGGGACCAAATCTGTTTGGTCATAGGCATTCTTCCAAAAATCTTTCTCTGTGTTCATCAGAACAAATAAACTTATCCAGATTTGGAACAACTTGAAGGTGATTGTATGTCAGAATTTTCAATTTTGAGTGATGCAGTCCTGAAGACACTAATTCTGGTGGGCCACATGCAGTCTCTCATGTCAACTTATCTTGAAAACAGACTGGTTAAATGAGTGCTAAAACTGCTTTCATTTCTTTAGCCGTCCTCATGGGCTTCAGTCACAAGCAAGAATCTCCCACCAGGAGGAGTGGTCCCTGTGACAGGAGTCCCTCCACATGTTGTCAGAGTTCCCTCTGCTCAGGTAGACCAACATCTTCAATCATGTTTAAGAAATGCCATACTTTAATATAATATTCTGTCTTTTAATTTATTATTCATATTAGGTTGTAATTGTAGTTTTAGATGTGATGTGTGACTTCTATCCGTTATCAAAAATGTTAAACGTGAGCTATGGTCACTTTTAATAGTGATTCTTTGTTTATAGCCACGTGTAGAGGTGAAAGCAGAAACACAGACCACAGCACAGAGACCCGTGAGAGACCAGAGACCACGCGACCAAAGGCCAGGACCGTCTCCAGCTCAACGAACACCTAGACCAGGTGTGCAAAATTTCTCCTGTGATCTGCCATGTGGCAAACTACTCTGTTAAATTGCTACGATTTGTAATTTAGCTAGCGTTTGGCTGGACTTTCAATTCTTCATTAGCTGATTTTGCTACTTCTCTATAAACTTTAGCGGCTCTGGCAAAACTGCTTAAGGCAGCCTCAGCACAGTTTAATGAACGTCCTTGTCTGCGTATAAATAGGATCTCGCCCAGCAAAATAGAAAGTTAAATTAAAAGCACAAATCATGGCTGGTCTACTTGCAAACTGAGAGGACATGCATCATATGTAGATTGCAGTGTCATTCGTCTAATGCGTAGTCTTTGGTTTGCAGTGCGGGAGGGGGAGAGCGGTGAGTCAGAGGTGAGGAGAGCAGTCCGGTACCCTGACAGCCATCAGCTCTTTGTTGGAAACGTGCCTCACGACGTGGACAAGACTGAACTCAAGGATTTCTTTGAACGTGAGTTTTTAAAGCGATGCATTTACATATGTTCACGCTCTCATAGCATGTGCTTACCTGCTTAATTTGTCTTGTGTAGAATATGGAACAGTCCTGGAGTTGAGGATCAACAGCGGTGGCAAGCTGCCTAACTTTGGATTTGTGGTATTTGACGATTCTGAGCCAGTGCAGAAGATTCTCAGCAATCGGGTACGGTCAACCCTATGATGTCACGTTTGCTCAATGTGCTTGAACAAATGCAGGATGATCTGAATAACCTTCTTTACATTTCAGCCCATTAAGCTGCGAGGAGACGTCCGACTCAACGTGGAGGAGAAAAAGACCCGCTCTGCCCGTGAAGGTGACCGGCGAGACATCCGCCCCAGAGGCCCCGGTGGACCGCGAGACAGGATAGGCGGTTCAAGGGGACCACCCACCCGTGGAGGCACGGCTCCGAAACCTAGTTTCGGAGCCAGTCGCGGCACAGGATCCAGCGAGGCCCGCTACACGGGACCACGTCAGTGAGGCAGCTTCAACGTCATTCGCTGCTGATGCAAGTCACCCTGGTTCACACAGATGGCTTCCCTTGTTCCCAGTCTACATCCCCCCCCACTCCAGGACCCGGAGTGTGAATTCTTTATCTGGACTCTTCCTTTTATTTCTGAGTTTGAACTTGAATTTGTTGTAAAAAAACAAAACTACTTGAATTGGGGAAGGAGAAACCTGGCTTTTCGTTCTCTCCCTGTTTCTTAAAGGAACGTGTTTTTACTGCTTGGGCAATCCTGTGTATTGCTAGCACCCGCTTTCAGGTCAAGTGCAAGTATGGTTTTATTTGGAATTGTTGCCAAGTCGAATCATGGTTGTGTGTGAGTGACTATCTAGCATGTAAAGAATCCTGTTTGCCTTCTACTGTTGCACTTCATCAAGAATGACAACATTTTAACAACTCCACTGATGAGAGAACAAAATAAACTATGTACTATTTTGAAGCATGGGTGTGTCGTGTCTGGGAGATGAGCTAGAGGGGGTTCTCGGGGTCATGAAGAAATGTCAAGAGATTTAAAGACATTTTTTTAATGTGTTAACAGTTTATTTTGCTTACAATTGATGTGAATGAGGATTTAATTTACAAGTGCTCTCCAGTAATAACCTAAAGTTCCGTCTGAGGATCCTCATACCATTTGTTCAATCTTTCATCCCCCCAGCCAAGGTATCATTGGTCTTGATGGCAAAAGTCAATTTTGCAACTATTGGCATCTATCACCCAGCTGCCAAAATGATGAGATTTTGCAATATTGTGCTGCTGCTCTCAAAAAAATATCAATACTTTTTATTAGCTCAGCAGTGTTCCTTCACAGATATATCCTGAGGCATACGGCGGCAAATCATATTTCCATTTTCTCAGTCTGTTTCTATTACTGATGTATCATGAGATTATTGACCCTAATTAAGAATTCATGTGCTTGCATCAAACTGAAGGTTTACAAGCAATGCACCTTAGAAAGTGCATTAACAGTAAACGTTATTGGTGGCCGCTGTGGTTTACAAGTGGGACGACCAGCAGGGGGCCCAGCATTCGTATTCATGAAAGGAAGTGCTGTATACATTTTCTCTTCTGCTTTCTTATTTGAGAAATTCCCTATGACCCATGTGAATGTGCAATACCTTCATACAGCTGACAACAATCTCCCTCCAGTACACATACAAACCTTTTCATCGCAAGTCAGCCATCCCAGTTATTTAAAAACGATTCAATACTGTCATATTATCTAGCCATGTACCTCATTTGTCAAATTGATTCTCGATTGCTTTGGTTAATAAAGCAAAACATATGCATGTTAAAGCTAAACTACAAAACAGACAAATGCTTTCAGGATATTAAAACAGGGATATTTCAGTATTAAACTGGGATATAAAATTAAAATGTTTACAAGTCTGGCTTTCTTGATGCAACCTACAAAACTGTTACATTTCAAATGCCTAAAGCATTGCATAATGACAGTATGTAGACTAAATTCTACTTTTTTTAGAAACAAGTCTTAAAAATTGAGTCATGAAAATAAAATGTATAATATTTTGGATATACGCAGGTTTAAACCATGTAACTATAAATAAGCCACATGTTTCATAAAAACACAGTGCGTGTACTCGTGCAGACACGCATCTTAAAGTTACTCCTGGAGAGATGACACTGTAAATTAGTCATTGACAAACATAAGGTGATGTGTACTCTAGAGTAATGCACAGGAATAACAGTCACCAAGAAAGATGGAAAGTCTGTGCATGGGTCTTCATTGAAACTGAATTTTGTATTCACGTTTGTTTTAAAAAGCTTTTGACGTAAAGGAATAGTTCATCTTCAAAATAAAAACGATTATATACAAGCCCTCTTGTCATTTTAAACATGTATGACATTAAATTTTCTACACAACACAAAAGTCGATATTTTGAAAAATGTTGGTAACAGAAACCGTTGGTCACCATTGACTTGCATTGGTTTTGTGTCCGTAGAATAGGAGTCAATGGAGACCAACGGTTTCTGTTACCAACATTTTTCAAAATATCTTTGTTGTTTTGCAGAAGAAAATCACACGGGATGAGTAAATAATAATTGTATTTTTATTTTGAAGGTGAACTATTCCCTTTAATGTCTCTAAAATTATGCAACCAAGTACATCAGCAGTAACACTATTTTACAATGTGTTCACATTATCATTATTTAAATAAATAATCTTGGGGTTATACCCATTAAATACAACATATGGTTCGTATATCAATTTATACAATCAAGTATTACCGTTTAATAAAAAGGATTTTGCTCCTTATAATAAAATGATCTTTTCATTCATGAGATTGTTTTCATTAAAGCAACACAACCTCAAGATCCTTCCCTTAAAAATATAAAATGAACTCAGAAACTGAAATAGTCATTATCATTAGGTCATACCATGAACTGCTAAATAAATATATCTTCAGATAAACATGTATCACATCATTGATCAAGTCACAGTAACTGTTGAGAGAGTAAAGGTTCAGCCCTCACACAATTCACAACTCTCACAAACAGTTCAGTTATTTTAGTTCAGAAAACCTTTAATAGTAGAATTAGATTTAGCATTAAGACATATTTCAATAAATATTGTGTTATATACAGATACAGCAGAAATGGTACATTCCTTTTTTTCTTCAAATTGCTCACATTTCTGTACAAGCCAAAAAATATCTGCCATTTTATTTCTATTCATGCAAAATTCCATGTTTTAGTATTGTAACATAAAAATAAGGATCTGCTGTTTATTTTTCACCCATTGGAAGTGCACTCGGATTATGTCAATAAGCATATGAAGAGATGCACTTTGTGCCAATACACAATTTAAGCAAATCAATCAATAAAATTAAGGCCATACCAACTTGTGCAAAAATTATAAAAACTTTACCCACAGTTTGCATACATTGGTTACATCCGTTCACCATGCCCGCTGTCATTCTGAGATCACCGTTTCTTGGGCAATTGCAATGCAGGGTTATGCAGGGTGTCATTATTTAAAACAAGGATCAAAAGAAAAAAGAAACGCTGAAGACGGAAACGATATCATGCCTTGATAATTTAGATCGCCTGAAATCATATGGACATTAAATTGATATTTGCATGATTATTAAGCCAAAGAACAAACCTGTTTGCATATAGAACATATTTCCCATCACACTGCCCTTAGATTCCTGCGGCAGGATTAATCTTCGATGTTCTTGTCTTTTATATTGCGTTTAGCGTGTTGGCTGTGTGAGGGCACGACTGCTGTCATTTACACAGAGAACAGTCCAGCAGAAATAGCCTTAAGCGGGGTTTGTCGATAAAGAAATCCGTCATCAACAGCAACATTAAGCTGAACAATACTTCTACAAATCTTCTTTAAATGTATTTTTGTCTACATATTTGAATTGTCCCATTTCAGTCCCTGCATCTCCAATGACCACATAAAAAGTTCCTCGATCATTTATCACAATGATGTATATTATACATTGTATGCCTCTATCAGTCTCGGGGATGGAGCGTAAACCAGTTTTGGACTAGTTTGGTGACTGTGAACCCATCATGATTAATCTAGAATTAAGTTAAAGATCCACATGAAAACGCTCCTGTCAACACAATTCATGTTTGTGAACGTTCAAATGATATGTGATTTGCAACTTTGCTACATTGTGCTGCTGTTGAATTGCAATGTTTCAGCTTACATTTCCCAATTACTGAATTCAAGTTTTGTTTCAGCTTAATGGAATCCTAAATACAATTCTGAGATCCAGTGTTTTAATGGAGCTGAGGGGTAAACCAGTTTTACGAACACATATATCACAAGCGTATTGATACAAGAGAGGATTCATTAAAAATAGCCCTTTAAATTGAACATAATATCATGATGCCATATCATTTAAATAAATAAATATGTGAAAATATAATATGGGTACTTGACAAATAAACCGTACCATCTGTTTTATGGTGTGAGAGCAAAAACGTTAAAAACACTATTATTTTATGTTATTTATATTTATAAACAAAATAGCATAAACTCGTATCTCCAAATGTGCTGTTTTTCATGAATCTGGATAAATTATTACGTACTCTGTTGTCAGAGTTGACAAGCACTTTTTAATACTTTTTATTGGTTTGATATTTGCACAACCCAGTAACAAACATAAAGGGTACATGATAATGGCAATAAAAATCACAAAATATGGACACACCATAGGACACCATAGTGCGGTTTATTTGTTGACTACCCAACTATTTATTTTCACTTCTGGCAAAACGTGTGTTAACATTTGTAAAGATCTCACATATTTCACAAGACCAAAACATTCGTATACCATAAATTTGACCTATTGTCATATTTTTTGGTATTGTTTTGCCCCGTCATGACTATCCTACATATTTAATTATAAAGGGACATTTTTTTCCATTTTGTAAATCTTAAATACACATAAAAAAACTGCACAGTTTTAAACCAGAGTTTACAAATGAGCAAAACTAATGTTTCAACAACCAAATCACATTAAGGCGATACAAGAAATGAAATGACAAAAGCATATTTGTTATAAAATGAAGTATTCAAAACTCAACCACTCTTTGGTTTGAAAAACAAGCGGTTAAAAGATGTTACACATGATACGAACTTGCATATCCTACAGAAAGCATCTATCATCTATCACACAGCCTGTTGAGCACTTGACACCATGTACACGTTTTCAGTCGGTGGTGGATGTCTTCAAATCAGCCGTCAGAACGAAACGTTACAAAAGTGAAAATTGACATCGATATCATCTGTAGCACAAAAAAGCCTTGCCATGCATAGACAAGATTTTCCAATGCTTTTTTTATAGCAATGATCGAGGATGACTACTGTAGAAGAGAGACGATTTAAACATACAGTAGTGTCTTTATGGGCCCTCAGAATAAAAAGTCCATATTAAACATGATAAACACTTAAAATAATTTGCATATATGATTATTGCATAGAGAAGCCGGATGAAAATGCGTTCTTAATTTCAGAAACTAAACCCTTGTGCACTTAATAACTATGCTGCACAACATAGTACTGTCTATGCATTTATAAACATAGTTTGAAAAAATCACGTAATATACATTTGGTTGGAAATATAGTTGGTTTTATCATGGCACTGACTGTACTGCTTATTTATCAAGCTTATAAAAATAATACTATCAGCTGTTAAGAACATGTATGAAATGTGAGTTATGAAAGATCCCGCTGTATCTTTTCTGACGCATATAGCATATAAAGGCTATATTGTTTCCCCTCACACCCCCTTGCAAAGTTGTTTTAGCTTTTACTATTTCAGAATCCTTCGAAAATATGAACAGATGAAAAATAAGAAGCAACCAAGTATAGTCTGTTTTTGGTCAACCTGGAAGTAAGATGTATTACAGCAACATGAAGTTTGGTGCATGAACAGAGAAGATAATCTAAAATTGAAATAAAAATAGACAAATCTATGAGTACAGTTAGAGGAACACATTAACCACAGCTTGAATAAATAATTGTTTTGACCGGCACCCATCAAGATTTCATTAGTTATTAATATCAGACTTACACATCAGGGGACAGTTCCGACAAGTGCTTGTAAATACACATATCAAAGCGAATGTGGGTCTACGGGACCCACGGCATGTTCACTGCGTATTCGTGGAAGCCCCAAACTGCCCCGCGATCTCAAAATACATTTAAGTTTCAAAGGCTTTCTCATGGAAGTATTATAATTTAAATATACGTATATTACACATCGGTTCTCCGTTATTCTCGCAATGCAGTACGTCTTCAAGTTGCAAAAAAAAAAAACGTTTTACAAGAGCATCTTCTCTTGGATTCCCAGTCATCGGTTCAGAAGTTCGTAGATGTGAAAAAGTTTAATGTTTACTTCAGTCATTTTCATTTTTTTTGTAAATATATTGCCACATTCATATATCATGCATTTTACTGCATTGCTATTGCACAGGTCCGGATTATTCGGGAGGGCAGGAGAGAAAGAGACGAAAAAATATTCATAAATACCTCTGCCGGAGGGCTCATCTTCACCAGAAGCATGTGAGCACTGTTGTGAGATAAAGGCGGGCGCAGGAAGATGAGGGAGGAGCGTGGAGGCGGGTATATTCGGATCGCTTTTTACTGCTTGTGAACATCCTCGCTGCGTATGATCTTGTAAATGATCCAGTAGAAAATGTTAAAAATGAGGAAGACCAGCGGAAAGGCCACGCGCGACACTGTGTCGATCCGTTTGGCGCGGCCGATGAAGAGCTTGCGCATCTCCTCCACGGTCTTCTCAGGGGGGTTGGCGGAGGTGGGCGCGTTATTGTTGTTCCCCTTAATGGCCATGCCATCTTTGGCCTGCAGGCACGCCGGGCCCATGCCGTAGGCGGCGAAGCTGAATCGCCCGTCTCCCGCCTCGTCCTCCTGCAACACAGATTGTCAATCTGTCAAGTGTCGAGAAGCCCATTATCTCAACACTCCACTTTAAACAATGCAGAGAGCCCAACCTATCGATTCCCTCAATCCTGTTGGGTTGATCTGTAGCCCATATCTTCTATGTGGCACAGCATGATATGGATTATATGTGCTTATGGGAATTAACTATTGACATATGACCGTTGGACAGGAATAGGGTTGTGGTCAGAGGTTGCAATATTTCAGGTGACTTGATAGACTGACCTTGCTTTGCCTCCCTTGCTTACATCAGTGCTTTTCCAGACTGCCAAACTATTTTATGAAAAGTGTCGTTATGAATTTGACTGCACAATGATTCTTGAAGTGATTGTATTACACTTTTGATGTCATTTGTAAACATGCAGTGATATGAATTACAAATACAATATGGTTATTATCGGCTCACCTTCACCACAATGTGATGGCAAATTATTTTGTGCAGCCCACATGAAAAAAGAGTATTAAATGTAGTTTTTATGTCTATTGTAGTATTATACTGTATAGTTTAGTATTCTTGTTTGAAAACAGACGATGATCGAGGGAGGACAGGAAAATGCTATGGATTTGTGCTCTGTGTATAGAAAATGTTAAGAAACATCACTAGTTTGATGTTCAATATTAATAGTCGATATATGAATTAATAACATTCAGAAAGTTAAGGAATAGTAATTTGATCTTCAGAATCGTCAGATATCACTCTGAATAATCGTCTATTAGTATCGACGGAGAGATTTAGCACCGTTGCATCTTAAGTATTAACTATAGTAAATGATAAATGGTATATTTTGTGTTCAAAAACGCTTTAGTATCTAGAAAATTTACAGTATACTATATTATTAGGTTTGTCACAATATCACATTTTTACTACACGATTATTGTGGCCAAAATAATTCACAAAGACAATATTATCATAATATCTATTATTTTATACATAAATAAACAATACTATAAGTCATACTCATATTTAACTTTGCTTATTTCTTTAACATTTTATTAGCAATATTAGCATATTGTGTAAAATTAACATTATATCGACGTCGTTTGTTGTGACACCCCAAGTATACTCCTTTGTCATGTGGGAGAGCACATAATTCACTTTACTTTTTATACATATATATTTATGTACTTTCCCAACAAAAATAAGTAAACTTTTAGTTCACTTTATTAAGTATATTTAAGCAAAGTTCAGATACAGTATGTTTTTATTATACTCCATGCAATAAGTAATACTAGTACTAGTATACTTGTAAGTGTATGTGTATTGATTCATGTTATTATTAATGTGAATTAATAGCATAAAATAGAATAAAGCATAAGAGAGATTTATCTTTATTGTTATCTTTTATTGTTTTTTTCTAAATTGCTTTATTTAATTGCTGTGACACCATAGGACACGTGGGGTTTAGCCTATTTATCAACTACCCATCTGTTAATACTTCTTGGTACTAAATTGGCTACTTTTTATTAAATAAAGTTTGTTAAATCCTGCACATTATCATTTCTTGCAAAAGATTAAAAAAATATGATATACCTGGTTTATGCCTTATGAAGGTCATGAGACTTTTAAAACATTTAAAATGATATTTTGCAAGCATTGACAATGTGCGGGATTTTTTCTCTTTTTGTTTAATATTTTGACTGTTGGTCTTTTTTCCTATGCACCTATCTATTAACATGCAAGTGTGCGACGGTTGTCAATCGACTTTAATCAAGTTAATAAAACTGTATAACTCTGTATGTGTAACAGTTAACTTTGAGTTTTGAGAAGTCGTACATTTCTTAAAAGTACATAAAAAGCATACCTTCTGATTTTTGGTTTAAAATACTTTAAACTATACTAGCGGCACACTTAAACTTCATGCCAAGAGCACGAAAAAACGTGTTTATCAGTGCCTTGAATATTTTGGTATGTCTTTTTAACCTCCTGAAGTTCTGGCCTGCTAATTCATCGAACAAACCAGATTTGAAGGTGTCATGTCTTCAATGTCAGCGTACTATCCCCTATCAAAGTTAAATTTAGTGAGACTATGTCTAGACCATACTTTAGCATCCTGACCAACCACAGCAACACCGACCCTGACGCTGTGAGTTTGGGGCGGGATCATCTATTTCTCATCCCCATATCATGACAGCCGGATTTATTTTTTATCTTTGCCATTCCATTTGCTTATGGTTGCACGTTTCACCTATAATGAAAATAAACCCAAAATTACAAGCCCTTGTAATTACATTTTGGTGCGGGTAGATATTTCACATTGATTAGATTCATTTAAACACAAACCGGGGAAGCAAAACAGGATCATTATCATCATAATGCATGCGTTTAATTTGCAGGTGCAAACCGGCGGAGAAAGGAGTCTGCTTGCTTTTCCTGAAAGATCAGCCATTTTCTTCTCAGGTCCCCATTTTTAGACACTTTGTCCTCTTTCTGTCCTTGTCTTTCAGCTATCCCATTTATAACTGTTAATGTGTGCAGGGGTTAATGGAAGATCACACACCAGGATACGTGCGTGCATGTGTGCGTGATGTTATCCCACGGCCCCTCTGGTTTGTATACGACGCTGTCTGTGATGCCGGGGTGCTACGACCTTCCCTGTCCTTCAGCAGCACCGGCTTCCCATTTGTAAGTATTACGGATGCTCGCCTTTATTTCTGCAGCCATATGATTAATGTGGTGGCTCCAAGACGTGACGTGGAGCCGTAAAGAGAACCAGGGCTGCGGCAAGAGCAGCGTCCTGCGTCACTTTCCTTCCAGCCCGGCCCTGCCAGATTCATTACCCTCCCTCTCTAATTAAAACTCTGCCATTACTGCATCAGGCGAGTCGGCCGCGGTCCCAGTCCAACTGTTAGCGGAGAGAGAGAAAAAAACAACAAGCGGCATCCAGCTTTACGGCCGAGCGCATTATCGGCGGGCATCAGAATGCAGCTCACGGCGGCGTTTGCAAATCAGGGTGTGGCGTCTGACGCTCCATACAAGACCTCTTGGCTCCTTCATCAATCAAAGCACTTGGATGTGATTGATGCTGTTCTGTCTTTTATCGGGATGCTGAGATAAATGACAGAGATGGAAACGGGCCGTAAAGTAGCGCCTACTTTACGGTTGTATCTTAAATATTCAAAATGTTTCTAGTAGGACGCTCGGTGCCGTGATCGATATGGATGTAGTCGTGTGAAAGTCGTACAGGACGATTTGTTACGTTTATCTTTGTACCCTTGCTGTGTGTACCATTACAATGCATTACATTTACATAATGCTTTTTTTTTATAACCTATGGGTGACATGGAATGAATATATTATGAGGAGCGTGAAACGAAACATTCTGGCATTATGCACATGTGCCCGGTGGTCTTGGATGAATGAATGCTTGCGAAAATCTCATTTTGTCTCGCAAATAAACGTCTGTGCCCCCATAAATACAAATGAGGACTAAACAAATGACTTTGTTTTAAGATTATACAAGCGTATTAAGCCTTTCGGGTCTCTCAAATGGACAGAATCATACCAGTCACTACATGCCATAATCTTTACAAGCGGTTTTGACCACAGTTACTAGTTCAAGAGAGAACATTCAGAGCAAGCATCGATTCCAAACCAGCCTATTAAATAAATCACTTACATATTCAATAGATCAATAGGTCTACATTCTTACCCAACTGGCTAGTAATTTCACTGTATGCACACGATACAATATGCGAGTAAGAATAAGGAAAACATTTTCACATTTTGAAAGAAAGTATGTAATGTAACCAGACATTCCAGGATGGGCTTTAATATTTATAGGTTTATTCAAATCCCCAAAAGTGAGAACAACAAAAGCGATGCTTGCCCTTGCATCCACTTCTAATGAGCAACACAGATACATATATAAGCAACTACAAAAGAATAAAACTGCAGTATTTCGCAGCAGGTACAGTCCAGTGCCAAGTCAATTCAAGACATCTGTCTCTATTAAACACTCCAGGAAACTGAGCTCCACTATAATTCCGACCGCGCCACATCGAACACCACAAAAACTCTGTACTGTACCTTCATCTTTCTACCTGTGTTCACCCGACCTGAGGACGGCCGGCGAGTTTAGCGAGAATGTTTTATCTAATTGTTTTTTTTAATAGATAATTCCCTCTCCTATGTTACATTACAGACGGCAGCTGCACTGCTCAGAGCTGAGAGGAGATAGAAGAGATAATATCTCACGAGTGACCCTCTCTGCATCACAATCATTTCTAACAAGATGATTCTTCCCCATCAATTCACTGCTCGCTATGTGTGGTTCTCATTGTTAGGCAAAGCGAAGACATTTGCAGTTCAGAGATTGTACTGTTTCACCGACTTATTAACGAAATGGAATCCAGTAGTTGGCAAAGAGCTAGGGCCTACGATCGTGCTATTATATGCTAATAAAGTATATCACTAAAGTCCACTTTAAAAAAGAACAAAACTTTTGACAAAAATTTTAATGTAACATATGGTGTATTACATGTAATTTTACAGTATTTTATTGTGTTTTTTAAACTGCAAATTTACCCAAAAAAGCTACTGTAATTCTACATGAAGAAATGTTAATGTAATGTACTTTTCTGTCGCCCCAGATTTAAAAACTGCAAAGATGCTGCCTTCGGATAAGATCTCTTTTTTATGCAAATGCACCTCTTTAGACCACCCCTGGTCAAAACCCCTGGCATTTTGTGTCTTCTTTTATTCATAACTACTGTCTCTTTATTACATTAACTGCTTTGTAAGTAAAATTGCTTTGCAACAAAGCAAAATTGTAAAATAACTTTATAATTAAGATGGAATCGAACGGACAATCTGATGTATATTGGAAGCATTTACCTTTTGTGGCAGTTTGGCTGTTTTTATTATTATCTTGCCTGTAATAATGATATATCAGTTAATCTGTCTGGTACAAAAAAATGAGTCTCAAATTCATGTAAATACATGAAAAGTAACCTGCAATTATATGTTTCAAATAGAGATGGCGATACAGAGGCAAAATGTACGGACTGCAGCTGTAAACATTTACTTTTTCGACTTATGAGACCACATATTCAAATATTCATGTAGGAATGTATTGAGCAAGTTTGATTTACGCATGTCGTCAGGGTTGTTTTTGCACTCGATTCACTAAAGGAATTACATTTCTTTATGTTGTATAATGCAAATTTCCTGCAGGCAGGTTCTGAATGCTGGAGGACTGCTGCAATATGGTGCCTGTACAGCGTCACTCCATCACTGCGATATAAGCACCTGAAGCGGCTCCTTAAAATGCTGAATGTGCGTCCATCTACACTGCATATACGCAAAATTTGAAAGCTCTACTGCATCATTTGATCCTCGGTCGGATGTGAATTATAGCTGCCGTGATCACTAGAAAATGCACACAAACATCTGTTTTGAATGAAATTCTTCACTGTCTGCTTTCAGTGAGAGCTTATGCATGTTAATTGTGGCGGGCATATAGCATTTGGGTTTTGCATACAAGGCACATTCTATAATACATCATAGTCAATTTCGGTGCATTTAGCGTCTGGATTTTTTGGGGAGGTTTTGCAGTGAAACACAGCACATGAAATTGGCACAACAGCTTGAATTTTTCAGGACAGCTGTCTGCACAATGTTAAAACAACCTTCCTGTGGGGTCAGTCTTGACACTGATATACACAGATCTCGGTCTGTCCAGCAGGGGGAATCCTCATTCTACACGCGGTCAACAGCTGCCTCTCAGAGACACGAGCTGGAGAAGGTCGATAAGCTCCCGTGGTAATGCTGGGGAGTTGTTTTATTGTGTAGTGCAGGGAGGTGACAGCTCTGAGCTGCAGTGCAGAGCTCAGGCACTGAATGATGGCCCCAGCGAGCCAGGATGGAGGGCCGAACAGCGGCGGTGGATCACAGCAGCCGGTAGTTTCATTAACCAGGCGATAATGATATGCAGCAAACCTGCGGCGCCTTCTGAAATGAAGTGTACATCCCACATACGCCCTATTGTTTCCTCGTATACAGCATTCATCGGGAATGTCACGGTTGGATGGGAATCTTGGGGGTTCATTTCAAACAGTTGGATTTGTGGTTTGTGCCGTGTGCCCTTGGGGCCCGAATGGTGACAGGTCTGATATCAGCCGGTATGTCTCTGTGGATTTACCTGTACTGGGTTATAGGTAGCGAAGACTAATTTCACTGCACCTATTACATGCAGCCCAGAGGCTGACTGAAGATTACAACGGGGGGATTCAGGATTTATGTTGAGCTCTCTGAGGCACTTGAAAGATTTGTCCGTGCATGCTAACACTTCTAAGACTTAATATATTTCTATATAATCTCAGAGAAGATCAAAGCATCAATCTGTTGTTATAATTATATAACTAAAGAAAACCACTCCAAGAGACAAATGATATATATTTTTAATTTAAATAATAATTATCACTTTTATTATTATTATTATTAGAAACAAACTGTATTTTTAATTCAAATAATAAAAAATAACAACAAATTATGATTATTTGTAAAAACAATATATTTTTTATGGAAATAATAATAATATATTTTTTATTATTTTTATTTGTAAAAACTATATTTTAATCTACAAAATAATATTAGTAATAACAATAGTAACTGCCTAAATCATAACTATTTAAGTGTGTGTTAAAGTAAAATTATTATTTTGTTTGATTCTATGAACAACTGACAACATTCCTTCGTTTGTTTATTTGCATTTATCTGCAGAATTTTGAAAAAGGTAAAACTGATCAAAATAAAAATAGATTTGGATATTGAATACTGCAACGAAAACAAGTTCATATTCATTTTAAACAACCCAGGACTGATGTTTCATCCTTCTTGCTATGCAGCCAGTCTTTCACATTGGTGTTTGGTGACTTTATGTCGGTCCTGAAGTTTGTTTCTGTTCACACTGAAACTGCGATTGCCACAATACATATAGAAATGTTGTTTAAAGGCTAAACTTGAGTGGTTTGGTTACTGCTTGAATGACTGCTAGTTTGTACATGTACTAGTCAACTATTTTCCCAGAAAAAGAATCTCCACTGCCAGACTCACAAAAGTTAAAAAGGTTATGCTGTGTCACCCTCTGGCTATTTGATCAGAGTAAAAATGACCAATCGGTGTCCCCATCACTGCTACTGTGCTTCATTTTCCAGCAGGGTTGTTGTGAAATGTAGGTCGTGATGTAACGCCTTTGTGGGATTTCTAAATCTAAAACGCACATTCCAACAAATCAGCAAATAACGCATTGCCAAAAGCCAGTTTTACAAAACCTGGAGTTTTGCTCATGAAATGTGGCACTGTGCCATATATCCTCACACATTATTACTCACAGCCCAGATAACATATTAACTCTCTGTGAGTTTTGTAACTCTGAGCGCAAACATACCGTTTGAATCCTTAACAAAGTGAATATTTGGCAAATTGAAAAATAAAGCACACAGTCTGCTGGGCTTCCAGCCGGTCTGTGTTTAAAGCTCGTGACTGTATGGTTCACCTTAAGATGTCTTCTTCTTCTCTGGAAGCGCAGGAGCTCCTTGTGTTGGCGTGCGATAAAGTTGACAGCGGCGTACTCCAGCAGGGCAGAGAAGACGAAGAGTAGGCACACAGCCATCCAAATGTCAATGGCTTTCACATAGGACACCTGCAGCAGGAAAAAATCAACAGAGAAGTGTGAGTCATCGCCTGGCTTGAACTTCACACGTTGACTCACTCGCTTAGCTCAAGTGCTTAAAACTTTCCGTTGAGAAAGTTGTAAAATATGCCCTATTATAAGAAACAATACAGAGAATACACTTTCATCTAAAACCCAATAAACTAAGGACTGTCATACGCAGCCTGACATGAGCATCAAAGCTGTAATGAATGAAATATGTCAATTTTAAGAATTGAAGCTTAGCAGCAAAGCTAGTAAGTCTTTACTCAACTAGCGGGTTGGTCTCGGCGCACGCGGGTGTGTGAAGTGTTCTCGGGGGCATGTATTCAGAGGTTCTTCTTTGGCCTGGAAAAGAGCACGGCTGTTGGCCCTAACGCTGAGATGAGACTCACTTTATTTGACAGGCCAGTGTCCAATGTGGTGGTGGAGTTTAGGTGGCATTACAGCAACATGGTTCAGAAAGCACTGCTGAAATGATTGTAGTGCGCTGGGGTGAGACAGTGGTGTCTATAGACTCAATTCAGAGCCAAACGTTCATATATACTGTTTGTCTGGAGCATGTACAAAGACCACCAATACACAGTTCCAACAAAAACATTGGTTATAATAAATACAATTTCTTGTGAATGTGGCTCAACCAAATGTTTAGTTCTTATTATTCACATTAACTGTGGGTTGTTGTTCGTAACTAGCATGTGAGAACTTTCCGAGTGAAGTAACAGCACATTTTCATAATCATTATTGTGTCTGCTAAATATCTCCCATGTCAGAAGTGATATCCTGCTCTAATCCGAACATCTGTGTGTGTCTGTTGGCCAGCCATTATGCATGTAAATTATGATCAACAGGATTGTCAAACTCCAGCAATATCTTGTTTGCATAATACATGCGTATGCTGTATCTCATCATAGCACAGCATGCGGGATCTCGAAATCCTCGTTCACAATGCACAGTGCACACAGGAGGCGGAATCAGCAAATACAAAGGTCAAGGTCATACAAAGTAGGCACACAGAGATGAATAAATGATGGATACAATTTTGGTTCTGTTATGAAATACAGTGCTCAAAGTAATTATGTCAACAGCCACAAACACACACACACACAGTCTGGTTTATTATCTCCGTGGGGACAGTCCATAGGCGTAAATCATTTTATACTATACAAACTATATATTTTATCCCCTACCCCTAAACATAAAGATCAAAGAAACCTTTGTGCATTTTTAGATTTTCCAAAAAATATTGTTTAGCACGATTTTTAAGCTTTCGTGACCATGGGGACCTAAATTTTGGTACCCACGGTGACATGAGTCCCCATGAGTTGGTCTGTATTCAGGTTTAGCTCCCCACCCGGATATAAAAACAAAGCCACGCATTACACACACACAAAATGCACCATCTTGCACCAATCACGCCATATAAAATAGACCTGTATATTAAATTACATTAATATACAATAAATAATATTTTTTTAAATCATAAAAACACAAGTGTATTGTAGACACTCTTAAGAAAGAAGTCACAGAATATAGAGGAGTTTCTGAGATTTTCTAATGACAAACTCGTTAAATATGTTAAATAAACAATGCCAGTTTTTAAAAAATAATTGAAATATACATTATGTAATTTATTACAATAATAACACATTTAAATGCAATTATTATAATAAATAAATTACTTTTTTATTTTGACAGTTTCAACATGTAACAGTTCATTTATTTGACATGTTTTATGTATCCCATCCCCTCAATTTGTGTATTATCACGGAGTATAATTTGTTAGGATGAAAGAGGGACACAGGCAGTGGTTGATGATAATATTTTTGATACAGTCACTATATAGATGAACCTCCAATGACATAATAAGAGTTTTCTATTTTTATCTCTGTACCTCATTATGAGGAATGACATTTTCCTTGATCTTTTCATACAAACGAGATTAAATATTTTTCATTATGTCTAGAACGTCATGGCAGAAACAACATGTTTCTTAATAAATAGTAGCTGTGAAAACTGTTTTTGTATTTTGTGTACTCTTAATGAAGAACAAAGCATGTCAGTATACACTCATGAGCTGACAGGCTTGACTGATTAAACTACATCCCCATCATTCTCTGTAGCATCATGGGAATAATAAAATACATAAATCATCAATTACACAGCCGATGCACACCCTTTGCTCTTTATTTTGTTGCATTGGTGCTAAAAAGCTGAAATTGCCCAGTGTGTCATTTTAGCACTTGAACGCTGTAATGGCGTTATAACCGCTTCCAAGCTCATAAATGCAAACTTCCCAGGAGGACTTGCACATTATTCAGTATTCAGAAACTTGGCCCGCTCAGTCACACAGGAGATCATATTCTTCAAAAACATCAGAAGAGCTACAGAAAACAAACCTGCAGATATTTGGCCAAACCTGTGTGAAGTTTTTGACTGCGTTTAACAACTGCTGCTATGCATACCCTAAAGGATCCAGCATTCACAAGCAGCTGAGGGTTTGTTTTTCTGATCCGTGCCTCTGATCAGTCTGAATTCAACAGTTTGTGCTTTGCATTGCAAGGCAGATGTTTTGTAAATCTGTCACAATGCAATACGAGGCTTTGCCAAGGTGATGTTTTTGAGAGATAGTGCTGTTAAGAATCTGACAGCAATGACAGCCAAGCCAGAAACCTGCAGCAAAATGCTGTTACTCATCTCATGTTTACACAAAAAAAGGGAGAGAAACTTCATATGAGTGGTTTAAGCAAAGTTCTGAAAAGACAGCATACACTTTTATTAGGGAAACTTTTTTATTTGCAACATTAAAAGGATCATTAAAAGTGATTAGATGTCCCAATTAACCAGGACAGCCTTAGTTTCATGAGGTGTGTCCAGGTGTCCTGACAATCCTTTAAAATGTAAATATGTCCTGATTTTAGCTGTTGGGCTCATTGACTTTTATACAATTGACTTTTATATAAATCATTAGGATTCTTTATTGCTAACTTTATTGCTATAAATTAATTTCTGTAGAAATTAAATAGGATGTTTACGTTCAGAATCCTAATGGCGAATTAATCACAGCCGAGCTGTGACTCCAAGAATGTTGAGCCGAAAGAAAAGGCATTTATTCTGCACTTGGTGGGACACCAGATTTAATATACTGTATAGGATATATACACTGTAGTTACGTTCTCTCCATTTGTGTGTGTTGGGGAGCACCCTCGCACATGGCTTCACCGTAGGGGTGATACATTATTTTATAAAAAGCCTGTTGAGATAAACTTTGTGGGACACAAATTTCCAGGTTATACTATTACATAGGGGAGTAGGATGTTTGTACAATGTGAAAGCAAGTAAGGTGCGGGCCAGCATAACCATATAGGTAAACAGCAAAAATAAAATTTTACACAAAATCAGCGTATTGTAATAAAAGATTAAAACCAACTGACCTTTGGAAGAGAAGCTCTAGAACCTGAACTCTGGGTGGTCATGGTCAGCACAGTAGTGATGCCCAAGCCAACGCGAGCAGGGGCGGCATCCATGTTGATCCAGAATGACACCCAAGACAAAATGACGATCAGGAGGCTGGGAATGTACATCTGGATCAGATAATAACCCATCTGTCTCTCCAGGTGGAAACGAGCCTCTATGCAGGTGAACTTCCCTGAAACAGAAAATGTACACGGTTTTCATTCTTGTCTGTCTGAGAGGTGACTGCACATCTGCAGTTAAACACTAATGACATGCATTTTAGTGTTTTGCCATTGCAGATTTATTTAAATAAGCCATAGTACTTAAATGACTTTCGACACTGTAAATAAACAGTATTTGATTATTTGGTTATTTGTTTAGTTTTGAACAATAAATATGCGAAATAAGAAAGGAGAGAGAGAATAGAAAGGACACCCAAAAATGCATGATCAAAAATCAAGCTAAAACATTATATTAATATACATTTTATTCAAACACGTGATACACAATAAGTAAGATGATGGCAATAGGAAAATAGCAAATGTCACATGTTGTGCTATAAAAAGAATACAGCTAAACTGAGTCAAGGTCCATTTCTCTTTCTCTGTTTATGCAACTAAACAGAGCTTTTATAGTTATACAGAATAAGCCTCAAGATTATTTCTTTATCCAGCACAAAATTATGTATTGACTCTGATGATGGTGTTTATAAATATAAAAACATGAAAGGTAAATACTAGTTGTAACAACAAACAGAAGTTTTGACTCAAAGCACTATCAAAACAAAGAGCTTGCTGATTGCAAACAGCCAAGTGAATAACAACGCACACGCCACTGACCGGCATTTAAATAGAAAATACATCCAGTGTCTGGTTTTTCCCAAGAGATATGAAAAGTGCAATTGGACGTGGAAGACAAACTTAAAAGGGGATGGACTGCAGAGCTTAGGCCTGGTCTGCAAATCAAAATAGATTGCCGCTAATAAATCGGAGAAAACGACACTTTAATTTCCAGGTAATGCTTGACTGGAGAGCAGCAGAGCGCATGCACTCGGCACGGGACTGGATGTCCAGTGCTCGTGTTAGAAGAACATGTCTATGCCAAAAAGAGCAGAGAGAGAGAGAAAGAGAGAGAGAGTGAAAGTGAGGGAATGATTAGAGATTTACAGCATCCCAAGGGCCTTCAACGCATTTCGATATCCACAAAAGAGAGGTTAGAGGTGATGTGCAAAGTAAGCAGGGCAATGAAATAGATGCACCTCAGATTAAATACTTGATTTTTTTATGAAACTTTCTTATTTTATTATTACTTCGAATTTTCTATTCTATTTACTTCTAATAAGTAAATAAGGACACCATTTTAATATTTAGATAAACCACTCTTTTAACAGTAAAATATCCTTGATGACATCTAGAACAGAAAAATACATTCCAGACCACGATCTTTACAAACCATCCACATTATCCTTATAATTTTATTAAACAATAAATACAGAAAATCTGCCCCCAACTGTCCCTTCTGTTGCCGTGCTTCTATTTTCGATCCGAACAAGTCTGGCCTTCAGCATTTTTTTATCTGGAGTGTAACAAATTCCGCCTGTTGACGTTGACAGAACAGATGGTATTTAACTCAATCGAAAGTTCATGAAGAAGAATCAAAGCAGAGCTATAGTGTCTGTCCTTTAGCTGAACCTGTGTCAAACCAAGTCATTTGTAACAATGTATTCACTCGAACAGTTTGTCAGTGTTTTGTGTGTGTGTACATTATCTGCTCAGCTGAACACACAGTACAGCACGAATACCACACAAGAGAAAACGTCTCTAACCTGTGTTATAGTGCTTGGTACAGTAACGGAGATCCTTCTCTTCTTTCATGATAAACTGAGGTAATGTCAGTCCATCTGCTACCTGCACAGCTCCCTTTTCATCCCACTCGAATATGAGATCGTTCATCGTGTAGCCGACTAGAGGAGGAGAGATAAAACATCTGAATTGCAGTGATGTTCTGGAGGAACACAAGGGTTTAAAGGGATAGTTCAACAAAGAAATCATCCTCGAGTCATTCACAATGTGTATATGACTCTTTCTTCTGTGGAACACAAGAGAAGATATTTAGAGAAATGTTTTGTGTCCAGACAATGGATGTCAATATTATGTATATTATTCTTATTTGTTCTGCATTAGAAAGAAAGGCATTGAGTTTGGAATGACATGAGAGTGAGTAAATGACAGAGTTATACTTTTGGGTCGAACTATCCCTTCAATTTGTGCAGGAACAAGCCAGATCCTGCAGAGCCCTGAAAGGACGTGGTGGTCCAAAAATATGAGACTGGAGAAAAAGCATTGCGTTCCCCCAAATCTGTTTTATGTTCCCTTGCACAGATATTTATGTTCCCCAGAGAATACTTTGCGCTCTCTTGCAAACACGAGGGAACGCAACACTTTCGTGCAAAATATTTATGATGGAATAAAACTTTTGAGAAAGAACGCAGAAGTTTTGAAAGGGAACGCAAAAGCTTTGAAATACATTTTTCGCTTCCTACTTGCAAATTTTCCAAAACCGTGTCTCTTTTGGGGCTCCATAAGATCCAGATACATTTACAGTCAGTATATATATGAAGAGCTCTTTTCCAAAAAGCATTAAGTGCCAAATAAAAAAAAAAGAGTTTGTCATGCCATTTTGTTGTGTACTAAACCTATTCACTGCTCAATCAATGTTTCATGCCAAATCGCTATATTTCCTTGTTTAAAATGTTCTGCAAGATGCAGTTTCTTTCCAAAACGCTATAAATCCTGAACCTGTTTTTAGCCTAAATGCGCTATGTCCGCTCAACCAATCAGAATTCGCTTGTTAGTGGTATTTGTATGTGTTATTTCTAAATTATTTGTTGTATGTGGTGGAAAATATTGAAACATGAAATTGAAAATATTTATTTTATTTTACTAGTTAGTCTGTTACTATTTATTTTATTTGGCTGTTATTTATTTCATGCATTTGCATTTATTTGATTTATATTAATTTATAGTATGAGTCCCTGATGTCATATGTTTCATGTTCTATTGTTTGTTTGTTTTTAAAAAGAAATAAACCAACATTTTTTTGAAAAAAAAGGATGGATTTGTAGCGTTTAGAAAAAAAATTCAAATTGAATTTATAATCGACAATATTGTTGTTTCATTTTACCAATCATTGTTTAACATCTTCAGACTGAGCCAACAGACCATTTTAACAGGATAAATTGAATATTAACAAAATGTATGGGTCTAGGTCAAAAAATGTCATTTTCACTATTAAAATGGATTTATAGCGTTTTGGAAAAGAGCTCTTCATAAAGAAAAAAGTTTTTTTTCTACATTTATTTTACAATTGTACATTTAGGCAGTTCCTATTCTTGTTAAATCATGTGTAATTTTAATACAGTCGACAAAAAATGGTGCACTATCCAATAACAAAAAACAATCTAAAATAAAATGTTTACAACAGTAATGCAAAATTGTATTTACATGAAAACATCTGTTGACACTAAAAGTGTGCTGACAGCTTATAATTTTTTTGTGGGATTGTTGTAATATTACATTGGGCCATAGCACTTGCTAACAATATCGACCGGAAGGGGGGGATTATCCCCAGCTTCTGTCCCAGCACTTCATTACATCAATTAAGCACCACATATACTCCTAAAAATGAAGGTTATTAACAGATGTACCATAGAAGAACCATTTTAGGATGTTTAAAGTACCATCTTTTTCTCACCACAATGAACCTTTTATGAAACTTTAAAGGTTCTTTATGGAACCATTTAGAGATAAAAGGGTTTTCTATGGTATTGTGAAGTACCAACAAAAGTACCCCAGTTATCCCGAAATATGTATTCATTAGGCAAATATGAAAATTCAAGGGAACAACAGAGATGTATAATGGCGGCCTGCACTGGAAGCACCTCCCTGCTGACTGCTGAAACTACTGTCTTAAATCAGCATGCTCTTCATCTCCTCACGCTAGCCAGTACAACATCCATCTCTGCACCACTGAATAAATCCTCTCCATCTGCTTGAAAGGATCAGGGCATACTTACAACTCTCCAACTGCATTATACAGGTCTGCACATCCATAGGGAAATTCTTCAGGTCCATGGGGCAGGCCAGAATCAGTGTTATTCTAAAAAAACAAGATCCACAATCAGCATCAAATACACAACAAATAAAATAAGACTTTTCTTGAATGTTTCTTATTTTTCTGCAGTTCATATGTGAAAACCAAGACATGCAATCTCATTACACCTATGACTATGAACCAAATTATTTTTCTCCCTTAACAGATCCTAAAGATAGATAAAGAAACAGCTCGCTGTGGAGACCCGGCTGAGCAGATCTCACTCAAGGCTATAATAACGTCAGTATCAGAGGATAGTGGTTATTTACTCGAATTTTTCAATCTAACTGTGCGCTCTTCCTGGTGCAATTTAAAGCAAGTTCAGGGCTGAGACCAAACTGATCTGAAGGGTTCATTTGATAGTGTCAAGTTAAGAGATGTGGCCTTCCTCACACACTCTCAAAAAAGTAATTCACTAACTCCAGCCTTCTACAGCTAGAATCATAAAACAGCTTATATGATAAAGCCATTTCATAAAGGGTTATAAAACATCCCCAGCTCATTGTGTATTGAGCATATAAAAAGTTGTAATAAGAGCAATGTTTTATGTAAAGTGTATACAATTATTATATAATTTTGGAAACACTGTATTTGTTTACAATTGTTAATGCGTACGCTAACATAAAATGACAATGAACGAAACTTTTACAGCATTTATAAATCTTAGTTTATGTTAATTATCCTATTTATAATATTTTTATCATTGATAATTATCCTAATGATAATCATTTTAAAGGAAAATATACTGAAAATCTGTCACATCTGTCACCTTTGTTTTGGCATCGTCATTATAATCTTTTATATTTTTTTAACAAGCTGCTATTATAAATATTATAATTGTAGGTTTAAAGGCAAATGTCCAATTCCATGAATGGTTTTATTTTAAGTAAATATAAATTTTGTCACTATTTACTCACTCTCAAAAAAAGATATATTGAAAAATATGGGAAACTAAACAGTTCTGGGGCACCATTGAATACCATCGTAGTTTTTGCACCAAACAATGGAAGTGAATAATTCTATTGTAATAAGTGTTTGGTTGCAAACATTCTTCTCAATATCTTGTGGTTCCAAATTTATACTGTCCTGGAGCAACTAGGGGGTGAGTAAATGATGACAGAATTTTTAACAACCTATGTTTGCCACCTGTCTTTTATATGTTGCAATTTGATATTTTATTTCTTTATATTTATAATAAAACAACAACTATAAATTATAAATATAAAAAAACAATGTTTTTCTATATTTTAGTTCTCTTGACTTATTGTTTTGTGTTTTTAAATGTTTTAAATTTTGCAGGGAAGCCTAAAAGATGTTGAAGTAGGTTAGTGTAATAGGGGCATGTTGTCATAGTTAAAGTTAAACAATGAAAATGTTTATTGTTAAAATAACAATAAAAAATACAAATTCTGTCAATAAGAGCATAAGATATGCCTAAAGGCTGTGAAAACCCAGTGATTCAGTGATTGTCTACACAAAATCCCATGCTACCTATTGTAAAGAGCATGCTGTGATTTTTTGATCTTTATAGGCTTAAATACAATCTATAAGTTATCTGCAATAAACTTATTCCTTTTGGGTAAAATAATAAAACATAAAAATATAATTTTATAAATGAAAATTAAAGTACTGTAACTCCAAATCGCATTCAAATCATGTGACACACACATCTCTTTTTGATCATGTTTATGGTTATAATTTCTGTTATAACCTGCTTCTAATTTCATATTTAGATTTTGTAAATTTATCCTGGATTTCACAAACCTAGCCTAAGAAATATTCGCTTGCAACAACTTGAACATATTGCACAAGGTATTCATCATATAAATAAACTTGATTTTAAATATCACCTTATACTGTACAAGACATTCCCATTTTTTGAAATCCTCAAAAGCTTGTTGTCAGTGGTGACCTCGTGGAAATTGGCGCCCTTTTCATTGGCAAAGAACAGATCCGGTTTCCAAATGGAGTCCAACATAGAGGGATCAAGGTCAAGGGAGTCATCGGGATATTCGCTGTAGGCCAGCCGAGGGTCATTCCACTGCTGTCTCAGGAAAATGTTCACTCTGTAATCCTTTGGCGCACAAAGACAGCCATGTCAATACATCAGAGCGGATCCGCCGCTAACACCAGAAGCCTGGACATGTGTTATCTACAGTATTTCATTCTTTATTTATTTAGCCTGTGTGTTTAAGCTCAGTCCAGATAAATTAAGCTTCGTATCACCACATATTTTGCCGGAGGTAATAGTTACAGCATAGACAGAGCAGAACCCATAAAGCGGTGGCATTTCGCAGCAACACTTCACCATAATTGTCAATTTCTCTCCAAAACAGGCATGCAGTTATATGATTTCAGGGAGACCATTAAACTGTCTGGGATGTAATGTACCTCGGTATGACTTGGGATGATCCGCACAGGAGAAAATATAGTGGATGACCTTTGCATTGGCAATCAGCTTCAACATGCAAGGACATTTCAGGGCAATTATCTTAATGTAAGGTGACCGGTCCACCCCCAGAATTTTAAAATATTTTGATGGAGGTGAATCATGCGCCTCCGGTTATTGGATTTGCCTCTCGGAGAGCCCAGCCACCGCGGCACGAAAAAGAACAAGTCCCATCGATTTTGCTAAGTCAATATTTCACTCTTATGATAAACAACCCACGGTCATTTCGGAAGGAAAATGAACCCTGCAAAGACAACAGAGCAATAAATTGCGGCTTCATTAGCGATGGTGTTATCTCACCATTTCTCAGGTTATGTAAACGCTTCCATTCTCATCAGCGAACGTAGGTTTAAATGCTGCACAAATCATGAATATTGCAAAATTAGTAAACCGTCTTTTGTCTAATGCTATTATCTCACATCCATCATTACAAGCAAACTTGTATCCCAAACAGAACCCTGAAGTCAAATGGCACCCTTCAAAAATACAGCTAGTTTCCGACAGAACGATTTTGCAAACAAGCAAGGAGTGGGCACACATTCATCAGCGCACACGCTCGTGTTTTTTTTTTCTGATTTGATTTCTCTAGGCTAAGGAGAGTGATTTATGGCAACAACCCACTCATAATGCGATTCAAGCCCAAGGCCAGATTCTTTCCTGGCGGTGACATATTAGAAAAAGTTTGGAGTCTCGCACTACTCTGGCGCGCCCAACTCTGCTAACAAATGACGGACTCCTGAATTTACACGATGGCTCTCTTACCTCATGAAGAAAATGAAAGAGCTGGCGAGCTAATTAAATAGCCACTCGCATTTCCCTCGGGCCTTATACCTTTGAAAAAGGGTAAACAATTAGGACAGCGAAGCGCCGGGGGAACCACCGGTCCAAGCGGTGGCCGGAGCCGGTCACATCATTATTGGATGAAACATTGTTCTCGGCCGTCCTATAAGCACTAAAGATTTATCGATATTGCTGGCTTTACCTGCTCCTTCCCTGCATCTGGACGGAGCCTGCTCAGTGTGAACAAAACTCGGATCAATTCCACTAGTTATGAAGGAAAGAAAAAGTGCATTTGTTCTGCTTGAGGGAGTTCTGCATGCTGCTGAAGTTTTGGACCTGCTCTGGAAATGTTGGTCTATCAGGACTTTGGCTTTGCCAGTGTAAAAAAAAATGTTTAGAGTGCCTGAAGGCTCAGAAACGCGTGATTTACAACAGAGTGTGGAAGGGATGACTTATTTTTGTATATAGACTACTTTTCTCTCTTTTTTTCTGTGGACGGAGGTAAGGTGGAGGCAGAAAGATCTCCTGACCGTATTGCTAATGCTAGGTTGCACGTCTTGTTTGCTTGCTTTTTGACAATGACTAGAAAAAAATCGGATTCAATTTTAACATGAAAGATCACTCACTGTCTAGAACCGCGATTGTTTTTGAAAAAGTTAACTTTAACGCAAGGAATCGGCCAGATTCCTTGCGTTAAAATTAACTTAATGGATCCAGGGACTAACTGACAGGACATTACATTTACATTTAGTCATTTAGCAGACGCTTTTATCCAAAGCGTCGTAGGGGGAACAATAGAAGCAATTTGTGCAACAAAAGAACAACAATGCATAGGTGCAGTAAGAACTGGTCTCAGTCAGCCTATCACAGTATACGCTAAGATTTTTTTAACTGGAGGATTACCTCCATTTAGGTGGCAACATTAAACCTACCAGTCAGAGAAACCAAATGTATATAATAAAGATAAACTGAGATCTTATCCATCTATAGATGTTACTATGCCGCGAGACGCTGTGTGTTTCGTTCCGAAAAGAAAGACTCTTTGCTTGCCATGCTAAAGATGAGACAACTAAAAACGAATGGTTACATTTTATTTTATCAGTAATAATGTTCCAACTAGAGGCAACAAATGTCCTGTTTATAATGGGGTTTATTGTCTTTGTGGAGTCGCGACGAGACATGGCGTAACACTGGTTGATCAAGAAGGGCCAAAGCGCTTGCGTTATTTATTATGTTGACATTCCCTTCTGTAATTCCCTGAGAGCTTGTTTCTATCTCACACAAACTCTATATGATGTATATGGTTGTTTGTATATAGTGTTTATAGCATCGTATAGAAAAGGTAAAACATTTAGCTAAACATTTTAAGTATTTAACATAACATTTCTTTATAAAACATTACCAATCCTTTACATTCTGCTCAAGTCGCACTGGCAAAGTTGATGTAACGGCTTGATCATCTTCATTTTTCATATCAGATTCGGGCTCGAATTGATATAAGGAAGTACCGATGAGATTTAATCACCTGTCAGTACAATTGGTTTGGAACCGAATATTCCGAATACGGTAAGAGGCGTTACATTTGCGTGAAACGCTTGCAGTATTTGACCAATCACTACGCACTGGTTAACTGGCCAATCAGAGCACAACTCACTTTTCAGAGTGATGAGCTTTGTAAAAAATCTGCGTGTTTCAGAGAGGCGGGGCAAAGAGGAGATACAAACATGCACGGTATGTGGAAAACACATAATTTTTTAACCTTAAATCATGTATACAGTTTACATTACATCTTAAACAAACGAAAATATTCATTTTAGCCGTGTCATTTGACCCCTTTAACAGCTAGTTGTATAACTAACAAAGTTAGCTAACATACCATATGCGTTCAAAAGTTAACGCAAACGTTACATCAAAAATAACCTTTGTTTTGCCTCAAGCTAATGCCGTGATGTAAGCTTGATGTCAGTCCAAAAGGGGACAATAAAACCCAGAAGCGAGTTAGCATTTTAGCACTTCTAGTTTCATCGCCCCAAAGTCAATGGCTTTAAGTTAAATGCCTGAGATAAGGTCTGTGTTTAACAAAAGCTCTAAATATTTTCCTGTTCTATTCTACACATAAAACACATCAGTAATAAAACGCTCATGATTGTTTAAAGCTTTACCATGTCTTTCAAATGGTGGTTGCTAACAAGTTACAAAATCATCATACCCGTCATCATTTGTGGACCAAAATCCTGGAGACCCGCTGGTTGGTTGTGCAGGGCAAATAGGGAAGCCCTCGGTTTAAAATCGTTTTAAATCTTTGAATTACTTTAAATCTAACATAACATCATTTTCATGTCAAATCTAAGAGATAATGTTAATCTAAGAGATGCAGCTCACAGGGCCATGGATCCATGAATGGTATAACTGCAAGGTATCAATTTACCAGTTCAATTTTGCCAGAGATCTCAACGTCAGACCTGAAATAACTGACATCTACATAAGGTTTGAAAAAGCACGAGCAGTTTGTCCCTTCACACGTCTTGTAGTATGGTTGTTTGAACGTTGTTTCTTAGCAGAATGTTTCTATTTACATGGATGGATTGAACAGATTTGCATATTATTTAGAATAACCGCTTATAGTCACAGAATGGGAAATATTATAAATAAACTCTATTTTACCTGTTTTCTATTGAGAGTTGTCTGCAGAACACAACACTTTTCAAAACAAGTCTTTTGTAAAAGCAAGATTGTGAAACCACAACAACAACAAGTAGACTCTACTGAATCTACCTGTCGATGAAACGATCTGTCGTCATCAGTGAGCAGACAAAGACTGTGTGTGAGGAGCGAGTGTTAAAGAGAAAACGTAGAGTGTGTATAAGCGGACCTTCAGCGGTGTAATTAGAGAGTTTTTTGGCGGGGATGTGAATCCTCTCTACTCACTACGGCTACAGTTCTATTTCGCCTACCAAAGGGTCTGAAAGGGCAAATGGGCAGTGGCTCAAGACACATTGCCACCTAGTGAATGTGTTCCGGTTCCCGTCGGTCCGGGAGTTTCAAAGGAGAAATAACGGAAATACGAGAGTTTCACGGGAGAAATAACAAAACGGGAGGATGGCGGTGATGGGTGTGAAAATAAGAGACTCTTGTGAAAAACGGGAGTGTTGACAGGTATGTATTTAATGCCACTACAGACATTGTCGAGGAGGTTAAAGTGATACTCCACCCAAAAACTAAAATTCTGTCATGAATTACTCACCCTCTAGTTTTTCCAAATCTGTATACATTTTTCTTGGTTTTGGAAAAATGATAGAAACTGACATTTCTGGGACATCATTGTCTACCATAGTTGGAAAATTTTAAATGGTCAAAGGTGCCACAGAACTCTGCAGAATTCTTCAAAAGATCAAATTTTGTGTTCAACAGAACAGAACAAAAAAATGATACAATAATTCTCCCTACAATGGTAATCAATGATGTCTCAGAAATGTTAGTTGCTTACATACTTCCAAATATGTTTCTTTGTGTTCATCAGAACAAAGACATTTATACAGTTTTGTTACAACCTGTGGGTGAGTAAATGTAGACAGAATTTTCATTTTGTGTGATGTATAAAGTATAAAATCTCACAAATAATGCAACATGGGAACAATCTCTAAAAACATGGGGATTCATTCATTGACTAATTAGGGGAAGAACATATTGATATGTCACCTATAAATCAATAGTGTAAAAACCGATGATGACAAATATCAAAGATAATATATTAAAAAAAAACTTGAAAAAGGTGATTTTGTGCAATTTATGTATAGGAGTCATGGCAAATATGTCCACTCAGTGGCACGACTTCCATAAACAGCAAATATTTAAATCATAGGCTTTATATCATGAACGGGTCATGAATTGGATGACTTACAGTATCTAATTCTCAGAGATTTTTACATGATGAACAATCTGTGGACTCACCATTGTTGTTTCAGCAATGGATCCAAAACTGTTAATAAAAATGTTGCATGTTACGTTGACAGGTGGACCTGTGGAAAGAAAAGAACATGTTAATTGTTGACAGTTAATTTAATTGATTCTGAAATAAAACGCCGAAAAATCCTGTATAAGCCTATTTAAAGGAAAGCTATTACTAACTTAAACTTACCTGTGTAAATACTTTCAATGACATTACAAATATTATTTTTTAGATATATGTATCATCATGGTTACTACAAAGTAAAGATACTGTTACTGTAACCAAACGAAAATAATAAATATACATTTAAGGCCACTCTGTACAAGAGCACAAGAACCCCAAGTTCTCCCCATCTCTGTTCTAGGAAATATCATAAGTAAATCGCTTGTTGATGTATAATGGCACACATCAATGAAAAACTCCAGTCTAAGAGACAAATGCATACGACTGGACGGAAACCATAAAAAGCGATCCATCACATATGGCTGTGTGAACACAGGGAGTGGAGATATTCTGAATGACACGCTGCTCATGGCCTCGTAAAGACCCTGTCAGACTGCTCCACACTTCTGATGCACTTAGATACAGAGCTGCTGAACAGCAGGGAGAAAAAGATTGCAGCCCATTTCTACAGCTGCACACCGCATGTTACGCTGCTGAATGTGGAGATTGTTGCAGAGGGACATATTGCAGTTTGCAAAGCCTTGGAGAATTATTGTGAGGTGTATGAAGCATAACCCATCCAAGAAAATAATCAACCATCAAAAAAATCTTAATTCACAGCATTTGTATGATTTGCTCCATCAGCAGAGTTTTCATCTGAAAAATATGTTAATGTATTCAACAAAACAGGATGAATTTAATTCCACACATTTGAAATGGGCTTCCTTGACGTGTACTATAAAGAAAAATTCAATCTGACAGTGTAATTCTCATACCTGAAAGTGAAAACGAATCTGTCACATTTACACAGTAATTGATTCTTAAAGGGTTAGTTCACACACATAAAATATTTCATCATGTACTCAGTCTCATGTGACTGAAAACCTGTATATGATTCTTTCTAGAAGAAATAACATTGATAACCTAACAACATCGACTTCCATTGCATGGACACAAAACCACTGAAACATTTCTCAAAATATCTTCTTTGTTTTCCACAGATGAAAGAATCTTATGCAGGTTTTCAATCACACGAGGGGGAATAAACCTCCATTTCCTTATGTTTAAAACGCACTACTTGAATTTGACATTTAGTTTCCCCTTGAGTCTACTGCAAAGCATGCTGGGAACTACAATTTGTCTTAGCATTAATTCATTATTCATTTAGTTCTGACTCAAACATATTAAGTGACGTTCTGTTGTGCAAATTTATAAACACACGCAATGGAATTGATATGTGACAGAATATTTGAGAATGAGTCGCATCATAATTCAGTCACTGTGAACCGGAAGTTGCGATCATATAATTTCCGTATTCTGACACATTTCCGATTGAAAATGAATTTCATAAGAGAAAATGAATGGGCGTGACTTGCGTTTTTCACTGCGAATTGATTGGATGTGTAAAAACAGCTGTTGCATTCATTTTAAAATGAAACTGGAAGCAGACTAACAGTCGAAGGAGAGGAGTTAACGGATGCTCCGGCCAAGCCGTCTAGTTTACGTCCTTTGAGATCATGAGGGTACATGAATTTTAAAAAGAAAATGACCCAAATTGATAAGCTATTTACTTTAAATGCTGCAATGTTTCATGATAAAATAAGAATTGTCATTTTTAATTTCACCGGGACTTTAAAGTAAATAAGCATGCAGCAAAATCCATTTATTCCAGCTTGTTCACAATATTCGCATGTTTTTGGGCAGTTCTTGTTGGAGTCTCCACACAGAGGCCCGGCGGATCATTGTTCTTGGCACATTTCTTCCACTGGGTATTATATTGGCTGTAATCATTTGTCTGTTTTTGGCTTTCCTTGCAGTATGTGACGCAGCGCAGAGGAAATCTAATGTCCTCACCCCCACTGCAGTTCATTTGTGAGCTCGGCCTCCAATAAACAGCGAGAGAGCGAAAAAGACAGAGCTCATTATCTGTCAGGAGCGAATGACTCATCGGCAACAATGATTTGCCTTGCCATGTTTTCGCCAAACAATCTGCGCCCCTTTCTGCATTCTGCAGAGGGATGCAACAGCCAGCTTAGGGATGTTCTGGTTATTTATATATATTTTTTTAACTCCGTTGTTCCTTGTCAGCGAATCAGATCTTAATTTCCGAGCTCCACCTCCAGCCCCATCTTGTAGTTTAGAAGCCTCACACGTTTCACTGCGCTGCCATTTATTACGCCGACGTAAACAGGACGCTCAACTCTGCTAGAGACAAGCCAATCTAAAAACCAGGACGGAAAATGTCGAACGCGCTGCTTATAATTCCATATTTACAAAGAAAAATCAAGAGACTCATTACCGTGATTAATTTCTCATATAAACAGAACAATCATTAATCAAATATCCCCCGGGATAAAAAAACAGAATAACCTTTATAGAAGCATAAATTACACGCTCGCCTACAAACAGATCAAACATCGCTTTGTGTCGAGAGACCAATTAGTTCTTCATAAACCAACGGCCACAACTCATCTTTACTGTTAACCCGTTTATAGTCGTTCATTATCAAGGTCTGTGTCTAAACTGATCAATACCGCAGTCATTCTCACTTGCGATAGCAGAAACTAGAGAATGATACCGTCCAATAGCCATTAGTCAGTTTTACGCCGGTCAGCTCGGGAGAAAATGGCGCACGAGATGTTGCACCCCGAGGACACCCGCGATGCAGGAGGCGAACAGATTTATTGCAAACAGCAGGCAATCGAAATGCCTCTCAGGTAAGTGGAGCACCACAAATGAAAGCGTCTGATATAAATAAAGAAAGCTTAATGATATTGCTCATGTTAAAAATCGAGCTGCTCTCAGCAGAAAAACAATGGCACTGAGGCATTAAATATTTATAGGGCTTCGGTTCTACCTATAAGGTCTTGGCGAGGGGGATCTCACAAAATGTGATAGAGTGATAGCTATTCAAAACAAAGGAACGGGTGAGCCCGACCAGTTTCTTCCGTTTTCATCACACTTCAATGAATCAACATTGGTCCAAAAGTCAAGGGCCTCCTCTTTTTCCTCGTGCATTGACATAAGGGCAGATGCTGAGTAAATCTATTGGCACGGTGAATTTTTCAATTTGCTACACTGCAGTGATACAGAGAGGGTGAAAATAAAGGCGATTTTCAGCTTCATTTAAAGCAACACTAGAGAGTTTTTCGACCTTGAAATAATCTCTCTAAAATTATTTTAGTGGAAGGACAACTCTTAACTGGACAAATTTTCCTGTCGCTGCTACCTGAACACCCCTCTATCGGCTAAAATCATACTTGTAACTTTGGTGTGCGGGTAGGTTCACAAGCCCCGCCCATCACCTGCTTTACGGCATACGTCACGTTTTACTCATAGCCTGGGTGATCTAGTTCTAGTTTCCAAACCATCACCATGTCAGAGCGTACAAAAAAATAACAAAGAGTAAAAGAGAGAGTGATCGACACGAGCCCAAACACAAATTAATATCTGACGGACTTACACACGGTGGCACGAGCAGCAAGAGGCAATGGTTGCAAACGAATGGAGACCTAGCCTTCCTGCAACTGAATTTGAAAGTCGTATATGAACATTTTTCGTTCCTGTCCTGTCCTTTTGAGTTTATTATTAGGCTGTGCTCGGGTTGTTTATTGTTATATACAATGTTGGGTGTAACTAGTTACTAAGTAATTAGTTACTGTAATTTAATTACTTTTCCCTTGAAAAAGTAAAGTAAGGGATTACTCATATGTTTTTACAAATACAGTTACTTTTGATGTAATTAAACTAAAAACTTTGTTAAATATATGCGTGTGCAACAGCGTAATTCAAAGTCTTACTTTAAAATCTGTGCTGTAATGTATAATTCTCACATTTGTAATACTTTGGTCAGTTAATAATATTATTTATTTGAATGAATTCAATAAGCCGTTTCATGTATATTCTTGAATCTCTTAACTAATCAAGGTTGATGTAGGATATAGAAAGTAATTAGTAATGAGTAACTAAATACTTTTTAGACAGAGTAATTTGGACAGTAATCTAATTACACTATTGAATATGTAATGAGTAACTAGTAATTAATTACTTTTTCAGAGTAACTTACCCAACACTGGTTATATATAACGTTACTGGTTAAAAATGTATAACCGTAAGGTAAACTAGAGATAATGTAATGTTGCTTGGTCTCAATAGCTTACGTAGCATGATCGTGCCTCATCACGAATTTAGTGTTATGCTTGCAAACAATGACTACCAAACCACAAGAAATGTTGTATGGTCAAATGTTGCTGATTCCTTAGTTCATGCAAGTAGACTAATGTTATCGGTATCTATAGTTACTATGCTAGTCACGATTCCCATAGTGAGTTGATTCTAAGTTGCACCTATTGCACAACGCACTGGCGAGTGTGTTTCCGAAAATATAACTACAGAAAATCATTTTTGTTGGTTACTAAACACATTCACGTCCATGTGTGTTTTGGGTGACTCCAAATGTGCACGTTAGCACGCCATGCGCTAACGGCTAACAACCAGCTGCTACCTCAGAATCTAGTTTGAGCTATTAGTATAGCCCAGTAGTATACTCAGCGGGAGCCAAAAGAGTACTTTAGTACATTGACAGTTTTTGAAGTGTTACTGCTTAGTCAACAAATTCATGTGTATTCCCCCGCCCACGGGGAAGCTAATACAGTCAGCGACAGAATTTACAACACTGACAACAGCCAATTGCGCTTATCAACCACATGGGGAAACAATAAGCAAAAGTTATCTAATGTTGCTTCAATGTAGAACGGGAAAACAAACAAACAAAACATGCATCACAGAGCTACATAACCCAAAATCACTTTACACAGAGATTTTGATGTTTGTGATGACAACAGTATATGGATTGTTTTGTTTTTGTGAGTAAATCCAGCTCCAATGAATCCAAATGATCAAGCTATACCACACAAGACCGTAATGGTCATAATACAACCTCACAATTCCTGCAGCAAAATGATGAATGGATTTGCACAAAACAGCAACTCATACATAAAATCCAGGCTTTTCTACTTATATTCTGTGTGTTTTCTACTTTAAACAGCCTACTCTGACAAACAAAATCCAGATTGAACAGGAGCCACAGCCATCCATCACTCCAGGTTCGGTTCAGCTGGAGACGACCCTAACCATTAAGGGGATTGTATTAAAATTCATAAGAGCCAGACAGCCGCGGCTCGGGCGGGAAGAGCTGCCCGTGCAGTGACAGCTAGTTTCAGTGAGAGCGTCTGAGTTAGCATTGTCACATGCCTATAAGTAATGACACACTGCTAAATTACCAGGATCTCTTCCTGCCCCTGAGGCTAGCGTCACTGATAGGAGAAACATGACAGCCTCCGAGGAGAGAGAGAGAGAGAGGGTGAAGAGAGAGACATAAATCAATAGGCGGGCCATAGCGCCGAGTCTTGAATAGAGAATGAGTAGACTGCCGTTTGATTAAACTTGATTACCCGGCTAGCATCCGCTGAAAAAGTCATGAGATAAAATGGTCAATATCCTGTGAAAATTGATTCACGCTGCGGTAACATTGATGGCTTTAATGATATGAGAGAAAAAACAACTTTGTCATAATATTGCACGTTTACGCCAAAGAGAATCACACTAGATTTTTACATTTACTGTGTAAAGTAAAAAGTAAGTGCCATGTTGTGTGTGATTGTTGGGGCATTGCTAGATGGTTGGAAGGTGTAACTAAGCATTTAATTACACAAATCACTACATTTCTAAGCCAAAACATCTAAGCCCATTGAGTTGCTATGCAATTCTTCTGCAAGATGTGGTAAATATTGTCACTTTGAATGCATTACATTAGAATGAGCTATTTCTATCTATATACCGCCGGTCTCCAATTAACCATGTTGTTTCTAAAGTATCATGTTTCCTAAATATGTTATCTCCTTCAGCAAAATATCTAAACTGGGACGACATCTTAGTTCTGTGTCAGCCACCGTAATGCTTGGAAAGGGGGGAGAGGTGGACTGAGCTGTTGGTTGCAATCCACAACCTCACCGCTAGATGCTGCTAAAATCTCCACATTGCTCCTTTAAATCCTAGTAAATAGTATTGTGATTAGGTAGTGCATTAAACTACAGCAAGAACTGGGTTAGAAATGCTGTTATTAAAATTGTATATATACTGTAAATGCTATTTTAAATAATCCAGATTACATTGGTTATATGGTGGTTAGTACAGAAAGCAGGTTTTTATTTATTTAAATATATTAAATATATGTATGATTCATATATTAGATATAATAAATAAAATATTCTATAATTTATGATTTCTAGCCTATTATTATATAGTATTTATCAAGTAAAATCAATATGGTGGGTGGCATTGTTATATGTTAATATAATTACAATGATTGTATATGTCAATAGCTATCATAAACTGAATATATATTTTTCACATTCATTCATCTTGGTTATTTTTTCATTTCTAGTCATACAAACATATTTAAATGTCATGGAAAGCATCTGTTTTGTGGGAGACACTTCTCATCCCCTGTTCGGTTCTTTCCAGTTACTTCCCTCTGGCAGACGGTATAAAGTACCTTTAGTATAAAAACACCTTTATCCCAACTGCAATTGGTATTTTAAATAGGATCTTTAAAATCATTTGTATATAATGTGAAGGTTGTTGTGATGATTATTTGTTCTATTCTACTCTACTAAGGATAGCCAGCGAAGCTTTTTGAATTGAACCTAATTGAATCACCGCTGTCCTTCTGAAACTGTATATTTCATGATTTTTTGTTACAAATCAATATCATTGGTAACTCTTTAAGTTTGTCACTGGGTTTTTGCCAATATCTAACCAATAAAGAGCATTAAAAAGTGCTTGTCAACTTTGACAACACAGCATTTTATGTTTTTATTTTTCCTTAAAAACAGCAAATTTGGATATCCGAGATTTCAGAAGGACAGCAACAGTATAGATTGAATTAATGCATGAACTACATGAATAAAAATATATTTATAAATTAATATTTATTTAGATTAATAGTTGTTGAAATGTTCATTAATGGTATCTAATTCCTATATTAAGATTTTTATTTATTATTTTATATGAATGTTTTAGGCTCTGATTGAGTGGAAATAATTACAAACGGTGACTGCACGTTTATTACTTTTTTGCATCTACATATAACAGCAGCAAAAAACCTATAATGGTATTAATGGTATTATAACTTTTAAGAATTAGAATATTTATTTTTAAGCTTTTGAATAGAAACAGAACACACCATAAACAATTACAAACCATTAGAAGCATGATACAGTACATAACACACACTAATATATGCATAATCCATACACACAAACATATTTCATTGCAAACCAATAGCACACAATACTCTGAGCTAGGATAAAGGATGATTAAAGACTGTGTGATGAATGCAGAATAATACACTGTAATGTGATTTGTGGATACTACTGCTAGGATTGTTCAACTGAGAACACTGTAGCCGTGACAAACATCCAAAAGGCTCTGCATTAGTCTGCATGAAGAGAGCGAGCTCGCTATGTAATATCCTTAATAAAGCTAAATAACAGGATCTAATGACTGCCGGCAAGCGACCCATAGGACAAAACCCTCTACAGTCTCAATACACAGCATTACATACACCAAAGCATCAACAGACGGATCAGAATCAGTCAAACGTGATTCTATGTAAATCCAAATTTTGAATGCACATAATAAATGGCTTGTTTTATTAAACAACAGAAAAATGTTAGATTGGAGGAATAATTGAAATGCTTGAAAGGCTTTTTTCCCGTTCAGTCAGGTGTAGAAATTCATTTGTTTTCTCAATTTAATTAAATTTAAGCCAAGAGTGGAGAGAAATCAATGGCACAGAGATAAAAACCGTGGCCAGCTACACAAAGCTCAGCTCAGGGATGAGCCGATGCTAAACGGCGACAGTCACAAAGATCCGATTTTAAACCTAAAAACAACTAGAGGCTACGCACGGAATTAAATGCAAAATGTCTTTTTTCAAAGAGAGAGCAAATGAAAGGAAATTAATCATAAAATTTACAATGCTTTGTTTTGCAAATGCAAATGCCTGAAACTAAAATACAGTTAACCTTGCATAAGGTGAAAAGACCATAAAATAATATCAAATTATCCAATAAAAGATTAACTAATGCCATCATGCACATCTGAAAGTGTTATCAATTAGCATTTATAAATAGATCAGACACACATCAAACGGTCGTTGAATTTCACTTTACGAGAATACAGTACCCTTAATAATTGACATCAAAAATGACATCACTTCCTTTAAAAATACTTTACTGTACTCTCAGCCATTAAACAACAACACTAATAACATACACAGACATTGTTAACTCATTATCATTTACCCAAGAAATGCAAGCTGCTTTACGTCATTTCTCAGACGGAACATCGCCCGAATGAATCAATAAGCTTGTGTAAACCTGGATAAGTACCTTTCTTGTGAGTACCATCCGATTTGGAGCCTTGTGGGTCTAATGAAAAAAAGATCAAGATTAATCACATGATATTCTAACAGCAAGACGGGCAGCGTTTTTCTTTGCGGAACCAACAAAAGAGAAAAAAAACACAAGCAGCAAGGCTCACTTATTCTACGTTACACTTGCCAACACTTTGAGCGTTACATTGTGTGGCAGGGAGTGTTGGGTGCTAAGGGCATACTAAGGGCAAGAGCGGGAAAGGAGGGATGCACTTATTCGTCCAAAACTTCACAGCGGTTAGGACAAAAGGCAAAGCGCACTGAAATGAAAGAAAGGATGGGGGTTGCAATGCATTTCTGGTCATGGGAGGCAGAGGTTAGCAAAATGCACTTATAGATCCAATACACTTGATAGAAGGAAAATGAAAAGACTGCATGTGGCTTCACTTAAATTTGCACAAAGCGGAAAATAGATTGTTTTCATGTGACTGACAGATCCAATTGATTGGGTTGAAGGATTGTGCAATACAAAAGGAATGGGAAACTTACTCAGCTTTATTTATTTATATTTATTATTTTTTAGATAACTTGGGCATTTTCTCCTAATATTTAAAAGTGCCTTTATTAAAACAATGTAGACCACATTGTATCTCCTGTGGAGTTCTGTGTCATTCACGAGGATCAACATGAAAAACTACCTTAAACATGTAACCACAGAAAACACAATACAACTTATTCTGACGGGGCAGTGGCGCTGGCGGTGGCCGACATTTGCAGAAATCACAGAAATCACTCATCCAATGGATTGCAATTAACCTACACAAACAAGAAAGTAAATGCGTGATTTAAGGACTTTGAAGAACTGCACGTTCACTTATAATGCCAGTGCGGCTAATCCAGGACTTCCCAAAGGCTTATCCAGTGTGTGAAGGATTTGTGTTAACACTTTAAATCCTGGTCTCCATGAGCCTGCGTAGAATTTCTGTGTAAAGTACTAAGACTAAAACCAAACAAAACTTAGAGAAGTCAACATCTGTCTTAAAAAAATAACCTAATACCTGTGCATATAATTGACTAGCCATAAGGCTACAAGTTAGTGAATAGTGAAAGAGGCTACAGAAAATACAAACATTTAAAAATCTAAAGAAAAAAACGAATTAATAAAATGCGAAATCTTTTGCTTGTACGTTATACAGAAATCCTTTTTTATTTTTTTACTGTCAGAAAAATCACAAGGACCAATTGTGAACCTTATAATTTGAATGTTATGCACCCCTTACTGTACCTTTAAAGGTACACAACAGGTCCTATGGTACAATTGCGTACCAAAAAGGTACAAAATGTTATGTTTTGTATTCCTTTAGAGGTACAAAAAGGAACCTTTAAAGGTATACTTTGCGCAAAAATGAAAATTCTTTCATGATTAACTCACAATGGTGGTATGCGTTCACTTGTGTTGTGACACCAATTGTGTGTCCATACAACAGAAGTTAATGGATCCCGCCCTTGTTCGATTACATAAATTCTTCAAATGTATTATTTTGTGTTCTGCAGAAGAAAGTCATACAGATTTGAATTGACAGAAAGGTAAGCAAACCATGACAGAATTTTCATTTTTGGGCGAACAATGCTTTTAAGGTTACCACCCCAGTAACGCTAAAAGATACAGTTTTGTACTGTTTTCTGAAAGTGTAACACTAAAACTAATAACAGGTGCACCTAATTTTTTTTTTTTTGTATAACAATAGATCACACATTCTGGCACATTCCAAAGCAAAATCTCGATCTTACAACCCTGAACAGTCGGTGATAAATTGCAGTGGAAATGGAATAAGTCTCCCTCTCGACTACGAATGCGTGTACCACACTTAAAAAAATGACATTTCCATGGATGATAGTGTCTGGAGCCTTGTGAGAATTAAGCAATTTGTAGAAAATAAGCTAAAACATGTAGGCAAAATGTAAATCAGATCTAACCTCGCTCTGTCTCAAATGTATCGCCTGGATGAGACCAAAACATGATTCTCTAGTGTTATCATGAGGCAATTAAGTTCCACCACTGTAAAATACACCTCACACCACCTCTGAAAGTCTCAGGAAGAAACATAACTTAATGTATCAAAAGCAGAGACCTCTTAAAGCAGGAATGTGTCTTGTGTTCTTGTAGACCCTACAGGGGCTGAAACGTTTGGTTCAACAGAAGTTACAGCAGATGACTCATCAAACATGACATAATAACCACCCAAAAGAGTCTTCCTCGCTCAAACCTTCAGTCATTCTTCATCATCTGAAGCCTTTGAAAAGCATCGGTAGGTTCGCCATTGACATTTGTATGTGATCACCCACGCTCATTTGAGGATTCCCATTACAGTCCCATTAAGCATGTGCTGATAGCACCGAATGAACATCAAGCTTCACCAGCAAATAATGGGTCTGTCTGCCCTTCACAACATGAGTAATGAGATGCAAGAAGGCAAATACATACAAGTCATCCAAAAAGAAAATCAAAAAGCAAGTAAATATACCGCAGCAAACAGTATATTTACAAATGTACACTCGTCTCATAGAAAACCCATTCAGAAGCAAAGTGACATAGTGATCAGAAAGCATTACACGGATCATGACTGTAATGCAACGTGGCGCTTAATTTGAAAAGGGGGAAAAACGTGTGGGGGGGGGGTCGACTGCGACATGGAGGAGCAGCCCATGATTGTGCTATTTGGGAGGAATCTGTAGCACCTCGTGGCTGTCGGGCTCCATAGCTCTTCACTTTGACTGATGAGAAGGGACAAGGTTAACGCGGGTACCGGAGACACATCTGCACTCGGCACCATTCATCACCAGCGGCCGCAGATTACGGCACCAACAGCCCCTGCTCCTCTGCCTCACTCGTCGTCTCAGGTTCACACATCCCCAATTTGTTTCTTTGATCTGTCAGCGAGCGCTAAGAAATAGTCTTTTTAAAGGAAAATGATTTCAATCATCGAGGCGAGGAGTGTAATTTCTGCCTTACTCCTGTAATGAAACTGTGATTTGTTTTTAAACAGTTTTTTTAACATTCTCCGTCTGATTTGGTTGGATACAGCCACGTTCTCATAGTAACACCTAATAAACAGAATACCATACGCTGCAAAGTTAAGGGAAGTGTCTTGCCTTTAAGTCGTCTCTGTGGGATTGGAGAAAGCACTTTAACGCTAAAAAAAAAATCACACACTTCAGCTATACTGTATTGAGAAAAAGTGCCAACTAATACCATTCGTTGATAGAACGTGAAAGTCGAAGATCTGAAAATATATCAATCTAGCCGCATGGGGTGCCCCAAATCTGCCAGAGTTTGAGATTTTCATTTCAATTGGATCTCAGCTAAATCATTTGGAAGGATTCCCCACAGTGAGTCCCAGTCATGATCAGTGTAATTTCTTCTCATGCCAGCACATTCGTTGCTTCAGGCAAGTCTCATCATTTTCACTTCTTTTTTATTTCACTGTTGCTATACTACCAAATTTGCCGGAGAGACAATAATCAGAGGTGTGCTCCTCCTCACCATGAGCTGGAAATAATGCCTCCTCACATTAGATGCTGTTTGTGTAGGAGCCTGTGTCCTCTCTCGGCTTTGGTTGAGGACTTCCTCAGAAACGTAGAGAAACTCTGTCAGGATTCTTACACTATGTGAATTTATTTGACGTGCGCTACGGTGGAGCGGAGAATACTGGCCATGAACTCATGAGCTTCCTGCTTAGCGCCAACTTACGCGGTTGACTGGACAGCCATGACTAACCCTTGTATTTCATAATGTCCGGTATGGTCATGTGACCATGTGTGTCCTTAAAATAGTGAATGGGTCACATAATGAGATGCTAATAGAAGGCCAATTTACCACAAATATTAGTTTGCATCACATTTTTTATATTAGTGAGTCAATTCTGTTTAAGAGAATATAATAAACTCGGATCTCAAGGTCAATTTCAGTGAGAAAACAATCAACCAACTCTGATGCAGTTCACCGTAAAGAAAATTGCAGCACAACTCAGCAAAACTCAGCAAACAGCAAAAATGTAAGATGTCAGAATTCATTCACCATATCACAGCACTAAATGTCAACAAAAATAAAGAAATAAATCATTTGCCACAAGCAAGGTTAAGATGCAAGGCCTCTCGAAATCAGACAGAGCCGTTTGCCATTTAAGCGTTCAAGCGGGTTCAACAGCGTGGACAAGGTCTTTGGATACATTGCTCCAATGTTCCTTTTATTCATTGATGCTTTAAACTTATTTTAAAAGGTGTACCTGCACAATACATTTCATCATCTGGTAACAATTTTTTCAATTGAATTCTTTTGTAATTTTTAAAACATTGTTATATTGCATGAATGTCTAAGTTATTTACTTGAAACAATTCTTAGACACATCTTATAATTTCTTCCATTATTGTGTTTTTAACAAACATCATATATTGCTTAATAGATTTGTTGTTTATTGTAATGATTTATTAAGCCTTATATAATAGCATGATGTTAGATACATTTATTATAAAATGTTACCAGTAAATAAAAATGCAAAATCAGACAATCGGAGATTTAATTTGCTATACCAAACAATATGCATTAAAACTTCATCTTTAAAACTTAATTACACTATATGTTCAGTTTATATTGAATATGTAAGTATTTAAAATATAACATATTTACCCTGTTACAGTATAGTGCAGCAAAAGATAATCAACTCTTTCTTTACATTTAAACTTCAAATTGATCTACATTTTTGTGTACAATTGATACACAAAATATTTTTTTAGTTACTGCAAATGTTAAAAATAAGTATTTTCATTATTTCTATTTTAAAGAAGACTTTTTCTGATATACCTCTGGCAAAATTGTATTTCCAGGAATAGCCAGAGGAACAGCCAAAGGCACACTATAATTTGTAGTGCTTGACATTGTTGAATATAAGGAAACCTCTGACATGTATCTTGCAGTGGTTATTTCTAGAATTGCCAGCACATATCACACTATAAGTTTCCAAGTACCACCATAGACGCTCAGGATAATGCTAAAGCTTAAAAATGAATGTAGCCAGCATGGAGTTTCTTAATTTAATTAATGCAAAAGTAAATTAAATCATTCATATTGAGGACAACAGGCACATTGTCTGTGATTGTTCACATTTGAAGTGTAGCATTGAATTTTGTGAATTAGCTTTAAATTTGAAATAAACAACATTATCTTATCTTGTGCAAGCATAATGTGTGTTACATTTGGTAAAACATTTTGAATCATTATCATAATGGATCGACAAATGCACTTGCTTCTATTCATACATTTTCATCCAACATGTTGCTAATTCCTGTCATTCTTTCCATTTGAAATATAATTTGAATTGCTGCTTGGCTACATTCCTGTGATATCCAACATTGTATTAGTGTACACACCTACCTTTAAAATTAGGTCTGATTCTTGCATCATAACCAGACACTTTTCCCATCAGCTTGTCCAGGAATTCTGACGGGGGCATGGGAGAGGCAGCTTTCCGTGCTGCTGCCTGTTGGGATGCTGCCAAGCTGGGAAAGGCGAAAAGAAAGACAGTTTCATTAGAGAACTATTCACCTGCTGGATCAAGCTGTCTCCTCAACAATAGCACCAACAATGCAGGACAAGTGCATTATGAGACGTTTTTAATTATCATATTTTCTGCCCTATCGAGTTGAAATAACCGACATAAAAAAATGCAAAAAACAACAAAGAAAATGGTAACACAGAAAAGTTTTTAATCTTTGTTAATGTCGATACAATTATGTTATTTTATGGTGCATTAATGTTAACAGTTACAACGTTTGACTTGTGTTTCGATAAATGCAAAAATGATCTTATGGATTAATAAATCATTGTTATTTCATGTTAGCTAATGCGTTAAGAAATCCAACATTTTTGCAACGTGTTACCAAGACAATTTGCTCATTCAATGCCAAATGGATGATCTTTGTTAAACTGAATAAATGTGTGAATTAATTCGGAGACCTTGTTATATAAGTATCCATGTCTTCATTAGCATTACAGGCCATCAGAATTGAATTAGAGGTAATATGGTGCATATCTGTTCCACTGTCTGCTCAATGTAACCTAGCTGCTACTTAATGGTAGGTCACTAACAGGCATGTGAGTCACATGATAACTCATCCCATGGGCTTTTAGCCTCTATGACCACTCTGTGCTTATTATCCATTGCTTTTAACCGCTTCTGTTGGGCTCTTTAGTTGGCCTTCATTTAATTGTCAAATCTCACTTAAACATAATGGATTTTAATATTTAGAAACATTTTTCAAGTCCTCCCACATACGTAAATTAATTATAAAAAGGACATTCTTAAGCTCAACAGCATCAGTGTGTTTGACAAAAATGTAGGATAACAATCACAAAACATCTTGTGGTATATTGATCTCGCCTAGATCCTTGAGACATTCTTCCTTTGCTTGGCAATTTCATGGCTCTTTCTTGGGGGTGAACTGCTTTATTTTCCTAACCGGCCATTGAATCCTGTCTTACCGTTTCGGCAGCATATCCATTGTTCTTTCACATCTATTGACTTCCTGCGCGTCCAGTCCCACTTTCAGTTCAGACTAACAAAGAGTGAGTCTTTTTCTGTTCTGCGCGTCATTTTTCTTTTTTTCTCATTAACATTTACCGGAGTCTGCACGAGGAACTTTTAAATTGAAGGAGACGTTGGCATTTAAATACGGATACATTATAGAGCGAAATGTGCAGATCCACATTTCAGGAGTACAATAAATTTCTCTCGTGCTAAAAGTCTGCGATTTTGTCTGAGGAAAACCTGGAGAGGATTATGCTCGAAATGTCAAATATGTGATGTTCTGTACTGAATTAAACGTATTAATCGAAGCATGACCTGAATTCTGTTTTTTTTTTTTAAATAAATGGACAGGACACAATTTGCAAAACAGATCAAATGGCAAAAATGTAAAGATGCAGGTGTAGAAAGTTATTCTGGATTTTCACTAAAAGATAATCGCAACCAAAAGAATTAATGATAATGCTATTATCGTGTCATCTCGTAAAACATTTTTAATGCTAGCAATGGTACCAGTCAAATTGATCTTAATTTTGTTTATTAAATTTTTAAGTAATTGTCTTTTTTTGTCAGAGTGTTTTGCAAACATTGTTGCCCTTAAAATAATGTTATATGCAAAACCGCCTTGTACTACGTTGGAGTGTCAACCAAATCCAGGTGCTGAATAAGCCTATTTACAATATCATCAAATGCTTATTTTTAACGCAATATCAATAATCACGATAATCATATTGGTTATTGACCATTCCTATATATTGCGATGCACCTTGAGCAACGTAAACATTTACAATATTGTGAATTGTTTCTCACGTTGACTCCATTCAAATGTGAACACAAATCAAACAAACTCCATCGTATTGAATGTACGATTTTGCAATGTAACATAACAAGATTAGTCACGCCAGATTACGCGTCTCCTTAAGAACAACTCTGTGTCACTATAGTCTCTTTTTAGGAATCCGTCCTGTTGAAAAAATCTTTTGTCACAGTGTGAAATCTGAGGATACTGTCTTTGTTGGTTTTGGTCCCCTCATCACACGTACGCAGCAGCTGGCACAGCACACTGTAAAAAGTATGCTGGACGTGTAGTGCGGGTTCTAGACTACCTCTAAACCGTGTCTCTAATGAATGATTTCACCGATCAAAGCAGCACTGGACAAATGAACTTTAATCAATTCTGGCCATGGTGGTGGAGAGGACTTGGTCCTTCTGCTGATGTTGCAGGACCCAAACCTGTGCAAACTGCCAAACATTATATGCAAATAACCCAGAGACCTGCATACTTTAATGTGAGGATCCAATCATTAGCCCTAAGTGTAGCTCATTATGTCCTTAAGACCACTGATGAACAGAATCCGTATTGATCTTGCATTTTGTAAGACTCAAGGAATCGAAGGGCCTCTCTGGCACCAACACGCCATTTATTCAATCGCTCTTCATTTCTCAGTGTGCTTTTTGAACTGACAGAAGAGAAGATGTGAGGCCAGCAAAGAGCTTGATGTATATACAGAATCAAGCATAAAGATCCATCTACATATAAACATGTAGCTACTGTTAGACATTGATATGTAAATATTTCATAATCTGATCATCTTTTAGAAAGGAGAAGAAAGAAGAAAGGTAATGATCCAAAAAAACTAAAGAACTATTGCTTTTACACCGGTGATTCATCATTATTTGTGCTTTGATCTTCTTTGATCTTTGCTAAGAGGGATGTATTTTAATGCATCAGCAACTGCGCAAGTAATTATTTAATAACAATAGAAATACAGTTCTCTTTGTGCAGGATGCTTTTTATGTCAAAACTGCTGTTATCCCTCACTCAGCTCTACTTTAAATGAGAAAATTAGGTTTGAATAGCACTCCAATAAAATACAAAATTGACACCATATACGCACGCACTTATGCTTTATTGCTGTCACTACCTATGTATGTACAATTACCAAAGAGGGTCTCCTATGAGCCAAGCACAATACAAAAGTCCACTTTTAGCAGATATCAACCCTTGGGGATACTGTGCAATTTCATGCTTTTCAAAGATGAGATTTGCAAAGCCATTTCAGAGAAACAATCACATGCATAATGCCACACAGCTAACTGTACACTATACTAGCCAATGCAGGGGAACAGTTCGATCAGGCAAACCAACATTAGAGACATATGAGAGGAAATATAGAAGGAACAGAACATGGCACTGGTTGTGCCAACAAGGTATTTAAAGGTTTATGTATATATTTGTTGTGGTATATTTGAAGAGGTTGGTTCCAAGATGAGATAACTCCGTTTTTAAATATGTTTAAAAACATGTTTTTTTATGTGGATTCAAATGAATATCAATCAAACTGAAGTTGATTTGTTTTAAGCCAAAATAGCTAAAAAGATACCAACACAATAAAAACATGATTTTTGAAAGCATGATTATCTCATTTTGGAACCAAACTTTTCATTCATCTCAAAATGGTCATGGAAATGGTCACAGCACACACAGGGCCTGTTTCCTTTATTTTGCCTGAAGAAAATTAAATGTAAAATTATGTTAATAATGTAATTATTTAACATTTAATGGAACATTATTGTGCAATGAATGCCAATCTACAATTTGCCAGCAGATAAAGCACTTTCTCCTTCAGTATATTAACATATTTTCTTACATGTCTGGGAATGGCTAAGCCACATCCTCCTACATTTGCTTGCTGCACCTGCCATTAATTGAATTGACATTACCTGCGTATTTCTCTGTGTGGTGACATAACATAATTGCTGTTTTATGCATGAGCGGTATAATAATAGCTACGCATCAGTTACTCGAATGGCATTTACACAACGTCTCACGTGACGACCCCTGTGTGGAAAATGCGCAAGATACCATACAAATCTATTATGGTGACGCAAGATTCATATAGAATATGATTCTTGGGTAGGATGCGTGTCCGTCTGTGATATTGGCATTGACAGAGTGATCAATGTTTAGTAATAAGTCTGCATGTGAAATGAGCCTGTGGTGTAGGCTGGGAAAGAGATATCAATTAACAGGAGCTGCAAAGTTCAGCAGTAAGAGCTGAGACTGCAATATCCTGATTCTACTTCATTAACTAAACAGTGTCCACAGAATGCAAAAAGAATTACTGCAAACAACCAGCCAGATATACACTGAAGCCTTCCGTGATACATTTTTAAATTATAGGCTACATTTATGATGATGAAGAGAATGTTTATATTTTTAAAAGGAGAGGGATAAGTCGTCTAAATCTAGTCTAAATCTGAATTTACATTTAGTGTGTTGCTTTTTTAATCAAGAAGATTGAAATGAAACAGAAACAAGTACAATGTATGAAGATGTGTATGAAGATGGTGGCATAATGGTGGAATTCAATTTTATACCGTTTTTTCTCATCTCAATGCAATAAAGGGCCTACATCGCAAGGCCTGTGACCAACTGGTAATTTTATTCATTCTTGTAAGTAATCTTAGAAAAGTGAATTAACCGTGTCACATGCATGAATGTACGTATGTATGTATGAATGAATGAAGGGAGAAAGGAAGGCATTCTGAGAAACAACGAACAAGACAGCAGGCACTGACACTAATTTGAAATAGGCTAAGGGTTTTAAAACAACCAAGGTTGACTTTGTTTTTAAATTCAGTTTTAAGTTTTAATTTTTGACAGTTTCACATCTTTAATTTAAAACATAGACTAATTCATTTTTCGAAGACAGTTGCCGTCATTTGCCTGTTGATAACGTCCTATTCGTCAAATGGCCACTAGCATTCGCTGTTTGACCGCTGTAACGGGAATCCTTTGCAGTTAATGACTCGGATGGGTGAACGTCACGCAATTATGATTTAGTTTATTATCCTTTTCCTAATCAACAGACATACCTATACACACAGACATTAGTCTAAATAAATAGCAAACTATCAAACCAAGCATGTGCACGTGTCGATCGTTACTTAAAACCGTTCCGCCTGTTTTCTTACATGCAATATTCTCAGCAGAAGTAAAGTAACCGCAAGAACGTAAAATAAGCTTCTGATTAATGTACCAACACATCCAAAACAACCGTGATACGTACCTGAAAAACACAATAGTTTCCCACAAATAAATCCCGAGTGCGAACATCGTGTCGGGTTTGAGATGAGTGGATGTAGTTAGCTACAGCTCAGCGCGCCCTACAATTCCTTCTTCTGTCACTTGTGAGGTAAACGATTCGTCCTTTGCTTGTTTCAGATTCCCCAAAAGGCCGTACAGGTCATACAGCTGATCATGTTCCCCGACAGAGGCTGTTGAGGTGAAGCGCAGCTCCGGTTCAGGACCGCGGACAGAGACTCGAGCGGGCTGCGGAATTTCAGGTGCTCTGAATGAACTCGATGAAATAAATTACGGCTGTTCATCCAGTGCGATCCATAGCAGCGTCAGATATTCAAACGAGATCCATCCCGGCACACATTTGGCGATACGCGAGAGTGGTTTGAGAAAAATGAAACTATATGCACGATCTCCTCACACCGTCGGAATGCCGCCAAAGTCATAGGGAATACATACGCACGCGTCTTCTCTTTTCCTCCGCGCCTCTTCTGACATGCATTCCAATGGGAAAATGTGTCGCTTCGGAGCCACACGTTTTAGTTGTAGCTTCCTGTGACCGATCCGCTTCTGCAGGTAGTCTTGTCCAGTACGTACTCGTTTCCCAGAGGTGAATTGTTACTGCTGCATGGAGCTACTTCCATTGTCTGGTCCAGTTACGAGACGATGCTCATTTTCGCTTTCAATGTTTATCTACAATCCCGATGAGCAGAAAAACACAGAGATTTTAGCACACGGTCTCATTGCTCAGTAACGCTACCAGCCCCACGGTATTTCTTGCTGCAGTCATTTACTAAACTCAAAAAGCACCTCACACACTCTCAACACACGCCCACATGGCGCTGTCATTGGTCTGAATGGCACTCCAGACAAATGCCTCTCACTCGGATTGGAGACGGGCAGTGCCATATGTTGGGCTTGGAGGGCTTCTCTGAATTTAGCTTTTGGCAAATATTTACTTTGAGGCTTTGAGAAAGACACTAGAACGAGACAGTTGGATGATGAAGTGAGGATATGAGGTTCAAACCAGTTTTTGTGAGAGGCTCACTTGAAGGCAAATGTGTGTTTTCTGGTCAAAAAGTGAAAGGTTGAAATACACTTAGGCCTATATGGGTATTGATGGGCAAGACAATTTGTGAGCAGAGTACACAATGTATATTTTACAGAAAACCCACTTTGTTGCACAAGCATATTTCTGCATTTTTGTCCTCCACCAGTCTAGTAGTTTTTGGTGGCATTCACAAACAAAGCTGAATAAATAAATACATATATGAAGGAATAGATAAGCAAATAAGGGTGTTTCTGCAACTACGGGCACTTTTGACTCTTCAAAATAAAGAAAACGGAAATAGAGTACATATTATAATTCAACAAAATTCCATTGAATCATTAAGATTTTAATCTGGAACATGTTAATTTTTATATTTGAAACCCTTGAAAATGTGCTGCGGTAAAGACATGTTGCGGAAATGACATTTTTGCAAATATTGCAGTAAATTGGCAGCTAGTAAGGTCTACTACATTTGTTTTGATTCTTGGCATCCTGATACATGAAGTAAACATAATGTACATTTATTTTTAAAATGTAGTTCAAAGTACAGAATTAAGCTGTATGTTAAGGACACACAATAAATACTGACACAGAAAAGATGTTATTTACTTTATTTTTGGGGGATCTTGTGAGTGAGGTAGTGAGGTGGCCCAAACGGTCAGCAATGTGCTCATGTTGTAATTGCGGTTTCTATAGAAACTAGACTTGTTTGTCTTTAATAAAACTTCATTATAAAAGCCTTTTTTAATTGTTGTGGTAAGGACTCAAAAGTGTGGGACAGGCACATTTACTTCATAAAATTATAAAAATGATCTGTAAATATACAAAAACATTTACGATGCTGTAAAATATTAATATTATGTATATTAAACAATTCCATTTGAAATAAAATTGTCAAATTGTTATTCAATTAGCTTATTTTACATATCTTAATATTGTGATCAAAAATGGTGTTCGAACATTTAAATGATATAATCATTTATATGTCCTGTAGCTCAGTGGTAAGAGCAATGCAATGTGGTGGGTTCGATCCCAGAGGATTGCAAATACCTATGTAAAATGGATTAAGCAATGTAAATCGATTTGGATAAAAGCATCTGCCAAATGCCTAAATGTAAATGTAATTTTCTATTAAATATTTTAGAAAAAATGAGTGGTGTGTGATGACACTGTTAATATATTTATAAAGCGTCATATGACAAATTTTGACATAAATCTAAAATTTCACAGCCCACAGTTGCAGAGAGACCCATAAACAAAAATAATGTGATTGTAGGGTTACCTATTAAAGTGCTTAAACAAGCTGCCTACAGATTAAGGTTTAATTTTTTGATCATCCAAGAAAACAATGTTAAGTGTGATTGAATTATATATTAAACGTAACAATTGCTAATTTCCACTAACAGGAGTATAACTCGTATCAACTTGAACCTAATTCAGAGCTTACATGTGTTTGAGGTCATTCAATTTTACACATTTTAGACAAATTGTGATACATTAAAGTCTAATGCCCATTTTGTTATAAGCAAACTGACAGGTTTTATTTTATTCTTGGAACAGACATCAAGAGTTACTTAAGTTTGACTAGATCTGTCCCATTAAGTTCCACTTGACTGCACATGTAATAACAAGCAAGACGCTTGCCAATGCAAAGCTACAGATCTAATAGTGACATGATGCAAACAAGTGACGTTCCCATGGGGTTGAATTATGGTTTAATTATACTTGAAATGAAACACAATGTTTGGGATGCTCTTGCATTGAAAAGATTTTGAAGAGCAAACATAAACTTAAAACTGGAAAATGCTAAGAACATACATACATACATACATACAATTGTATCTGTACAGAATTTTATTTGTATATTATAGAGATGCACAGATACAAAATATTTAAAGTGATATCTGCCGATGTCGATTCTGAAGATTAAATTAATATTTCTTAACTTTCTGATCGTATTAATTCCTATAATGAATAGAAGTACTGAACATCAAACTAGTGATGATTCTTAACACTTTCTATACTAATGATTTCAAAGAAACACATAGAACGGGACACATGAGGAATAGAGTCATTTCAAATATTTCAGAAACAAGCAAAAGAAATAACAAGTAAATTACATTAGCTAGCAAGTATATCTAGCCAATCTTATTTTGAGTTACCAGTAGAGGAACCGTTACTTGGCTAAACTTAAATGCGACAGTTACACGACAACCCATTCAACAAATTAGTATTTAATAAAATTAACATACAATAAAATTCAACAGATTTAAAGGGAATATGACTTCGGGCCAGCCGTGTACGACTAATGAAACCGTCTATAGCACAAATGAATTGCATTTTTTCTCTCCTCTTTTGATTGACAGGACATATTGGCACTGATCATCGGCTGTTTTTAAAGTAACAGCCGATAGTGTGAAAATAGCTTTTATCGAACGATACCGATTATTGGCCGATATATCGGTGCATCTATATTATAATATTTCACAGTAACTTATTTATTAAGAAATATATATGCAGATTTCAGTCAATATTATACTGTGCATTAAAATTGTGTGTCAGTAAAGAATACTTCGAACAGTTGTGTTCAGTTTGTCCAATTTTACAGCTTGTACCACTTTTGTTCATTTTTACAGAAGTGTGACTCGTAGATGTAGTTTATATCTCTGTCAAACACCTTGACAGCTCTAATATATCATGACGAATATACAGTCTATTCACAGCATAGGAGAATTTTCCAGTTAAATTTGTGCTTTTTGTGACAACACAAACAGTAAAAAGAGGCTCAGACTGCCTCATCCTGTTCTGCACGGTTCTCTGTCTGTCATTACTGTAAGTGGCCATTATGACAGAACTGAATAATGTTGATAATGTCTTAAATAAAGTGATTGTTAAAACCCATGCAAGAACAGAAGGGTATGTATTGAAGTTAGCGTGTGAATTTGCTGAGTCTATCAAAAACAACTCAGCCATTAAATGCTAAACAAGCAGACACAATGATAGGATTAATCCAATTAAACATAACCATAAAAAGTTTATTTTAAACCGTGTCTGTTAACATCAACAAAGGCATTACCTCATAGGAGAGCATGATCATTTTGAATGTCAGCCACATTGGCACAAACATTATATTGTGTGGTCTTGTCTCTGACTGGCAGATACTTTTTCAAAGCATTGACTTGAAGGACCCAAGCCCATCTGCTCAATAAATAAGGTGCTGGGGTATCACTGTATCGACCCACACAAAACAATTGAGTTTTTTGAAGCCGACCAGTCATAAGAATATTGGTGTTTAGAAAATGTGTTTTAGAAAGAGATGAAAACCTTTTTGTGTTCTTCATCATAAACGAGAAGCTGTTTACGGGGAAAAACAAAAGCAGAACAAACTCATAAGCTCAATGTACCGTGGTAACTTTTTCTCTCTCTTAATATAACCGCATACCAGTAATAATCTGTGTACATGTGGTTTAGAAGCAATATAAATGCACAGTAAACCATCTTCTGTGGTGCAAAAGCATGCATTTACGACCAGTGTCTGAATCTAAAGTAGTAAAATGAAAGAACCTTTGTAGGTTCGCCACTTTTAAAAGAGCGGAGCACTAACAGGCAGCTGGCATGAGATTGACCTACCTATTTATAGCTATTCAAAATGAGTTCCATTTGGGAAATGGAGATTTAATTTTGCTCAAGTGTGACTGACTGAGGTATGTAATTTCCATCTAAAACACAGACCCATGAGCTATTTCCTCAACTGGAAAACACTTTTTATAAAACATGTTGATCAGTCATGCTGAATGGACGCACCTGTGTCTATGAGGGCACGTCGGTGCAACGGAGAACAGGTCACACGTGCTGATTTTGACCCGTGCAATTGCTCACCAATTGTTCGGCACTCTCTGTGATGGTTGATTTCGCTTTAGAAAGCGTTCATGCAGCAAGCTGCACTCCGAGAAAATATGTTTTATCATAAACGCTCCCCTATCTGGCTTCAGTTATAAGTGAATCATGCGTCTACATGTGTTGCGGGGATGATAAATAAACCTATCTTCGGAGTGACAGAGCACGTCCTCCGGTTCTCATCCGGGCTCTGGATGTCGCGTAACAAATCGGCGCAGATTATTTGTCTGTTCGGATAATTCGTTAACGTGTTAACCGAGTGTCTTATGAATGATTCCAAAACTTGCCAGAGTAAATTATTGCATCCTTGCAATCCAACCCAGCGGTGCTATCATCTTCAGAAAACGCATAAAAAAGGGAGGAGAGCAGGCAGCTGCCTCATTAATTTTAACAGGTGCTATTTCAAAGCCTTCACACGTACGGTTGTTGCATGCTCAGGTAGATCTGCCTGACCGCAACCAGCCTTAACCTTGACTGATGGCACAACGGCCTCTGGCAATCCCATTAAAAGCCACATTTGTTCATATTCGCACAGGGATCCACATTCTGCAGTCTCTTTCATTTAGCCAGACTGATAAATCGCAACACTGGTCCTACGCCTCATTCACCGCCCTTGATTTCTACTGGCCTGTTTTAAAAATAACCTGGGTTGGTTGTGTTCACAAGATCACAAGACTTGAAGTATGACTGACTTTTGAATCATAATTTCAATACAACAATGATTCAGAGAATTCTATGGATGTAGGTCTAGGGTCCCCTGGTGCAAGGGATGCGTGAGGATTCGCCGGGTGGGACATGTCATGCCATTAGAAGGCCACACTGTATGCTACACTGTAAAAATAAATCACATAAAAAATGAGCCCGAGCGGCAGAAAATTTGTTGTCTTCTTCTTCAATGTACAATTTTTGGCTGTATTAAAAAAATAAATGAAAAATCTGTAAAAACAATGTGGAAAATCAATAACAGATCAAATAAATCAATAATATGGAAAAAAATTCAGAAAAATGCTGTTTTTTTAAATGTAAATCATGTTTCCATATGATGAAAATTGTTGTCTTGTCATTTGTAGAACATAAGATATATTACAAGATACAGCATCACACTTTTGTTTCAAACTTTCATTCATGATGTCACTAGTTGTGGGTGGTCCCACATCTCAGGGTTTGTTGGGTGGGTTGGGTTAAGAATGCCTTTGGCTATATACGTAGTACTGTGCATCCACTGCTGTCAATTTTATTCTGAAAAAGAAAATTGAAAGTGTCTCTCTTTCTAATTGCGCTTTTAAATGTGTTATGTGGATCCTTCTGAGATATCACTGCTCCAGCAGAATCAATGATCAGGTAGGGCTCCTGCAGTGTGTCAAGGTGGGGAGATTATGTCTCAGGTAAGCGGAGAGAGAGAGAGAGTGAGAGAGAGAGAGAGAGAGAGAGAGAGAGAAAGCACCTTGTCAGATAACTGTAGTACATGGTTGTACTTGTAAATACAATAAAAGTTTTATGGTTCTCGTCTGCAGCACAGTAGGAGTTTATTATCGTTGGGCTAGTGTAACATCACCTTGTCCTCTTCTCGAGGATGACCTCTAATTTGAACTACAGCAAAGGGAATGCTGTTGAATAATGCATAAGTCTAGTCTGCTTGTACTATTGGTCTGAGACGAATGCAATTACATGTCCCTCAGGTATTAAAGTGAACTTGTGGGAGGATTCATGAGGAAGGAGCGAAGTTTGCTGAGCAAAAGAGCACATAATTGCTCAGTTAAGATCCAATAATTGTATGGAATCATCCATTTGAAATAACTAAAGTTTGAGGGTAGTCTACAAAAGAACCAATGAGTTGTAATCCATATTGTTATGGTTGGAGAGCCCATGAAATCAGTGAATGAATTCTATTGATTTTAAAGCCACCTGCTTGTATTGTATGTATTCAATGGTCTTGAGTAGCCAATAGTTCAGTACATGAGTCCAATTATGTTTATTTTGTGTGAAAATAAATGTATAAATGAAAACTGTACTTGGTCACTTTTATTAACTCCAGTCATTTATTCCATTTTAATTGTTGTTTATACTGGCTGCTTCTATTTATCCTTTCTTATACATACTTTCAATTTTATATTTACTTGAAGAAAGTACACTGTTTAAACATGATATCTTAACATACCAAAGGGTATGTTAAAAAACTAAAATTGGTTTTCCTTTTTCATACTATACTCACAATTCTATGGCTACTCTACCCTTTGTTTATTTGTCTATTATTATGTGAAAACTTAACAAAAATATACTTAAAACTGTGGTTCAAACGTTGCCTATTTTCAGGTTGAATCAAATTGACTTGATACATCATTTGAACTTAAATCACATTAAACAGGGTTAAAAAAATAGTATTTCGCATAACTGGACAAGAATGAAATAATACGAAGAGAACAGCAATGATTTAAAGTGATAGTTCACCCTAAAATGAAAATACTGTCATCATATACTCACCCTCGTGTCAAATACCTGTATGGCTTACTTTCTTCTACAGAACACAATAGAAGATACTTTGAATGTTGATAACCGAACAATGGCAGTCCCCATATTGGTTTTGTGTCCATACAATAGAGGTGAATGGGTTCCTGTGCTTTTCGGTTACCTTTTTTCTTCAGCGTATCTTCTTTTGTGTTCTTTAGAAGGAACACAGTTATACAGGTTTAAACAGACAAGTGGGTGAGTAAATTATGACAGAATTTTTATTTTTAAGTGAATTACCCCTTTAAGTTCAAATGACTTGTAAAGCCAATTTAACTTAAAGTCACTATGAAATCAAAGAGGAAAATTGTTTTACACAGTGTTGCAGTGATTATTATAAATGATTTATCCGTGCACACCATTACTTTTTTGTAATTCATTTTCACTTGTAATTTTTAATCATAAACATTAAGCTCCCTTTCCCCTCTCAACAACAACTCTTCACCACATGACGTAAGCAACAAAAAGGGGTAGGACTATACTAACTGTCGAATGTCTAGGCTATTTAGCCCTCCCCTTCAAGCCCTGTGTTAGTCAAAACAAACATACCAATCAAAAAGTGAAGGGCAATAAAAAAGCAGTCAATCACAACTTCCATTTCATGGGGAAGTATACAGTTTTTAATCTGAAACATGTGAAATTATTTACAGGTTTTTTAGCACCAAAATAAACATCTCTTCTAATTTCCCTCTATACAGTAACAGTTAAGGTTTTCAGTATTGCAATTTACTTAACTTGTCTAGATTCTACCAAACAACATATTCATTTACACCAAAAAAGTTTGAAAAATACTTTTTTGCCCCTTTAAGTTTTGATTTTCTGGTTATATACATGTGTAATTATTTAAAATTGCCTTTCATTATTCATTTTCAGTATGTTTCCCACCCTATCTGTAAGAACATATCTGCAACCGAGTTTTGGGTCAAAACCTACTATTTTAGGACCACTGTACTAGCACATACAGTAAATGACCTTCAGACTTACAGACATGAACTAAATAACTCAATTTGTGATTTCACCAGGTCTATCAGTGTTGAGAGACTCATGCATCCAGGATACTGAGCATGTGAGCAATCAATGAACCTGATCTGTCTGCTGAGCTCAAGCGTTGTGCATCTTCTGCATTAACATCATTGATTCTATACGCCGCTGTGCTGACCAATGCCAAAGGACTGTTGAAACCGACCTCCCTCGACGCTTTGAAGAAAGACATGTTATAATCCAGCTGCCAGTTTAAAGATCCCAGATGAAACCGAGTCGAGCATTTACACGAATTTAGCAAAGCAACGTAACGACAGCTTTCAAATTCCCGAGCAGAAGCAAATAAGATTCCTGTCATTAGCTTTCATTAGCTGGCAAGGTCAGCAGCAGTTGACATCTGCGTGTCCTGCTAAATGCTATCAAATAGATCTGAGTTGCCCGAGAGAAGAGAGTCAGGCAGACAAGGGAACCTGGGAGCTGATACAACCCCCCTGAATCACTTGTCTTGTCCGCATCTTCCCGCGGAGAAGGAATTTGCTTATTAGAACGGCTCACTGTGTTTTGAAGCTCACCCGGTGTGAGCTCAGCCTGCCACGATAGCGTTTGTCATCCCAGGTGTGCGGATTGTGCATTTCTAAGGATACTGATTTCATTGGGATTAGAAGCCCATCTTTTTCCGAACATGTGCTGCTTATGAGCATGGAGATGACATGTTGTGCATCACCACGGGTGATTATGCAATCATTCTAAATAGAATGGAGATAAACATGCAATTATAATAAGCTCCATAATGCACTAAATTAAGAATTAAATAACGCTCACGTTTATAGTATTTTTCTTACTGCTTTTTATTGTTTCATGTAGGCCATATCCCAGCTGTATTCCCAGAGGGCATTCAGAGGAGTCGCAATAAGCAGGAAGTCAGTCTGAGCAAAAGGCACATGCTGCAAAATGAAGTCGGAAGCCTCGTGCAGGACTTGATGACTCATATGGAAGGACAAATACAGTCCACTGGTAATTAATTGGACATACAGTACAATAAGAGAAGGAAATTACCAACGAGTTGTTTGAGAGCTGAGGTACATTATTTTTTGTGATGACTTGAGGCTACAGCTGGGTTGTTTAATAATGGCCATTATTGGCATTGTGCAAGATACTGTAAGTAGTAAGTATTGTAATACTTTTTGGAACTTGTATTCTCATATTTCTTTCTGCTTCAAATAGTTTCTTAGAAATCTATTACTTATGCAGAAACCATGCAAATTAGTGCAAGAGTAAACTAAAGACACAGATCTAATATTCTTGCTCTTAACATGATTTAAAATTTTAGGTTTTGGACATATCAATTGAAAATTTAGTTCATCAATCTTGTTTGCCCAAGAAAACGATGCACTTAATAATTCAAGTGCAATGAACTTAGTTATAAATGTTAAAAATGAAAATAATTAAATTCAATAACTCAAAAGACATTTTGAAGAACGTTGGTAACGAAATGACATTTAACAAAACAACATTAAAGTTTTATACAGTGTTGCAGTGTTTATTATAAATGATTTATTCATGCACACCATTTTTTTTATTAATTTGCACTTGTAATCTTTAATCAAAAACGTAAAGCTCCTCCTCCCCTCTCAAAAACAACTAAAATAAAGTACCGCCCTTCAGGATAGCTTCACCAGGATACATGGCACGATACGGAAAAGAAGTCAATCGTAACTTCCGTTTCATGGTGACTTTAAAGGGACAGTTTCAGTCGCTGAGCTAGAGTTTTACATTTGGGGTGGCCAGGGGGTGGCCCACAGACCATGACAGAAAATGTGTGTGTAACACTCACCTGGCATCGAATTATAAATAAATAAATCCTAGGATTGCTGATAAGAGGTACCAGTGATAATTTACTTCTAAATGTATGCTGACGAAATAAATTATAAAATATAAATAATGAAAATGTTGAAAACATAGTTTTACCGTGATAACTTGTTTAATTTAAATAGAAGCAAAGCAGCACCAGGGGTGTCTTTAAACTGATGTGGATCAGAACAGTATATATCTGATAAAAATATACTCAGTCCATAGGACTACAAGATTAAAACTAAATCATTGATGCTGATTATTGCCCTTGATGTCATAATCTTGATTATTACTTTCAGATATAACAATACATGAAAAACAAGCTGAGAAGCATTCAATCATTATTTTATTGCTGTTTTGATTCTCTAAGAAACATAAAAATCTGTTATTCAAAGGGGAAATATATAGAAAACAAACAAAGAACATCCAACATCACTAAAACACTAATAAAGAGTCTGACTGCTCTAATGAATCTCTTTCTTACATCGTGTCTGTACGCAGATGCTAATGATAAACTTTGTGAGCGTGGAGCACTTCAGCACAGCTCTTCTTAACCAGTGATTCATTTAAACGCTTCTAATTGGCCCGAAAATTCATCCCATGAACTTGATTGGCTGAAATGCTCCAAGCTGTAGCAGAGCAAAAACTGTCATCCACATTCGTTCATTTTCACCTAATATTATTTAAATAATGACTGTCGTAGCTAGTTTTTGTTATGCAGGGACTGTTTCTCATCTTTTATTTAGAATTTGGAGAGCGGTTTTGTTCACCTTGTTGTCTTTTTTTTTTAAAGCCTCTGTTAATTTCCGACCCTGAATTTAAAAAAATATGTTGGGAACCGATACTATCTGTTAATAGAGCCTAATGTTAACTTAGACAATGAAAAGTTGTTTAGGAATCCTAAAGCCAAGGCTAAAAAGCACTATGCAAAGTTTGCATGAAGTACACCTGCTTAGAGTGTTAAAGGCCACGTTTCATGCAATCCCATTTTTCAACATTTGGTTGGTGTGTAATGTTTGCTGCTCAAAATTCAGTGCCAAGCGATATATTTTCTTTAACAGAATTCGCATTTCAAGGACTACAGCCTCTACTTCCCGGATACATGATGTCAGAATTCCGAGTGTTTTTAATAACCTCCGCCACGAGGAATACGCAAAAATGGGGCAACGCCTTCCTTAGAGAAGAGTAGAGCTGGAGTAGTGTTCGGTTATCAGAGATCGTAAACATTTTACTGAGCTACGCGCTTAACTACTTTCACTTTCATCACAGTCCTACAGCTGATAATAAGAATTCAGCTACACACACTCTAAGATAACCAACGGTCAAATAACATCTTCCATGACTTTAACATCGGCTGTGAGAGCTGTTCTGTGTAATACACTGATTTTGTGTGTGTGTCCGCATATCTCTCAAACACTTCTATTAAACGTCCTTTGTAGTCCTGCTTGCAAATGTCTCCTAGTCAATCTGCTTGTTTTATTATCCAACTCGGGTCCAATATAAAAAGGCAAAACTGTTATCAGTATCATTTAACCGGTCTGATGCCATTTGGTCCGGTGTCTTTCCCCTCGCCATAGTAGGAAACATTTTTAGAAAACGTTTGCCTATTTTCAATTAGACCTCCGTTACACTTCGATCGATCTGTATGTTTTTAACTGATAAAGGGAAGTTGATGCCATTGTTATTGTTTATTGCTAGAAGCAAAAGTTTATAAATACACGTGAGAGGGGCACCGACAAATCACAACAGCTTGAAGCGGAAGCCAATCACAAAAGACCTGGTCAGCTTTGCAAATCAGAGCTTTTCGGATAGTAGGGACTTTATATAGACCGGAAGACATCCAGTCGTTTTGTTAGAAGAGGGACAGCGGTGAACAATATACCTGAAATACAGTATGTGAAATATAAAGTTTTATTTATTTAGAAACATGAACATCCATTGTTAAACACCCCCAAAAAACATAATCAAAGCATCAAAAACTGCACTGAGTCATTTAAAAGAAATAGGGGATCTCTCCCAACACTGTTTATATTTAAGGTTAGAAAACGCTGGGAAAACTTAACTTTTGTGTAACATATAAAAGTATAACGTTAGAAAGTAAGATAACACTGTAAAGGTATGGTTCAAGACGAAAACTTACCTGGCCGTGGCCGAGTCTGACTTGAAAGGGCTAGCAAGCAAGCGTGTACATTTTAATATTCCATTTGTTTAGCAAATTGCAACAATCCATTTGATTCTTTTCTATCTTTCATTAGTCTTTAAAAATAAATCTCTAATTTTGCGCTGTACAATCCACAGCACAACAACTTCTGTCCGTTCTAAACAAAGTAAAGTGACTTTCGTGTGCGGTGAAATCACATGCCGCCGAATGTCAAAATAAAAGCTTTGTATACAAGATTTGAAATCAGATGTCGATCAACATAAATAGCGAATCAAATTTTGGGGTGGCATCCAGGGTGGCCAATTGGATGTCAGGGGTGCCTTACCTTGGACCCCCCTCTGGCTCCGCCACAGGGCAGTTCACCCAAAAATACAAATTCTGTAATCATTCACTCACTCAAAAGTTGTTCCAAACCTGTATAAATTACTTTGTTCTGATGAACACAAGAAAGATATTTGGAAGAATGTTTTGAGTTCTAGGACATCACTGACTACTATAGTAGGAGAATGTAAATGGTAGTCAAAGATGTCCCAGAACTGAACATTGCTAACAGTCTTCCTAATATCTTCCTTTGTGTCCAACAGAACAAAGAAAGTTATACAGATTTAAACAACTTGAGGGTGAGTAAATAGTGACTAATTTTTCCTTTTTGGGTAAACTGTCCCTTTGAAATTCCAATGTTTGGACAGAAAATGACTGGGACATTCCTCAAAATATCTTCTTTTGTTTTCCACAGAAGAAATAACTAATGACATAATTTTCACTATCCCTTTGTGGAGTTCAGTACATCAAATGGCTTGAGCACCCAAACAGTGAACAACAGTAAACAGACCAACACGTTTCTTTGTTGAGATTACAGTACAGCTTGTGTTTGATCAGCTTTCAGTGGCCGCTGTTCCATTACAACATAAAACCGTTTCACAGCTGAGTAGTGCTTCACATTCTCTGCAACGTCACTTCTGGTTTCATCAGTGTGATTTCAGGACGGAGGCAAGAGCCTCTCTGCTAATTACACTGAGTGCTTTGTTGTGTGTTCTGCAGTTCTGCACTGTGTGATGCTTTCTCGCTGGTCCTGACGTTCACATCAATAGCAGTTTGAGAATGATGGATCTTCAGTGCCTGCAACATAAGCTACTTCTTGATTAAAAATTCTGCATGTGATCAAGAGGTGCATGCAGAAGGTCAGCTGGAGAAAGTTTCATCCCAAGAGACCCATGCATTGATATTGATGATTCATATTCTCCCTCTTAGAAGTGAGCGTTTGGTTGTACAATTGATGATTTAGAAGCAAGTTTTGTTGTCATGGCTTTGCCTTTTTAAAGCTTTTCCAGCAAGCTAGGACGCTCAAAAAGCAGCTATATGATACTCTATACAGGTAGTTTCATTAAGCTGACAGTTTCATTTCGACAGTTTTATTTAGAATTACTGAATCAGCTCCACTCACTGTGTAAATAAATATAGTGTTGACCACTAAGGCCGTATTTTTGCAACACTTATACAAACACTCTCAAGTGTATATATTTTAGTTTTAAATTATTATGTTGTTATATTATGTATAGGTATTGTTAAATTGATTTAAACAAGTTTTACCATTGTTCCGCAGTGAATGTTTGATGGTTATAAACTCAGATTCACCTAAATACTAATTTAAATGGAATCAATGGCATTCTTCTGTGTGTCAGCTCTGAAATGCTCATATGCATCATAAAATTCACAATTTTTGAGTAACAATTGATCCTTGTTAATTTAGTAATAAATGACCTCTGAGGCATTTCTCATAACATATTGCCAACGAAAAGGTTTACGTCATATAATCTGATTGTACGATGTGGGGGGGAATTCGCTAAAAATAAACTGATAGGGCTTTTTATTTGTATGTGTTGCCTGTGTCGTTTTGGTATCTGATTCACAAAAGGAATTATGCAAATCAAGAAATTTACATTTATACACATAGCAGATGTTTTTACGTTAAGCACTGTATTCAAGGTGAAAAAACTACAGGCAGAAAATGCGTATAATTTGTTTGATTATGAAGAAAACACATGAACTGATAAAATGTTCAAAGCTGTGGATGTTTTATATACCATGTTCAACTGTTAGTTGCGAAGAATGCAGCAGACTTCCAAAATATGACAGATTTTTCTAGGGACTCAAAACATCTCTTCGAAATCATTTCTTTAAAATATGTGCTCTACTACATCATTCACTTTAAAGGGATAGTTCAATTCAAAAAATGAAAATGATGTCAACATTCACATACCCTCTTGTCATTTCAAATAATTATGACTATCTTTCTTCCGCAGAACACAAATTAAAATACTTTGAAGAAAATCAGTTAACTCAACAGCACTGGATACCATTCACTTCTATATGGACACAAAACCAATGCAAGTCAAGGGGCAAGTTAACATTCTATAAAATATCTTCTTTTGTGTTCTGTAGGAGAAAATGATGACACAATTTATATTTTGGGGTGAGCTTTAAATCTTTAAAGCTTTTGACAAATTCTATTTTTGTAATAAAAGATATATATAAACAATGCAAAGAATATACAAGAATTAATCAAATAAAACAATAAAACAAACAGTATATGTTTATGCATACTTAAATATAAATATAAAAAATAGTGAAATAATGAAAAAAATAATATATTTTAATTACATTGATATAATGTATTTAAATATACATTTTTAAATATATTAAACATTTAATTATAATAATATTTAATATACTTTGTAGTTATTATATTAATTGCAGTTATATTAAATACAATAAATCAATTTCAATTCATTTATGGTAATTAATCCAAATAAATTGTATAATAATCAGAATAAATCTTCCAATAATAAGATTTTTCGGATGTATAGGAAATGTGTTTACTAAAAAGAATGGCAGAAATTTGTTTATGCGTTTGCTTGAAATTGTGGGTGGTTTGCATAGAAGAACCAGGAATTTGTGCTGAAAAAGCATGCGCTAAAATGACACAGTCTCCCCCCTCTATCTTTTCTTCATTTACATTTCTGTACGTCTGAAAATATCATAAACTATCCTATTATAACCGTGCAATATCTTAAAAAAGCCAGAAGGAAAGAAAGCATGCATGTCATGTCTCAAGGTGTTTACAGAAAGGAGGATCGGAGGGTTCTTCTTCAACAGAGAGGTGTGTACAGTGTACTTTATGACTTCGTTTGGTCTGGGACAGGCTTCAGTTTGAAGCCATAGCCCTCCTCCCTTCATGATGAATTGTAGTACACGGCAGGCCAAGATTAATGCAATTCACAGAACAGCTTTTCTGGTGACCCTGTTATCAATACCAAGGACTCACTCCAAATTATTCAACATCTCGCTGCACATCAGTTTTGTGGCCAAGGCTGTCGGACCGAGAGACTGCAAAGGCTCAGCGCTAACTACAAAGATGTTGTAAATAAAGGTCTGAGGACATATTGGAGAAGTGAGCCACTATCCCCCCACCCACCCCCACCCCTGAGCCGAACACCGCACTGCTGCATTCAATCTATGTAGGTCTGTACTGCAGCTAAATTTACATTCCGTGTGCTGTGACTGTCATAGGCCGCTGCTTCCATTCACTTTTATTGCCATCAGATTCTCTGCTGAACACGCTGCGGCGTGAATATACTTCATTTGGTAACTTTTCTCACTTTATGTCATTCTGTCAGCGTGTTCCTCATTCTACAAATACACATCTAGAAATTCTGCCTGAGTCGGCCACATTCGCATCAGAGACTGTGGGCCGAAATCACTAAGTGGTTCACCAGAGACTACTAAAAACCAATGGCACCTGCTGACAACGTGATGACAGCTGTTGGGAAAATATACATTTATTACAATATAATTTACACTGTTAAAAACTATTACTTTTTTTACACATTTTCCATGCATAATGTCAAAAGTATACAGATTTTTTAATGTATTTTTCAAATACATTAAAATGATAGAAAACGACCAAAAATTTAAAAGAAAAACATTAAGTTTAACAGGGAAGACCTGCGGTCTATTTCAGTTTTTGTACCGGATTTTTTCAGTGTGTTGTACTGTATAGAAAGTAAATGTACATAAAAAATTCCACAAATGTTGCTGCTTTGTTTGATTTTTTTTTTTTGCACAAACAATTACACTGGCATTAGCAATACATGCTATATATAAAAATTTTACATTCCTATTTTACGTTTTAACGTTTTACTTTAATTTGTTTACTTTAATGTTCAAATGACACATACTATTTATTTTTTACTTCAATGCTTTGACTGCTTTAAGATTTTCTGAGTTAACCTTTCCTAATTTATTTTATTTTTATTTTTAAGTGAAAAACCGAGGCTGAGTTTCAGCATTGTAGGGCTAAGAGCATCTTAAAACCAGTCATACGCATCATCTTAGACTCACTTACCGTTTCCCAAAAGCTTCGTAACTTACGTAGCAATTGAAAATTGTCTTAGATCTTTGTTGCTAGATTGCTGTATTAAAGGCTATACAAACTATACAAAAACCCTTGTCATCACATCCGGGAAATAAGTAAGTAAATTTGAGTAAAATCATCCCTTGCGAATGCGTCACATGAAATACTGATGTGGGGAGGTCATTTATTAAATAACAGGAGGTCTTCAGATAATACCGGTGCCGTCCGAAACTGGTGAATGGTGCTAATATGTAACCTATCGTTACGTCTCTAACCAAATTCACAGAAGGCTCCAACTACGCAAACTGCTATCCAATCAAAGCAGTCGGCATTTACTTATAAAGTCTTCAATGCAGGACGCCCATTAAAACCGAGCGTTTGCAGAGCTGACCTCAAAACCCGTGTAGAAAATAGCCTATTGCTTATTGATTTAGATTTTTTTGTATGTAAAAACCACACAAACCTCATAAGTAGACGTCATATAACAGTATAAAACAATAAACAAGCTCAGTTCATGAGACCTTTAAAGTTACTCCACATTTTGTGCAAAACAAAATGTTGTGTTTAAAAGAGAAATGGTCAAAATACTTACTTGGTGGTTGTCAGTATCTTTGTCTTTCTTTTGCTGCTGTAGTGCAGCAATGATTTCTTCTTTGAGACTTTTGTGAACTATCCTCTCATAAAAGGAACTATAGGATTAAAGGTTAACTGCTACGTGCAGTAGTGCATTTTTGGGAAGCGCATGTGAAACGATGACGAATGTTTGCAAAGTTGACATTGTTATCAGGAAATGCAGCACTGTTAAATTTTTTGTCATTTACATAGAGAGTGTGTTAAAAACTCCTGTGGTGAATGTTGTCAATTCTACAACAAGTTGTATGTACAGTACAGCTGTGTTATGTGCATATGTGCAAAATGTTTTTTTTTTTTTTTAAATGATTTTAAAAATAATATGTTGCTATTCTATCATGAACCAAGTTTCATGCATTGTATTGAATCATGAGCTTATCGTAACAACCCTAAAAATGGTTAAGAAACAGTAAACAGTACAGCATGCCAATTTAGCAAATTTCATAAAATGATCGCATGGGTGATATTATCCTTTATGTGACATAAAGGAGCAGTTTAGGCTTGGGTGTTTTTTTCTACCTGTGGGTTTGTAATAACAGGACTGTGGCGGTCTTTCTAAAGGGAGAAGATCAAAATTGCTTTCAGTTCTTCTATTTGGATCTAATTGGAAACAAGGAACAACCCCTTGAAATGTCAAGCTTTGTGAGAGCAACTCTTTTGTTTTTATGTATGGCTTTGAAACCTGTAGTTACAGTGAATATACTTCTTGAATACTGATCAAGCCGTCCAGGTTCCTCGAGACATACCGTGGCCTATGTGTAGTGAAAACACTTTTATCCCCCCAGGCTGGGGGTATAACTACACACATACAGCACATACAAACATTGTTTGCTTGTTTCAGAAATACCAGCACCATCTGATTCAACTGCACGCAGACAAGAAGAAAACATTATTTTAGCAACACGTAAGTGTTTGTCAACTTCAGTAGTCTTTGGTTACGCCTTGAACATTGAATTGCCAGTTTAGGATTGTCTGAACATAATACAGCAGATGTTCATAGGCAGTCGATGTGTGCTGAGGTGCGGGAGTCTCTTTCTAAGAATATACTCTCAGAGCCAAAGCACACAAAAGCCTCAAGACAAAACAGACAAAACAGCATCTTAAATGCTACGCTTCAGAGAGAAATTCCAGAGACGGTACAGCTGAAGTTGTACTCTTCAAAATAAGACAGTAGGTCTCACATGGGCCGTATAATAACCATGTTCTCTGCTCAATTACATAATTCATTACACTTACAGTGCCATGGACATGACTTTACTTAACAATTAATCAATAATGTTAAATGATTCAGATTAAAACCAGTAGGCATCAATAAATTCATGTGTTAACATGCCGCTTGGGGAAACATTTACCATCAGTAATTTAAAGGAGTTTACATGTCCATTTTAATTCAGAATTTCGTAATATATATCTGTTTTCAAACAATAAAATAATAATTCGAGCTAAATGTGAATTTCCAATGTTATCCTGCCTGTGGAAACACAATTTAAGATTTTCCAGACGGGTTTACATATGCAATGCCTTTTATAAATAACAATAAGCATGTGCATTAGGCTACTGATTGTTTTTAGCATTTTATTCTGTGTTAAAACACAATGAAACTGTTGCACGTCTACATTAATGTGTACATAAGGCTATGCATTAAAAACAGCATGTTGCCTGATTTTAATGTACAGTGTTGTGAACATCACACCAAACCACTCAAACGCAGCCGGTATCAGAGCTGTACAAGCAGAAACATGACTGCCAAATCACATGCATTTGATGCATGAACTGTATAGTTAACACACGGTTCTGTGCTGTTGGGATTAAAGATCATTTACAGAGACAGAAGCATTAATGCATACCAAATGATGCTATTAATGCCCTTTGATTTTTATCAGCTACTGGTTGATGGCACTTTGCCTAAATCCAAGAAAGAAACAAATAGTCATTTAGACAAGATGCATCTGTTGGCCCAGGACCAGAGCACATGCCCTGAAGGTGTCTGATAACCTGATTAAACCACCACCTGGGACTGTGTAACTCGCTTTATTTTCAGTTATACGTGGCATGATCTAATTTATCATAAGCGTGAGTGTGTCATAAGTGTGTTTGTCATAAGCGTGAACCTGTTTGAAGCTAACAGCTCTCTACAATATGTAGCCTAAATAGTGAGTGGAGTGCGCAGCAATTTAGTGGTGGCGTGGAATCCAGGGTGCGTAAATGATCAGCACAGAGTTAGTTATTATTTCCCCATCGTTCCAAATATTTCTGATTAAGGACTAATTAATATGCAAATTGACTTGCCATAGTGCTGAGTTCAGCTGGGTGGCTGAGACATTTTTAAATCAATAAAATGAATTGGGATTGGGCTTTTCATTAGATGTTGGTAATGCCAAGTGGAAGTCGACTTAATGGAAGGTGCATTGTGGAAAACACATTTATGTAGCATGACATAAATGAAGTATTCTTAAACTACACATAAAGTTTATTACAAAATACATAAACAAATTAATTCAAGTAAATAAACACACATGGACATAAATTCACATAAATAAATAAATAAATGAACAAAATAAAACAAAATGAATAAAAAAAAACATTATTATTTTACCACACATTAAAGCTTGGCTGAAGAAGAAATATATAATAAATTAATTAATTTACATAAATGTACAAATACATAAATAAATAAATCTACTTAAATAATTAAAAACAAAGGAAATCTCATAAATAAATATAAACAAAATTAAATTACAAAATAAAGAGAAACACATTATTCTTATTCCACACATAAAAGCTTCGCAGAATAAATAGATTCTTTAAAAAACGTATTTAATAAAAAAAAAATATATATACATTTTATTGAATTAATAATTACAGTATTACATAAAAGAAAATGAGGAAACTTGTCTAATCAAACTGGTTTGATTAGCAAATTTACTTTACTATGAATTCACTGTATAAACCATTGAAGCCCAATCCAGCCAAAAAGAATACAGAAATTAATTTATGTAAGAATATAAAAAAAATGTACGGTGACAAACCGTACTAAAACATTCAAATAATTTTCTACGAATTCATCTGAATCAGCCACCAGGAAAATGTTACAAACTCCCTTTAGATTGTGTTGCTATGGCTTCTTCAACACCTTCAGCAGTTGTTCAACAAATCTGAGGTGAAGTGTAAAACAGTATTAATCCCCCCTCCCACAGAGCAGGTGTGTTCTAAAAAACCTGCACGGTGGTCTTCATCGGGGAAGCTTTTATAGCAGGTCTTTTTCTGGCATCTCTGTGGTCTCATTTAGCGTTCTTGCACTCTTCCCACCAATTCTCCACAGCAGAATCACTTTCTTCTCTCTGTACATGTAAAACCCTCCCTCTCTCTTTCTCTTCCCTGCTGTCTATCATTCATATCAACATACATACACATCCCCACAATCTATCGCACTAGCAGCAGGGAGGTGCACTTTAGGCTTCATGATCAAGCCACTGAATCCACATTTCAGTGGGTTTCTGTACACGGCTGCGTATTAATCATTCTATCAATGGCAAGATTTTGCAGCACCTATGCAGGTAATTAATCATTCTGTCAAAAGCCAAGCTTGTTATTCACTGCATGTGCATTTTAAAGACGCTTCCGTATAGAAGGGCTTACAAGCCAACACAGCAGTGCACTTGGTCAAGCACAATAGATACTGGCCAGAGTTGAGATCTGGCTGTAATTATATACATTCAGTGAAGTCTCAAGGGGAACCGCTTTGGCTCTCACGTGCCGTATGTGCAGGAGGGCTCTATATTCTGGCAATGTATGAGGAATTACCCCCTCCACCCAGCATGGCAGCAGCAGATTCTGGTAGCGGTGGAGGTCATGTCCTCGTGCAGCAGTTTTGACAATGCGCCTGGAGTAAGTTGCTAATTCAGTCACTGTGCTGCCCCATCTTGCTCTCTCCTCTTGTCCTTTCTCTCTTTATTAGTATTTTTTCTTTCTATCTCTCTTTTTCATTTTCTTTCTCGCCCACATACGCACCTTCAATTGCACAATGTTCCCGTATAATGTTCCCTATAGGCTGTAGGAAAAGTGCTAAACCTGCATAGTTTTAACTAGTTCTGGTATGAGTGTGAGGATTCTGTGACAACTTCATTCGCTTGCTTGGTTGCAAAAAGACATTTAGATGATGTTGTCACATTGTAGGTTGCATTTGACTTGAAGAATGCCTTTCATTCTGACTCTGGCCAACTGAAATGTTTTTCCTGTACGTGAATGGAAAGCTTAAGGTTTTAAGACTTGTTTTTTAAAACACACCTTAAAAAAAATCATTTTAATCTCTTAAAGGGATAGTCCACCCAAAAATGAATGAATCAACCTCAGTTGTTCCAAACCTGTATACATTTATTTGTTCTGTTGAAAAATAAATGTTAGCAGATGAGATTTCTGGGCCATCATTGAAAAATTAAAATGGTAGTCAAATTTTCTTTAAATATCTTCTGTGTTCAAAAGAACAAAAATATATATATTTTTTTCTAGTCAACTTCCAAATATCTTTCTTTGTGACTAGAAGGGGTGTATGATTTTCATTTTTGATGGACTGTCCCTTTAAAATCCTTTATCATTTACTGTCTATCATGTCATTCCATACCTGTAAGACTTTTTTTCTGCTGCTGAACACAAAATTAATTTTTGGAAGAATTTATTATTTTGAAGAACACTGGCACATTGACCTCTAGTGACATCCATTGTATGGATACAACATATTGTCTTTTGTGCTCTACTCTCCAATGCTTTATTTTATATTCTTCTATAGCAGTGCACAGCTTTTGCATGTCAAAAGGTCAGCGCGGATCTAACATACAGAGAACATTTCTGCAGTAGACTGTTGTGCAGCTCCATTTACAGAGAGTAAACTGAGCTCACTAACCTTACATACCTGCTATCACGTAGGAAACAGATCATGATTTTATTCTCATGAGTGCTACAAATTAAAAAACTCAATTCATTGTACTATATCGAGTTCCCTTAATCCAGAATAAATTACGATTAGGCCTACTCTGTCAAACTCAGGATAGAGTATATCAAAATGTGATATCAGCAGGATCTCGGTATCATAGTCGAACAAAAGTGCTGATTGTTGTGCTCTGTGCCAGAGCGCCAATTGCTTTGAGATTTAAAGTCCACAAATCTGTAGATTTATAAATTTTACACCTTGCTTTACCTGTATAAATATGTGGGAATACAATGCAAAACTGGATTAAGGGCTACAAATGGAGAAAAATCGCAGAAATTGAAAGTCTCTGGAGGGATTCAGTCCTGAAAGAGGGAGCGTAGCAAACTCAGCTAACTGATAAGAAAGAGAACCATTACAGGGACATTCAGTTCTTTTTAAAGAAGGGATTATAGGTTTATGTGGTACAAGTTATCTGGGCTGACATTTCATGTCATTTTAAGAAAGCGCAGAATCTCATTTACACAGTTTTGAACTCATTCTTAAGGTCTTTGCACATACAATACAAAATATTCATATGCGACTTTTTCATATTTGGCACTCATTTGTGCGTGGTCTCTGAATTGTCAAAACGCATCTCAAAATGCTCACTATGGATGCGAAAAACGCAGAAAATTGAACCCAGTCTGAATTTTTTTGTGAAGGTTGAAAATATCGGTGGCAGTGTGAGGTTGTAGGATGCAAAATTCAGACTCTACGGGCTTTACTCAAATTCCTTGATTTGAATATTTTTATGAAGCGAGCACACCAGTATTTTTCATTGTACCGTGGGCTATTCAAGCATTAATAATAGTGCCGCTAAAGGCTGTGCAGTGATTTGGTACAAAGTGTGTCTCACTTGGTAATAGCTGGTGAAGTCTGGTCAAATACTTGACATTTAATTGACATTTATTAGGTTTCCCACCATCTCAGGAGATTTACCACACATGTCCTTACAAAGTGATCTGCTTGTCTGCAGGTCCTAGAGTTTGCATCTCATATTTAAAGGGGACATATTCAACGATTTAGCAAAATCTATTTTTAATCTCAATAGAAAATTCTTTTTTTTCAATAGAACCCATCACAGAAATTCTAATGGTTTTCATTAAAATACCACTATAATCCACAAGCTTTTTCCATTAAAACCATAACAAAATTCCAATATGATTATTCTGGCAGACAACATCACAAACCAACACAACACAACACAAACACAAAAATTGGGCTTTATATTGTGAACAGTTCTGACAACTGTGACAAACACATACTGTATAGTTGATGTAAAATGAGGTAAGTAAAAGCCTGTCTGTGTCCAACATGCATATTACAATGTAACGGTAGCCCAAAAGCAGAATTTGCTTTGCTCCGATATCTTCATCAGCTCACTCATAAGGGAGATCAAAGAGGGATTCCAGAGACATCAGGTTTCAGTGACGCAGAGTTCCTAATCTCCCCAGCGTTGCTTTTGCACAGACATTACAGCAACCTCTAAACCGCGGCGGTGCTGAGGTCTCAGCTGCAGCAGGCTCTCCTCGCTGTCCTCTTCAATGACAAACCATCTGGCAGCAGCCAAGCATTTTTAATGGCTTCATTATAGGACGGGAATGTTTCAGCTGCAGAAGCTCTGACGGTAGCGCTGCTTCACTCCTCATAAAACAAACAGGCCGACACCGTCCATAACTCACACAGCATGTCATCATGCTAATAGCAAAGGCCAGGTAAAACTGGAAAAGTGACGTTTCATTACCACCGTATATATGACAGACGGAGACGGCCATATAGCCTATTGTTTGCCCCGCGTGTTTTAATTCCAATTAGGAGCGTCACCTTCATGCTTTAAAAAGAAGGAAGTGATGTGTGCCAAGCGGTCAGTCATAACTCGATAAGATCTAAAGCATTCAACGTGAAGATTTTATGAAGCCTAGTCCTTCAAAGGCAAATGTTTACCAAATGCGCAGTCTTACCCTCTGGTGCCAGGCCATCGCAAAAGAAAAAACAATCATACACAGTTTGAATGCAAATACAGACGCATGCAGTATACAGTAAACCATCTGGTCAGGACTGTGATATCCCCGAATTGTTTTCGAGTGACCGTGCAAACATTTCCAATGCAAAGTATTCAACAGTCTCGTCATTAACATTGGTGAATTTCTCTAGAATCTGTCGGAAACAAAACAAGAATGCATTACTCCTGCTGGAACTCCGCTGGAGGCGAGTTCGGTACGATGTGACAGCATGCTCGCACACCCACCCCCAGACACACAGAGAGATACAGAGAGAGAGTATCTCTTAATGGAGAGAGAGAGAGAGAGAGAGAGAGAGAGAGATTGGCGTAGCATAAGGAGCGGAGCAATATGGCTATTCCCAGCATTAAGCAGAGGGCTTTTAATTGGAATGTGCCCTACAAAGTCCTGAGGGTGAGTGATGAATGAATGAGACGCCACCTCAGGTCTCCCCAATAAGGGTTGAGTCAGCACTACTTCAGCTGCATGAAAACACTTAATGGCTCATAAACTCGCAGGCCAGCTGAATTTCCCATTGGCTTTGTTCTGTAGTGCTGGAGACAGATATCTCGCCCGAGCAGCGTTCGGAGAAAGCTCGTGTTGTGCCGGAATGCTGGGATTGTTTTATTTTATCGCTTTCATTTTCCCGTTTTTATATGCTTCTCTCTCTGAGGACAGTTATTTATCATAGGCCGTGCTGAGAGGAAAAGCACAACAAAGCACAAAGTCAGAGATGGGGAATGATTTATCGCCCCTAGTGTTGCTCCACTTTCTCCTCTCTGGAGCTGAACGCTGAAAATATCACACCTCCGCTTGTGTCGTGCACAATCCAGTCCCCCTTGGACCCCAATTCAATCTCATTGGCTGAAAGAACTCGTTTAGGGTGTTTTATTCAGTGCCTGATCGAAAATGATAAGTATGATATCACTTGATTCTTTCAGTATGAACCATTGAAACATTCCAGTTAATGAGCTCATAATTGTATGTATGATATAGATAAAGATTTATCATTCAAAAATTAAATAAGTTTCTTTGTGTTTTCAGTTTGTCATAAGCATGGCAAGATAGAATACTGTATGTATAAACGGTTTCCTCGGACGCATGCGCATGGCCCGGAATTAACTTCCGATATGTATTTATTTATTTATTAAGCTTTTCTGTGGCTCAGTGGATAGTGTATGGCACTAGCCATGCCAAGGTCATTGGTTCGGTCCCAGTGTCATGAAACTCAAATCGAGACATGGCGTGAGAACCCAAGTGCAGGCAGACACAGACGGTATAGATGGTAAACAGATGTTTTATTAAACATAAACACTAACAAAACAAACAGGCAAAACAAAAACCCACGATGGGGTAAAACAATACAGGGAAATATAAACTTTAACAACGAACAAGGACACTGACTTACTCAACTAAAACTAAGAAAACAAACACTTGGAACCAACACTAAACTAACACTTACTAGACAAGGGAGACAGGAACATGGCACGAGGTCTGACAACAGGTACAGCGACAGGAACATATACAAGAACACGATCATCAAACAGGTATCAAACAGCAACAGCAAGTAATGCACGAGCAACGAGACAAAGAAACATGAGGACTCTTTATAGGCAAAGTAATTAACAGAAACTAGGAAACAGGAGGGTAGGAATGATCACGCGACTCGGGGAGAGTATGGAAGACCGTCATTGTCAAAAACATCTCTCCCCACACAAAACCATCAGGCAATGCCATGGCTCCACTTGAGACAAGAATAAAACATGACATGATAGTGGAACCATGACATAAGCCCCCCCTTTAATGAACACATCCAGGTGTTCACCAAGGGGTAACTAACAAGACAAGACTAACTTAGACAAGGACAAAAACCAGACAGACAAGGCAAACATGACAAGAGGCAAACACGACAAGATAATGCATGGGTTGGGGTGGGATAATAAAAACAACAAACAAGGGAGGGGGGGTGGGGGCAGACAAGAAAACATGGGTAGTCCAGAAGGGGGAGGGCTGGGTGGGGAAGTTCCAGCCCTTGGGGACGCGCCAGGGCGCGGAGCCCCCGGAGGCTTGACAGGAGTAGTCCTGGGGGGAACTGTCCTAGTCCCCTGCAGGACTGTAGGGCTGGACCACGGCTGGAATGCCGGGCTGGACCAGGGTTGGAAGATCGGCTGGGCAGCCGGACTTGACGGCGGCTGGGCAGCCGGACTTGACGGCGGCTGGGCAGCCGGACTTGACGGCGGCTGGGCAGCCGGACTTGACGGCGGCTGGGCAGCCGGACTTGACGGCGGCTGGGCAGCCGGACTTGACGGCGGCTGGGCAGCCGGACTTGACGGCGGCTGGGCAGCCGGACTTGACGGCGGCTGGGCAGCCGGACTTGACGGCGGCTGGGCAGCCGGACTTGACGGCGGCTGGGCAGCCGGACTTGACGGCGGCTGGGCAGCCGGACTTGACGGCGGCTGGGCAGCCGGACTTGACGGCGGCTGGGCAGCGCCCTCTGACGGCGGCTGGGCAGCGCCCTCTGACGGCGGCTGGGCAGCGCCCTCTGACGGCGGCTGGGCAGCGCCCTCTGACGGCGGCTGGGCAGCGCCCTCTGACGGCGGCTGGGCAGCGCCCTCTGACGGCGGCTGGGCAGTGCCCTCTGACGGCGGCTGGGCAGCGACCTCTGGCGGCTGGGCAGCGACCTCTGGCGGCTGGGCAGCGACCTCTGGCGGCTGGGCAGCGACCTCTGACGGCTGGGCAGCGACCTTCGGCGGCTGCTGGGCCGGGCTCGGTGCCGGACGGACCGTCACCTTCCCACAGCGCCCCCCCAAAAAATATTTGGGGTTTGACACCACCGGACTCGGGACCACAGGACTCGGGGGACCCGGAACTGTTGCCGGTTGCTGAACTGGGCGACAGGACAGCAATTTCGGCCTGGGACGTCCTCCACGTGGCCTTCTCCTCCCACTACGGTCAGTCTGGCCCACGGCTGACTCAGCCGGGCCAGTGGGGAACCGAGGGAGTACCGGGAAGGAGGACTCCTGCGACGTTGTCCTCGAGTCTCTAGCCATCCACTCATCTCGGACTCCACCAGTAGGGCTGGCGACCGTGGAGCTCGAGCCAGAGGGTACTGACTCCCCAAGGGCAGCGGCGGCCAGGACGAGACCCTCCGCAGCGCTCGACCGTGGGGTGAAAGTCCCATGTGGAACCTCACCCCCGGGATCGCTACGGTTGGCCACGTACCTGACCATGTCCGCAAACCCCAAGGGAGCCAGCAGCCTCTTCTCCGACGGTGTGAGGCGCCGGGTGAGGCAGCAGTTGAAGATCGTCTTCAACTCCGCCTCACCAAACTCGGTCACCTCTGCCACCGCCGAGAATGCCCTGGCGAACTCCTGGTCACCATAATTCCCCTGGCGGAATCCAAGCATCAAGTGGGCCTGGCGAGACCGCAAGGACAACGTCGTACCGTCCATGCTGCCTACTGGGTTCTGTGTTGGCTCGTGCATTCTGTCATGAAACTCAAATCGAGACATGGCGTGAGAACCCAAGTGCAGGCAGACACAGACGGTATAGATGGTAAACAGATGTTTTATTAAACATAAACACTAACAAAACAAACAGGCAAAACAAAAACCCACGATGGGGTAAAACAATACAGGGAAATATAAACTTTAACAACGAACAAGGACACTGACTTACTCAACTAAAACTAAGAAAACAAACACTTGGAACCAACACTAAACTAACACTTACTAGACAAGGGAGACAGGAACAAGGCACGAGGTCTGACAACAGGTACAGCGACAGGAACATATACAAGAACACGATCATCAAACAGGTATCAAACAGCAACAGCAAGTAATGCACGAGCAACGAGACAAAGAAACATGAGGACTCTTTATAGGCAAAGTAATTAACAGAAACTAGGAAACAGGAGGGTAGGAATGATCACGCGACTCGGGGAGAGTATGGAAGACCGTCATTGTCAAAAACATCTCTCCCCACACAAAACCATCAGGCAATGCCATGGCTCCACTTGAGACAAGAATAAAACATGACATGACAGTGGAACCATGACACCCAGGGGAGTACACATAGTCAGAATCAGAATGTACAATAATATGCAATATAAGTCGTTTTGGATAATAGCGTCTGCCAAATGCATAAATGATAAAGGTCTGGCTAGTGGCTAATAATATAACTATTTATATTTTAATTAATTAAAATTCACATTCATTTATACAAATATTTTATTGAATAATAACTGTATTAAATAAACAATTAGTCGAATTTAATTGTATCTTAATTTATTGAATTAAATAAAACTTCTTGGATGGGATTGTGTAACTTTGACGCATTTAAGTTTATCCAAGTAACAGTTCTCCTACTGGTATCCCAAAATAATACTGGCTAGACATACTGTTATTTGCTCGCTACTTAAATTTACTTATTTGTTTTGCTTGTTAAGAGAAATCATTTGCAGGGACTCTATTCTTGTACCAGAAGTTAAGTTTAGGCAACAAAAGCGCATATGTGCAGAAACGTTTGTTTATATTGTTGTTATCTATTAACGTCTTTTAAGTGCATTTAGCATGTTATCAGTTAGCATAACAAGATAATTCACAAAATCATACCAATACTCTATATTTTGTTCTGGAAAATACAATTTAAGATGTGTTTTTTTACAATCTATGCTACAAAATACATCAACCATCTTAAACTTACTATAATGATATTATATTTGTAAAGGCACTACAAATACATACATTTATTTTAATTTTAAAGTCCCCATAAATGGGAAGTTGTGATTGTTTTATTTCCGTATTGTGACGCTTTCGAGTGAAACTGAACTTCAATTCAGGAAAAATAATGAGTGTGGCTTGCGTTTTTCACTGCGAATTGATGGATGAATAAAAAGGCCAATGCATTTTGAAATGGAACTGGCAGCACACTGACAGTTGAAGGGGAGGAGTTAACAGAGTTAATTATTTTTAAGCACTTCTTCTACAATCGATAGTTAATTCATGAACATCCTGCCTATATGTAGCCTACTTTATGCATTAAAGTATTTAAAGATTGTGACTGCATTTTGGTGTGTTAGCTACAACCGAGTGACAACCATTTATGATCAAACAGTTACCCCTTGGGGTCCGAGCAGGGGAGCGGTCTCAGTGATTTGGGGGCCCTAAGTGATTTCAAACATGGGGCCCCAACAGTCGTAATATACTCCCTTTATAACCCTTGTTTTGCCATCTCTTTCCCAAAACAATCAATCCTTTTCTCTACATTTTTAAATAAACTGTATGTCACATCTAACTGTCTGTAAATTATTTGTCTCAAAATAAAATAAAATAAAATGAACTCACATATAGAAAAAATTATTCACAGACTAACTATTTACACTTTGTTATTATTTTGTTTGTGGTCTTGAGAACTTTCGTGCATTTTTAACTCTGAAGACAAATTTCTACAGTTATTATACCCATCTCCACTGAACAGATTGGACCAGTCACCAAAGATTCGACAAGAAACTACACTATCATTTTTTTACTCTGTACACTCGCCACCATCGTTCTTATTAATAAAGTCGTTTCTGCATGTGAATCGACGGTCATCGCTGTAAACTGGGGAATTCAAATCTGTGAGCTAACAGCGCTCTTTATCTGATAAATGTTTTGGCCAGGAAACATGATTGTCACTCCCTAAAACTGTCTCTGTTTTCTGTTTGCATTCTTATCTTGGGCTGCACTCACCCAGACATTTTCATTTTCTAGGACCGGTAGAAAACACACCTCTATGTCTGTGGGACAGAGGCTGCTGCAGCTGCTGTGTTGGCTATTGGTGGAGTGTGTGTGAAAAAAGAGACTTTCCGAACTTTGGTCAAATTCTTTTTTAGTCTCTTCTTGGCTCCGCTGGGTTATATGCGTTTCATTGAATACTTAATGTGCCGCTAGGAAATTTTCTCTCGCTCATCTAAGCTCTAACCATCTCTGCCTCTTCTTACCCCGGCCGTTACTTTCTCCAACTCTGACCACTGAGCAGCTGACATAGGTGCATGGATTGTTCCACTGATCCGTGATGCTTGGGAGGCAAATTCATGCAGATATAATAATAGCAACAAATTTTACTGGTTGTATCCTGTCCATACAAAATTTGATAGAATACCAATATATTATTAATGCGTTATATAAACTTCTGGGTATTTGATGGGGGCCCTCTGGTTTCCTTAGGCCCTCGCATATTGGTTACGTCCGCCCCTGGGTTTGAGAGAAATTGGATTCTGAGTGGCACTTTATCTTGCACGACACAAGCATGTGCTCATCCAGTGGCTGATACACGTCCCAACTCACAACCCAGCTAATGATTAACAAACGAGAGTGTGGGGGGGAGATCATACAGCTGTTACTGTGCATGTGCCAGGGAGGAGTCCCAGTTAATTACTTGACTAATAAGCAGGCGAGCGATAGTTTTATGTCACCCGCCATGAGAGTCGATAATTGGTGCTACGGGACGGCCCCCTCTTAAAGTCATGCACTGCATCTGTCTGTTAGATGCGATGGGTGGATCAGTTCTGCACAGCAAAAACTACCCCCTGGAGAACAAGGGCTGTCCTTTTAAAAAAAATGGGAAGTTTATACACATCCAAGAGGACTCCTGTAAATTCCCGGCTTGCTACTATTGCTTTCACACAAACGCCACTGGAAGCCCTAGGCGCACGCCTCTGTGTATTCAAAGGACGGCATTCTGCATGATTCAGCGGTTTGTACATTGTTGCCTGTAGATATTCATGTTTGCCTTTGTGCTCTTTGGATGCTTCACCAGCCTCAGAGTGCTAGGAAGAATAAGAAGGGGAAACGTTTTGGAAGGCTAGAGGGCTTAGAGGGGTTAGATGTCTCTTTTTGTCATTTTGTTGTACAGACTGACAGGAAGAAGTACAGTATTATAAAAGAGTGCTCTGAGTGTTACTTGACATGATACCAGAGCAAAAAACTCTATTGCAGATTCCATTTTTTTGGTGACAATATCTGCATGAGTGTTATTTTCAAGTCTTCAGTCACTCACCCTCATATGACTTCTTCAGAACACAAAAGAAGATATTCTGTACAATGTTGGTAACCAAACAACGCTTGCCTCCATTGACTTTCATTGTATGAACAGAAAATATTGAGACATTTCTCAAAATATCTTCTATTGTGTTCCACAGAAGAAAGAGTTCAAAATAGGTTTTGAGGGTCCCAGAAAGGCTGCTTGACCACCATCAGATCAACCTGTTGTTGGTCGGTTTTACCATATTTAGCCGGTGATTTCGTAATTTCAGACAATCCATCCAAACAATTTGTGGTCACTGTGAAATTGAGCAATATGTTATTTTACATCTGGGCACATGGTTTGAGAAATAGGGACGGTCTGTTGTGGTTTTTTGTCTTTGTATACAGTGCCACAGGCTGGCTGAGCCAGCAGCAGATATCCCATTGGATGAGAAATCCTCTTTCTTCACAATGATAAAAATCATGATTGCAAATATGCTAGTACAGAATTCGCCCCCCCTGCTATTTTTTTCCTGTGCTTCGTATTTTTTTTCCTGTTTTCCATTTCACACTTAGCTTTTTGCTTATTTAACAAATATAGCTACACATTTGACAGAGATGGAAAATCGTATGAATGTCAAAATAAACTGACTCTCACTACTGTATGTTGGGTTATCTCATTATCAGTTTCAAGACTGCAAGCATTGCATTACAATGCAAACACAATACTGAAAACTCGAAAAAAAACACTATTATGTTTTATTTGTCCAAACCCAAAGTCCTTTCTGCCGCCCAGGCACGCATTTCCCAACCTTTAATTCCACTTGTAGGCGAGTCACAATTCGCCCTTGAAAAAGCTCATCATCATTAGTCTTCAGCTGCGTTTGCTCAACACGCACTTGCTCATTTGGTTCACCCAGAGTTAATGGTCCCTTCAGTGTCATGCCACTCAATCAAAGTCCCGGTCTCCAGGCCTCTCTTTCAACATCGCAACACGCAATTGTGCGTTTGCCACCGAGCTGTAATTCAAATTGATTCTCAGAATATGACGAATGGTCATTTAGCAGCTCAGCTAAGATCATTGAGGCCGTAATATTGCTTTAGGAATGGCAGAACTGTTTTAATAGAAACAAATAGAATGGGGCATCTAAAGGAGAAGCTTCTATCGCAAATGTCTTATGTACACTGCCACAGGCACAAACATCTCATACAAACGATGCCGGTGCTGGACTACCACTGAGGCAGCTAATAAGCCCGACTGACGTTTAATGGCTGTTTATTTTCGGTAGAAATGTAAGTTTTAATGGCTGCGGAGCCACTTGTGAAGATGTTTGGATGCAATATGCTAAAGGATGTGACTTTAAAGGCTGTTTATCGAAATCCCAGTTTCATATGGTTGGAAGCACAGTAAACTTGAATAGGTGATGCAGTTACTACTTAAAATGTATTATATGAACAAAATAATGTAACCATAGTATTTCATACTTTATGTGTACAGAATGTGTTTATGTCGTCACTGTCCTTCCAAAATCGTGGATATCCAAATTCCCTTTTTTTAGGAAATGTAAAAAAACACATTTTGGACTTTTTAATGCTTTTGCTTGGTTAGATATTTGCAAAAAACAGTGATATAACGGATAACTAATAATAAGCAGCGTCATGTATTGCCTTCACCAAAGGGCGGTAAATTGCTTTCCCGCCTATTCTCCTCCACAATTCTTTTCCAGTGGAACATTCTTCCCAACTTAGTCCAGTCAATCACATCTCTCACAACATTCCGAAAACTACTTAAAATCTCTTTTGTGAATACTTGAGAGGTAATTGAAAAAAAACTTTTTCTCAACAGGAATTGGTCTGGGTTTTGTTGAACTTGGAACTTGGAATTAGCCCCTATTGTATTATTGCTGATGAATGACACATTGCTTTATTGCTCCCTGAACTGTCTGTAAGTCGCTTTGGATAACAGCGTCTGCTAAATGATTCAATGTAAATAATAATATAATAAAAATAATAAAAACATGAAGTATGGAGATACAAGGTCTCAGAAGGTGATATGTATATATTTATTCTTTTAGTTTCATACCCTATTCATATATATATATGTATATATATTTTCATTTATATATACACACACATATATATATATATATATATATATATATATATATATAATATTTATTACTATATTTTTATTCACGCTATGTTTGTTTGTTTCACAATGTGTTTTCTGGACAGTTGCATTGCAACAATGCAAACGGTTTAAAGTGCTAAATAAACTTGACCTGTCATTTTTTGTCGGTGGTGTAATTTTCCACATATCACCATCTAAGGTTACGAAACAAACAAGCATGGGATTATAGTGGAAAATGTAGTGCAATATATTTATTAATACTTTTCCTTATATTGTAACCCAATGCTTGTATTTTTCAATATATGAAAAACGTTAATTCCTTATGTACAGTATTATTTTTCATATTTTAGTATTGTAACATGTTAATATTTTTCTACATAAAGAGTTGATTTTGCAAAAACAGATTTGATTAATTTCTGCAAATATAAAAATATATATATTGTGCATATAAGTAATATCAAACTGGAGTTGGGTTGTTTTGATTAAGTGTTAATAACTAAAAAAATACAGCTAACTAACACGATGAAAAACTTGATAACAATATAAAAACATGATGTTTGAAAATATTTAAAAAAAATCTGTTTTTGAAAACAAACTCCCTATGTAATTGAATATACTGAGAGTTAGGTAAAACAATTTTTGCAAAGAAGGGACAAACAAGCACAAACACAAAAAGCAAGCTTGGCCTATACAGAAATTTAAAAAATCATGTTCTGTGATATCAACATTTGCTTTAGACTGTAATTAAATTAAAAGCTTTTACATGCTTCACTATTTCAATTCACTTTAGTGAGACTGAACAGGCATGCCTGGAAATACTGTTATTGAGTAAATGGTTGACTGGGATGATCCTCGAAATGAAACCGTCTGACTCTGACAGGAGTTTTACTCTGTCTCTTTCAGCTTTAGTAGAGTGAAGGCTTTGCTTTTCACAATCTACTTCCTAACAATACAGGGCTGGAAATGCACTTACAAACACTAATGAATAATACAAGACTGCTAAATCTAATTAGGAAAGGCTCATGCAAGAACATTTGTAAAGCATTTGCGTCCTAATGTCAGACCCGGAGAATAACAATTAGTTATTTGCTTAGCTTAGTTTTCAGCCGGCTAGGGTCGATTGTTTAAGTAATTATGTTTATATCAAATCAAATATTTGTAGCGCAGCCTGTCCAGTAGTTGAGATTCATCTTCGATAAAAGAAAAAATCCAGCCCCGTGTTCAATCCTTGCACCAATTCCCCATCCAGTCAAGAAAATATATGTGTTTTGGAGTGCTGTGAACCTCTTAGGTGTTAAACTTAAATCAATGTCTGGGCAATTCCAGTGTTATGGACGTGACATTTTGCGTTATGAACGTGACATAAAAATGCTCAATGAATTAATTTGTTGCTATTATATTGAATCATCTGTTTATATTTTACTGAACCCTTGTTGATAGAGTCTAAACATAAAAAATGTCAGTCTGTAAAAAAATATATATTAAAAAAAGGGAACATGCGTTATGGATGTGACAAAAAAAGGATGTGGTTTTTGGGAAACTATAAACTTTGTAGGATTTCAGTAAAATGAAATGCACAATCCTGAAGCAATAATACCCAATTATTGGATAAGGGATGCCTCTTTATAGAACATAAAATAGTTACTTTATATACATTTTCATGTTTCCAATTATGAGGAATATGTAGCGTTATGGATGTGACAGTCCTTAAAATGGCACTTACCTGAATATGAAAAATCATGCAATAAAAAAAAAAAAAGATTTTGACATGGAATTGCATGTCTAATTTTGAGTCAGCTTTATGGTGTTATACTGAAATGTGTATGTTATGACACCATGACATCACTACGTCATTATTTACATTTGGAAGCTAAATATAACGGAACCCGTCACAGAGAGACAAAATAAGACATGCTCACTAAAGCCTAAATAATTTTCTCATGAATATAAACATTTGTTCACTGACACACTAACACAGACTTTAATGTGTATGTCAAGCTCACTTAGAACCAATAGACATGCACAAAACACATAAATTCATACATGTTTTCTATCACTGAGAGCGCTTTCCATTGACCTCTGTTCTTTTTGGATTGGATACATGGAAAATGTTCATTGTGTGTTATTTTTCATGGTCTCTGTACGTGCGTTTTATTCGCATATATAGTATACTTGTGGATTACCATTTTCGTGTGGATTTTCATTTCGTTTTTGGATTTATTATTTTGGTGTTTTCATCCTGTTTGTTTATTAAAGACTTTTGTTATACCGTTCACCTGTCCTGCATTTGGGTTCTGTTTTCACTCAGTCATTTTGTGACCACAAGTGTAACATGTTTATTATTCCCCATCATGATATATTAAAGGGACTACAACATTTTATCGACTTAAACTGTGGTAAAAGGAAATTTAACAATGATCCATTACAATGGCCTAACAGAAAGTAATTTATCAGGGCAAATGCACTACTATGCAATCTCTGAGAAATTACTAGCAATAATTGCCGTTTCATTATAGTATCACAAATCAGACTTTATTATGCATGGCACGGAAAACAACAGAGAAACACACATTAAATTATTTGTGGTGGATGACATATTTAAATAACCCATAATGAATAACTTGCTTTAATGTTTTTATGCAGATATGAAGTCTAGTCACACATTTCATAAAGACAGTCTCATTTAAATGTCAAATAATTTCTGTGCCCTAAATAAAATAAAAAATTAAAATAATACAGTGCCCTTGTATATTAGTAATAAATATAGCCCATTTATAAAAACACTGATAAGAACCCTGTGACTTTCTCACTAGCCAATGATGTTGAAACTATTTACAATTTACAAACTCATATTTATTTTTTCTACCATTTTTACTATTGCCTTCAGTTTTTATTTTAAAATGGAGGATTCTCACCATTAATATAGCCATTGAAGCTTGCACGGTGTCAAAAAAAGAACGAGAAAAAACGTAGGATTATAAGGCCATTTGTATTTCAGGGGCACAAACGTCTGATGAAGTGGCAGAAGATAAACCAGCAAACAGCACGGCTCATTGATTACGACACAGTCACGTGAATATGAGACAGTGTTCACTCACCAGCAGCGTGACTGATGAACACATGGAAATGTATGCTGGAGGCCGATGTTACATCTTTATTTTCACATATTTTACAGGAGACGCTACAGTGCACGTCTATGGCGATGGAGATCTAAGCGATGTTTAAGCACTCTGCTGCCTTCTCAGTATTTTCTAATTAAAGGCAGTGCGGGCTTCAGCAGAATGGAGCAATAAATCACTTGTTCTCAGGTGCATTCCCTGTGCGGTGGCATTTGACTGTCACTGACTGAGCCTCCCTTCCATATTTCTGTGCTTGAATATCAAAGCTTTGAAAAAAACAAAATAACATCCAGCGTCACAGGCCTGTATCTTGTACCGTGGAATTACGGTATGATACTTTTTCAATCTTTGGAAAAAACATGGAAAGTCAAATTCACCACTTTCTGTCAAACCTATTTTAATCTTCCTTCAATAATGTTAACACCACACGAACAGAAGCAGTTTTGGCTTTGTTATTTAAATAAACACAAAATAAATATGTAATTTTTTGCAAAATAAAAGTAGAAAAGATGCAGAATCATAAGTTGCTGCCAGAATGCGAACTTCCACTGGTTGCCGGTATCTTCTCGTGTGAAATACAAAACTCTTCTGCTCACTTTCAAGACACTCAATGGCCTTGCTCCTTCCTTTTTTTCCGACCTCTTCTCTGTATATTCCCTCTTCTATGTATGCCTTTCCGTTTATCTTCAATGGGCGGCAGCTCAACTACCACTTTAAGTGAATTTAAATCAAAGCTCAAAACATACTTGTTCACTCAACACTATCAGTTATAATGTCTTTTTTCCTTTGACAGTCTTTCTAACCTGCATATCACTCGAACATATATTCGTGTCCCTTGTAAAGCTTCCTTGACCCTGGGAATGGCACTATATAAATTAAACGTATTATTATTATTATTAAAAGTTGTTGTTTTAATCTGAGACAAAAAAGAAATGCATTTCACTTACAAAGAATACAAATGCAACTAGATAAAACAAAAAGAGTCTAAGATAATGATGTAATCCTGCACGTACTCTTATTGAAAAGTAGTTTTTTTACATAAACACTTTAATGGACAGCTATTAGAACGCAAGAACCATGCATTAATAAAATCAAAGTCGTTGTATAGGGAACAAAAGTCTCACATAAAGCATGAAATTGTTGTGTCAGCCACATAAACTCATGCTGTTGTGTGCTAAAACCGAGGTTCATTCATTTAGTTCCAAGACTATTAAAGAAAGCACAAGATCTCTAATCTGTACGTGTACAACTTTTCTTGGGTCAGGTTTTATATAAGTCAGAATAGAAATGGCGCATAAAAATTCCGTCTATAAGCTTAGTGGTGGATATTGCCTGTATATCTGCCTATAATAGACAGATATCCAAACATCTATCCTCCGGCCATCCATCGTCTAACCATCCTTCTATTATTTGTCAATACATACTGTATAAAAAGAGAAATGAGAAAATGCTGCACAATTATGACAAAAAAGCAGAACTCTTGGTAATGTTGTAATATCAGTTATGATTTCGATTCATGGAATTTACAAGGTTTTAATCTTGTTTTCTTGTATACATCTTCACATATTGGGATTCATTTTAACACTGTGTGTAAAACCCCTGAAGCCTAGTTAACAGTTACTAGGACTGACTGACATGTTTTAATGTGGTGCTATGTGTTAGGCAACAAGACAGTGATTAAGATATTATACGGTTGGATTTGGTGATTTACGGCCAAATGAGACATCAAAAAATCATATGATGAAGAAAAACGTTGATGCCGCCAAAACACCCTTTGTACAATATCTCTATGAAAATACCTCAAAACTTTTCAAAATTCACAGATGATCATTATCTGGTTATGAGAGGAAAAGACTGAAAGTACAAATCGCTCGACCCTGTGTAACTATGAATAACATCCTGGTTACAATTAACCCCGCGTTACTATGTGCCCCCTGCTCCCCAATTTGTGAAATATATAAAATAATGATGTACTGTTATCTACAGTGACAATCTATTAATCTATTAATCTGACATGCTGATTTATAAACAAAACATACTAAGTGAAGTTTTTTTATCAAGCTGGTTGATGGCAGTTGTCGTGAACTCTTACTAACATGAAGTGGTGTAAGTAACATCTTGCTTAAATTTGTTAAATTAATTTCACACACATTTAAAGGTGCTGTGCATCATTTTTGGGGGGATCTATTGACAGAAATACATTAAAACATACATTACTGTCTTCAGAGGTAAATAATTACCTTACTTAATGAAGCGTTATGTTTTTATTGTCTTAGAATGAGCTATTTCTGTCTACATAAATGGGTCCCCTTGCAAAGGATTTGTCATGTTGTCATTAGCCCTTAACGGACAATCTGCTCTACAGAACACGTTTTGTAAATAAATTATCCCCTTTGACAGGGAAGCGAAAGCGTGACGACATCTAAGTTCTGTGTCAGCAACTGTGCATCGAAAGAAAGGGTTGGAGTAAGCCATTGGTTGCAATTTGCAACCTCACCACTAGATGTTGCAAAATTTCATGCACTTTACCTTTTTAAACATGAGTTGTATACTATTAAGGTGGTCATGTGATCTTAACACGTTTGCAGCCATGAGGTAGCCCATTCCATGTACAAAACTTTAATATATAAAAATATTAAGCTCCTGTTATGACTCATGTCCTGTATGTATGACTTGAAAGATATTTTTAGGAAGAAATATTTGTTTCTCTATTTGTAAAACTCTTTTAATGAGGACAGAATGACAGAGGGCATCTTATAAAGGACACAACATAGACATTTTTAAATGCCACTTTATTATTAGTTTGCAGAATGAGTGTGTGCTAATTCAGCAGCAGCATTGAAAATGACACTTTCGGAAAATCTCATTTGCTCACACAGTCACACAATGTATAATGTAATTTTATTGATAAGCGGGATGGGGACAGGAGAGTTTCCTTTATCTGTATTCTGCCTTGAAATGTTCTTATCTGCTCACTGTCCTACACCGATGGCTATAAGGCAACTGTGCATGAATACTAATTTTCCTTTACCGCTTTTCATAATGCATCATGACTGGTCTTGACTACAAAGTGTGTTTAAAGCTAACCTGTTGTTATCGAAGAAGCGCACTTTGTCTGGAGTGTACTCAATGCATCTTCACACCCTTCGACTTGACATTTCACAGGATCAATATTCTGTGTGTGTGACACTGAGTGGATCTTATCACATGAAGACCTAGTTGCTCTCAAATCCAGTCTTACCTTCTTACTTTGTCTTTTGTTTACAATACAACGATGTACAATACTTTCTTCATTGACTTGCCGTTGATATTTATAAATGAAGAATTACTCAAAATTTCTTGTAACGTTTTAAAGACACCAGCTGTTTACTGGTGGTTACTGGTTTACATTGCTGTTTACTGGTGCTAGGGAGTTTAGTAGACTTTGAGCAAAGACTGTGTCTGGTCTTGTTCTATCCCTATCTTACATTTTACCCGGCAACATTAAATCGGACTTACATTGCAATTTTGCCATTTGGAGGCACCATCAAGCTGACAAATGTGGAAATAAAGTACTAAAGAGTCTCCGATTCATTTTCTTCACGCTGTAAAGTGCAAAACCTTTTTACTGTTTTAACATTTGCGGTAGCGGCCACTTGTCCTCAGTTCCGGAGCCATAGCAGCTGTACAGTAATTGGGCAGGAATGGTTGAAATGTCCTGTAATTATGTGTGGAGTGTGTAACCAGGTGGGATATTTGCTGACCTCTGTAGCCTTGACTGGCCAGTGTGCACCACACGAAAATGTGCTTTGAATTAGATATTGTGCATTCCACAATGGTGTTGAAAGAGCATTGTGAGAATTCAAGGTCCAGCTCATACATCTCAAACATATCTAACTAAAGTATTAAATTAACATGTCAAGTGCAAATATGTCAGCTAAATAGATTGTAACCTTGTAATATTGCCATGTTAAGGCGTTTAAAAAGAGCTCAACATATACTTTAAGGATATCTCTGAGAGAGATTATTTTAGTAAATAGTATACATAGGCTTAATTTGTGCCTTTATTTTATGTTCATTGTAACATTTCCTGGAAAATTCAGTTGAGTTGAAAAGTATACATATTCTACACATATTAATTTAGTGGAAAGTAGAGGACTTCTATTTTGAAAGGCATACACCTGGGGAGAGGAAGGCCTGGTGAGAAAAAAAGTGAGGTGAGGAGAGAGTGCTATGAGTTCAGAGACGTGAGACTCAACTCAACTCAACTCAACTTTATTTATATAGCGCTTTTTACAATTTTCATTGTTACAAAGCAGCTGTACATGAGACACATTTAATACAAGTATGAATTCTAAAGCAGCCCCCCCGGCCAGGCAGATAGTGCAAAACAATATGCAAACGGTGGTGAGGAACCCAAAACTCCCATCGAGAAAAAAAACCTCAGGGGAACCCAGGCCCAACCAGGGGATTCCAGTTCCCCTCTGGCAAAAGCTGCTGCCTCTGCACAAGCTCATCAGTGCTTGCACAACAAGGCTTAATAAAAATATAAAAATTAAAGATTATCATTAACAATCTAATAGCATTTGAAATGTTGTAGAAAAAAACAAAGTTGTCGCGTCCTTTATCCAGCTCTATCCTCTTAGCACTTGTCAGGTCACCGCTTCCCATTCTCAGCTCTGCCATCAGGTCTGGGCATGAACTGCATCCTGCGGTAACCTTGGAACAAAGAGACAAGACTGGCTGAGAGTAGAGTACTGTTCTGCACTCTTTGATGCAACAAGTACATCATTTGTTGTTGGATGTGTTCCTGGTTCCGGTTGATCTAAATAATGCAGCCTAAATCCTCTGAGGATTAATATTATGGAGGTGTAGTGTATGCAAGATTAAAAAGATGAGTCTTTAGTCTAGATTTAAACTGACAGAGTGTGTCTGCCTCCCGGACCATGCAGGGAAGAATATTCCAAAGTTTAGGCGCTAGATAAGAAAAGGATCTACCACCTGCACTTGATTTTGAAATTCTAGGTATTACCAACTGACAGGACCCCTTAGAGCGTAATGTACATGGTGGTCTGTAATACAATAGAAGTTCATTCAAATACTGCGGCGCTAGACCATGTAGGGCTTTATAGGTAATAAGCAAGATCTTAAAGTTAATGCGATGCTTTATAGGTAACCAGTGCAAGGTTGACAGAACCGGGGTTATATGCTCATACTTTTTTGTACGTGTAAGAACTCGAGCTGCCGCGTTTTGAACCAGTTGCAGTTTTTGTAATAGGCCCGCAGGGCAACCACCTAGAAGTGCATTACAGTAATCTAGTCTTGATGTCATGAATGCATGAATTAATTTCTCTGCATCTGACAGTGACAGCATATGACGTAATTTAGATATATTCTTAAGATGGAAAAATGCAATTTTACAGGTGTTTGCGACATGGCTTTCAAATGAGAGAGTACTGTCAAATACAACGCCAAGATTCTTAGCTGATGACGAGGATTTTATGGAGCAACCGTCAATCGTTAAGCAGTATTCTATGTTGTTACGCATAGCAGTTTTCGGTCCAGTAAGTAACACTTCTGTTTTGTCCGAGTTTAGTAGTAAAAAATTGTTACTCATCCACATTTTTAAGTCAACTATGCAATCCTTTATTCGATGAAACTGCTGGGTTTCATGAGGCATCGAGGAAATATAAAGTTGAGTATCATCAGCATAACAGTGAAAGCTAATTCCGTGTCGCTTTATTATATCTCCTAGAGGTAGCATGTATAATGCGAAGAGCAGGGGTCCCAAGACTGAGCCCTGTGGTACACCGTACTGGACTTGTGATTTGCGGGACACCTCATTGTTTATTGCTACAAATTGAAAACGGTCGGATAAATAAGACTTAAACCATTTCAATGCTATTCCGTTAATGCCGACGTAATTTTCGAGTCTATGTAGAAGTATGCTGTGGTCAATGGTGTCAAATGCAGCACTGAGGTCTAGCAGCACCAATAACGAAATACAGCCACGGTCAGACGCTAAAAGCAGATCATTTGTAACTCTGATCAAAGCAGTCTCTGTACTGAGACAATCAAAGAAAAGATCTGGAGGATTACCTTACTGGATCCGGTGTCCAGATAGATTTGGTTCTCGTGGCTTGAATTTATTGGTTGTGCTAGTAACCCAAATATTCAAGAGACCAATTGAGTTTTTTTCTTCTTTCTGACTTTTGAGGACATTGGACAAACTGGATTGTTTGATATTTTTCTATAGGAGGTTGATTTTGTGGACTTTGTGGATTACTTTATGAAATACCGCATTTTTTCAGCATTTGGAATCTCAGTTTAGATCACATGTTTGTTTTGAATTTGCAATGTCCATTTGTCAATACTCTACTATTTGTGTTTGAAATTATAAATGTTAACTCTTTAAATACACTTTTCACTTTTGACAGAGTCAACTTGAGTTTCTGAACATTAATGTAGCACTTGGTCTTAAATAATATTGGATCAAATTTGTTACAACCTGCTGATATCTTTTTCATTATTTTCCACACACAATCAAATAATCTTAGAATTATAATTCAGTAAATGGCACAAACTGTAATAGAAACAATGACTACAGTACTATATAGTTTTAGCATCAATGACCAGAGCCATCACAGATGACTTATTAGAAGGCCACTGTTGTGCATGTATTTTTCAGTAGGAGTCACAGTTAATGCGTGAAATTGAAAGTGTTTTGGCTTTAGGGGTCTCCTGCCGTCTCTCCTTAAGGCCAGTGGATTTTACACATTTTATTTGACTGAATCTGTTTTGACACTACATTTTGAATCCCTTTAAGGAGGCTTAATTTTTTCTATAACGGATGTGTGCATCCATGCATAATGAATGCCTGTTGAGAGGACAGCATATGTCCCCAGCTCATTTCAGTACCTCGCTGTTTGCTCCACATTATTAGGCCAGTGGTTGATGTCATGAATTTCACATCAATGCCATGTTAATGTGGTTGCACCTCTAAGTGTGTTTTTCTTTGGTGTCTTTGTACTGTTAAGGTACATTTCATGTAAAACATTGTGCTGAAACTTAAGTTTTTGCTATTTTTTGAGTTTCACGTACAGACAACCACATCAAATCATACGCGTTCACATAGATTTGCGAAAACTAAGAAGAAAAGATACATCCCAGGCCAGGAGCGGCCAATGTCACTTTGTGAAAAAAAGATAGGTGGACCCTGCAGCGCACGTACGCAAAAAAAGAAAATTGGTCATTTTCCAGGACATTATTCTCTATGTTTACGGACATTTTTTGCACAGTGCTGTGCAAAATTTACAATACTGGTGAGGCGGCTGTAAAAAACAATGCAGAAAATTCCTTCATATTAATATTTATAATGCTTAATTTTACTTAACATTTTTACTCCGTACACATTTTTCTCTAAGCAATCTTTGTATTTTGAACGGCATAAACACCACCCTATAGTTGTTAAGTTGTCAAGGACTATCGCGATTTTAGCTACAGAGAGAAACTGGTATCTAGGCAACCAACGGCTGAGTGATGACATCACTACAGTAATTCTACGTTAGACAACCGTGCTGAAAATTTCAGGCCGAGAATAGTTTGTAGTCGCGCTGTGCTGAACCAGGCACATGGAAAAATAACCGTTACCGTTTCAGACCATGCTTAGAATGTTTCGGCGCGATTTTTACGTTTACACAATGGGGGTTAAATTATATTGTTTTAAAAACTTTTTTTTTTAATTTGGTGTCAAAAAAGTTGTTAATTCAAATTAGAAACATCTGAAACCTAAGTTAGCTGTAACCTAATTATTTCATGTAAGAAAAAAAAAGGTGAAAATCTGAGAAGTGCAGTCTTGTTAACTGCTTTCGACATTTTTTTCTAAAATACAATATACTGGGTAAAATTATAAGGTTTCAGGCACTCAAATATAATTCTGTCATAAGAGATCATTAAAATTTAATTCAGCAAGCATTGGGAAAATGCTTATTATTTTATGACTTTCCTCTTTCTATTAGCTTATCGCAGAAATCAGAGACTGTTCCAATTTTACCCTAAAGCATCACAAGAGAGCTCTAATCAGCCTGAGCAACTCAATCTTGACATAAATGTATTATGAAGACCTTCAAATTGAGCTGGAGTTGGCACAGATAGGCTTTGGGCTACTGTCACTTAAAGCATTTGCGAAACGGCACAAGCATCTCTCGGCTTTTAGAATTCTGTCCGATTCAATAACACAGATGTAGCGTCACGCTTGTGTTTTATTGTGCCCTTTAATGTGATATTGGCCTTATTTAGAACTACAGCATTATTAGTGTGTCTCATCATATAAAATGAGCAATGCCTTGAGGTGACGGGGTGCAAAGAGCTACACGGTGTGCATTTGACTCTGTGAAACCGTCTCCCCTGATGAACAAATTTGCTATGTAATCTCTCATCTGCTCAGAGTCAATTCAGTTCCATTCAGTTGGTCAACATGGAGTGCTTTAAAGATGTATGCAGTGAAAACACTACATTATCATTAAAATAGCACTCTTTACAGATATGTGCATTCTATGCTCCACCATTAAAAGTGCACCATTATGATGATCTATGTAGCACATTTTGCCGTAAACCCCACATTCTTGCCCTCTATTTATTTGCACAGAGAAAGTTTGCCACACCACCATCTATTATCACCCCAGGCCTCATAAAGCACAGGATGAGGTCTGGACGCTGGACAAAAACCCGCTCTTGATTCCCACTTAATTTCGTGCTAATTTATGAAGCCTCTCATTGGCCACAGACAGCTCATATAGTCATGCAAACCCATTTTTAGCATAACCAACCGTCTGGACTTGCCAACGTCACTCAATATTACTCTTAACTAAAAACTTTGTCATTATTTTGTAGATTTATTGAATTAAGTTCATATGGTACCCAGTGATGGAAATGGCTGAGAATCACTGGACTGAACCAGGATTTAAACTCGCAACAGACACACATTCTAATGCTCAAGAGACTACAAAATAAAGTTTTCGCCCCTAATAGTGATTTGCCACACCATAATATTGCCATATTCATTTTAAAGCCTGAACTACAAACGTGCTGAACCAAGTCATGTATCTTACTGGCAGGAGAACCAGGAGCTGATAACCCATTAGCCTAATTTCCCACTATGAACAATGCGTGTCACGTTGATCTAGTCTCACATTGTCACCTATTAAGAGCGTTCTATGCACGCTATCTCTTCTATGCCCTTCTGGCTGGTGATCTTTATATAAATTGACAGCCGTGCAAAAAGAACTGAATCAGGATCTAAGCAAAACAGGCTTCATCTTATTAGGCAAGCGCTTCATTCAATAGCTTAACTTAAGGGTTCAGACACTTCAGTCCGTTTGCAAAAGTGCACATTTAGGTTGTAAAAACACCTCAGTCCAGCTTCGGTTGTGTTAAGATCAATGGTTAACTCATGCATAATAGCGCTGGGCCTACAGGTTTGCATGCTGAAGCAGGATAACATTACTCAAGAACTGTAAAGTCAAGGGCTAAATGAGCCTAGCAGTGATTTGATGAAAGTTCACCTCCAAGGGTCTTCAGCAATACAGATCTCAGTTTTATGTTAAGGGACTTGATTTGCATTTTAATGGTCTGTCAGGACTGCGACGGGCCTATAGCTATTTAGTTATGGCCATAGAATCTAATGAAATATGTAAAATGGTAAACATCATAAACTCAACCAAATATCAATAATACAATACAATACATTATGTCACATACTGCATTACATTTTATTATAAAAGCTGGTAAATACTCTAAAAAGTATTATTTAGTAGGGCTGCAAGATGTATCGAATGATGTTATGCTTCAAGTTACTGTAGTTTTAGGTCAATGCAGATGAAAAATGAATTGAGACAGAGAGAGAGGCTTTTTTCTTATAAACAATGTGAGTTAGTGATGTAATTTTCAGTTTTAAATATAACTTAACCTAATTTAATTGGATTTTACAAACTTTAGGCGTTATTATTTTTATCACATTATTTATTATGTATTGTATCTTTCTTCAATATTGTGCAGCCCAGTATTCAGTTATTCATCACTAAAGTGTTTAACTTCTACTGTCAACATAATCATTTAGTCATTACTAATCTAACTTAATATGAGATCTGACTGAAGCTGGTCTGACACATGGGCTTGGGGAAAATCGAATCTTTCTCTCTCTGCATTACATAACACAAACTAAATTGTATTTTGCCCTCCAAGCTACATATTTTAATAGAAAACATTCATTGTGTAAGTCACATTTACTAATAACAAAGTCTGTTTATGCAAGTGGTGCCACTCGGCGGCCATGTTTTCAACACTCCTCGGGCTGCTGTTTTAGTCATAGCAAGACCACAGTCCTATCTACCTTTTTTAAATCGCTGACAATTGCAATTAAATAGCATACGTACGGCCAACAATTAAACCTGACATCAACTGTACCATAACTTATGTTGTTAAAAACAATCACAATAATCACCTTGTATAGAGAGCTGCTGGACACGCATGCGACATAATCTTCACTACAGTTGCTATGATCAGTGCTGTCACGATGATTGGATTTTCATACACGATTATCGTGGCCAAAATAAATCCTGATATCAATATTATCACTATTTATTTTTAAATGACTTCTGAAATATATTATGCTATCAGTTTATATCAAATTACCCTTAAGGCAAAATTATAAATGGATGCTGATGATATTCACGGTATGTGTAGAACTAATTATCACTAAGTATCACGTTTTTTGCGGCCTCTGTGCACTTTTACAACCAAGTACTGAGAATATCTGTGACATTAATGGCTGTGATTACTGACATTATGTGAATTATTATTATTAAGATCCACAATTGTTCATATAAACTCACACTCATTTCACTATGATTCATTGGCCTTAAAATAACTAATGTTATTAATTTAATTTCAGCAGATATCATGATAATATCGTTTCCTGTAAACTCTCTCGATTTAAGTGTTGCAAAAACGTGATGTTTGTGACAGCCCCTGTCTTCGCATTTTGCGAATGTTAATTTGTGTCATTTCCTTTGGCTCATTGCATTGATTTGATGCTTAAAAATGTTTATAAATAGATTTGCACACAAATACATGCATACATTAGTAAACAAGACCTTTTATGCACACATTATTTATGATGCTCAACTAATTCTCCTCATAGATCAACTAGACTATAAAGACTTTTGGTAATCTATAAATCAGTGGATTTGCACTTTACATGGCTGCTGTATTTGCCTGAGCCCATGCACTAAAGTGAAGGATTAGACTACCGAAAAGGTCATATTGTTTACAAATTATTTCTCATAGGCATTGTGGGAAAAGAGGACCGATACAGCCCAGAAAGACAGAAGAACTTACCGCTGTGGATCCACCAACGCCTCACTCTGAGTTTAAGGGCCGCAGTTAATTCTGCGTGGTGGAGGCCATTGCGTCGTCCTCGGCGTGCAGGTTGCTTTTTATTATCCTGGCGGGGTGGAGCGACAGTGCGGCACAGAGGTGCTCAGCATTCAGCTCAGAGCCTCATCCCGCCGAGACTTCTGGAGAAATGTGAACACTGCTGTCACACTTGGCTGCTGTCCCCATGTTCCTTTCTTTTCACCGCTATCTCTCAGAGGAAAACACTGGAATTCTGTAGGATGTCCTCCATTTTGTCGTGAACATTAATTTCAAGTATTGGCAAAAGCCAGTGCACACATCAAGCATAAATTCTATAAAAGTTGAGCTTAAATACAAAAAAGAAAAAGTTTCAGAATGTACCTGTTCTTCTCAGGTCTGTGATGGATTGCAGCCCTTGGTGTCGGGAAATTACATTGTTTTGTCTAAAGAAACAGCATTAAAGTGAGATGAAAACATTCTGACACTCTCAAAGACATCATAAATGACATCGTGATGGAATCTTTTAAGAAACAAGCATTAGAGATCCTCTACACCACGGCTAGTCAACTGGTTGCCCGCGGGCAAAATGCAGCCACCCAATCGTGTTTACCTGGCCCGCCTTAACATTTCAAATAAGCGGAGAGACTTTAAGAATGATGTGATTTAAGAAACGCCCATCCTGAGATGCCACCACAAGTCCAAAATGCTGCTACATTCAATACGAATTTACATCACGTTGCTCATAACGATTGTAGTCAATAAAGCGATTTGATCAATCTGTCCAAATTGATGTTATTTGCAACGTTATAATCGGCAATCCACAGCCTAAGGTGCTAGTGCCCTTGAAAGTAACTGCAGGAAAAGTAGGCTTATTCACCACGTGAAGTGATGTCTCAGATAAGTGAAAAACTATGTTGTTTTAATTACTGCATTCATTATGTATGACCAGCTATATTTATGAAAAATAGCTGTTCGTCTCCCTCCAGAACTTGCTCTTCATATGATCTCCCCTTCTAAGTGCGTGGGGTATGAATGCGATTGGAATTTATCTTAAGATGCTATTATAGCCCTCAGTTTCTTTACAGATCAATTGATTTACTCTATAAGGCACCAGTTTAACATCAAGTTGCAGGGATAAATTTAGTGCTGAATGTATAATTTGACTTTTATCAATTTGACTTTCATTAATCTAATCAAATAATATTTTCATAAACATGACCCTGCAACAAAAATAGTCTTAAGGGTCAATTTTTCGATATGGAGATTTTAACATCATACGAGAGTTGAATAAACAAGCTTTCTATCGATGTATAGGCTGTTAGGATAGGACAATATCTGGATGAGAAGCAAGCGTTAAAATCTCTGGAATCTGAGGGTACCAAAAAATCTAGATATTGAGAAAATTGCATTTAAAATTGATAATTAGAGGCACTGTAGCAGTTAATCCACTCACAAAAATAATCTTTTGTGAGTATATTTACAAAATATCTTCATGGACCATGATCCTTACTTAATATCCTTATGATTTTTGGCATAAAAGAAAAATCGATCATTTTGACCCATATAATGTATTTTCCCATGCTACTTAAGACTGGTTTTGTGATCCAGGGTCACAAATATGACCATTATATGACCTATTAGTAACAGTAACAGTAACAAAAACAGAAATAACAATAAATAACAGAAATACAAAACAACAGAAGAAATGATGATATGGTAAAAAAAACTTGCCTGCATCCTTTTGGAATCTGGCACTCAAAGAAAAGTATAGTTGAAGACCCCTGCTCTACACAGATCTTAATCACAAAACAGGCCGGAGTTCATCACTGTTATTATGTCACAGCAACAGATCTAAATAAAACTGAACTGACTTTTGTCTCATACACACAACCTCTTTCAAAAATCTGAGTCCACAAATGAACTAAATTACAATGTCTGCTTAATCATATATCAATATAATTGATATTTGATGAGAGAAGCACCTACAGTACAACTGAAAATATTTCATCATTCCGGAAGACAACAGCACTGACAACAGCAATAGCAAACATTTCCGTGTCATTTAACATTCTTGTTCATGAAGCTCACAAAAAACATACACACACTGAAAACAAATGTATAACTTCAACGCAGTCACTCTGGATTAAAGCGTCTGCCAAATTCACAAATGTAAATATGTCACTCGTCTACAGTCCACAGCATTCATGTTTTTCAGTCTGTCTGAATTAGACTTCTTGACTGCATGATTTGTTTTCACAATTAATCACGTTAAACAATGCTTGGCGATGACAGTCCTAATTTCTTGTGTTTCATTTGAATATTTCAAATTACTGTCAAAGCAAATGTGCAACGGTCGGGGAATTCTGTAATATACAAATCTTTCATCCATGCAGATGAAACAGAATGATGGCGCACGATGTGGGGGAAAATAGAGGATGTCATGTTGACACTAGATGATACCCAAACTTGTCCTTCAGTACCCTTGTACACAAAGACCCTGTGGCACTGCCACCCGGAGGATTCTTCTTAAGATCTCAAGGGGTCAGATTGCTTTGCTTGCCCCACGTGACACTGTTAAATCCATGAATCCTGACAGCCTCTGCCCATCCGAGGGAGAGATACAGGTGCATTTGCATCAGTGCTCCATATCCTGCTTGGAGAGCAGATTGCTGCCTCTGTGACACGATACTACCGCCGCAGGCAACACATGGCTGAGAAACAGCCCTAAACCAGCCACCGAAACGTGTGCTGTGTTATATCTGCGCACATATGCCTGCAATGTTTTGATATTGTGATCAACAGTGATGTGAGCTGTGCGGCTTGATGTACAGCGTGTTGAACACGGCGAATCGTGTTGCTGTGAATGAGTGCATGTGCTTATGATGACTGAAGCAAAATAGGTTTTATTAAACCTGCTTGTTTGCTTCCATCGCTGAACGCACAATTAATGACGCAAGTTTTGATAATGTGTCCAATGAGTTTCAAAGAACAAAAGTTTAAAAATGTTATAAGTCAATATACAATTTCTGTTGGAGAACTGATAATATGCAGGTCATGTTGAATTTATAACGATTGAAAGTCAATTGAAAGAAAGTCAAGTGCACGGTTTCTGAAATAAACAGACTATTTAAAATCAATAAATGGGTCACTGAAGTATCTGAAATATTTAACAGCACAAAAATGAACAGAACTGCATCTTGCAATCGAATGTGAATATTAACCAACAACAACCAAATATTACAAGCTATATAGAGTTATGAACAAAAGTGATGTTTGTGGGTTTATACATTTGCCTAAACTAAATATCTAAATTGAAGGATTATGGTACAAATATAGAAAATTAAAGTGATTATTAAAAATGTACACTCTTACAAGATGTGTTGTCCCAGAAATAACACAGAGATGTGCTCAGTTGAACACAAAATGTGTTGCATTAACACAACCTAAAGCCCCACCCCCAAACCTAATGTCACTGAAGTGAAAGCAAAAGCTTATGACAGGGTTAAATTCATATATATAACCCAACTTTTTCATGATTTCCATGAGTTGTTGAAATACAACTGGTTAAGGTATTTATTTGAAAAAAAAAATGATTAAAAGACTAACTATACCTGTTTGTACTAAACATGTTTTTTCGTGATAAAAGTATAAAACCATGTTTTTTGGTGTATTGATAACGATTAGTTAAACCATGGTTTCACTACAGTTCACGACATTAACCGTGGTTACGGTTGAGAGTGCTTTACTCTAAAACACCAAAAAATACATGGAAAAACAAAAGGCTCACTGCCAATAAGCATTCACTGAATAAGTTAATAATACTTTTGGATGCTCTTACATTTTTGACTACAGCAGTAGTTTGACTACAGCAAAAATGCAATCTTTTTTGCAAAACATATTATATATGCTTATATTCTCATCAAAGATGAGCTTCGGTTTATTCTTCATATAACAACTATCCAAAACATATACAATGTTTTAGTACAATTTAATAATAATTTTGAAGAAAAGGTAAAGATGTCAAAGTTGGGCGTTACTTTACTGTAAATTAAAATAGGTCAGGGAGGAACCTGTTTATCCAGAGATGTCTAGGGGGAGGCTAGGGGGGCCATTGCCCCTCGAGATATTTCTTTCAGCTAAAAATAAAAATAATTTTTTAACAATTATTATTATTATTTAAAAATGATTATTATAATATATTTACCAAATACGTATATGTATTATCTATTGAATAATGGTGGGTCAATTTAATTACAGATAAATGTAAATATTATGCATGTAATGAACTTTGATTTAATATAGTTATCTGCCCAACTAGTCGAGTCAGCTTAGTAGTGGTTTCAAAGCAAATAGAAGCTGCCTGATTCTCTCCTACAACATGTTTAAATGTCCTTTTTAATAATCCTGCCATGATCAAATTTAAAGTTTCCATAGTCCGGGGGGGGGGAATCCTGGGACCAAGACAGCAGGAGAAATGTTTGAAATGATGCAAAGCTATATGAAGTCATGCTACTACCATTTTTTAGGGCTTGCATGATATCTTGAAATGCAATTTCTGTTAAATGATTAAAAACTATCAGACCATTTGAATGCATAAAATAGCAGAATGTATCTGGCACAAAAAGGAAGCTTCTAAAGTACTAGTATAAAACTAACTTACAATTTTTTAGGGTACAAGGGAATTTATTTATCAGCTCATCTCGGTCAGTTCACAAAAATGTGTTACTGTATTAAAATGTTTTGCCAACCACATTGCTATTTGTTGTAAACTAAAACGTAACTGCTATGAAAACAGCTTGTTACTGTCACACTTGTGAAAAATGAAGTAAGGTTACAAATGTCACTACTATTTTATTCTCCAACACTGGACTGTGCTCAAACTGTGATTTTATTTAAGAAGTCAGCTCACATTGGTAAGAGACTCATCGCTCTGTCCAGGAGAGTAATGAGAACCCTGCTCTGTCTTGCTGTGTTCCCTGATAACAGGTCACATTTACTATTTCACTCGAGTGTGAATCTCTCTCGCTCTTTCACACCAACCTTGGTGCATATGGAGCGTGTCCAAGAGGCGACAGACCGGAAACGGAAAGATAAAAAGGTAAATGCCAATTAAAATGGCCTAGAATTTAAAGGAGCTATATATCCTAAAAAATGTTTCTTATCAATGCCGTCCAAGTGGACTTTAAAGGGTGTTCATAACCATTTCATATATCAGATCCTCAGACTCAACGGGATACTCAACCCCAAAAATGTTTTTTCATCATTTACTCACCCTCATGTTATTCCAAACCTTGGGGTCTTCTTTCTCCTGCAAAAAAACAAAGTGTTTTGAAGAATGTTGGTAACCAAACAAAACTGGACTACATTGACTTCCATTGTATGACACAAAACCACTGAGACATTTCTCAAAATATCTTCTTGGTGGAGCAGTCAAATACACGTTTTAAACAACATGAGGGTGAAAATATGGTGATGGAATATTTATTTTAGGTACGACTTTTAAAAACAATGGTAACCTAAATGAATAAACAGTACGCAAAAAATAAATCTGACTAGAAATAGAGATGAATTAAAAATTAACCTGCAAACTGTTAACACAATGCTCTTTCTTATGAGGAGCACCTCAGTTATTTACTTTTTTCTGATGCAAAGCAAGTAGGCCATAGTTTTTTTTTGTGCATCATTGCTAGCTTAGCAGCATGTTAACATCAAACTTTGAAAGAACTATGAGTTTCCCTGTTTTGACAAGTCAAGTCATCTAAATCAACCAATTATTCATCATTCTATTCGAATGAGGATGCTCCCTCAGAATACAGCTGCCTGCGGTGGGGAACAAGTCAGCTTACTAGCTTTTGAAACGGACCCAATATGAGTATCATCTATCAGTAGCTCAAGCTTCTGTAAGATAAACAACACAATGCAGCCATTTATAAACGCAGTCATTTAGAGTTAGAAAATATGCAATAAGATGCTGTCTGATAAGACATATATATGCCGACGTCTTCCTCCCTTATTCATTTTTCTTGTCTCTAGCACCACACGGTGAAATTATTTATATCCGTTTTGTTTTTCTCCCACCATCTAACTCCCACATAACGTATATGCTTTCATAGTGGGAGCAGTTTGAAAAGGATGAGTCGAGGTCCCTATACAACTCCATCTATTCTTTAGAGCGGAGTATTTTTCATTCATGTGACAGGCCGATGCACAGCTCTCTCTCTCTCTCTCTCTCTCCTGCGATTTGCCCTGGTGATCTCTCACGAAATCCCTGATCACCATGCATGTGATACCTTCTCATGACCATTCCACACCTGTCAAAGCTGTGAAGTTTCATTCACAGTTTGTTTTGAATTATTCATGCGGAAAAACACAGTACAGTAGTGAAAGCTACACGTGTGAAGGATTTTTTTTCGGTCACCTGTACTTTGCTGATATTTACCCGTGTTTTGCAATTGCAGCTTGATTTTAGTTACAAATGGCACACTTATTAAGAAGATCTTAGTTGTAAAGACCCATTAAAACAAAGTCGTTCTTTATTATCTTCTCTAAGTGTTCCCGCCAGCATCCACACTTCATACATGAAGAACATAGGGAGGAGATGACCATGAGCCATCTGTGGGACTCTGGCTTTGAGCCACCCATGATCATAGTCAAAGTTCTTCAGTACCGCAAAGCTGGATCTAAAAATAAATGTCGAAACTTCACGTTGTTTTTAACCGAACTCGCTTTCACAAGGTCAGGACAGGACAGGTCCGGTCAGGGTAAGACAATCTTAATTAAACAATTTTATTTGTGTAGCCCTTTCATAATAGAGATCAAAATATCTTCGTAGAAAAATGCCCCCTTGCCCTCAGTGAGCAAGGCAAAGGTGACTGGAAGGGAAAATCCTTGGAAATATCCAGACACAGCTCAGAAAGTCCATCCTCCTCTAGCTTAAAATAAATGTACAAACTGTCCTCCAAATATCATGTAGTTATATTGTGTGTTATATTCCATTTGTCAAATGCATTGAAATTATTTAATTAATTCTATTATGCAATTTTTTTTTACATTATTATGTAAAAAATATGTGTAAGGATAATGATTTCGTTAATAATTATATTACTTCCAATTTAGAGGTAATAAATAAAAATAACCATAAACGCACCTAGCATATACACAAGGTACAGATGTGGCTTGGACTTGGAAAACAAAACAAGCTTTGCATCTATCTATAATGTCTCGTTCACGTTTCACACATTCCTGACTACGATTAAATATCGACCGCCATGATCTACACACGCATGCACTGAACACAATTTCTCCAATAGCATTTGCCGAAAGTCCTCCTGGGACATTATTGGCCATGCCTAAATGAAAATCTAGTCTTTCCACCCCTATACATCAGATAGCTGCCCTTTCTCATTCATTTCAAGCGCAACTGATAAGTCAAGGGCAAACATGTTTATGCAGAGGGAGAATTAATTTAAAAGTGAGTTGACTGTAGTTACAGCTCAGTGAATTTAATGAGTGTTTATACCATCTAATGGAATGGAGAATGTGAATTGAATACTGAGCATTTTTGTAAATAAACACAAAAACATCTGCATCTGGACCAGAAGACGTTCATCTCCACAACTCAATACTGGATGGCTTAAAATTCTCAATGCATTTCCGCTCGCCAGGACTACAATCAGCTCAATTTCTATTATCATAAATATGCCATTAGCTTATATTAGGCAAATGCATTATCTGTGGGGTAGAGTTAAATGAACTATAATTTTTACCTCCAGGACTTCTTCATTTTTGCTGAAAACGCTTCAATAACCCTTTACTTGCCTTATCATTTCAAGCTATTTCTACACCCAGGAAGCTTTTTAATTTCACACGCTGCTTCAGATCGGCGCTGCAATGGTTTTCAGTATCTGAGTTTAACATGTTTCATAAATAGCATCGAGACTGTTCAGCCGAATACCAATAACAGCCAATCCCGCACTACAAAACAAGTGAGGAGCACGGACTGCATTTTAACAAGCCGGCTGAAGCACAGAGCTGAGGACTTCTCTGTCATGTGGAGGTCAATGTTTATGACTTATGTGTAAGGTTATGTTTTAATGCACTGTGTTCCTCTTCTCCTTTCCTCTCTTCCCAGCTCTATCATTTAAACAGTGATGTCAGTGTGCAGTCATTAATCATAATTGTAATTCCTCCCACACATAAAGAGCTGAATGGAGCTCTACGGAATACTAATAAAGAATTAATGTCATTAGGATTGAAATATAGTAAATCAATTTAGGTTATTTGTGGTTATTTTAGTTTTCAATTTACTGAATGTTTCCACTAGATGTTGGAATATGGCTGGGGGATTTATTCCCATTTTGACACAACAGGGACGCCTGGCACTGATGTTGGGATACAGGCTCAGATGCATCTGTTAGTATTCATGGGTGTGTCTTAAATATGTTAATGGAGTCATATGGCGCGAATACGTGTTTTTATGTGTCTCTGGTGTAATTAGTTGCCCATCTTTGTATGAGACATGTAAAATTGCACCAATGTAAGTGTTGGAACAAAATATGCCTTCTATCTAAAAGCCAATGCTCACCCAGACCTGCCTGAAAGGCCTCGTGTAACCACACCCCCACAAATCACCGTCAGTTCGTGGTATGATTTGACTATGACCGCCCAAATGTATGCGTAAGTAAGGTGCACCTGTCAGTACAATTGCTTTGGAACCTGATGTCCCAAATATGGTAAGAGGCATTACATTTCCGTCACACTCTTGGACCATTCACTACGCACTGGTTACAAGGCCAACTATAGCACACCTCGCTTTTCAGAGCGATGAGCTTTGTAAAAAATCTGGGCGTTTCAGAGAGGCGGGGCAAAGAGGAGATAGACATGCATAGTATAATCTGGAAAATAAATCGTCTTTGAACCTTAAATCATGTACAGACATCGCATTACATCAACATCAAACGATAATATTCGTGTCATGAACTGTCACGGATCTCGTGGCAAGACAGGGCAGGAGAACCCAAGTGCAGGCAGACTCAGACGTAGGGGTAAGGGTAACAAAAGGTATTTATTAAACAAACACTATAAATAGACAAAACAAAACCCACGAGGGGGAAAACAAAACAGGATAAATAGTAATTACTAACAAGGACAAGAACACTGACTAACTAGACTATAAAACAAACACTAAACTAACACTTACTAATACAGGGAACCGGAACAAGGCAAGACGAGACGAGAGCATGAATATCCTCCAACACAACGAGGTACAGCTTACAATGAACGTGCACAGGACAACGAAACATGAGGACTCTTTATAGGCAAACAAACACAGGATAATAACAAGAAACAGGTGCTGGGGATTAAGCACTCGGGGAAAGCTGACGAGGAGTGAGAGGGGCGGGGCCAAAGACGAGACACGAGAAAGAACTATGTCTTTCCCACATAAAACCATCAGGCAATGCCATGGCTCCACTCGAGACAGGAATAAAACATGACATGATAGTGGAACCATGACATAAGCCCCCCCTTAAATGAACACCTCCAGGTGTTCATCAAGGGGTAACTAACAAGACAAGACTAACTTGGACAAGGACAAAAACCAGACAGACAAGGCAAACATGACAAGGGGCAGACACGACAAGATAATCAACGGGTTGGGGTGGGACAATAAAAATAACAAACAAGGGAGGGGGCGGGGGCATACAAGGAAACATAGGAAGTCCAGAAGTGGTAGGGCTGGGTGGGGAAGTTCCAGCCCTTGGGGACGCACCAGGGCGCGGAGCCCCACGAGGCTTGACAGGGGTAGTCCTGGAGGGAACTGTCCTAGTCCCCTGCAGGGCAGCCGGACTGGACGGCGGCTGGGCAGCCGGACTGGACGGCGGCTGGGCAGGCTGACTGGACTGGACTGGACGTGTCAAGCTCTTTATAGGCAAACAAACACAGGATAATAACAAGAAACAGGTGCTGGGGATTAAGCACTCGGGGAAAGCTGACGAGGAGTGAGAGGGGCGGGGCCAAAGACGAGACACGAGAAAGAACTATGTCTTTCCCACATAAAACCATCAGGCAATGCCATGGCTCCACTCGAGACAGGAATAAAACATGACATGATAGTGGAACAATGACAATTCGTTTAAGCTGTGTCATGTGACCCCTTCACAGAAACAGTTCACCCCAAAAAATGTTTTATTATTTATTCACCCTCAAGTCATTTTTATATATACATAATTCCTTTTTTCTGTGGATCACAAAACAATAAATTTTGAGAAATGTTGCTTAAAATTACTTAAAATTCCTATTTTACAAATTTATGCAAAATCTCCACTTTGTAAAATAGTTACGTTTTCCCATGAGATCAGGTTGGTTATTCACATTGAGCTTCAGTCTCAACACCATTATTTTAAGTGGTGAATTCATTGGCTTTCTTCCTTGCTTTTTATTCGACCTACACGCATCAGGTGATGTTAGGCTCCGCATGAATCATTTGTCTCATCCGCTGAGGTTGGAGTGTTAAGCCTGGATTAATGCATCGCATCCATATGCAGTGATAGAGTTTTGACACGTGCTTAAATGGATTTGACAGGTTTTATTTCCTGCTTGCGAAGACGGCATCCTGATAATACTACAACCGCCTGTGCCTGGGTAAATTCTCACCCGCTCTTTCATTAGTGGCATGTTTGGGGAAGCTCATTGGTTATGTGGCGGCTGTGAACAGGCTTGTTGGTATTTGAATAATCTAAAGTGAAGCAGAGTTCAGTCACATGGGGTAGCGGGCATAATCAGGACATTAGCGAGCTGTAAGTTAGGATCTACAGCACTTGAATTCATCAATCACGAGGCTCTGAGCCGGTGACAGTGATATATGCTTCTATTATTCTGTTCCTCTTTCTTGGCATTTGAGTCGGGAAAGTTGGGCTCAGCTAACAACTCCGGGTGTTTTCTATTAGCGGGACTACAGCTGTACCGTGTTATCTTTGCATGATTTCTGCCATAGATTAAAGCGGCCTGGGCCTTAAGAAAAGTGATGAGTCCAACAACAGGCTATCAACTAATTGTTATGTCATTCTGCATAACGTCAATGCTTTGATTAGCAAGGCAGACACATATCCTCTATAGAAACATATACTGTATAGTAAAAAGAAAATGCAAAAAAATGTGGTTTGCATGTCAGCTTAACCTGTAGTTTGTTGTAAAATAATTCTCCTGGGCTGTATGTTAACTTTTTTTGCACATAGCAATGGCGCTCGCTAAGGAGGTTTAAAGTTGTGTTACAAAGGCCAAACAGTTGTACAAGTAGACTACTTTATAAAGAAGGTTTCTGAGCAACAAGATAAAGAAACACTACTGCGCATGGGTGCATTTGTGGGCCAAACGAAACTTCGGGTACACATCTGCAAATACCGAGTCCCTGTTGATTATTTCTGACAAAAAGCAAAAGAAATAGCAAGAAAATTACATTAGCTAGCAAGCTAAAAGCATGTCTAACCAGTGATATTTTGCGTTTCCAGTAGAGGAACCGCTACTTGGTTAAACTTAAATTCAAAAAAGTAAACACAACCCATTCAACAAATTGTTTATTTAATACAATTTTCAGACAATACAATTCAATAAATTGTTTAATTAATACAATCATTATACAATAAAATATTAATATAAATAAAATTTTAGTCATATTATTAGCCAGTAGCAGGGCTACAGGGTTTATCGCAATTCCCATTCAAATCGCGATTAAATCGATGTGGCTATCGCGATTGTGAAATCGCAAAGGGTTTGGGTATGATTAATGCAGAGCTTGTTCGTGGTTCTGGGATCAGCGGGAAATGCTGCTCTATCTGAAAGCATTGGGCATTTGAATCTCTTATAACATGCATTTAAAAAAGCAACACAAGTCAAACATCTTCATAATAAATATATTCTGTTATCATTAAATTACCTGAGGAGGCTTGAAAAACAGTGATAAGTAAGATGCCAGAAAGGAAGATGGCATTTCCTGGTAGGGATGGGGAGTCGACTCCAAAAGAATTGATTCCTTGACTCTTAATGACCCAAAAAGTCGGAATCGACTCGAAGACAGGAATCGACTCTCGCTGATGTAATTTTTTATGTTGTCATTGACAAATTGACGTAGCTTTGAATGAAAGCTTAAACGTGAGTCTATGAACATAACAAGACACAAATCAAAATCAAGTTTGTGGAAACAGATTATAAAGCGTTTCTTCCAGTTTATAAATGTAAAAAACCAGCGAAAGCCAAGAAGTAAAAAATCACACATTAAGTTCTTGTTATTGAGTTAATTATTATAGCATATATCGTTTTAAAATTACATGATCTTTTTGAACACGTTTTATTGTCAAATGCCCAACACAGAAAGACTACGAGCTACATTAAGAAAAGAACGGCAGGTAGGCTCAACTTCTTTTCTACTTCAATACAGTGAATATATAAATATTTCAATGAAAAAAAAACGTGGCGCTTGTTTAGCGCCCATTCATAGAGCCTCGATTCAAAACAATGAAACGCGGTGTCTTTAAGTACAAAACATATTAATTTGTGTAACTGTAACTCTCCAAAATCAATGCAATGTAAAAAATAATAAAGAAAACGTCTTTGCTATACCATTAGTCTATAGCTACTGTAAGCTGTGTGCGCTTGGAAAACCACACCGGTTTAGACCAGAAAGGAGTAACTGGTCTGACAACACAAAAAAATTCTCTGTGATGGTGTGCTCGTTGCACAAATGCATGTGTATTTGCTAGTGACTTTGGAGATTGGTTGCCAGCCAAAAGTTCCCAAACTTGTGAAGTTCCATTCCATTTTCTACCGCTAATCCGAACTACCTCGGGTCACGGGGAGCCTGCGCCTATCTCAGGAGTCATCGGGTATCAAGGCAACTTGTGAAGTTGCATTCATATATTTTATGTTCATATTCCTGAGCCCATTTTGAATGATAGTAGGCCTAAATGGAGTCGAAGTGTCGATTTCAACGATTCCAAAAGTGGAATCGAACACCCCTCCTTGGCTGTGTCCGAAATAACCCCCCATATCCTAATATAGGGCCCTTTTAAGGGGAAATCTATTTTTAGTGTTGTCCGAATTCCTAGTGGACATTATTGAATAAACTCATTCAATCCCATGATCCCAAGGGGGGCAGTTGTGGCCTAGTGGTTAGAGAGTCGCCCTCGTAAGGTCACCGGTTCGATTCTCACGGCTAGCAGGTTGCGCCTGATGTGCCCTTGAGTAAGGTACCTAACCCCTGTTTGATCCCTGTGCGCTGCAGTGATAGCTGCCCTACCGCTCTGGTTGGCTGCTCACTACTTACAGTGCGTGTGTTTACTCACTGGATGGGTTAAATGCAGAGGGTCAGAGGTCACATTTCGGGTATGGATCACCATAACCGACAAATAAGTCACTTTCACTGATGTACACTTACGGCTAGCTGCTAGCCATCTATCGTGATGCTCGAGCTGAATGAATACCTGCGTCACAGAGTGTCTGTATTTCTCACTCGTTTTAACCCGCTCCATAAAGTGGACTACAGTAGTGAATATGTAGGGAATAGTGAATTAAGGTATAGTGGGCGAATTCGGACACAGCCCTGTTAATACGTGTGGTACTTCTTCTGTGGAGCATTAGAGTTTCTGCGTGATGTAGCTGGATTTAACCATGCTTCACTGACAAGCTGCGCATAAAAATTGCAGCCAATGCGTGCAGTTTTTGAAGCTTACTATAGTAAGTATTAAATATACTACAGTCATTTTTCATCTGGGTGTTCAAGTAAATCTGACTTTAATTAAGGTGGGTCATCGCGAAGACTTTTGAGTTCTAGTTTGTGTTTGACAATAGCTTTTCTCAAACAGTAAAATTCCTGTTAAATAACCTCTAGAAACGTTTCCATCACAGTTTTTTTCATATTGTGGAAAACATTGGCACCAGATACTGTATATGGACTCAATGCAGGCGGAAAATGTGTTTCAATTGCAAAATAGATTGAAACAACCAAGTAAAATAGCGCCAACTATTTAACTAAAAGTAAACCTTACACACAAACAAGCACAACAACTAATAAACAGCTCTGTCTAATACACCTGCAAAACTGTATCCGTATCTGTGCAACACTGTTAAATTTGTACTTTGCACAGACCAATTGTTTCAAAGCACATAATGTATATGTTGCATTTTACAGCACTGTTCTCAAAGAGAAAATACTTAATGAATTCCTATGAATTTAAAAAAGTTATCCCCATTATGCACAATGTATTACTCAACCTGATACGTTTTAAATGATCGTCTTTGCATTCTGAAGTCATTCGAGTCCACAAGTGTCATAGAATTTACATTTTTAGCTGGACTGTTTCTCAGATGTCTTTTTCTAATAGGTTGAAAGTAATGAGATTCATAACGGTAGCAGCGTGTGATGTGTGAGCCGCACGAATTGCAGCGCTGACATGGTGTAAAGTAATGTGAATGCAGGGCCAAGACTTCCCTGAAAGTGAGACAAATCAAATCTGGAAAACAGCTTCCAGGAGCTGTTTAAAGGTGACAGTGGTGGCACTATTCTCCTTTCATCGGCCTCTTGCTGCTCAATTTTTTTTGTGTTATTTCCCCTGCTGGTGCTCCAGGATTCACACAATGATTGATTTCTTTTCTCAAAAGCGCAATCTTCTAATGTCTAGAAGAAGAGTCTTCCATTGACATCAGATCTGAATTAAATATGTCCAATCCACTGGTGCCAAACCCTCCTGACTTTAATTGACATGTAATATTTTAATGAATACAAATTAGCTATGCAAATAATATGCGTGGACCCTAATGTCTTGAAATCTAGGACCACTTTGAATGGTTAATGAAGAAGTTGCTTATTTATCATTGTGTAATATTGTGGCGGGTCCATCAGTCATCGTTATATAATCTTCTACTTTGAGGGAGAAACGTCATGTGGCGAGACAAATGAAAAGCAATGACCGTCTACAGTCATTACTGTAGTACTTAAATAAATTATGATTTTTGATCAAAGGACGTGACAAATTACATTCTTTGACAAATCCCCATCTTTAATGCTCAGTGTAATATCTCATTTTATCATATCATTTGGTTTTGGAAGCACTGCAGAGGATTCTTTCTACTTTTATAATGTATTGCCAAAAGAAAACCATAGGCAGATGAATGAGAAAATATATTTACATGCAAACTAAATGTTTGCCCAGGTTTTAATGCGCACAATAAATTTGCATATACTGTGCACTGTAATTATTTCTGCCAATTAAGATGATTGAGAATAAAATGTTATTATAACAATTGGTCAGTCGATTCAGATGTATTACAAAATAGCCAGCGATTTTGACAAAATATCAAATCTGTATATAGGTTGTTGACAAGACATTAGATTGTCATTGTCACACAATATAAAACATTAATATAATTAGTGTTGTCTCAAGCATGGATCAATATATTACAACTTTTAATTAAATTAAAAAGCATTAACATGTTAATAAATACCCCAGGCATAATTTTTCAAGTGTCCTTAATGATTAAATGTTCAGGGGAAAAATGATGGTTTTCATAATTATATATTAAATAAGTAACGATATGAGTGTCTAACAATGAAGATAAATCTTTTTCATGCTTTTCTTGTGAGTTTTTCTAAATGTTTGCTGTAGCTGTGTCTGAATTTGCTCTCTTGTTCACATTTCCCTAAGTAGCGAATGCTAAATGGTCCACTATATGGTCCACTATATAAATAACAATTTCCGACACTGACGTAACCAGCCTCTGACTGTGCTGTCACATTCATCATAACGCTTATATTACACTTGTGTAGCTTTATGTTTTTTTTGTAAAATACTAAATTAAATTTTTACATAATTTGTCACGTTTATTTTATTCGTTTTTAATAAAGACAACAAAACAAATGTTTTCCACGTTTATTTACCTTTAGGCTACATGTATATTACCATATTACTATATTATGTATATATACTACATGTATAACTAAATATATTTAAAATAAAACACTGCTATATATAACAATCATTTAATCAGTTTATTCTCAAAAAGTGAAAAATAACATTCAACAAGAACAGAAATAAATGTACAAACGTACATTCGTGGCATTAACGGTCAATCTCTACCAGCTGATTCTAATCAGGCGGTTGATTCGCTATGTATCATGCGAAATACAGTATTTAAATACAGAACATCGGATGTACACTCAAAATCAGGATGCATTGTGGGTAAAAAAGTGAAAAATGTAGAGAATGAGTTGTTTACTCAGAATTTGGACAATACCACAAAATGGCGGTGTAGTAGAGTAGGCGGGGCGAGACCGTGGTTCGAGTCCGGTGAGTAATTGTGAATTAGCGCCAGCTGTGCGCACAACGGGCTCGAATCACGTAAGAGATGGGAGCATATAAAAGGAACGAGCGACCGGACCGTCGAAGAGAGAGGACTGGGCCCGAACTTGTGTTATGTTTGTATTTGTATTTTGTTAAATGTCTGCCAGTTCCCGCCTCCTTCCTTCCCTTTTATGGAGAATTGTTACATTGGTGCCGAAACCCGGGAGGAAGGAGAGACATGCTGTCGGAGAGTCCTCGCCGCCGAGTGGCCTCGCGGTGCCGGAGAGTTCGGGCAGCGCGGACGAAGGGCGTCCGCCAGTGGCTGCCCGAGGCGGTGGCTCTGGGGAAACGGAAGTGCACAGTGCGGCCACCGTCAAAGCTTCGGTGGAACGGCGACCTTTGCTGCCGTGCCCCTGGGTCGAGGTGGGGTGGCTGTCGTCCAAGCGGGAGCGGGGGGGTTGCCGCCGTCCGCCAGAGGCCGGAGCCTGCGTCCGTCCGCCCAAGGGGGAGGAGCAGGGGACGGGGAACCCGCCCCGACTCCCAGATAAAGGAGGAGCCACCGCCGGCCGCCAGGGGGCGGTCAGTCGAGCCGTCCACTGAAGCCCCAGGGCCACCGCAAGGCACCGCGAAGGAGTGTACTCCGGCTGGTTGAGGAACGAGCGGCAGCATGTCGGGGAACCGGACTTTAATTTTTTTTTTCTCTCTCCCCTCTCTCTTTCCGGTCGCTCCGAGGGCTCCCGTCTCCGTTGTCTCGACTCGTCGCTGCATACCCCCCACCCCACCCCCCCCCGAAGGAGGGGGAGGGAGCTTGCACAGTCGCGGGGGTACCCCCCGGCCTGTGAGGGGTGATGGGGGTATGTAGTAGAGTAGGCGGGGCGAGACCGTTGTTTCGAGTCTGGTGAGTAATTGTGAATCAGCGCCAGCTGTGCGCACACCGGGCTCGAATCACGTAGGAGATGGGAGCATATAAAAGGAACGAGCGACCGGACCGTCGAAGAGAGAGGACCGGGCCCGAACTTGTGTTATGTTTGTATTTGTATTTTGTTAAATGTCTGCCGGTTCCCGCCTCCTTCCTTCCCTTTTATGGAGAATTGTTACAGGCAGACACTTGATATACTGCACTATATAGGAGATAAGGGACGAATTCAGACACAGCATATGTCACACCATAGGACACATTTACGGCACAGTGCTGTAAAAATGTTTAAAACAGAAAATTAATTGACAAAGTCAATGTGACTCCTTACATTTTCTCAAACATCAGAAATCATACTACATAAATGTATCTCTTATTAAAAATGAGTTTAACAAAACACACTTTTACTACATGCATATCTGTCTGACCTACTTTTCTTCTGCTCTCCTGTCCGGTCCCTCAGATCATCAGAGCTTGGTCTTTTGTCCATTCATGATTCAGATTATTTAGTGTTGATGCTCCTAAATTATGGAATTCGCTACCCCTTACACTTCGTAAGATATCATCTTTGCCTACCTGCAAGACTCAGCCAAAATTGAATCTTTTCAATATGTATTTTGGATAATGTGGTTGTATGTGGCCTTATGTGTCTGCCTTGTGGATGTGCAAAAGTATTGTATAGCACCATGTAAAGCGACCTTGAGCTATGAAAAGGCGCTATATAAATAAAACCTCTTCTTCTACTTTATTTTTCAACCACTTATTTTAAGTCATGCTCCAGTTGAATGCTAGGGGGCAGACTACGAGACAAAATATAGCATTTTCGTCAACAACTCTTTATATTATTTCAGACAATATTTGCTTATTTTATAATCCTACCAGCAAATATTAGAATAGCCAGTTATAGGAACAGAGTGAGATGTAACATCCAAAAACACAGGTGCATGAAACATAAACTGCACTAGTATAGTCCTGCAATCTTTGAAAGTAGGGCACAATATACTATAATAATGTGAAGGAATTTTCTGTGTTCATTTTTTACAGTTGTTTTACATGTATTTTCATTTTGCACTCTGCATTAAATTACATTTTAGCATTTACGCAAATGTCAGCAAAATGATGGAAAATGTACTTTGCATTTTCTGCCAGTGCTTTATTCGTTTTTTACAGGATCTTTTTTACAGTGTGGTCTTAAGCTCAAATGTTTTTTAACTGTGAACGGACTCCTGTGATAGTCTGAGGTGCCGGCCGCTCACAGGTAAAGCTTTTGGATGCAGAGAATGTTTGTCATTCCTGTCGTGGTTCCGGGGGCCATGCTGTAAAAAACCCACCAAGAAAGCTTAGTTGTACAATAAGACCTCAGACAGCAATAAAAGCTAATATTGATCCGAGGTACATGCTTCATAAAGACAAATCTAAGAACCGTTACGAGCCACAAGATATGTGACCTTCAAATTATTGAAAATGTTATCCTTGTTTTGTTACAGCTTTCCGAAACAAACCTCTGCAATACGCTGTAATAAACTTGGAAATGTTTGGCCTTACAGATGCCAGCGTGCTGCTTTCAAAGTCGAATCTGCATCCCTAATTCTTTGTTATGAAAACGTTATTGCCGGTGTTAGGAAAGTTGCATGGCAAAATGAAAATGGGGTTGTGCTTTCCCGATTCGCCTTCATTCTCATAGTTGTGCTGTTTGAAAATTCCATTCGGCTGCGGGTGCAAATGAGGCACACGGAACATTAAGCTACATCTCACTCAGCTGAATCTTTCATACCCGCAACACGCTGAGGAGTCAGAGAGCTGCCTAATCATCTTCTCCCGAACCGTAGCCTTTCTGGATGGGTCTACAGCTGCGAGAGTCATTACATCCTGTTCTCATCACAAGTACAGCACATTATATTTGATTGCATTTTGCATGAAAAAATGCATTCTCTCTTTCCGTCTAAAGTACTTGGTTCCCTCCTATCCGGGGTTCTGAGATTTGAAGATAACCGTTGTTATCGTTATGTGTTATATGCAAAAATTTCCACACCCAGCATTTTTTTAAGATGTGGACGGGGAAATCTTCATGCCCACTATGGTGAGCTTTGTTTAGAGGGGGTGGGGGATGCGAATAAGCAGACACAAACATTCCTCACAAGCAATTAAGTTGCTTTCTGCAGGCATCTTTTGAAGGCATCTTCCACGCGCAACCTCAATATCTCATCTTTCCCCAGACAGTGCTCAGGGCATCCAAGCTGATCATAGTACGGGGAGAGCTTTGTGTCCGGAAGGAGCTCAGATAAGCTATCAAATAGGCTGCGCTCGCAATTCAAGCCTGGCAAACTGTGGGCAGTTTTATTACATTATATTACATGAACTTAATCAAAGCAGGCTATTAAAAAGAGTAGGAAACAACAACCCTGACTGGTCCTGTATTCATAACTAAGGTTATTTTTCCAGTGCTGCAACAATATAGTCTGTACTGCACGGTTTATCAGCAATATGCAATTTCAGCCCTAATGCACTAAACTCATAGATTTGATTTATTTTACTGCTTAATTTGTAAGCAGCACTGCAATGCTGTCTGCACTGCTTGCTAATGTTGCAGCAGTCTTAAAGTCTTTGTGTTAGTTTCCTTAGCTGCCTTTCTAAATAATTGCCACTTATACAGTAAATGCACTTTTTAAAACTCACACTACTACGAAAATGAACTTATAAGACCTGAGTTTCTTCAACTGTGGTTATTTACTCCATTCCGCTTAGTCAAGCTGTGCTTTATTCACAATAAAACATAAAATCTAAAAAAATCTGTAAAAAAGGGCACAATATACTGTATTAATATAAATAAATTTTCCGTATTCATTTTTACAGTTGTTTTACCTGTATTTTGCATTTTGCACTGCATTAAATTACATTTAGCATGAACGGAAATGTAAACAAAGGAAAATGTACTGAGCTGCGTTTCGCGATAATGTTGTCTCTTAGCACGCTACAAAGACTCTAAAGGTACACCTTAACTCAAGGTTATACCTTTTCTAGGCGTGTTCCCCGAACTATACCTTTTGAGGTTACGTAGCCTGTTAACTGTCACCCGTTCCATATACGGGACACCTAAGCTTGCACCAATATTGTGCATGTAATTTCTAATCGAATCATGTCAAACTAAAAATCATTGGGAAGGTCTGAGACTCTAGAATACTGATTTCTTTGGTGTTTTGTAGGGACTTGTGTAGGGAGATTAATTGATTCTTTTGCATAAACAGTGTGCTGAGATATTTTGTTATCCTTTTGCGACCCGTATTTCTTTTAATGTATTTTTTAATCAAAGAAAAACATTAACATTTTTTATTTATTTTTTACAATAAATGTAACAACATACCATTCATATATTTATTTTTGGGGTATGATTTTTTTGCAATAATCAGCTACTTTTCTTTTTTCAAACGAGACCAACAGTAAGTCTGTGTTCCAAAGAATTCATCAGTCACCGCCATTTTAGTTCCAAGATGTGTTTTCATGTGTAGGCTCAAAAAGGACTCCAACAGTTAACAGGTTTTTAAGGTAAACCTTCTTAAGTGCAACGTTAGCAGGTGCTTTCCATGGCGGTGGTGCTGAATCGGGTGATATCGATGCCTCGAGAATCGATTGTTCATTTTACTTTCTGTTATAGAGGGGGTTAAGTACTGAGAAAACAATGTTTATTGTAAAGAAACGCTTTGGAAATAGTAGAAATTGCATTTATCAGGGCTCACTGAAATAGTATAAATAAATGAAGAAATATGTGTGTGTGTTTATAATTTTGTAATAGTCTGATACCGCACACTCACGGCCATACGTTTTCTGCGTTAACCAGCTACATTGACGATCTGTTTGGTATTCCTTTTTAAGGGAAGGGTCATTCATATTCTCATATTTTGCCAACGTGTCTTAATGTTCTCCACGAGGTGTGTTGATTTACATTATTGGCTTAAAACACTCATTTGTGTATAGGGATAAGTGTCCCATCTAGAATGTCAATCACTCGCGGGACAGCCACAATTGCATGGAAGCCTTGATGTGCCTCCATCACGTCGTGCCTGACAAAAAACATACGTATGTACTCGGTGGCATGACGGAGCAGGATGTTTGTCACTGTGTGAACGCACCGCCACAGCGAGGTCTTTCTCAACCCATATTCATCCCCAAACACCCCCAGAAAACTCCCCACGGCACATAAACGAAGAGCTGCCATGCAGCAGCTGATTTTCCGGGATGAGGGGGTAACTCCGTCGAGTTTGTCTCGACAAAGTTGGGCCAACAAGATGCAAGAGCTGCAGAATTTGCTCCCGTGGCAGACTAAATTTGTGTAGAATTTTCTCTACTGACATGGTAGCCAGGGGACTAAAATGTTCTCTAACGAAGTTGTGCAAATACACTTACTGGCCCATCTTTGATTTAAGACGACTATTCGCTGTCTGGCTGCCATAGTTTGACCAAACTCGCCATAACATGTAGACTACGCCTTTTCTGTCAAATGGTTTGCCGGCTGATGTGCCTTGGGAAAATAGGCTGTAATTAAAACCGCTAACAACCATCAGTGTATGACAATTTTATTCATGAAAATACCAAGTATTTTATTTGTAAAATTAAAACTAAACTAAAGTAAAAATGTAAATTTAACACTTAATAGAAGTTTGTATTAAATTATTATATGAAATTTTGTCTGAAATTCAACTGCAATGTAGAAAATTTTTTTGCATAGCGGTATGAACCATCAAAGGCGAAAAGGCATGGCTAAGAGCGGTCCAGATCAACCTTACGAAAGTATGACTTACAAAAGGTATATTTAACTTAGAAGGTTTCGGGAAACACACATTAACGATAAGGTACAGCTTAAGGTATAATTTATGAACGATTTAAGGATAAGAAGGTTTCGAGAAACGCAGGCCTGGAAATTTTCTGCCAGTACTTTAACCGTTTTTTTACGGATTTTTTTCACAGTGTAACTATGAACGCATCACCTAACGATTGTTATCGTTAATACACTATCTACACATATCAGTGTGCTGTTTTGAAAAATGTTCTTGTCATGCATTTTGTTTCTGTGACATAAATTATGAACTTTTTGGAATATTTGTTCAGATTATTTTGTCTTCCAAATGCAGCCTGTGTTCACAGCAAATGCGAATAAAGCGATTTGCGCGAGTAAATAACATACAAAGTTAATCCAAAAGACACGCTCTTGAAATTTTTCAAGGGATATTCACGTCGCCAGCCGTAATTGTCGCATACGCACGTCAATCGCGTCATCCGCACAAGTTGAACATTTTCAACTCGAGCGAGAAATTCGCCAGGACAGCTCATTGACACCTTTGCTGCATGTGAAAGCGCCTACTTCCATACTGTACAGTAGGCGAAATGAGTATGAGTAATGAGTAATATGTCAGAAACCTCAGTATGCAAAAATGAATTGCCGAGAAATACCCGGATGGTCAACTACTTCCGCCGAGATTCGTGAGTATGGATCGGATGGACACTTTTCTATCCCATGATGCCACGGGAAGTGAGCAACGGTCAAATTTCAAAAGTAAATCAAATAAATATAGCTGAAAACTTTAAGACGGACATCCGTTTTATGTTTAAAAGCCAATAATCGAATCTGTCGTGATTAATTTTTTTTATAAACGCTCACCTATAGGTTGTTGTTAAAATGTCATAGATTAAAGAGCCTACGGGTCACATGACCATAAAACACGGCGGACGCAATATGTTTGAAATGTAATCATACTACACTCCTTACAATATAGAACGTACTGTTTTAACAGCCGATAGGCAGGTACTTATTTAAATTCAGTACGTCCTGTCACAGTATGTGATTTCGGACACAGCGTGTGGGTCCCTTCGCGTGATGACACTCCCCGTTGCTTGATTTTCGCATCACTCACGTGAAAATAACCAACTTTCCCTCCCAGTAAGAGCGAGGAACACGATTGTTCGCGTTTGGTGTGAACACAGCAAACAAAAATTTCATATATTCAGACTTTTTGTGTCATTCAAAAAGCATTGAAAATAAATCACCATGATATGAAAAAATGCATGCAAGACGGGTTTTAATGTGACCTTCATATTAATAAAAACCAGCCCCATAGACATAGGCTATAAGTTCCTGTATGAAATACCCATAAATAAATAAAATATGATGAAATAAGGTTTATGCCATGTATGCATCTCTGAAATATTAAACAGTCTGGAGGAAATACAAGAGCATTGCGACACAAATCTCTCCAAAGACATAAGACAATAAACTGAAAGAACTGCCCCATAACCCTGTGAAGTTCTTTCACAAGAACTGGCCTAAAGGTTTAAATATTGCTGATGAGAATGAGTCCAATCTCCAGCACCACAATAACAATATCATAAATCAATAAAAAAACGTTATAACACCGACAGATTTTCCTATTGTACGAGTCACTAAACAGAAAAATAATCAATTATCAATAAACCCAGCTGCGTGTCTTCTTTTCAAACACTAAAATCCCTCAATGCTTAAATAATTACTTTGGCCTTAAAAGTAAATCATCAATATTTCACATAATCCCATGCAGTTTATAAAGTTTTATATACAGTCTACAGTCTTTATAGAAAGTGTAAATCAAGTGATCTCATTTGTGAAGGGACTAGCACGTTCGGGCTAGACCATAAAGTATGTTTGCACCCAATTCTGAACCTGTGCACTGATAAAGAACCTTGTCAGTGACCTCTGAACATGAACCTATCAAACAATTATTTATGGATGCCCACTACCTTCACAGAGAGAAACAGCACAAACGACTGTAGATATTTTACTGTTAGGGCGACTGTCCTAAACTGGCATTTAGGATTATTATCCTTGTCATTTAGCTTCCCTCTGGAATTTCTTTCAATCCTTTGACTGTCATCGTGCATCCATCTGAAGCCTGGCACACAAGGCTTTGAAAATCTACATCCAGATGGGATGGGCAACCCTGTCGTCTGCAGCCGTCGACTGATTGGTTGGTTTTTTCCCTGCACAGTTAGACATCCTCCAGTCTTGCACACTGATGAACGAGTATTTAGTCACGGAAAGAGTTCCCTGCAATTTATATGCATGTAATATTTCAGTGGCCGATTTTTAACACATTATTTACATCAAGGGTCAGACTTACAGCCTTGTGCTCATGATGTTTGTCAGTTTGCTTCTGATTCATGTATTTACCATACAGCAGGAAACACATTTTTATAAACAAGCCTATTCGAAATGTGTCTGACACAAACAGTTTTAGAACCGTTTTATAAACTCCTGTTATCTTATAGTAAAGGTCTGCATTACTTGTTGAAAGAAAAATGATTTTTAAGAAAGAGAAAGTCTGTTTGTAGTTTCTCCCTAACTGATTTATTGGGGACCCAAAAACGATCCAGACCAAAATCCTGAGTAGCAAATAATATGCCTTCAATGTCTTGCCCTCTTAAGTAGATAAATACATTTAATTTCAGCTGAACTTGGATGTTGCTTTTAATTGTCTAATGTAGAAAAGATTAACTACAACTCCCTTTGACATTTGTCCTGACTTTGCTATCAACTTTTATTACACAACATTATTGCAATACTTGATTTTGACTGGCTAGTTAGAACTTTCCACAGTCAGTTATTCCCTGATAACAACGTCTCAAAGAGTCACATTTACAGTTGCAGCTTATTATTACACACAAATGAAATATAAATGTGTTAATATTGTAATATATGAGATCACAATTACAAATGATTACTGCGTGTCTTGTCTGAACTTTGTGTCTTGACTTAAAGGGATAGTTTACCCCAAAATTAAGATTCTGTCATGAATTACCCAACCCTTAAGTTGTTTTAAAATTGTATAAATCTCTTTGTTCTGTTAAACCCAAAGAAAGATATTTAGAAAAATTTGAGCAACTGAAAGGCACGATTGACTACCATAGTAGGAAAATTAAAAAGATAGTTGAAGGTGCCCGGAAACTGTTTCCTTCCCTACATTCTTCAAATATCTAAATTGTGTTCAGCGGAACAAAAACAATTATTCTATATATTTCCCTACTATGGTAGTCAATGGTGCCCCAGAAATCTAAGTTGCTAACATACATCCAAATTTCTTTCTTTGTGTTCAACAGAACAAAGAAATGAGTGCACAAGTTGAACAACTTGAGAGTGATTGAGCAATTTTTTGGTAAACTTTCCCTTTTTAGAATAAAACTTGCAAAAGGCATGCTTCATATGGCCGTACTATTTAATATAAAATATGTGTTAAATGATGTTAAATATCTAATAATTTCCTCATGAGGTAAATAGCCATGTAATAAGTGAGATAATATATACAGCCATCGGGTTCTTATAGCAAAATAACCCACTGAGTTCCAATTAAATCTGCGATAACAACTGTCTGCCTTACAATCCTCAAAGCGCCGGTTTGGCTTTGAAACTTGAATGAATTACACATTTCAATCATGTTTATGACACTTTCTCATTTTCTAAATGGTTCTACATGACAATTTAGCTTCAAATCAGACACGACTGTTTGCCCGCGTGACAAAAAAAAGCAAAAAGTTACACCTAATCCTGTTAGTTGTTGAACCTAATGAAGAAATGTGTTGTTTCTCTCCTCAGGAAACACCAAGACAATTATCTCCCCGCAGGAAGTTCCTGTTGCTAGTGTGAGCGATGATGTACCACTCACTATGAATTATGCAGCGACACATATTTTATGAATTCGTAGTAGCGCAAGTACGAGATTAATATCTTAATTGGATTCATTACTCATTCTAATAATGGCCCGTTGTTGACTTTGTTGTTGCTCGGTGGGGTCGATTCATCCTTTGCAACCTTTTGCCACAGCGATTCGATGAGAATATTTAGAGAACTCGTCTCGTTTTTGGCTAAATAGCAGCCACCTCCTCGCTCATGGGGGAATACAGTATGCATGACCAGCTGGAGATTTTAACTTCAAAAGCCATGCATAATTGACACGAATGTTTTACCTCACCTATGGCTAATTACCCTTGGCTGTTCACTGCAGTGTAATTAAGACTGCCTTGTTTTGAGCCACAGCCCCAGAATTCTAATGTGAAGTGCCATTGTGTACAACATTTGACATTCAAGTGTAAAGAGCAAGCTGCATCCTGTAACACCTGGTAAAAATGAATCATAATGAGATTTGAATCAAATTCGTGTTACTTAAGGTACAAGATTTCATACAACACATATCAACACACAATATGGACAAGTTTTTGGACGCCCCCTTTTACTAAACATGTTTAACTATTCCAGTAATTCCAACCAAAACAAATATTAAAGGGTTACTTGACCAAAAAATCTAGGTTTTGCCATTATTTGCTCACCCTCATGTTGACCTCTGTGCGTCTTCCTGTGCTCAACATTGTGTGACTTAACTGTTGCACAATCGCGTACAATCTTAATACATAATTAAAACGAAGATGAAAAATCTCAGGGCCTAAACACAATAGACGAGCATCTGGTTGGAGAGTTCATTAATAATTAAAAGTGAATAAGAGTGTTAAACGCTGCAGTTCAAAGCGGCCCCATGTCACCCGTTTTATAGAGGAAATTCAGTACAAGGCAAAGTGGAGAAGGCGGAAGAGTTCTGATATAATAATAAGAGCTGTCGACACAAAAGACTGAATCCTTCTGATAATATCCGCTTGTTATATACTTCCACTTCCATTCAGTTTTTGTCGCTGAAACAAAAGTGGATCTCTGTTCATATTTGATAGGATATCAGCATATCAAATGCTTTCACACTGGTTGTGATGTATAGTGCTCACCAGAAACAATGTAATTGAGTTTTCCTATGATTATCACTCAGATAACAATACAAAAAAACGAGTGAGCTGTCTGAGAGGAGGAGTTAAAAGGATAGTTCAACAAAAAACCAAAATTCTTTCATCATTTATTCACCCTCGTGACATTTCAAACCTGTGTGACTTCCTTTTTTCTGCAAAACACATAAGAAGATACTTTAAATATTTTGAAGAATGTTGGTAACCGAACAATGGCGCTTACCCATTCACTTTTATTGTGCGTACAAAAAAAAACAGTGAAAGTAAATGGGTGCCGCTGTCGTTCGGTTACCAACATTCTTCAAAATATCTTTATTTGTGTTATGCAGATGAAAGTCATAAAGGTTTCAAATGACATGAGGATGAATAAATGGTGACAGAGTTTTCTTTTTTGGTCTAAACTTTACCCGTAACTCAATATTCTTTATATGGATGAAAGTAAAGTTCAGAATGTCCAGAATGTACTGTAAAGAATGTTTTAGGAGTCAAAGGGCTAGATTTAGTAAACAGGGCAAAATAGCCAGAGAGTGCAACTTTAAAAAAGCGCAGATGGGAGTGGAAATTTCTGCGGGGTGATTAAATAACAATACACACATTACAGTTTTTTTCAATTCCCTACACACTAAAATACAGTTGGCACAATCTTCCAAACATTCCTTTAGTTCTCAAAACATTTAACACATTTCACTTGTTTTCACAAACATGTCAATTCCTTCAGTGATTTCTGCAAAACCCCACATAAAAAAGTCCTTATTTTCCAAAGGTTTAACCATGTTCTGATTCGGAAAACACAAACACATAATATAATAAACTGAAGTGTCACAATGTTAACTCAAATAGCACACATTCATCCATCAGTGAATATTCAGTAGCAGAACTGATGACACATCAATCCGAATCTCAGGATCATATCAATAGGAGCACAAGTGAATATGCTATGAAATTGCATCCTTGAATCATCTACAGGGATTTTTACTACTTACTGTAAACATACAGTATAACTACAGTACACAGAAATCGAAATTAATAATAAAAATGTCACTATTATGTATCCAGTAAACTGTAGGTGGCACACCCTCAAATCTGTGATTGTCAAGTTTTCTATTTTGTAATTGTATCCGTTTTTACATGTTCCATATTTTGCTGAACTCAGAGTCAACTACTTACAGTAAAGAAATTCTGCTATAGTATACTTTTACGAAATGGGGCAAAAGTTGCAGACGATGCATATTTGCAGTATTTATTGCCTCCTGTTGACAAATCGCTGTATTTTTTCCTTTATCTTCTTTGTAAGTCCCTTAGATAAAGATGTCTGCTACATGCCTAAATGTTATTTATGTGGTTATGTACTGTTGTGTTGCATGACGAGTTCATTTTGTTCTTTGGTTTTTGAATTTATCTACATTCATCTAATATTACTTTAATTTATTTCTTCCTAAAGCTCATTGTTGTATTTTGCTCTATCTGCACCAGTGTCGGGTGTAACTAGTTACTAAGTAATTAGTTACTGTAATTTAATTACTTTTCCCTTTAAAAAGTAAAGAAACGGATTACTCTTATCTTTTCTGTAAATTTCTTACAGTTACCTCAGATGTAATTATTCTAAATCCAGTGTGCGATATATATGTGTGCAATGGTGGAATTTACATCAAAATGCAAAATCTAACTTTAAAATCTGTGCTTTAATGTATTTTACCTACATTTTCTTGTGCAATTGTATACTCTATTGTGTTGCATGACCAATTTATATTGTTCTTTGGTTTTTAAACTTTTCTTGTCTTATACAGTTTTTCTCAATTGCTTTGACTCATTTCTCAAATGAGACTTGTTTTTCTCAAGACAACATGTTTGGGTCTCTGAACAGTTAGTTTCCCCAGTAAGAGATTTTAGTAATAGTGTTTTGAATTGATCTCACCAGTGTCTAAGATTATGTTGCAGTGTGGGTGATTTCGAGGGCTTGCCTGTCATGTCCGGGGGAAAAGTTCATTTTTTCAGCAAGTTTGAATGGTTTTGAGAAGAGATCTTCCTTTTGACCTTAAAATATGATGTTTGGGGAATTGGGTGAGATGTTATGGATTTGTGTTTGATGTTTTGAGAATACGAGGCATAATTTCAAGAAATGTGTTTAAGCAATCGAGGAAAACTGTCATAATACTAGTACCACTTTATGCAGTTATATGTACTACAGTTGAAAGAAAAAGTATGTGAACCCTTTGGGCTTACTTGGATTTCTTCATAAATTTGTCATAAAATGTGTTCTGATCTCAACAATAGAGAAACACAGTCTGCTTAAACTAATACCGCACACACATTATATGTTTTCATGTTTTTATTGAACACAACATGTAAACATACAAAAAGTATGTGAAACCCTAGGCTAATGACTTCTCCATGAGCTAATTGGAGCCAGGAGTCAGCCAACCTGGGGTCCAATCAATGTGATAAGATTGGATGTGTTGATTAAAGCTGGCCTGTCCAATAAAAAACACACACCAGTTTTGAGTTTGCTGTTCTGAAGAAGCGTTGTCTGATGTGAACCATGCCTCGCACAAAAGAGCTCTCAGAAGACCTACGATCAAGAATTGTTGACTTACATAAAGCTGGAAAGGGCTACAAAAGTATATCTAAAAGCCTTGATGTCCATGTGTCCACGGTAAGACAGATTGTCTACAAATGGAGAAAGTTCAGCACTGTTGCTACACTCCCTAGGCGTGGTCGTCCTGTAAAGATGACTGCAAGAGCACAGCGCAGAATGCTCAATGAGGGAAAGAAGAATCCTAGAGTGTCAGCTAAACACTTACAGAAATCTCTGGCACATGCTAACATTTTTGTTGACAAATCTACAATAAGGAAAACATTAAACAAGAATTGACTTCATGGGAGGACACCACAGAGGAAGTAACTGCTGTCCAAAAAAAAACATTACAGCACGTTTGAAGTTTGCAAAAGAGCACCTGGATGTTCCACAGCACTACTGGCAAAGCATTCTGTGGACAGATGAAACCAAAATTGAGTTGTTTGGAAAGAACACACAACGCTATGTGTGGAGAACAAAAGGCACAGCACACCAACATGAAAACCTCATCCCAACTGTGAAATATGGTGGAGGGGGCATCATGGTTTGGGGCTGCTTTGCTGCCTCAGGCCCTGGACGGATTACTGTCATCGATGGAAAAATGAATTCCAAAGTTTATCAAGACATTTTGCAGGAAAACTTAAGACCATCTGTCCGCCAACTGAAGCTTAACAGAGGATGGACGATGCAACAGGACAACGACCCAAAGCATAGAAGTAAAGCAACAACAGAATGGCTTCAACAGAAGAAAATACGCCTTCTGGAGTGGCCCAGTCAGAGTCCTGAGCTCAACCCGATTGAGATGCTGTGGCATGACCTCAAGAGAGCGATTCACACCAGACATCCCAAGAATATTGCTGAACTGAAACACTTTTGTAAAGAGGAATGGTCCAAAACTTCTCCTGACCGTTGTGCAGGTCTGATCTGCAACTATAGGAAACGTTTGGTTGAGGTTATTGCTGCCAAAGGAGGGTCAACCAGTTATTAAACCCAAAGGTTCACATACTATGCACTATGAATGTTTACATGTTGTGTTCAATAAAAACATGAAAATGTATAATGTTTGAGCGGTATTAGTTGAAGCAGACTGTGTTTCTCTATTGTTGTGACTTAGATGAAGATCAGAACACATTTTATGACCAATTTATGAAGAAATCCAAGTAAGCCCAAAGGGTTCACATACTTTTTCTTTCAACTGTATATATTGTTTTTTAGAATTAATTAAAAGAGCCGTTTCATGTCTATCCTTAAATCACTTAACCAATCAAGGTTGATATAGAAAGTTATTAGTAATAAGTAATGAAATACTTTTTGGAAAGAGTAATATGTATTGTAATTAAATGACACTATTGAATATGTAATTAGTAACTAGTAATTAATGAACTTTTCAGAGTAACTTACCCAACACTGATCTGCACTCTTTTTCAGCAAGTAAGAACGGTTTTAAGGGAAGAGCTTCATTTTGACCTGAAAATGGGATGTTGAAGGAATTGGCTGAGAAAATATGGATTGTGTGTTAAGATTTGTGTTTAGAGTTTTGAGAAAATGAGAAAAGGAGGCGTAATTTCAAGAAATGTGTTAAGCAATTGAGAAAAACTGTAAAAAACCCCGCAATATCTCATTTCAATCAGTTAAATAAAGCACAAACACCAGTCCAATGACGATCGCAAACCTTTGTAAATCATGTTGAGTGATTAATTTACAGTAAATATTCTCCTCCCTTTAAGTTTGTGTCTGAAGAGAAAACTCCAACAAATGCACATGCAAAAAGGTCACTGACCAGAACAGCTTTATTCACACCTCTTCAACACAAATTTTGTGGCTAAATTGTATGAATTTGTACGTTTCTGTGTGATTTACAATGCACAAATGAATACAAAATAGACACCTCCTAAAAAAGCATGTGAGATTGGTTGCTTACTCCGTCAGCAGACTTACAATAGTATATAAGAATCCATCACAAACATATCAATTCTATGTTATTACATCAAAATCATGATCATCTAAAAGTGTAAAAATCTTCACAGTGCTTAGTTAAATCAAGATACACATAATTTTTTAACACATACAGACACATCATATTTTACATTGCATTGGGACCTGCATATACACAACGGTTCTATTAAACTCATCATCTGTATCATGCAAATTGCGAAATGTTGAACCAGAGCCTATTGTGGGCGGTAATTGTGTTGTCAGTTATCTGAAGTATGACCAATTACTGTGACAAGTTTACAGTACCTCACTGTATTACTATATACAGCGAAACCATTTCCCTTGATGGGTAATTCACAACTGATCTCTCAAAGCCTAATAATACCCAGGCACACTGAGTGAGCTCAACACACAGGTCTCACACTCAGCTTGTCTGGATGGATTACGTCTCACAAGGTTTGGGTTCACATACTGGCCTACAGTTGGTCGTGTAATGTCTGCCGTGCTCAGAGCAGTTCAGCACGCGGGGGTACTGAACAGATAAGATGGAGAATTTTCTGGAGTCACCCCTGCCGCTGCTAACAGAAGGAGATGCAACTGTTTCCTAAAGAAGCAGGAAGAAACGAGCACTACTCTTAACGTGGCGTGCTGTGCTCTACAGACAGAGCTGTCTAAACAGAGCTCAGGATATGATGAATTGCATGCGAATGACTCACAGACACTGAAACTGGTGGCTTTCATACGTTTTGTGAAAATGGAATGAAGCCAGATGTCAAACTTATAAAATAGTGGGGTTTTATTTTTTGTGAAACTCTGCCACAAAAAATGTGCAACATATTACATTTTGAATACAGTATGAAGAATACTGTAGGAAATATAACTACACAATAAGGTTTTGTGCATGCATGTTGTCTGTAAGCGTTATAATGGAATCGACTAACAAGTCTTTACTTGGAGCAATGTTACCACAAAGAGTCATATAAACTATTTTTGGTAAAAGTAAACAATCACTTTAGTGGATCTTTACACTTTTTTAACCGTAGTTACTAGTGTCAACACACCAAAAATATAAAGACTCTCTTGCAATGTCAATGAAAAGTATTTTTTTCGGGAAAACTTGTCAATTACGTCATTTTTAGTCTGTAGTTTGAGTAATTAATGGAACAGTTCACCCCAACAAAAATAAGCCTATATATCAGTCACTTTTTAATGTAATTGGTTGTCATGCATCTTGTGACCACGAGAACCAATGAGATTCAAACATTGAGAACATCGTTGCTTCACAGTTCTAGGAATAAAATTGGTTGTCGCGTGTATTGTAACCACTAGAACGGCTTGAGGGTGTTTAAAACATCACCCTGTTCCTCTTCCTTTAAAGGAGCAATGTTGAGATTTTAGTGGCATCTAGTGGTAAGGTTGTAAATTACAATCAATGGCTCACTCCACCCATTCATTCTCTCTTTCTAAGCACTATGGTAACTGACACAGGGCATACATCTCCTCACATTTTCGCTTCTTTGCAGAAGGAGATAATGTATCTTTTTTTCTATCATTTATTTTCATTGTGTTCCTTTATTTATATATTATTCAAACACTAATCAGCAATTAATACATTTTATGGTGTTCACTTGACAACAAACACAGAGCCTGTAAGTTAAATAACCACACAAATTAAAATATTTATTTACCAAGCTTCGAAGGAAAATGCATTAAGGCTGTTTACAGCAACATCAATTCAAATAACGTTATGTATGTCCAGCAATAAAAGATTTAGGAGCAGCAAACCATCAAGTAGCAAAATCATGCCGAGTTTCCCTAACTTCAAAAGTGTGGTTTGAGCGCTGACGTGAGAGGTCTTTGCAACCGGCCGCTGTTGTCTCGATAGCTACAAATCAATCTGGGTTCCGACAGCCTCTGCAATGCAGACACAAAGCTTGCTCTACAAGAACACTTACAGTCTGTGGGCTATGATGCTTGAGCCGGTTATTATCAGCTGGAGAACAAGAGAAGTAAAGGATCATCTATTCTAATAAACGTGACAGCTCCGAAAGAAATGTAAATATTATTTTATAAATGTGCTAGTAAGTTGCTCTATCATTGCTTGGTACCAATTTATCTTCATATTCATATGACAGCATCTTTAGTGTTGCCAATAAATACTTTTATTTGGGGTATTATAGACAGTTTATAAACAAACGTTACTGTGCATGCTCATTATTGTGACCCCAACTTAACTTCCGGTACAGATTCATTAACAATAGAGTGCCTATAGATTATTTCTGATAACAAGCAAAAGAAACCAAAAAGAACCGTCACTTGGCTAAACTTCTCTCTCCAATATTTTGAATTTAGACTGCGAATCTAAGCTCAACTGATAGATGTCAATGTATCATACGGTTTGTTTAAATGCGACCAAACTGCAAGACCCATTCAACAAATTGTTTAGTTAATAACAAGCAAACTAAAAAGTGGGCCGACATGTAAGCTTATTTATAAAGTATGTAAGTGGGGGGAAATGAAATTGTGGTTTCAAAAAACAAAAGAAAGAAAAGACTGCAAAACAATAAAAAAGTTTTCAGCACCTTAAAACTTGCATGGTGAAGGCGCATACCTGATAACATCGCCTGGCAGAGCATCTGAGCTCTAAACTCCAACTTAATAAAAATGTTGACTAGAGGTGAATCGCAACCATCTGGTGTTGTTAAGAAGCAGATGGCAAGCTTACCTTTAATCACCCCACAAAACATCATTCTCACCCTCAAGAAAATCAGATGTAATAGAGACAATGGACGTGAAAAGTTATACACATCTCTCTGAAAGGATTTTGACTTTATAAGGCAATGATTATCATGACATTTTTTATTCCAAAAATGGACTGCAGCAAACCGGAAGCTCAGTAAATTGCGTGGGAAATCTTTTAGCATTAATGTTACCAAATACAGTAAATATACAGCCTCATAATGTGTTAAATCAACTCTAAATGACAAATTATTGCATGTGATAGAATACATTAGTAGCACTTTATAATAATGTTTTATTTGTCAACAATAGTTAATGCAGTAGCATACAGTTAACTTACAATGAACAATACTTTTAAAGCATTTATTAACCTTAGGTTATGTTAATGTCAGCACATACTAAATCATGCTTAAAATCAAATGCTGTAACCGTTAACATTAATTAATATACACCATGAGCTAATTTGAATAATTGTATTGCCGTTAACTAACATTAACAATAAATGTTAAATGTGCTGAAAAACATTGTTCATGGTTAGTTTATTAATTAGTTAATTAATATATAATGGTTAATACTTTTAAAGTGTTACCAATACACCCAATTCAAATTTTACAAAGAGCAACTTTGTCACTTCTTTGCATAAAAGCTTTAATATTCGCATCAAACAACTCCTCTTCTTTGTCCTCATTTATTTGTACAATTATGTGTGCTAGAAATGATCATTACTAATAGATAAATAATGATGCCCGAAGCAGAAATAAAGAACATCGCACTACTATAATTTCAGAAAAATGTATTTGAAATTATATAATGAATTGTCGAATGCACACGCTAATGGTACCTATAATTGCTTAAATGATTTTATACTTTTTCTTAATACCGCATCCTGATTTTTGACATTTCACATTTGACTGTTGCACCTTGCTATTGCATCTCAATGCTAAAAGATCTGCATAGGAAATCTATTTACGACAAAGGTTTTGCTCGTGAATATCAATTTGGTAACGTAACTAGAAGGTCTAAGAAGATTACCCAGCGACGTCAATGCATGCTAATTAATATTCATGAGCTCAGCCTGTCCCATATTTTACCCCGCCCTGCTAATTTAATCTGCCAAGAAGGAATTTTGTCAACTTGTAGGAGAACACTAGCATATAAATGACATCAAATCCACAAAAGGGTCTTGAGGGTGTGTGTGTGTGTGCGTGTGTGTGTGTGTGTGCGTGTGTGTGTGTGCGTGTGTGTGTGTATGTGTGTGTGTGTGTTCTGGTTAATAAGAATCTAAATAGAGCGGAGCTCTAGTGTCCTACTCACTCTTTGTGATCAATACAAGTCCTTTCCAACACACAGCCTTGCAATTTATAGCAGTTGCTGGACTGAATGTTGATAGGTCAGACTGAATTCTGCCCTTGGAAAAAGCTTTGTCCAGCATTTCATGGCAAGGGGCAGTAAAATATTTTTTTCTCATTAGGTATGCCGTATAGAATCAGAGTTAAGAACCCATTGATTCAGATGACTCTACTCTATCCAACATTTTATCTTTATGACTCCGTGCCAGATTTGATGGTGAAAAGGAAATTGTTTCTTGCCCATTGAGCAGCAATATAAAGAGGGACAGTTCTGCAACCTGATGCCACCGTAATTCTATGATTTTAACCCCCCAATCATAATTCACAATGCTTTCAACTGGAAGACGTCTTGGCAGTAAATTTAGCTGAGGATGTATGGACTAACGTTTCTAATGTTGGCAGTGCCTGTTTATGGCTATTTGCAACCATGACTACCTTGCAACCATGTTTACTAGAAACCAATACAAAAACATTGCATCACTCTTATTGAAAATCAAGATTAGTGTGAACGTCAGGCTGTTTTTGGAAATCTTCAGGCAATGCGGAAGAGGAAAGATAAATGATTCGGAAACTAGCTGGAATCTTTAGGTATTGTTTTGCTCTGAATCAGCATGTCAATCGAGACATAGAACCGAGAATCGAGACACAGACCTGCGGCTAAAAAAGTTGAGACATCCAGTTTGTTTTAAGGAAATGACAATTTTGTTTTAGAAAAGTGCCTTAAAAATATTGCCTCAAGACAGAAATCATACATCACAATGAACAATTGTTTTTTCTCAGGTCTATTTCCAATAGTGAATGTTTTATTCCCTAAAACAAAAATACTTTGGTTTGTTGTTGTATCAAATAGTTTTGACTATCAATAGCAGCCGTTTTGCTCAGCTGACACTGTGACATGATCACAAGATAAGCCAGGTTGAAATGCACTGGAATGCACTCAGACTGTTGAGATCATCCTGACATCCTCTGTTAAAAATAGCTGCTCGTTTGTAATGTTCGTTTTTTTAAAGGTGATACAAAACATCAAAATGTTTAATGATCTATATGAGTCGCCAAAAAGGGAATCAATAAGTTGCAGAGGTGGATGTGTCAACATACCGGTGTGACATCAGTCATTTTATTAACTTGGCTTTGTTTGACAAAGAAATACATGTATGAGATCTAAAAAGATGCATTATGTTTTCATATTAGTACAGCAAAATATTTGATTTGAAAAGATGAAAGAATACCACAATTTAAAGGAGCAAATTGGAGATTTTTATCTAGTGGTGAGGTTGCGAATTGCAACCATCGGCTCACTCCCATTCGAATCACTATGGTGGATGACAGAGGACTAACCACGTTTTCGCTTCTTTACCGAACGAGATAACGTATTTACGAAACGAGCCCTGAAAAGCAGGTTGTCTATTAAGGGCTACTGTAGAAACAACAAGAACATTTCCACGCAAGGGTGTTGGTAGATAGAAATAGCTCATTCTAATGTCAAAAACATAAGGCTTCATTACGAAAGGTCTTTATACACCTCTGAAGACATACTTTATGTAATGCACATCCTCATAAATATTACACACAGGAAAATTTGTATGAAACAAAATGGCTTTTTATATAATTCTACAGTTTTGGCAACTTTTTACTGTAAAGTGAAATGTCAAAGCTGGAATGTCAAAAGAAGGGGAATCTAGTCTGTCTTGTCATTTACACTTTATCAACCAATATGTTTGATAGTAAAAAAATATATTTTGCAAGAAAAATAAGTGTCCTCTTCTCATTGTACTTCGCTTTAGTCAGATCAGACACAGGGTAGGTGATCAATCATTTTTGTCCATTGGGGGAAAATTTCTCCTACCGTCTAGATCATCTTTATAACATAACTTAGTTCTCCAGCAGGTTGTGTGATGAAACTACACTAGTGAGATTACAGCATTTTAAAGCAGATGTGTGAATGTACAGTATGGTACACCTCAAGTTCTACTACATTGCTTATTCAACACTATATGCACAGGATTTCAAAAGCAATAACTTTAAGAATTCATCTTTACTCAATGATTTTCATGGATGAACATCAATTAATATACAATTTACATTTATGCATTGGGCAGACGCGTGAATCTGAGTATGTGCAATCCCCTGGGATCAAACTCATGATCTTGCCATTGCTAGCGCAATGCTCTTACACTGAGCTACAGGAAAGAATAAAATTCAGTAAGTGCTTCGAGTTAGAATAACAAAACAAAAGCAGCATTGTATGTTGTAGTGACTGCTTCCCTGTCAATATAAAGCTGGCATTAGAGACAGCAACAGGCTTCCTGCTTCAGAACGCGAGAACGAAACGAGATGTTGATGGTTCATGGGGTTTGTCTCATTCCCGTTTCCTCTTCCTTACTGCCACTCTATTCCCCCTATTTCATGGCACTTTGGCAGCTCCAGCGAACAATCCTCTGGTACCATAACGAAGCTGCTCCCTCATTTTCCAACCTCATTCTGTCACACCCCGGCACAGTGAAATATGCATCAAACCCCACAATAAAGAGTGTGTGCAGCCAGCATGGCCATGCTATTGGCAGAACTATAATGGAGACAGAGATTTATGGCAGAGACCAGGTGAGTGTTTGAGAAACTGTACTGTATAGTTTTGTTTTGCTCAGGCAAAGACAAAGGAGTTTTGAAGGTGAGAGGTGTAATGGCATTGACCTGTTAAGACGACACCCTTTCAGCACATTATCAGGAATCATAAATGTTATTGTGATTTTTGACAAAAACAAATGCACATTTGTTTCAGATAATGCCACAGAAGAACTGCTGGACTATTTTCTGTTGTCCGAGATTAGCATTGACAGAAGGCATTCCAAGACTCGGCTTATTCAACCTTCCTGTAGGGAACCTAAACTTCATGCTTCTTAACACATTGCCAGACCCTCGGTGACTTCATGTGTTGTGCAGACTATATGTCTATTCACACCGGCAGTTTAGTATTAACTGTATTTTCAGGTTAGACTCAAGGCACTTTTAAAAATAGATAAAAGAGTTAAGAGTTGTTCTACCAGTGAAATAATTCTAGAGACATCATTTTAAAGATTAGGTAACAGACACGGTTTCTGCCAATCTCATATTAATCATGCATATTTCGTTTCTTATAAGAGTATTTAGTTTGATAAAAGTTTGATACAAGATGACTTAGTTTGTGTCCAGCATCTTTTAATGCTGCGACCTCTCCATCAATCAGTTTCAAAACAACAACAGATAATAATACAAATGTATATTGCACATTTAAAGGGGGTATATGATACGGGTAAAACGTCTTGGTTACGTATGTAACCTCAGTTCCCTGATGGAGGGAAGGAGACGTTGTGTCGAGAACGACAGATGGGGTTCGCTCTTGAGAACCAATCAACTCTGACTACTATAGAAAAGGCCAATGAAATTTGGCGAATTAAATTTGCATGCCGGGCTCCGCCCCTGGATATCCGGTATAAAACGAAGCCGGCGTGCAGCATTCATTTACCTCTTGTTCTGAAGAGCATGAGAGCCTCTCACGACTGCAGCAGAATACGATACATGTTTGTGGTATAAGGGACACAACGTCTCGTTCCCTCCATCAGGGAACTGAGGTTACAGACGTAACCAATACGTTCCCTTTCTGGCGGTCTCTCGACGTTGTGTCGAGATCGACAGATGGGGTTGCCTATGGAAAACGCCACGCTGTATCGCGTCACAATCTCAGCGAAGCGACGGTAACAAGCCTGGGCGTGTCAGCTCGAAGCTTCGTGAAACTGCAACCTTCCAGTGTGGTGGTCGGGGGGTCCCAGAGCGAAGGCTCTGAAGAACAAAAGATAAATGAATGCTGTACGCCGGCTTCCTTTTATACCGGATATCCGGGGGCGGAGCCCGGCATGCAAATTTCATTCGCACAATTTCATTGACCATTGTTATAGTAGTCAGAGTTGATTGGTTCTCAAGGGCGAACCCCATCTGTCGTTCTCGACACAACGTCGAGAGACCGACAGAAAGGGAACAAATATTATCATTTGTTTTAGATGCAATGCAATATGTATATACGATTTAAGGTTAAAAAAGCTGTATTTTCCATATAGCCTGTAGGTTTGTATCTCCTCTTTGCTCCGCCTCTTTGTTCCGCACTGATTATTTTCCAAATCCATCGCTCTGAAAAGCGAGGTGTGCTTTGATTGGCCAGTTACCTAGTGCATTGGTTGAATAATGCAAGCGTGTGACGGAAATGCCTCTTACCATTTTTGGAACATCAGGTCCCGTAGTAATTGTACTGACAGATATGCCCACCTTACTTGCGTATACATTTACCGATCTTAGTTAAATCATACCATGAACTGACGTAGATTGACGTCTGGTTATACGAGGTCTGGGTGAACATTCGCATTTAGATAGAATGCATATTTTGTTCCGACACTTTCATTTTTGCAGTTAATAACACACTAAGGACACAATAATACACGTATTCGCGCCATATGACCACTTTAAGGATTTAGTTTAATTACAAAGCTCCGTTATCCTCCCTTATCCTCTCTGGCATTCTTCTTTCTGTCCCTCTCTGGCTCTCTCCCCATATAAAGGCTAATGCTTATATTTTCTCTATTTTTCAGAACATTGTCCACTGACAGCAGCCAACCCAATCACAATTGAGAAGATACTAAACACACCTTCCATTGAACAAGTTACAGTCAATCGGGACTGACACTGTCAAGTTTTTTTTTGCGAACTGATCCTTTGATCCATTTAGAAAGCTGCTTTGTGAGCTTTACAAATTTAGACTTTTTCAGAAGATGAATGTGTTCTAGAAAAGCTGCTGGTCCAACAGCTAAGGCCTCATACCAAAAAGATGTCCTGAAAAGTGCTATCTAAAGAAAGGCTATTCATAAACATCTAAATAGATGCCTGAAATATCTACTGTGAAAAGCATCAAAGCTTACGTTTTTTAAAACTGAATCATATCATTTGTTTTGCAAATGATACGTCCAATAAATGAAAACAGGGGACCTAACATATGGCTTCTAAAGATCATAACAGAACGGTTTCAGTCTTCTCTGCAGCACGCTTGCACTATACAGAGAACAACAAGCAACAAATTCCATAAAGAGAACACCCAAGATGCTCTTATCATGTATTTGCCATCTGTTCCCATAAAACGTGTAGATGTCTGGATAGAACATAAACATATTTCACCCAGCAAATCTGTACACCACCTGGTTTTTTCATGCCTCCTAGATACAAAGAGGTGAGTATGTGACTGGGAATCAAAAGATTAAACTGTCTGAAGGAAAACTTTTTTGGAGCAGGCCAGCCACTCAGGAGATGAATTATTTTTTAATAGACCTTAATGTGTCACGCTGAATCGAGCAGCTTGAAAATGTAACGTGTGAGTGAATCTCCATTCAAATGAAAATAAAAGGTGGGCCTTTAAGCATTTAAATTTCAAATTACCACCCTACCTTTTCTTAGGGAAATACAAAACAATCTTAAGTGTATCTCATTACACGCCTCATTTTACAAATTGCATATTTATCAGTCTGGAGGCGGGACAGTAATTTCATGCGACTTGGTATTAAAATGATTCAATTTAACATGATTTTTGACAAACCTATCAGTGATTTTGATGCAACTTCACACTGTATCATAAGGGTTGCCAGATCTGCATAACATCACAAACATAGAAGATACGTAAATTTTACCTTAGGAATGACAGCTGATGCACAAAATTGACCAATGGAATTAAAAGCAACCCATGGCACATTGACAAAAGTTTAAAAGTATCCCAGTTGCCAACTCTGTTATATCCCTGGCTAGTTAAAGTAAATTGTGATAAAATCTGTTATTTCTACACCACTTGTGGAACTAAACGGTCATACAAATAACATGAAAATATTTTGTCATAAAAACTATATTTTTTAAAGAAAATTTAAGAGTTTAAGAAATTTTTTATTAATTTTATTTAAATTTTAGTAATGCTATTCACTACCTACAAATGTGTAGTTATTTTCCTGCTGAAATTAATTCCTGCTGATCTTCTGGACATTCTGCCAAGTTAAGTTGCCATCTTTTTGGATAGATCACTACTGAAATTGTAACACATATAGACAGGTACTTCAACACAGTGAACAGTTGTGGTCCTATGTAGACTCAGAAACAAAATAGTGCTATAAACTCATCATCATCAGGTAAGAGAAAATTTATGCACGACCTTGGAATGTACCGTGATCAAGAAGGTTCAATAAATGACCACCGTATAACAAGACGTCAAAAGAGACATAAAGGAGCTTGTAAAACTATAGATTTATGACTTCATTCATTCATTTACATGGTGGTTAAAATCTAATTAAAACACTTATATAGGCTTTCGAGATCAGTAAATTAGATCAAACAGAACAAAGACTGTTTGTCGTCTAAACTTATCGGTTATCAAAAGGGTATTCTGTTCAAGGTCAATGCTAAAATAAATGATATAAGATTCATGTCTATGAAGGGCATTCTAAAAGATAAGGATGGGGCACTCAAGAAAACTGATTCCCCCCGATTAACTATTCATACATTAAGCCTGTGTGTACTGCATAACTCAATTAAGCCATGGCCATAAAACCAACTCCAAGTTCTAAAAGGTACTGCACGTCCAAAACGACTCTCATATGCCATAATTTACATGGGGCATTGCTCACTACAGACATGCAGAATTTTAATGTTGGATTTTTACGCAATTTAGAAAGAGCAGTACCAAAAAATGCCTTTTTCAACTACTGGGGACAAAAGGGGAGAATACAGGAGCCATGGCTAAAAGCCAATATGAGCATTCAGTCCTACTTAAGGCAATGACAGAACACAATAAACCCTCAAGGCCAAAGAGGAGAGTACGAGATTGAACAACAAGGACTTTCATGGATGATTTGGCAAACAATAGCCTTGGCACAGGCCGAAAAAATCTAAGAGGATGGTCTGATGATGAAAAATCCTTTGTTCCTTCTCTTTGTTTCATCTCTTAATCTATGCATATTAGAAATGTAAACCTAAAAATGCTGAAAACACTTCAAATGAAAAAGCAGACATCCAATAAGGAAAGATACCAGATTTCTCAATATTTTGTTCCCCTCTTCTCACAGAGCACAAAAGGTCCCTGGGTACAATTGCCTCACAAAGTTCTAGCACACAAACTAAATACAAACTTTGTCCAATCCGTCATATGACAGGTTTAGTCTCAAAACTGTATAGTGCTGCAAAGAAAGGGCAATGATTATTAAATGAAGGTCATGAAGCATAACACCGCATCATAACCAAACGCGATGCGAAGAGATAAGATGAGATTCCATCAATAACTTTTTTGTTTGTCCATACCGAACGCAAAAAAGGGGCGGGACAGACAAGACACAGCCAATCAGAACAGTATTTCTTTGTAGGTCACCAACTTTACTTAATTTGCATGGTTACAGTTGTTAAATTCGACTATTTCGACTATTAAATTCGACTATTACACAGAAGTGTTTCCCTTAAAAAATAACCATATTTTTACGAACCAAATAGTTTTTTAACACTGGACCTTTAAGGTCAGCAACCAAATAGCGACACCCTGGTAGTCACCCAGAACAATGGTGCAGTAGATTTTTGCCCAAGCAAGCTTTTATATTCTTCTAGTTCTAAATTTTGTTTATAAAGCTGTTGATTCAGATTGCAGTACATGCTGTCAAAATAATCCTTCTTTATTTGCCAGTCATAATACTAGAATATTTAAAAAAAGAATAGAAATAGAATTTCATAAGTCCCTCTTTCCATTTTCAATAAAACACTGGAGGCATGAATAACCAAATATGTTTTTATCTTCTATTTTTCACTGCTAGTGTGGATTTACCGCTGGAGATCACAGAAGCACATTACCCTACAGGCGTATTAAGATGACTGAAGAGCTTGGCAGTTCTCTTCTGCACATGACCAATGTCAGCCAGCGTCTAGACTAAGCAGTGGCCAGGCCTGGAAGCTTATAGAGGAAAATCCAAAGATGACTGCAAGCTTTGAACTGTATAGGCGTTAAGTTCTAGTCCATGCTGGAACCCTTACACCTCTGTATATCGTAATATAACGGCTGCGTGTAAATAATATGTTAAAACCTCATTCGTACCAAAACGTTATCCAGTAGATCTGCAAGTTTTCAAGATCTCACTGCCTGTAAAGAGATTACACATCGAGATACAGCCAGCACAACAACACCCCCTTAAGGAGCATCCTTTTGTTTATTTCTGCACAGCAGGCAGAGGCAGAAAGGTAGGTCTGAAGGCAAGTCTCCAGAGTGCGTGCTGTCAAGACAAAGTGTCAAGACTGTTTGTATGTGTCGGGTGACAAGACAGGAAGAGGAGGACGGCTTAATTTGCAACCCCAAGCTCAGGTGTCAACCATTTTTGCAAGAAGCATTCCTACCTTTTTAAATAATTTGTTTTTTATGATGCAGAGTTCAGCTCCTCCTTGGTTGTCGGTATAGATTTGGGAAAAATCTTTGTAAATATGTGGCCCGTACAGTCAGCGTTGCGTGGCCACGCCACTCTGAGCCGATCCCAATAGGGTTGTCACTCCACATTACGTTGCTTCTCCTTTAATCTGATGCTGTGGGGTAAATATGCAGTCATGCTTTTACATAAGAAATGTGTTCATGTTTGGACCTTTGGCTGCTTTATGCAACCTTGTGTGATTCACACTTTGCCCATCTCCTTGTGTCACTTAAAGCAATAGTTCAGCCAGAAATGAAAAGTCTTTCAGCATTTACTTACCCTCACTACACTTCAAACCTTCATGACTTACTTTCTTGTGCAGAACACAAAAGCTGATGTTTCGAAAAATGTGACCAAACAAAATTACCTCCATTGAGTTCAATTTTATGGACACTAAACTACTGCGACAATTCTCAAAATGTCATATGTGTGTTTTGAAAAACACGAGGAGGTGAATAAATGCTTAAACGATCCCCTTAAGAAAAGCAATAACCTGAATGAATTGTGTTTTGTGCCAAGTTATGTTCACTGGCTTTGTTGAAATACTGCTCAAAAACCTGGACTTCAGATTTGTGAATTATAATGTTTGTATATGCAACAATCCTTCCGAGGTGATTGTTCTGGGATGTTTGGTACAGTTGACGCTCTCCTATCCAACTTTTCTTTGCATTGTCCTTGCTAGAAAACAAGCCAATACAGTGGTCACTTTTGTGTCATTGGTCTAGATCACATCGAAGATGCAGGCTGCGTCTCAATCCGCTCCCAAGATGAAGTCAAACAGTATATGGAGAGTTTGGCCATAATCTTTAGCGTCACTGCTTATATGCTATGACTGATTTCCATCTGAAATAATTTGTTATGTTATGTTCATCATTTATCTTCATTTTATCCCTGTGCATCTGTTTATTGTGAAATATGTGTCTGTCATGCATTTAATGCTTTTTATTTTGTGTAAAAATGTCAGGAATATAGAAAACCAAACAGATTACAGTTACATAGTATAATATACTACATGCACACAAACTCAACATGTTCTTCTGTAGTAGGCCTACCCATTTAGTGCATACCTGAAACTGAAAGCATCGCTTGTAGTGCAGTGATATGATCATGACAAAGGGACATCGCTGGAAATGACTCCCTGGGTAGGGCACATTCTAAAGCAGGGAGGGGTCTGACCTACACCCTGGATGTAAAAATTAACGTTCATCGTAACTCATATTAACAAAATCTGTATAATCTATAAAACAAACACATTATTACCATCATTGTATCTCCTCCATAAAACAATTTTCAATTGAAAGATGTTCAAACAATCGTCCAGCAGGTTTCATAACTAATGTTAAGCTAAATTTACCTGGAACTACATTTATTAATCAAAATATCACATGGAAGCGACTTTCTTTAATCACGATAATGTGTTGTTGTTTTGCTTGGTCTTAGTGTGTTTAGACATTTTAAGCGGCTGTTTTAAATGCCCAACAGTCTTGAAAACCCACTTAAGTTTTACATTTGTCGACCTTTTCTCTTTTTCACAAAATGGATTTCCTCCAAAATGTGTGTATAATTGCTCGATACATCATCCAAAATACCAAAATATAATCATTAGACACCTGCACAATTTGGTGCTTGCTAAAAGAGTGAGACATTTTTATTCCAATGGTGTGAAGGATCGACATCTAAATGGCAATAACTAGTTTAATAAAATTCAAGCTGTTTCAATTGTTGATGTAGCCTAGTCCTATATATATCTTATATATATATATATATATATATATATATATATATATATAAGAAAGGATGAAAGAATGAAAATAGAGAATTATGGAGGAAAAGGACGTTATTATTATTAAGCAGCCGATGAGTATTCAGTTCCATCTGTGTGCACTTAAGGGCAAAGGAGAGTTGTGTTAGAAAGATTTATGGTATACTTCACCTCTCCACATTTCCAGTGAACTGAAGGGATTTGTCCGGAGTCTTGTGCTTCGTGATAAGAATCCATAGTAAGAAAGAAAAGGTTAGTGGTAATTAAAGCCTAAAACCACGAAGATAGCACAAGTTTCTAAGACCACAGGATGAATAGTTTATACTGTTGTGCCCCCTAGTGTCTATAAGAAATACAATATGCTGTTTTCGCAGACAAAATGTTGATTTATGTAATTTAAAAACACTAAATGTACCCTTCAAAGTGTATTAATATAATATTTATAAAATGTTATTAATATTATCTTTTATATTATGTTATAATATTGATTTGTTGTACATATTACGTTTAAAACTTGTATAGGCCTAACCCTTTACATTTTTTGTGTATAGTTGCATGCCAGAGGTTTGGTATACAGGTGTAAAACAGGGCTTATCAAAAAAGTTTGATGTGAAATGTTCAGTTTAAGTGGATACAAATTCACGCTAACATTTGTGCTGCTAGCTTTTTTCAATGTGTGCTGAGGGCCAATGGGAATTTACAAATGCAACACACCCTTATTGATCATTTGCTGAAAAACACATTGGTTGCAGTTTGCAAACACAACCTCCCCCCAACCCACAATTCCCCTCAGCAAAGAGAATGAAGGGTCCAGGAAGCGGGCTGTTAAGGATCACCATGGTTTCCTCAGATAGTGTTCACGACATTCCAGCTTCTGAGAAATACTAGTGAACCATCAACACAAAAACAGGCTTTTCTCCTACAGCCTTCCTTAGTAATCTGAATTTAAAAACATAACTGCAATGCTAGGCAGAATCAATGATACAATATTGCATTAATTCATTCATTGCTGCTAGTCTATATATTTTTCACACTCTATTTGAACTTCAAGTACAAGCATGCATATGCATTCTGTTTACATATTTTTTTTAAATATATTTCTCTGTTCTGCCTTTTCCCCTTACTGTCAGAGTCTGACAATGTGCCACAAATTAGTGAGTAAACATTACAATAGTTACTTACAAATTTGTGGAACATTTGATGTGTTTTTATGAAGAAAAAGAGCAATTTGGCGACATGAATGTTGATATCTTACGTTTCTTGTGTTTTTTCTCTCTCTGAGTTGGGTGTAAAAGTCACCAAATCGAATGTATATGCCCGGTTTCAAATTCAAGGCTTGGGACTAATCCCAGAAGAAAATGATTGTTTGACCTGTCTAAACTGAAAATAACTTGCCCTGACATATCTTAAAATAATCAGAATGATAAATCTATACAATGTCAGTAGAAATAATTGACCATGTTGATTTTGTCATAACTGTGCAGTCCTTTCTATTATATCTATATCGAACATAGAACAAATGTGAGATGAGGAACAGATGATGGACGTGAGAATATTTGTCTATTAAAAAAAGATGAACAAACAACATCCACCTCTAGTATATAGACAAAATAAGACTGAATTATTTGTGTTCAAATAGAATTTTCTTGCAAGTGTTATACATTTTACCCAACTCATGGTGTTAGTAAACATTTGCGCTTCTGTCACTTTCTTTGTACTGTTATTGTACAAGAAGGTTCTACATACACACTTCACATGATCATTTGTAGCAGAGATGTGTATATTACTTGTCTGAAAATGTGAATCACTAGCAAAGACCACGCCACAATGTGGACCCCACAAAGGTGGGGTCGAAAAACGGAGAAAAACGGAGTAGAGAAGGTTGACCATTATAAGTAATGATACTTTGTTTAGCCATCTTAAATTTGTTTGTTAATATAATGTTGATTTTCTTATTTTCCTAATAAAGATATTGTTGTCACACCAATTACACACACAAATCTCAACCATGGTAACAATCAAAAACCATCATTTATTAAAAGAATTCTAAACTCAACAGATAACAAACAGTTACAATGAAATTAAAGCATACATTTAGCCAGCAAGAACTAAAACACTAATCTTTAAAAGAAAAGCAAAAAAGAAACACAGAATTGAACATGCTCAATGCATCTTGGAAACTTTCAAACTCTTGCAATATTGCTTGTTCAGAATACACTGTTTTGTAAGTTGGGCAAACTTTCTGACGCATTTTTCCAAAAACATCCAGTCCGCAAAATAATCTTTATTAGAAACATGTTTAGGCTAACTTTTGTTCAGTATATGCAAAACAATAATTTGACTCCTTTAACTAAAAATACTATGTTGACGTTACTTATTTGTCTTGTGGGGAGAACATTTTGCAAGTTGGATTTTTAACAGAGCAGCACAAACCAGGTATCATGCTTCAAAACCTGCCTATCCAGCATACGCTGTTTTTTCAACTTTAGTTAAAACTTTTTTTACTACAATCTTAATGTTTAACAATTTATCAGAGTGATAAATATAAGAAGACTGAAAAAAGATGTGAAGGCTTTCTTGTCTGGCTGATCAGGGAGTCTTGACAAAGGAAGCCTCAGAGGGGGGGCTTTGTCACAGAGGGAGGTAGGAGAGATGGCTCGGAGATCACCAAAGATTTGAATGAGCCGATATGGGCTAGGGTTTGACAGAGATCGTTGAGATTATTAGCGATGTTCAAACGGTATCGGATGACCAGCAACCCAGGACTCCGATTGTCTCATCTGAGATGCCTATGCTGGCAGCCGTTGTGGCTGCTCCGGTCCGAAAGGAATGATTAGGGTTCACGTGATATGCCAGAAGAGCTGAGAACATTTTGAAAATGTCGCTGAACCAAGATCTCATGGCCATTATTCTGTTTTTTGCCAGAAAGGGTAGCTCTTGAGGAGATGAATGGTTTGAGTATCTGGAGAGCACATATTTAGAAAGAGGCACATAGGGACTGAGGAAAGTGTTCAATCGAAAAAGGTAAATAGGGAACGACTCCCCAAACTGGTCAGTCTTGCTTTTCGTTTATATGAGGTTCTACATGTATTTCATGTGGCTCATTCGCACGAGATAATTGAATCATGTGATTTTACTCAAATATACGGACTTATTTCCTGAATGTAATGACAAGGCTTTGCGTATAGTTTATATATAGTTGTATGGTGTATAGTGAAATATGACCGTACCTGTCAGCATTTGAAACCCGCGATCGCGAGCCAGACAGAAGATCACCGATTGGGTTACAAATGTTTCGGTAGTTTCCATGAGAAATAACAAATCGGGAGACTCCCAGATAAAACAACAGTGTTGGCAGGTATGGCTATGACCCAGCACCCGAAATAATATCAAAACACTTCAACACAGCCTCCATTATTCATTATTATATCATATTTAACAGTGGATAAAACCTTGAAAAATAATATATCTGACCGCCAAATCATAGAGATAATGATTCGCACGGGACTAATATTATCACAGGACCTCTGTGTTCGTCAAAACATGAGGTAGCAGTTTCCAACTTCTGTTACACAGGACATTGATACAACTGCGCTGAATTGACACTTATGTTTAAAAGTACTGAAAGGAATCAAAGTAATAATCTTTTTCTAAATTTTAATTACTCTTTTGCCGAGTAATTTGTTTGCTGAAATAACAGGATGACCTGTCATATCTGCTATTGATCAGCTACTTTTGTAAAACAGAATGTTCTCTACAATATCTACACTCGTGTACATATAGTACTCTTCGTGTATATATTGTAGAGTACATTCTGTTTTACAAAAGTAGCTGATATGTCAGGTCCACCTGTTACTTGAGCAAACAAATTACTTGGCAAAAAAGAGAATTCTCGTTCAGATTGACTTCAAGATTTGACTGACATCTACTCAAGATCACTCTGTTTATTCAATCTTATCTGCATTTCACAAATTGCAAGTTTATTTGTAAAAGGTAAAAAATATATAAAAAACTTAGTTTGGATTAGTATTATTAATAATTATGAATGATATAAAGTGATGCCAGGCTATGCCATGCCATGCAATATAATATAAGATAATAAGATAATATAATTGTATTATGTACACTTAATATAATATTGTAGTGAAATACTATTACAATTTTTTTATTACCTTTTCATAAAAATAAAAATAATACTATCAATTCTGAAGGGAAATCAGATCTCAGTCTGTTCCAAACCTTTTTATTTATTCAGTCGAAAATTTCGAAAGTTGGCTAAATAGTAACAAAATCCAAGGTGAATGACTTCTGTTGATATTTCACTGTAATCTCTGTCAAAGAGCATTAAAAGGGACAAAAACATGTTTGTTAAGGTTTCTGACCTATTTTGAACTGTATATTTTAGTATCAGATCAGCACAAATGTTTCCAGCATGTAAATTTAATGTACACACAAGTTATCAATTATAAAACATGTTAAATTCTGTAACTACCTTCTTTTAATTCTTACATTAATTGTGTCAGTGGGTCAATGAGGTGCACAGAAGCCAGTTAAGAAGACCTCGACTTTCATCCGTGTTGAAACCAGAGACCTTGACCTCGCCAACTTCTAATTCTAGGAGGCCCAGAGCAACCTGCCAAAAGAATCCTCTGTCTTTTCAACTGAGTCAGCTGAAATTAATTATAGCTACGTAAAATAATTTCACCAGAATTCAGTTCCAGCTTATTTTTTTAATTCTTGTTTCCCATTTCTGACATTTCACAAAGCCTTTTAAAATCCCGAAAGCTGTGTGAGGCTTAAAACATTCCATCACACAGTGGCACACTCATTCTGTGTCCATAACAAAGACTTTGTTTTTTCTGTGCAACGTCGCTGTTTGAATTTATTCAGCTGACGTTTGACATTACTGTCACAGCTAATCCAAATTCTCATCAGTAGTCAGGTCTGTAACAAATACACAGTAGATCTCTTTTAGTGCCTAGTCGGTTATTTGCATAAACAGATGGACTGTTCTGTACCTCGTAAGCAATTCGGCATGCCGGGAACAGACGCCTGTGTTGTTTTGTTAAACATTGATTACTTATCACAGCAATAGTTGTGCTCGTGAGATACCAATCAAAGACCCGAATCAGCCTTGTTAAAGCGATTTAAGACCTTTTGTCCGGCACACTTGCATTTCAAAGCCATCAGAACGTTTAGTGAATTGCTTCAACACATGAGTGGATTGCCTCATGGCCTCACCTTTCCCAGGTCAGATGATAAAGGACAAATGACCCATGTGATATGAATTTATTACTCGTTGTGAGTTAATAATCACCAAGGCCTAAATAAAAAGCCGTTTATATGATGTTTTCAACATAAATGCAGATCACTTTGACAACTTTGTCGTGACTGTTTAACTGGTTTTGTTTCTTTGTGGCATTTTTCCACGGGCTGACTCTTTCTTATTTAGGCGATTCTTTCACTTTCTTTCACTAGTAATTGTTTTGTCTCACCAGAAACCGAGGCAGACTGTCTATTGTGCACTTTAAACACATCAAAGTTAACACGCAAGTCTCTCCCTCACGCATCCAGCCTTTACTATCACTTGAAAATTAACTTAGTTATGATCCAAATCATTCAATTGTGTGTTTGTGTGCACCCATAACCTGTGCAAACACATTCATTTATCCAGTTCATTAAAGCCAGGTTCACATGTGCAACACCTCCAATAAATGAAAAAACTGTTTAAAAATTGTACATCTCTCATTTTGTCTGGTTCATTCCCGGGTAAACATACACCATTTATGATTTTCATGAGTTCATTTTCAGTTAGAGAGACTAACAATCTGTGCCAAAAGGTTTTCGACACCATTGTCAACACTGTGTTTCACCATAAAGGCAGTGTCGCTTCAGTTTACACAAGAAAGGGTTTCAAATTCCATATCTTTAGAGTGGAAAAAAACTGTTCAAATATGAGCCAGTTTCAGTAAACGTGATAAACAAATGAGGGATCATTTTAAAACAAGTGGTGCTTTTCAGCTGACATGTATGGCAGTAATAGAGAGTTTTAACTGTCATGTACTTGCATTGTGCTTCCCATAACTAACTCAGCTGATATGCCAATATAAAACAGCATATAAACAATACAACAACTATATGCCTACTGTAAAAACGTGTTGCGGTCTTAAATGTAGTTAAACCAGTTATTTTAAATATTGATGAGTTAAGAAAAACAAGCTGAAATTGCATAACTTATTTTGATGAGTTCAAGTAAAAACATGTTGGCTTGACTTATTGATCACTTGGTGTTTTACAATGTATACATCATTACGTCATGCCAGTAGCGCTGCTGGTAACTTTCCACTTGAAGTTGTGGGCTATGTTGTTTACATCTCATAGGAGCATACAAAAAACGAGTGTTTTTAAAGCTTGAATTGATGTATTGGTTGGCTTTATGTTTAGTCGTGGGCACCAGCACATTCCAATCATTCCTCAACATAAAGAGGAACTCCGCAGACACACGAGGATGAGAATTGAGAACGTTCTGTAAAACATGAATGCATACCAGTTTTACTCAGAAGTTCACGGATGGCGATTGGTGAACTATTTTGGTGTATCTGTAACGCCCCACACTCACCGCCCACTTCAGATGAAATGTTTTGGATGAAGTTTCTTCTGCATTTATTGATCTGACCGGCTGTTACATGAAGGTCAAGGCTTCGCGATAGCATTTGACCAGCATCAATGCCGACTGCACTTATCTGCTAACTTAATTCACAGATGTGAATTCAGTCTGGTGTACAATGACTGTCTTTCATCTGGATGATTTTTTAGCAGGATGGATTGGGGGTGAGTTTTCTTTTCTTTTGCATGTTCTGTTAAAGGTTACAAACGCGTTTAACATAAAAAAAAAACGTAAACGTTGGTTACCTGATATTGCTTTACTGGTGAGAGTTGAGCGATACATTGCGCGTCTTTGATAAACTAGTATAGTTTCTTAAGCTTGTTTATCTGTTTACGTCGCGTATTTACATCAAAGCATGTGAGCAACTTATATGGGCAAACTTTTCTGGATGTAAGCAACTCATATGGGTAAACTTTTCTCCTTCTTAGTTTTAAAATATTTCTGCTTGAGAAATAATTATAATTGACTGTAGAGAAAAGAAAAACAGCGGCGGTCTTACAAAAAACAGCACATCGGTGTGATGTGAATCCTCAGGGGCGTCTTTTACGTCATTGTTTAATATTTTTTATGTGACTATCTTCTAAAAAATAACAATATTCATTCGAAGTTGAAAAGAAATGCTTACATTTTGATGAAATGTATCAAATCCATTGTAAACGTTTCGGCGAAAATACTCGATTGTGTTATACATTGAGAACTGAGAAAAAACATTCTCGGTCTCATCGAAACTGTGTTTCTCTTTGAAAGTAAATGTATTTTGTGAAGGGGCCACCACCTAATGTGTCTGCACTAACCATGAAATGTTTATAACAATGTCTTTCATTCATGATTCAAATGAATCATGTTTTTTAAGGACAAACGCATAGAAAGCTGTGCATCGTTGAAACTATCAGCATCATCATGTTAAATTCAAACTTACCTACACACTTCATTTGCAACATATTTTAAATGTATACCATTTGTATTTGTTACAGGAGCATCCAGTGTGATTGTAGGACATCCTCTTGACACAGTAAAGGTATTGAGACAAAAAGATTGTTTTTTGTAAATTTATGAAATAAAGCATTCCTTTGGTCCAGAGAATAGATACTAAATGACTTCATGTCTTTTACAGACACGTTTACAAGCCGGCAAAGGATACAAGAATACTCTGCACTGTATTGTAACAATCTACAAAAAGGAAACCGTAAGATTTTAAAGTTGTTGTATAAATACATTAGGAATATTTCATTTATATTTCTATACATGTCATATTGCAATGGGGTATATGCAGACAGGCCGATGACGTACTTCTGCTAAACTCTCAGCCAGCCAAGCCACTTCCGCTCACATTGCCCTGAGGTCATTGTTCATCAAGTTATAACGATGTGTTTAGTAAAAAATAAACATTCATATTTCAGTGAACCGACCACACTATGGCTGAACATTGCCATATGCCTTTGTCATCATGCCTCAAGTAAGTACAAATGAAATGGATAGCCTAAAGGGCTTTTCCTTTTTGGTTGTTAAGGTATGACGTAATGTTTGGATAATTTGACTCGCGTCATTTACTGTAATCCTATGTGCACCTTAAAGCGACCGAGTGAAAAACGGCATTGTTTCCAATGGACGCTGCACGTGCCGGATGTAACAGAACTGTCTGAGATTTTAGCAGACTTACGTCATCGCTACGTGTGCATATACCCCATTGTCAACTTCACCAGCACCACCCAGTTGTTTCCTTTACACGTCACATTTGTCGTCTCATCTCAGGTTACAGGATTTTTTAAAGGACTTTCCTTCCCACTGGCCAGCATCACCCTGTATAACTCGATGGTGTTTGGTTGCTACAGTAACACGCAACGTCTGATCAGTAGATATCGCTATGGCGATGGTAGACACCCATCCAGTATGCTTGACATGACTGCAGCAAGCATGTTGACTGGTCTGGTTTCCGTAGGGGTGGGCGCCCCCGTTGACCTTGTCAAAATTAGGCTACAGATGCAAACTCAGCATGTCCTCGCAGGTAAACCCAAATTTCCTATGTTGGAAAAGTCAGATTCGGAGTAGCCTGGGGTTAATTTTTGTGAAACTAACTTCTAGCCATAAAAAACTAGGTAATCATTACAGAAAGCTTCTGACTGAATGGTTTCATGGGACTGACTCATTACCAAGTAAATGAACAACTGCAAAATGATACAAATCAAGATCATGAAAATTGTGTGTGTTTTCAGAAAACTTTAATCTTGCTGGGAATGGAAGCATGCCGCTTCGTTCAGTGGGACTTCAGGCCCAGACTATGTCCAGAGGGCCAATCCACTGCATTAGCACAATACTGCAGAATGAAGGTATTCAGGGACTCTACAGAGGAGCCGGGGCAATGATACTACGAGACATACCGGGTTACACCCTGTACTTCATTCCCTACACGTTACTCTGTAACTGGCTGAATCCTAAAAGAAATGGCTCCCCCCATCCATGCACCATATGGCTTGCAGGAGGTTTAGCAGGTAAACTTGTTGAATGAGATCTTGTTCACATTACCCCTAGTTTTGGCCAAGAGCGACCTAAAAACATCCTGTCGTCTTGTCAAAATTATAGATTTTTCTTTATATAAGGATATTAAGTAAAGATCATGTTCTATGAAGATATTTTATACATTTCCTACCGTAAATATATCAAAACTTTATTTGTGTGAGTGGATGCAGCAAAATTGTTGAACAAAAATGACCGGAAACACGGCTACAAACTCCACTCTCTGCTGACCAGGGTTTGGGATCTACCCACTCAAGTTTGGTATCTATTTAAAGTTTAGGATGTATGCTTTCGGGTTCATCTACTCTCCATAACGTCATTAGAGTGGTTAGCCAATAGAGAGTGTTAAAACAAACCAGTCTATTCCTAGCAATGGCCTGCTACAGCGCCTCCTATGCTGATGGACAACTTTAATGGCAAATTTCTCAAGGTTTCGATTTTTTTTGCACCCTCAGATTACAGATATTCAAAAAGTAAAATCTCGGCCAAATATTATCCCATCCTAACAAACCATACATCAATGGATAGCTTATTTGCAGCTTTCAGATGATGTCCAATCTAAATTTAAAAAATTGACCCTTATGACTGGTTTTGTGGTCCGGGGTCACTTTAGGTAAATGCATATGCCATAATGCATGAAAACTCCAATGATAGTAATTGTTTTGTCTCACCAGAAACCGAGGCAGACTGTCTATTGTGCTCTTTAAACACATCACACAAATAATGACATATCAGTCTTCACTAAAGGAAATAAGAAAATATGCACCCAGCATATAATTAAATTTCACTCTTTGGCCGTTTTTCAAGATTTTTTGCTTTAACTAGGCAATCGATGACAAATTACAGTATTTCGTTCTTAAAAGAACTAGATCTCTAGCTTGATCATGGAAATGCATTCCAGTTTCGAGCACAATGTATAGACACAAAGAATAAAATACAGGCAATTAGTTGGATTAAAAAGCTAATGAAAGCAGATGCAAAAACAGGTTTTGTTCTTGCACGGGTGTGATAGTGACCTATGAGAACCAGATATACTTGTATTGCTATTATTTTAGGTCTGTTTGCACACGTGTTGATCTTTTTTGTCATTATTCAATCGAGTTTCATTTCTCATGGGTATAATGTCACAGGTGACTCAAAAGATCTTTATGACATTATCACTTGTCAACAATCGCATAAAGATGACAGACAATGGAGGGATGGTTTTTGGTATTAAGAGCTTTCTTTCTGTTGATTCATATTAGGGATGGTTAGGTGGTTAAACCTGATTTTGCGGTGAGATTAACAATGTGGAGACCCAAAATACTGCAGTTCTGTCCCCTACATGAGATCTCACATGGTTTTGATGCTTTTCCACAGGATCCATCTCATGGGTCACAGCCACACCGGCTGATGTAGTGAAAAGTCGACTACAGGCAGATGCCATTCAGCACCGAAAATACAACGGCATTCTGCACTGCATCATGCAAAGCTACAAGACGGAGGGAATACAAGTATGTTAATGTCACCGTCACTCAGCGTTATGCAGTTGCAAAGCTTAAAATAATAATAATTATTATTATAAAAAATTAGTTTACATTGATTACATGCTTTTGTTTTATTCTTTTTTTATTTTGTCCAATGCAGGTTTTTTTCCGCGGGGCGACGGTCAATGCCATCAGAGGATTTCCAATGAGTGCTACAATGTTTCTTGGTTATGAGCTTTCCCTTCAGTTTTTCCGCAATTCATAACATCAATAAACATGCATTATATTCTTCATTTTGATTTTAGTGTATCCATGATTTTAAATGGCTTTTATGTGCAGAAACTTAAGCGCAACTAAACTTTATTTGAGTTCATTGTTGATACATGGAAAAGTATGAGTAAAGCTTTTAGACATTTCTTATATTAAGAAAATGGGATGAAATTTTGAGAATAGTTGCAAATTTTTTGAACATTGTACAGACATTTTTATATTTCATTATGCATCATCACGGAAACACTACTAATTTTCATCCTCTTAGTCTATTTGCCATTTTGTGCTCGACAGGTTTTTAATATGTATAAATTATGATGTAAATATATTTGTGAATAAATCAAATTACTTTGTGAAACGGTAATATAATGTTTATGTTTGTATGTATCACTATCACAATTATGATTTTTCTTAATTATGTTTTTTCTTATCTTTGTGTGTGTTCTTAAATGGTAATCTCTGTTGAAGAACACTACATTCCCCATGTCCTTTTTGGCTTCTTCACTATGGTAACAAGAAAAGTGTTGCTACAATGTGTTTTGCTATTAAAAGACTGCACCTATCTTAATATTTGTGTTAAATAAATGAATTGGATGGGATGAAAAAAGCAATTATTCAAGATAAATATGTAAATGTGTGTTGATTCGCTGACCCAAAAGAGGCAGCATTTACGAATCCAAGTAGAGAAGACACACTGCCACTAGATGGCGACGTTGTATCTGAAAACAGCCCATTGAGTTGCATTGTCAGATTTAACTGTATAGACCTCTTGGCAAGATGTTACCACTGGTCCAGAAGCAGTTTTTTTCATCTCACATATAGATAATTAATAGGTGATTTCCTGCAGGATTTTCATTGGACTTTAATATTTAGCCTATAGTGAATAATGATTGGGTTCCCCCACAGGCCTTTAGACAGTCCCAGACTAACTTAAATGTGAGAGGTGTCTTGATCAAAAATGTCAAATAAAACCAGAGTTTTGTATCATAATGCACAACTGAAAAATATACTAATTTATCCAAGGCCTTGTCCTGGGTTAAAATAATCCTTGCCCGTGAAACCACAGATTGTGTCAAATTTTATGTAAGACATTAGCATTATTAATATGGCCATCATGACATGGATTTTCCTAGAAAATCTGAATAGAGCTGCAGGTATAAAATTCTTCATATATATCAATAAGAAATCATCAACATTTATTGAGCTTTTGATATTTGGTTTACCTGAAACAAAATTCACGATCACAGTCAAAATTGGTGTTTTCACACGCTATAATTTACTTTCCGATTGTATAAATACTATAGCTTTACTACATATAATAAAATGTGAATCATTTTGGATAAACGTGTCAGCCAAATTAATAGATTGTAAATGTGTGTTGGTCTTGTTAACACATTGGTGTGCAAGAAGATTGAAAAAAGAAAAAAATAGACTCTGGGATTAAAGTAAACATTGTACTTTCCTGATGAGATACGCCTGTGTTTTCCCAGGCTGTTCATGTGTCTCATAAATAAAGGTTTATTGCCCATTTCTAGTTGGAAGAAAAGAGCTACATACCATCTGTTGTTCTTTGTGAGCAATTTAAAAGGCTCTAACCCCCTACGGCAGGAAACAAAGCAGCAAACTCAACAAATGATTTATCTGCATTGAAGGATATGCCTTACCTCCATTAAACGTAAACTGACATGGGAAAAAAAACACACTTGGATGCTAAACTTCTTTCATTTTGGATCCAGCATTTGGACAGGTCTCAAAACTGTTCCACAAGCTGCTAACATGGAGCTCTAGACTTACAACTGTACATGACTTTGTTGGCGGCCAAGTGCACACTAGACATTAATCTGTCCGAATAAGGCAAGGACGCTCTCTGAAGTCATTCGTGTAGCCTGCATGATGCATTTTTACTACAGCATCATCAACGCTTCATAGCTAAATTGGCATTGTGTTTTTGAGCAGCAAAGATTTATCTTTGCCGTCTCGGACGTCATGACTTGCATCACGCTTTATTAATGTGATTCGTGATAATTGTATACAACCCCTACCCCTTTACATTTTTCTCATGCATGCTTTATTTTTCATCCAATACATTGAGTTGACCTTGTATTCAAAATCTCTTAAAGTGATATTACAGCTCAACATAATAGGTTTGGAGGATTCACAGTCATCCATGGATTATGATTTCATTGTGGATCCATTACAGCTGCATAAACGTCATTGTTTTCTCTTTCCAGACATGATGTCATTAGTAAAACCGGTCTGGAAAGCAGCGTTCAGCTCTGAAATCAGATCCCATCTAGGCCTATGTCTTCTTCTGCGGATGCCTGGTTCATGTTTCGCTTTGTTTGTACTAATTGTGTTGCTCGGTGTAGCCTGAGCACCTGCCAGTAATATTTGTTCAGGTCTATATTGAGGAGGTAACGAGGGATCAGTAATCAATGTACACAGCACTTATACAAAAACATCCCACAGACCTTCAGAAAGGAAAAACACTCTTGTGTAAAGACCAAAACGGCTCTATGCGCCTAATGTCACGTTGCTGACTGATAATGTCACTGAACATTATTGGTTGTGATTAGTGTCCAGCACAATTTCAGCACCTTTGTGACAGAAAGGGCAGGTGACTTTTAGGCAAGGTATCAAAACAGAACCGTAAAGTGCGGACCACATGTTCCTCCTCAATTTTGAAAAAACAAATAAAATAATGTTATTCTATAAAACAAATTTAGTTTGTTTTACCATCAAAGAAATAAGATCTACAGAAGTGGTGATGCATAACTTAAAAGTTAAAAAGTTGACATCATTGCTCTTCAAATCTAATTAAAATGTAAAGAATGGATACAAAGTATTATTATTATAAGATCCAAAATTTAACAAAATATTAGTAACAGATACAATTATAGTCAAAGTTGGTCTCTTTTTCTAGTTTATTTCCTATTTTTTCTATTTTACAAATCTTTCATATATGTTTGAAATATGATCAAAAAACGTAAAAAACTACAAGATGTGAAAAACATGTACTATGTGGAAACATGTAATTTTACTGGGAAAATTGTTTTTACGGGATTTTTAACATTGTGTAGTTTGCCTTGTGCTACATAATTTCTTAAAGCTGAATAAATAAGGTTTCTATTGATGTATGAGCTGTTGGAATATGACAATATATGGCTGATATACAACCTTTTACAACTCTGAGAGTGCAACATTTTTTTGGGAGAAAATTGCCTTTGAAGTTGTTAATCAGAGGAACTGTGGCAGGCCATCCACTCACAAAAAATGAAGTTTTATATATTTAAGGTAGGAAATTTAAAAAAACATCTTCATGGAACATGATCTTTACTGAATATCCTTTTTAGAGTTTTGGCATAAAAGAAAAAATTGATAATTTTGACCCATACCCTGTATTTTTGTATTTTACTAAAAATGTTCCCGTGCTACTGAAGACTGTTTTTTTGATCCAGGGTCACATATAATAATAGTTAAACATTAAGAAAACATAAAGAAAACATTCTACAGACATGCCTTCTTTTTTGGCAACTAGCCAACTGTATCAACAGGCCTACAGGTCGCAAAATGTGTTGTACACGTGCGTGAAAGTAGCCTAAATTATGAAATTCTCTTGCTCAAAACCTGTAGCCCAACCTTTTATTTTATGCATTTATTTTAAGTGCGGGGAAAGTGTGCGGGAAAAGTGTCTCTAAACCTGTTACATCCACACTCTTTATCTGGGTGGTCAAAACAGTGCCTTCCCCCTCCCACTCTGTATAGCTCTTGTAGTGTGTAGCTGTTCTTCATGCCAGTAAATGTGTTTGGTGTGATCGAGGGAGGTGGCAGCAGAGGGAGAGAATCTAGGGGGCGATCGGAAACGGAGCAGCACACATCAGACGCTGAATTCAAAGCAGTCAGGAGCACAGAGTCGACACTTCTCTCTCTCAAATCGTGGAGGTTTGTAAATGCTCGCATGCTCTCTTTACAGCATCCATTTGATCTGCCGCGGCGCGTATGAGCCGTTAAACGCTGCGTGTTGCCGAACGCTGCCGGGGCGCAAACTCGGCGATGGAGAGGGTTGGGCGCGCAGGGTAAGGCGTGATATGCCAGCTTCAGCATCGTGCTTGTGAGAAAAAGACGAGTGTGATTTGAGCTGCGTTGTGTGTTTTCAGGTAAGAGGTAGATGCAGAAGCGTGCGTTTGATTGAGAGAGAAAGAGAGAGAGTGAGAGAGAGAGAGAGAGAGAGAGAGAGATGACAAAATGCGCAGGTGCATCAATTGATGGATCTGTCACCTGATAGATGGACAGCATGATTTCATGGTATACCGGTCGAAGAGCAATAGAAGCAATGCGTTGGGCTTATGTTGGGCTTTGTCTGTAGGAAGTTTGGTGCATTAGAGATCTTCTTAAGATGCACAGTGTTTCAATGAGTGGGTGTAGGAGAAAGCAGAATGTGATACTACAGTTGCATTGAGCTTCAGTGTATAGCATGGCTTAATATAGAGTAGCTCCATTACAATGAACTGTTCAATTGTATCGGATCATTATGACATTCTTCAAAGTTTTGTCAAGATGTTGTTATTTTGTGGTGATTTGTCCAAAACATCTGTCCTGTTCTATGAATTCTAAAGACTGAGATTAATAGATGGAGCAAATCATGAACTGACCACTCTAGTGACCAAAGTGTTTGACCTTTGTGCTCGGTTAAGATTGACTTACTTAACATACTGACACAAACTGTGGCATAGTGTTGCTTTTAGAGACCAAAATATTGTTCTGTTTTATACAAATAATAGTAATTTTGAAATAAACCTTTCCTTTAAATCATTTTAATACGTTCATCAAACCCAGTACATGTTTGTTTTTAAAGGGTTAACAGTCTGTATAGACAGATCTGTATTATTATCTGTATACATTTCTTTTGTCTGATGAACACAGAGAAAGATATTAGTAAGAATACTTGTTACCAAACAGTTCTTGGACCCCATTGACTACTATTGTAGGAAAAAATGGCTTTATAAATGTCTTTGTTCTGTTGAACACAAAAGAAAATATTTTGAACAATGTTGGACATTTAACAGTTCTGGGGAACTTTTGACTACTTATGCAATTTTGTCCTAATGTAGTAGTCAGTGGTGGCCAAGAACTGCGTGGTTACTAACATACTTCCAAATATCAGATTACAGATAACAGATTTAGAACAACTTTAGGGTGAGTAAACAATAGATTATGACAGAGTTGTTATTTTTTGGTGAACTGTCCCTTTATTAATTATAGCAACATGGTTACTGAACTGAAAAAAGCTAAACTGAAAATGAAAGCGATAATTTTGTTTGCCCACAAATACAATTCTGTCATACTTTTCTCACCCTTATGTAATTCAAAATCTCTATATGACTCTTTCTTCTGTGAAACCCAAAATAAGATATTTCAAGAAGATATTTCTCAGTGATTTTGGTTAACAAAGTTCTTTAAAATATCTTATTTTGTTTTAAAAGTTTAAAAGTTAGTTTAAAAGTGGCTTTCTTTTTCGTCGCAGCAAATGTGCATTTCTATTTCTTACTTTTGGCCACAGGCAAGAATTGGAATTATGCCTATCCCTTGACCATTATTCATGTGCAGGCTCTGAAACAGGGAGAAAAGATAAATATATGAGAAGTGAAAGAAAGAAGGGATGCATGAAATGCATGTATAGTACTGGAAGACTTTCTGCATGAATAAATCTGCAAATGCTTGACGTTTACTGAGTGTTAACATAGCCATAGTGTTCACTGTATGAACATTTAATGCAATTTATGCATTTATTTTTGTGTTTTTTGTTTGTCATGAGATGAGAATTATTATTTGGCCATTACATAGCTATTGATGAATTTGTCATGTGCGCTGCTTTGTGGATTTTAAAAGATTGGAACGAAACAAAACAAAACAGAAATAACCTTTAAAGGAGTAGTTCACCCCAAAATGAAAATTCTTATCCTTAGATTGTTCCTGTATAAATGTCTTTATTCTTCTAATCACAAAGGGAGATATTTGGTGTGTCAGTAACCAAACAAATCTCATCTCTCATTGACACACATAGTATATATTTACCCTACTATGACAGTAAATGGGGGTGAGATCAGAACAAAGACATTTATACAGGTTCAAAACAATCTGAGGGTGAGTAAATGATGACAGAATTTTCATTTTTAGGTGAACCTGTTAAAAATTTGCTCATCTGCCAATGGCCCAAAATCACATATTACTGCCACCTTTGTACATCCTTCACATATACATTTATAGAATTGAATCGTATCTATAAAGTTTAAAAAGTATTCACAACAAAAACAGACAAAGTTTGTCACTTTCATATCACTGAATTTGTATGGCAGTGCAAGTGGTAAGAGCATCCCGGGGAGGTGTTGGTCATGACAGGTGTGGAGTGGCAGTGTTATTGGTGCCGATTGTAGTCAGGAGAGATCTAGCTGCAGGGGAGAAATCAAGAGATGAATTATTTATAGCTGTGTCCGACATCCGTCAAATCACATTGTGAGGTTTTATGATCATATTCTTTTTGTGCAGCCAATGGGTCTATTGTCTCCATTAACATGCCCCAAATTTCTTAGATTTCTAATGAAACAGATGGTGAGCCACATGAGCCGGCAGTAGATGTGGTGGTGACAGGTTGCTGGAGGGCTTTTACTGAGAGAAGTTGTCTTTTCTGATTATCGCTGATAAAAAAACTGTTGTACGAACAGGTCACTTAGTGATCAACAGTGTACAGTTTGAAAGATTGGTTAAACTTTGTGTGATTCACTTAAAGGGATAGGTCACCCAAAAATGAAATTACGCCATAATTTATTCACTCTCTTGTAATTTCAAACCAGTTTGACTTTCTGCAGAACACAAAAGTAGAATTTTAAAGAATGTTGCGAACCGGACAGTAGCAGCAACCAATGATTTGCCTTGGTTTTGTGTACATACAATGGGTACTGCCTACAGGTAACCAACATTCTTCAAAATATCGTTCTTTGTAAAAAGCAATGGACTTTTTTGTTATGAACGACTCAAGAGTCAGATGCAGGAGAAGGTTGGTTTTATTCGACCCAGCACAAAAAGGATTGTACAGGGAATCATAGACACAAAGACAGATAATCAGAACGTCAAGGCAGCAAAAGTCAATAAAAGCTCGAGCGCTCGGCCGGGAGGTTCAGGGGACTGCACCGAGAGGTGCGTATATCAGCAGGGGGGAAAAAAAATAGTCAGAGACTTAACTCACAAAAACAAAACGAGTCCGCCCAGAAAGGGCCAAGGATAAAGTCCACCTGCTGCAGACAGGTAAAAACAAGGTTATTCCGCCCTGTGAGGGCCAAGGATAATTCCACCTGCTGAAAGCAGATCAAGACACGTGATTCCGCCCAGCGAGGGCCAAGGAAGAATCCCCTTGATGACGGTTCGACTGGTTTGATTCCTTCCAACAAGAGTCAAGGAAGAATACGCTTGATGACGGTTCAACTGGTTTGCTTCCTTCCAGCAAGAGGCTCGAGCCAAAACTGCTGTAGCTACCTCGAGCGTAAGATGACGAGCACAACCCTGGTACTCCCGTATGCTTGACAGTGGAAGTCCGTAGCCCCAATCCCCAAAACCAACAGCTGGTTAAGAACCAAGAGGTAAGATGTCAGGACGGCAATCACATGTGCAGCAAACCAGTGGGTTCCCCAGGCAGCTGGAGGTAGCATCAAGATCCCTCGAGAAGAGATTATGGCAGTCGTAGATACTTGACTAAGCAGAGAGTAAGACAAGGGTAGATTCCGGTTGCAGACTAACAGCTCTGGAGCCTGGACAAGACAAGGTGATATTAATCACTAGACTAGACTAGACTAGACTAGAGTGGACAACCCACAGGTGATTTAAACCAAACGGACTGACATCGGACAAGAGAAGACACAGGGAATATAAGGGAAAGTGAGCCGGAAGAAAACAAGGAACAGCTGTAGAAAGAGCAGGAAAATCCGAAAATCGAGGTGAAGAGTATAAACTAATGATGAAGGAGTAAACAAGGTAACGAGGGAAGTGGGTGAAACGCAGACACTGAGTAAGTGACAAACTAGGAATAACAAAACCCACGTGCCCGACAACCCTAACAATACATAAGTAAAACAAACCCCACAGACGCTAGACCAGAGACCTGACATTTTTTGTTTGTAAAACTCATTGGAAAAATATATTTTCTTGTTTTGTGTACATACAATAGAACCTGATAACAAGTAAGGTCATGTAAACGCGTAAAAGTATTTTCTTTTATTGGGGAAAGCTCATAAACGGCGTAAGCGAAACCCACTCGGCAAAGGTAGTTTTTTGCCCATTACTCTGATATTGCGTTGCATGTAAACACCTTTACCGGTTTTCACTCAGTTTGTTTATGTGCACATGTCTGACAGCGCAATAGTAAAAGTCCCAAATGGAAATAATAGTAAAATAACACGTAAAAGTCAACTCTCGAATGATGCAGTTGACGTAAAAACGGCAAAATGAAAACCATTATTATTTGCAGGAACAGCGGACTCGAGAAGAGATATAAAAAACAGTTTCTGACTGATTTCCCGCAGCATTTTTAATGACTAGACAGACTACCGATGGTGATGTCACTGTACGCGAGAAACCTGGCAAATCTCAACTTTCTATGTAAACGCTGTTTTCTGCAAAGGCGGTTTATTTATATGCATGCTTTTTTAAGATATGCGTTTATTTTGTGCATGCACACTTTGTTTGTAAAAACCAAGAATATCTTTTCCATGAAATGTTCCATATAGATTTATCTTGAGGTGTCTTTTAACATCTCCAAAACCAATAAAGCTTTGCCTTCACCTGATTTGTTTAGGATTTTGTATATGTTACCACAAAAGCTGTGGACAGATGTTGAAGAGGTTGATTCTAATTTAAAAGACCTTTAATCTGGCAAAATGGTCTGAAGAGAATTCTCTTTGGAATGTGAGAATGGTCTCGCCACGACCATTTCAATTGAAAGCTTATCTCTCTTTCCCAGATTTCTGCCTTCTCTCAGTGCTTAACCACTGCACAGTCACACACAAACACTTCAGACACAAAGAAGGTGCATGAACAAGCTTAAAGTTACGACCAATAGGTCAACAGATATGCATTTCATGAAGATATGTTTAACTATTATATATGCATGGGCTGAAAGTCTATAGGAGGTTTAACTTCAACCAACTTTAAATGTCAGAAAGTGACTCACTGAACAAAGTTATTATTTGGTTAAATATTCTGTATATTATTGTTTTAAGTGTGTATGCAAAATAAAAAGCAAAACTGGCAGGAGTTTTGAAAACAGGCCAAGCATACAGTCATACATTTTAATCTCTTTGCACAGGTGGTCCATTCACATGTATATACTGTATAAACAAAATCTGTATTTTATAAAGATTTTGCTTGAAATTGTTGTGCAGCTTCACCACGAGGTAATTTTTTCACAGTCAGGCCTTCTGTTTATCATATTTTAATACAGAACAACAGAAAGTGTAAACGTAGTGTAGAGCAGTGCAGTCAGAAAGAATGCTGTAACGTGTAGCTGAAATGAAAACTTTAATGTGACAGAAGCTAATTGGCCCCCGATGGAGAAGGGCTTTCCCGTGACCTCTTGCATAAGCCCAACCCAGCATGCTATGATTGGCTATGACAATTACATAGCGGGAGGTCACTGGAAGTAGTCGCAGACCCCCTTCCTGAAATCAAGTGTCCTTAACAGCTCTCACACAGCAGGAGGTGTAATATTCATATGCTGGCCTCAGTGGGTTAATGTTGACTCTGAATTTTGCAAATCCAACAAAATCTCATTGTGGCTAATGTGGGCTAACTCATTTGAATTCATATGATCTAGAGACATTAGGGTTAGGAGCGAAGTAAGGGGTGGGGCATCAGTGTTGCTTTTTTTCTAGTAATCTTACATTTTTGTACAAGTCAGAACGTATGAATTTTTATGAATAAGCCACTTCGTAAGTTGAGTAGGTTGATCTTGATAAATGCAGTTAACATAACATTATTTGTAAGAACAACAATATTTCCAGCTAACAAATAATTATTCTAACAATGTTTTGCTAACATTTCAATTAAAGTGCCCGTTACTCAGACATTTTCAGCATACCTCATTTTAATCTTGAGGATTTATCGAATAGTTTTGCAGGACCCCTCCATCTATAAGTTTAAAGTGATCTCCAAATCTAGCGTTATATCTACCATTTATATAACATTCCTCACCGAAATGCAGTCAACAAACAAACACAGCTGAACTTTATGAACGCAGTTCTCCTGCTCTCCCTGCTTTTGGTGGTTGATGCGTGGGCGTGCTCTTCCAGGAGAATTGTGCAATAAGGGAATAAGAAAACTTGTTATGAAACGGATTTTCATGTTTGAAAATAATAAATATAGATGTTTCATCGGACGGACGCACCTGGCCTGAAGTTACCTTTCAGTCTGTGTTTGGTTGTAATATAACAATTTATTTTATATTTAATTTATAATAATATTTTAAATGAATTATATTGAATTACATAAAAAGTACTCAACAGTTATTGATTCTAATTTCAGAGAGATCATTTCTTTTCAGAGGTCTATCGGAAGTTAAGTTTGGGCCACATAATGTTAATGTTGTTGGTGCTGAAACCAATTATAAGGTTATTGAAAAACGTTATTATTGACTTCAGTTCTGTAAAAAAAAAGATCTTGGTTTTCACCATTTTAGGTTTGATGTTCATCTATATCTTTTTGTTTTCACTACAAAGGGTATCATTACATCGAGTATGTGCATGTAATAAAAGACAAATATGGGAAATCACAGTGTAGCATTTTCCTTTTTTCCACTTCCAGCTTTAGTCACATGCAATATTGCAGTCAAATTTCTTAGACAGGACCATCACGAATCAGAAGAATAATTTATAAAAGAAAGAATTAATGCGAGCAGACCCTCAGCAGTGCTCTCTGTAAGAATACTTTATTAAAGAGCCTGACAAGATGTCTTTCCCAGTGGCTGTTCTTTCATTCACTGGCAAGCTCTCAAAAATTTAACGCAAAGCTTTCCTTTTGGCCAAGCCACAAGAGTCACAGTAATGAAGAGCTCATGTGCTGAACTCCCTGCAGCTAGTCTTGTTCTCCAATCTCGCTTGACATTTTGCATAAGAAACGGTTGCTTTGGTGACGCTCCACCTGTTTCTGTATTTCCCCTTAATTAGTCACAGTCATTTTGAGAAGGACACATGTACAGTTGGTGCAGGTTTTCACATCATAGAAAGAAGTATAACAATCTTTGTTTATTAACATTAAATGTTTTTTAAGAAACGTAAGTAAAATAAACTGTCAGAAAAAGTACAAAACTGTACTTTTCACTGACACTGCCCTTACAGAAAAAGACACACAAATTCAACATGTGTTTTCCATGAGCAAAAATTTGTGCGAAATGTGTTTTTGGAACACTTTTGTGTGAATTCCATCTAAATTTCCATGTGAAACACATGGTGTGTTGATGATGTGTTCACATCTGTTTTTTGCACATGTTAATTTCGTGTGTCTTTTCTGAAGGGTTGGGTGCAAAGATCTCTCTACAGTCTACAGATATAAAAGAACATAAACGTACCATTTTGGGCACATAATTGTATTCCAAAGAACTATTGTGCATCTTCAAAGATACAGCAAATCAGAATCAGAAGAAGCTTTATTACAATTGTTTACACACACAAGGAATCTGACTTGGAGACACAAGCTTAGTGCAGAAGAAAATTTACACATGGTGCAAACATAGTGCAAATATACATTAACATAGAAAAAAAGAGAATTAAATAAACAATAATGCACAGATGTGTTATTTACAGATTTAACCTATTGTTTCTTACAATGTACCGTTTCCAGATGCTATGCGCAATGTGCGCAAGGGGGCAATGTGATGGACTTTAGTAAGAGCTTTTAATTGTTCATGCTAAGTACAGCTTGCGGGAAAAAACTGTTCTTGTGTCTTGCAGTTCTGGTGGTCATTGCTCTGTAGCGCCGGCCGGATGGCAACAGTTCGAAGAGGGAGTGAACTGGGTCCAACATGATTTTCTTGGCCCTTTTTCTCTTTCTGGAGGTGTAAAGATCTTGGAGTTTGGGCAGGTGGGCACCAACAATCCTCTCAGCAGTCCTGACTGTTCGTTGTAGTCTCTTAATGATGAGTTGAACCAAACCAGACAGTTATGGATGAGCACAGGACAGACTCGATGATGGTCGAGTAGAACCGTGTGAGCAGTTCCTCTGGCATGTTGAATTTCCTCAGCTGGCGAAGGAAGAACAACCTCTGCTGGGCTGTTTTTAGCGATGAGTGTCCCACTTCAGGTCCTGAGAGATGGTAGTACCAAGGAACCTGAATGACTCTACTCCAGCCACAGTGTTGTTAATGATGGTGAGTGGGGGGAATGCAGGGGAGGTTCTCCTGAAGTCCACTATCATCTCCACTGTTTTCAGCGTGTTAAGCTCCAGGTTGTTGTGATTGCACCGAACAGCCAGCTCTGCAACTTCCTGTCTGTATGCAGCCTCGTCTCCATTGTTGGATGAGGCAGATGATGGTAGTGTCATCTGCAAATTTCAGGAGCTTGACAAAGGAGTCTTTTGCAGTGCAATCGTTTGTATACAGTAAGAAGAGCAGTGGGGAAAGCACACATCCCTGAGGGGCACCAGTGCTGATTGCGAAAGTCCCGAATGACTTAACCACAGAGGTGAGAGCGACAGGTCTGTAGTCATTAAATCCAGTGATTTGGGATTTTTGGGGGATCGGAATGATAGTGGAGCGTATGAAGCAGTGGGAAACTTCGCACAGCTCCAGAGATCTGTCACAGATCTTTGTGAAGATGGGGGCCAGTTGGTTAGCGCAGACCTTTAAACAGTTTTGTTAGGGAAACGTTTATAAGGCATTATACTTACAAAATGTACCAAGAAGTCTCAGGAGATTTGACTTGATTTTGAGTTCTCAGTTGTGTTTCATTTAAGTGTCAACTCAGACGTTTCTCACAAAATTGCATTTGAGGTAAATGATGAGAAACCTTTGATTTTATATTGAAATCTTCAATAACATTGACTTTGACAGAAGAATTGACAAATCTGAGTTCTGTCATCTCTAGAGATCTCTATTGAAACTTTAATTGTTTGTGAGTTTTTTCAGATTTTTTTCTCAGATATGAGATGTCTGAGGCACTGAAGCAAAAATTTTCATTTGCTCTGCATTTAATCTTATTGATGTCTAGGAGTCATAATTGAGATATTAAAGAGGTCTCATGTAGTTTGTCTTTACTAAGAAATAACACTGTTGTTTTTTGGACATCCTTTAGTATACCCTAGAGCTTTAGAAGTACCTCGGAGTACCATAACATTTACATTAATACCATGACAAACAATTATATTTATCACCATTGTGGTACAATCTGATACCATTATAATACCATAGTCCCACTGCAGTACTTAGTAGGCCTACATTTAGCTTCTTCTTTCAACAACAGCGTCAAACAGTGCAGGTTATTGTGTCACATGATGAGGCACCTGTCACAACAACATGAAGACAGCTTGTGATTTTGTTTTAATGGGAGAATTTCTGCACCACATGTAGTTCTGGAGAAAAACAACATTAGGCTTCCTACATTCATTTGATCATGACAAAATTATATTTTTTTCTTTTGTACATTGTTTGTACAGTATGTATTTTGATTTTGATATACCAGTGAGTGTCAGACTTTCTTACAGTTCATTTTAAGCCATGTTACATCCTAATAAATTTTATTTAACTCATAAATACACGTCATTTCTAGTATTCTGGTATTAATTTAGCACAGTTTCAAGTACTGAAGCAACACATGTGCAGCGTGCGACACACATCTCTGTATGGGATTTAGTACTAAATCACCAGATGTTTTGTTGTGCTAGTAAATGTAATTTCCGACAAAATGATTCCAGGCATGATATATTAATATCCATGCTGAGATTGTACAGGTTGCTGCAGGCTGCCATGTGTTGCGATTGATCTTGAAAGTATTCTAGCCAGCCAGGCAATGATGCCACATATTTAATCTAATCATCAATGAGGCTATTCTGTCAGAATCAGTTTGTGAAGAAGGCAGAGTATCTCTGAGTTTAACCCAATTACCCTTCATACCCTGCCTTTATCCTTCCCACAACATCACGCTGCTTCGCTTGTGCTGGAACTATACCGCTTCTTATTTTTTACTGTCCAGTCATGTCTACAGAGAGGGTTGAATCGTTTTAAGTTTATAATCGGCTGTGCTTTTAAATGATAAATTATTCATTTAACACTAAAGGGTGTGGCAAACCACTAGGTTCAAGTAGTGTTTTCAAATTTTCTAGCATATTCACTATTTGTCCTTCTTGATTAAAAAGTATTGAAGCACAAATTGACTTGGGAAACCCAACAGAAATGTCACAGAATAAATGTAACTAAGTGTGTTGCATGCCAAGAGCATCATGTTCGTACAGCTGACCGGAAAAATATTGTTCATCCTTATTTCAGGCTTGTATCTTGGGCTGGAAATGTCAGTAACTGTTAAGAGTATTATTTTTATCAGGAATCCATTTGTTTTATCTTTTAATGAAAATGTTATCCCTTTGTTAAACCAGTTAGGCACATGCACTGAAAAATATAACTTATAGAATTTACTTTTTTTGAAGTAAAATTTGCTGCTATAATTTAAGTACAATTTACTAACCAGAATAATGTAAATTCTACTTATTATATATATATATTTTTTTAAATATCAAGTAAATGTTACTTAAAGTAAAAAAACTCTTAACTCAAACTTCACGGATCAATTACTTTAATATTGAAATATACAATTTTTTACAACATAGACGGTCAAGTAAGAAGAGACTGGTGGTCTCTGTACTGGCATTACCACCTTACTACTCAATAAGTGAAATCACACACTTCATTACTAGCATCCTGCCTCCCTCAGCCTGGGCACAAGTACCGCTCTTCTGGACAACGGTAACAACTTAAAAAACCTGAACTTAAAAATAATACCAATACTCTCCTAAATCTCAAAGATAAATCAACAAAAAACATGAATAAGGCACTTAAACACTTAAAACCTGGAAAAATTATCTTCTAATGCAGTCAGATATGAAGCATGCTAAGAACTACAGATCAGCTGCCAAGTTAGTCATACCTACAAAAATCAGTAGTAGTCTCAAAACAAAATAAATAAGTACATTTAATTTGACCAATTATCATAATAAAATAGAGTTGGATTTATTTAAAAATAATTAAAATCTTAACAAGCAAAATTAGTAGATTTTATTCCCAAAATTTTAAAGTTATTTTAACTCAATTGTTAAAAACAGGAACATAATTATATTAAGTATATTTTCATAATTTATTTTCAAAGGCACATAATCATTTTTATTCAGCAAAAAATTGTGATGGGGCAAACAAGAAAATAATAGCAACTGAAGACTTACAATAAACTCATAACAAAACATAAAACAAAACGTTCTCTTTGGCAAGGCAGGAACATGGAACAGAGCCTCCTGTCCATGTGCTTCCACACAGAACACAACAAGCATAAAATACTTGGTACTGTCACAGTGTCCACAAAACAAAAGAATTATTGGTAAATATAAATAAATACATGTAAATATTTCATATATATAAATATATATATATATATGTTTGTGTTAAGAAATACAAGAATAATATGTACACATATTACAGACATATATTATGTAAACACAAACTTTCATTCTGGATGGAATTAATCGTTTTACAGCCCTCTTTGTAATCTATTCGAGAACTATTAGTTTATCTTTTTTCATAACGAAGGTATGAAAACATCTTTGATACAAGGCTCTAGATTTCATGCAATTTTTTACCACTTTCATTTTATGCATACAGTAAATAATACTGGTCTACTCTACAGTATAAGATGATCGCTAAGGGGGTGTGCCTAAACGTTCTCGACCATATAGCTGTTCTTGGATGTTTTAAATATCTAATTTTGACAGTTTTTATGGCAATTTATACTCTATCATTCATCTAGTCACTGCTCTTCTGTCATGCAAACATATGGCATTTTGAAGCATTCAAGAAACCAGATGACGGTTTGGCTGGTATGTCCTGTGTTGTGCTTTCACAACATCTTTATTAATAAGAAGTTGCCTAGTAGAAAGGCTCTATAGTCGTTATGTGTTTTATAGTTATGTATTTGCACTCAGGCCAGCCCTAAAAAGCCCTCAAAGCTCCAGCCGGGTTGTCAAGTAGTCAGGCATCTCTACTTGTCTATTGATTTGAACTGCCTCCGGGCCTCTTTTAAGAGAGTCATTAAGCATGGGCTAAAGGTACATAGCTGTGTGTCTTAATGGTTGCAATCCATGTGTATCGCTTCTAAATGGTTGTCCTTGAAAGGATGTGTAAGGAGATAAAACAGGATGTGGACAGATTCAAGTACAGCTTATCTGCACCAACATCACTTGAAGTGGAGTATGGGTACTATACCTTAACAGTAAGTCATTCAGATCCACGTGTCTCCATGCATTTTCATTTGTGGTCATTGTTTGCTATTAGAGTTTATGCGATTCCATAGCGAAGAAGCATTATGAAGGGGCAAAATCACATAGAAAGAGTTTATTCTGCTTATCCAACCTAAAGTAATAACCTCTTTGAAGAGGTTTGCTGTACGTACAAAAGCTGTGTTTCTCTTCATTCATTGCATCAGCGTGTGAAGGATAAATTCTTTAATACGAAGAGGAATAATTTCACGCCTGGTTGGCCAAAGTCACTGCCGACTCAAATCGTGCTTTAAGCTGTTACGTTTTTTAGGTCTGGATGGCAAGAATATATCACACTGTTTGGTCTAATAAGCATTTTAATTTATAGATAAATTATCACATTATTGCAATATTACTTTCAGTGAATGTCTGTTTTGATCAATAAAAAGCTGTCAGATTTCATGTTATGTCAATGAAGCTTACGTAAGGATCTGTTTATAGACTTGATTAATAGCTTATCATCCTCTTCAAATGTATTTTCTTCTTTATGGGATTCCATTCATGTGCCTGTAGCACAACACACGTTTATAAGCTATCAGTGCATTGATGGTTTATAAAATGTAAACATTTTTTTCATGTATGGGAAATTTCCATTCTAACTAAATGTAAAGCAATTCTTTATGTTTGTATGTGTATATAAAATAAGCATTATATTGCGTTAAATTGCATACGCAGACTTAGAATTGATGACACGCACTGAACCCAGTTTAATGTAGGTTTGGATGGTTATACAAAATACAGGCAACCATGTTGCATTATTGCAAAGTAGTCTGTTGTGTTGACTTGACAGAGCGGTGGTTGTACTAGAATCAGGTTGAACAGAAGGTCAATGAAGGACGTGATGTGTTAAGCTAATCAGACATGGTACAGGAAGATCAATTACAGTATTAAACCTTATCAAATATGGGCAGCTGGGGGGTATATACTGTAGATTCCTAAAATACTGTATACAGGAACATTTAAGAATCTACAGACCCTAAAAATAAAGGAAAACTTATGTGGACTACAGTACGCACAAGCAGAAACTTTGGTTGAGGGGTTTTATGTTGAGATCAGTGTTATAATCTAAATTTTACTAAAATATAATTTGGCTATTTTTAGTGAAAGGCGTTGTAAAGATGAGGGTGTGGAGTGTGGGAGGGGATGAATGTGAAAGAGAGAGAGAGATGGAGAGGGAGGTTTATGTTTTATCAAGAGGCAGTGGACGCTGTGCCATGTTCTAGCTATTCATGCATTACGTTTATTTTGCCATTTAGTTAGTTCTTCACATTGCAACAGTCAGTTAACTGGTAAGCAGCTTTTCGGAAAGCAAATGTATAAAGGATGCTAGTTCGTAAATATTGCAAAATCTTGCTAGTTTGGCTAAATTCTCTCTTATTATCTAATCTCCATTCATGTGCATTGAACTTGTAGTGTCTTCATCTCTGGATTTGGTATCATTATGGTTTCTTTACACAATGTATTTTAAAGGTCCGGTTGAATGTGGAGTTTCTGCCAGTTTTCTTGCATTCTTCGCATCTTTGAAGAGTATTTAGTTTGATCACATTTACAGTATAAAAGATATATACAGATGTATATGCATATGTATATAAATCACCAGCATAAAAAAATACTTTATGGCATTATCCCTGCATAACTGTTGATTCACTAGAAGTTCATGTTGTTTACATTATGCACGTATGCGCCGATTGCCAACAAAACAAAGACATATGACTTAGTTTCACTTACCACATGCGGTTCATGTCCGGCATCTTTTAGCTCTGGAACCGCTCCATCTATCAGTTTCAAACAATCTGCAAATACAGCGTTATATCCACCGTTTATATAACATCCATCACTGAATTGCCTTGAACAAAAAACACATTTCAAGTTCTCTCACTAGAGAGAAGAGTAAGAAGAGTAAGGAGCTGCAGCGGCAGGCCCACAGCGCAGCCAATCTTGATGCAGCGCTGCCCATCTTGATTAGCGAGTCTTCCTATCGCTCGTCGCTTGGTGCGTGGGTGGGCTACTTTTTTAACTTTGATCTAGGCATGCTTTTCCGGGAGAATTGCCCAATAGGGGACTGAGAAAAGTTCATATGTAGCATTTTTTCATGTTCTGAAAAACCTTTCCGAAAAATATACAAACTTAGGGGAGTGTATCGACCAAAGAAATACTACGACATACGTCCAACTCGTTTTTTGACAAGTTGATCATTTTAAGCATGAGAAGCCAGCATGTTTAACATTGTAAATAAGTCAGAATGCATGAGCGTTAAATCAGGAGGTGCAGGAGATGTTCAATGTTTCCCTGTAAGCAATAGTTTGTACTTTTTTTCAGAGTTTGGTAAAGTCATATTAAGTGCCTGCTGTGTATCTTTGTCTACAAAAGGAACATAACATTTGTTTGATATAAAGAAATTTCCTATTTCATTCACTTACCAGTAATGATGTAACCTGTTTGAAGGTTGAACATTTTGGATCTCCAGTTCAATTGTATTGATTCTCTAATGATCTCTATTTTCTGACACAGATATCTTTACACTCTCAATAGGTTTGGAGGATTCATCAGGACATTATACACACTTTGGAGGATCAACATAATCAGGACCACAGCTCGACTAAATGCAACATTCCCTTTAGCTTTAAGAGGTCCAGATATCTGAGTGCATCATGGATTTTGTGATGAAGCAAGCGCTGGGCGGTAAGTATGTCATACTGTCACCACAGTCACACAGTGTTGATAGCCGGTTTTCTCATGAAGCACTGTGTTTGTTTATTTTTCATTCCACAAATGAATTTATTACTCTCAAAACTAATAATACACGGCAAACCAGATGAAGCAAATAATTTTGACAGTCTTTTTGACAAGTTAAATATGTCTTTTAACAGTGTTGGGAGTAACGCATTACAAAAGTAAAAATATAACAGTAATAGATTCGTTTTTGATGTAACGCAGTAATATAACGCACTACTAATAAAATTTGGGTAATATTATACCTGTTATAATCTCAGTAAGGCCTTTTACAACAAGGTATTTTCCCCCATTCCATTCCCAGAAAAAACTAATCTCTGATTAAAATATTATGATTGTAATCTATTTCCTGTTACTGAATTCCGATGGTTGAAATTAATGCAACAGATTCTAAAAAAGAATAGAAACTAAAAGAAAGTTAGGAGAAAGGGGTTCTGCATTTTACCGTATTTTTGGGTATAGGTTGCATTATAGTGGGCTCTACCTCTACCATAATTCACCAGATGGCTGTTTGTCTACTTTTGCGATTCTGACAGCGATTGTTAGTTAAAATTGTGCCATGAGCCTTCTCTGTGCCTCTTATTTGAGGCTCCATATATTTCATTTGAGTATTTAAACGAGTCTGAAAACGACAACTGTGGGCGCTTGACAACCCGTTGATGCACATTGTTTGCCTTGATACGGAATGTCTGCCTAAGTATTGTCAAACTTGTATTAGTTTTGCAGATAGTTTGTTTATTTAATATATATATATATATTGTGATAGTCCATGGATATTACCTTATACAGACATTGGCACTCGAATCCTAAATTTTTATTTCAGGCATTGTAGACAGACAAGGGTGTAACTTTGGTTTGAGAAGTGGGTGGACACAAAAAGGTGGACATGTTTATGATTTGAATCCTATCACAAATTCAAAATTCCTTGACCAGTTTCACCAAATTAGCCTATTGAATGTGGAAGGTAAAATTTTCTTCAGTGTTGTGGCCAATAGACTCTCAGGACTTCTGAAAAGAAAAAACTTAATTGACACTTCAGTGCAGAAGGCAGGCATAGGGGGTTTCTCTGAATGTTTGGAACATGCTAACATCATCTGGCACCAGTTGCAAATGGCAAAAAAGGAGAAGAAAGACCTGCATGTGGTTTTTCTAGATCTTGCCAATGCCTTTGAATCAGTGCCACATGAGCTACTGTGGACAGCCTTTGACTTCTTCCATGTTCCAGATCAGGTAACAAAGCTGATTAAGGCATATTTTCAGGGTCTCCAATTTTGTATTATCACACAAAATAGTACCACCGCGTGGCAACAGATGGAGGTTGCACAATTTCACCCCTTACCTCCAATCAGGGGATACATAGATGACATGACAACCATCTCAAGAACCTAAGCATGTACAAAGCTACTGCTGGCTAAGCTCCAGGAGAGCATTAGTTGGGCACAAATGGAGGTCAAACCAAGCACATCCCGCAGCATTTCTATTGTCAAGGGCAGGCTTACCAATGACAGATTCTGTATAAAGAGTGAGCCCATACCAACGGTCAAGGAAAAGACCATCAAAAGCCTTGGACGGTGGTACACCGCAGACATTAAAGATTCTTAACAGGTTGAACAACTCAGGCAAGAGATAGCCAGTGGACTCAAGAAAATCAATAATTCAGATCTTCCTGGGAAGAGTGCTTCGAATTTGGCTTGTTGCAACTCCTGATGTGGCCAATTTCAATGTATGAGCTCACGGTGTCTTACGCCAATAACCTGGATAGATTGGTGAATACACAAGTGATTCTCATTTCAAGCCTTGTGGAGGAATATAAATGCACAAAAACAAGTTTAGAGATGACGCTCAAAGAATCCTGTGATCCCTGTGTAAGAGATGCTGCTCCAACAGTAGCGACAGGAAGTAAATGGAACCCAACAACAGCGGTAGGAGATGCAAAGGCAGCCCTCAGACTTAAGGACATCGTGGGACACGTGTAACATGGCAGAGGGGGACTTGGTTTGGGGTTAACCACACCCATGTAGCGAAAAAGGGAAACCAAAGGAACAGCGTCATCTGGTAGTGGACGAAATTCGGCGTCAAGAGGAAGCAAGTAGATGCGCAGAGCGGTCTCTCAAGCCCAGCAAGGCTGTTGGATGAGGTGGGATGCCATTTAACGGCGCAAAATCACTTTGAGTGAGTTGTGGAGTATGGAAACAAACATGCTAAGTGTTATCATAAGAGCTACATATGTTTTGCTGCCCTCACAAACAAATCTGCATGTTTTTTATGGACAGCTCCAGTAAACCTCAAACATATTCTTGTGGGTTGTAAGAAGAGTTTGACACAAGGGAAATACGCATGACCCCACAATCATGTTCTGAAGTGCTTTTCTGCAGCAGTAGACACCAAGAGAGTGGCAGCTTAACCCCAGATTCTGGTCTGCTGAGTAGGGAAAGGGATAGGGAAATGCAAGTTGATTTAAACCACAGACTTAATTTCTCCATGGAAATCGCAACGACCAACCTGCGGCCAGACATGGTTCTGTGGTCCTCCTCCAGTAGGACAGTCCTCATGGTTGAGTTGACTGTAGCTTGGGAAGAGACCATTAACAAAGCATTTGAAAGAAAGAATCTCCTGTATGCAAACTTGACAGCGGAGGCCGAAGATCGGGGATGGACAGCGAAAGTGTTCCCAGTGGAAGTGGGCTGCAGGGGCTTTGTTTCCAATTCCACTACAAGACTGCCTAAGAAAGTGGGGATCAGAGGACAGGCCCGACGGACGGTAGTCAAAGAACTTGCCACTGTCGCATAGAGAAGCAGCCACTGGCTGTGGTTGAAACAGAAGGACGCAATATGGGCTGCAAAGTGACCACGTAATAAAATGGTGTTGTATTGTTATGCCATACGGGACTGGGGGCACTGATCTTGCATTGACGGAGCCAGTGGGGCTATAACAGCCTTAGCCAACGGGTTGGCGTGTATGGTTGCTTTAATATTTTTGGTAATATATTGTAATGTTATGCCATACGGATCCGGGGCCATTGAGCATGCATTAATGGTTTGGGTAGTTGCCCCTAATGGTTATAGAGTCGAACTCGTGACCAGAAGGTTGCCGGTTCGATTCTCAGGACCGGTGGCCAATGACTGTTGTGCCTTTGAGCTGCAGTGATAGCCGCCCACTGCAAACCCAGGACTGATCAACCTGCGGGGGGCCTCCCTTGGCTGAGGGTTTCTTTGGATAAAGGGCTGAAACACCAAATGAGGCTGAGGTGCACAACTGACGATGTGTCGCATTGATGGGAACCATACAAAGGGGATTACCAGCAGCACCTCACCAAAAGCCATCGTTCACTCATGATAATGTGATGAAATTGGGACACTCATGAGATGTCTCTCTGATAATGGCAAGGAAAGGTAACTATCCTATGTAGTTCTATAATCATTAAAGCCCAAACAAAGAGGATTCTTGACTGCTTCCCCCTGCACAAGGCGTGGGAAATCTCCTATTGGGGAATTCAACTGTGCAAAATTGTGGGATTATAACAACTAGCCCTATTAAGCAGGGAAAAAATGTGTTGTTTTGATTGTTTTAATTGAATAAACCATGAAACTAAAAGTTGTTTTTATTGTGTAGCATAATTTAATGTTCATGAAGGAGAAAATGCGAGCATTGACTGAGAAACGGAGGAAAACATGGCTTGTAAATCTGAATCTGCGGTCGGAAGGAGACGAGCCGGATGACTTTCTGAAATGCTTAACGAGGTTAAACGTACCTAAACAATGACCAGGAAGGCCCATGTTTCTGTCAAGCCTTGTCATAAAAACGTACTGCTGTTAAAAGAACGAGTCCTTATTAAACACAAAAAGTAATAACTTACGCGTACGTGTTTCTTCCCCATAGAAGTCGATTATAAGAAAAGAGCTTAACATAGCCTGCCGAATCAACGACCATTTAAAAAAAAACGATTAAATTCTAATCAAAACCATGTGATTGAAAACAATCTGACAGTGATCTATTTTTAGAGTGTGCACGCAATGTGCGCATCAACACAGACTCTCTTTGTCCTGCTTGGTCCTAGTACTTCTCTGTGTGTGATTATAAATCATTACAAACAAATTTAAAAGTGAGGGGTACACAAACAGGATTTTGAAAAGTGAGGGGGACATATCCCCCCTGTCCCCAGTGGAAATTACGCCCCTATAGAACGATAAGGTTGTAGCCTACAGGTATTTGCCGATTTGTTGATTCGGTATTCGTCCCGCCCCTCCTGCGCTGTGATTGGATGGCCAAGTAAAAAGGGACATAAATGAGCAGAATCATTCTACTTTAACACATTTTCCTCCACTGGATCTACAAGGAGCAGGAATAAACCATATTTTAGCAGTTTATAATGCGAAAACTGCTGAAAGAGCGATAACAACCATCATAAATTCAGTTGGATTTAATGGTTATGATGGGAATTTTATTGGTTGTAATGGAAACAAAAGTCTCTACTGGGATATGTTGGGTTCTGTTGATGAGACCATTAAATCATACCCAAATAATGTCCAAAACACACTACAAAAAAGGTATTTAATAAACCTAATGGTTTCCAGTGGAGTTTTAATGGAAACCATTAGAATTTCTGTGGTGTTTTTTTTCGACAGGGTAGTCATACTTTTGTGGTTATTTTGATCAAAGTAACTCAAAAGTTGTGTAACGTATTACAATACAAAGAAATATTGTAATATAAATTATTACTTTTAAATTGGAAGAAGTATATAAATTATTACATTTTGGAGAATACATGCCCAACAATGTCTTTTAATACCATAAATGACATTATATTTACTAATGATTAAACCAAATTGCCTGTTCGTTACATATGAACGTAATTTTTACCTTAAAACCGAAAGTAAATGGCTTTTCCTCAAAGAAGGTCTGCATTCGCAGTAAAAAATTGCTTATAAAAATTTTCAAATTCACATTTCATGTCCTGTTTTTTTCTCATGTGGCAAGTAGCCGTGTTATAAAAGGGATAATGTGCAAGCAGCCGGCTGTATACGTGAAATAAGCCCCTTCAGTATGATACAAGACCCTCCACTATTTCTGCAATAACAACTGGCTGCCTGTTCAGTATCCCTTACATAAGCCACATGCGAGTGAATGAGACACGTCTCCATTACATGTCAGTTGTTATAAGGACGTATGTTGTTCTGCATTTATTTGGTTAGTAAATGTGTTTTTCGTGTGACACGTGGCAGTTAACTGATGCATAAAGCGGTTGTTTCTGAATACGATTTTTCATTGACTCTCCCTGAGTTAAAACAAAAAGAACCAGAACAGCTTTTTTATTCAGTACATTTTTTATCAATAACAAATCGAAGCGCTTATTGATTATGTAAGAATATTCACAGTGTGTGTATAGCTCATGGACATACCTTGTCTCAAGGTTATCAAGCCCTTTAAATCAATTACATGATTTGGTTTTATCAGCAGTGCGACTTTGGCCAATTATTAAATTATTAAATGTATTTTCCTTGTCAATTGCTTTGAGTGGGTCAGCTGTAGCCGATTACCTTATGAAAAATCTTGTGTGACCACATCATGGCCTTCTGTATGAGACGTCTTTAAGCACATTCTTAAATTCGCATGCTATCACATAATGCTTTCATATTGCATCTATGAATAAAGAAATGAAAGAAATGTGTTGGGTGGCACTTTGAATATGTAAACATGAAAGCTTTGTTTGGAGAATTTTACGGGAGCATGGTCTCCCCTTTGAAAATCATCCATTATTAAACAGATTTACACTAGGCAGATTTCTTTGAGCCTGGCAAATTATTCACAAGCATATATAGCATTCCTTAAAGCTCCAACAGAGAAGTCACCCCACACTGCCCTTGTAAGTCAGCAGACTGTGACAAACAACATATATGTTTGCTCTGTTAGTGTGAAATTTATCAAAGGAAGATGAAAACGGGGGCATAAATGGGGAGTTGTAATAAAAAGTGTATCTACAGATTCACTGGTGTATGAAATTTTAAAGGAAATAATAACAGATAGTATCGCCACATGCACTTACCAACCTTCATAACCATTCTCCTCGTGTAAGATATTTATGTATAGGTATTTGTTTTATGGACTGTGCTAAAGCCGAAGTGGTTTTGTGAAATACAGGCGACCTATTTAACTATTAGTATTTTACCGTTCTAAAAGAACTTAATTAATATGCAAATTTTTAAGCTCTGATTATTCACATATCATTAGGATTTAGGGGTTTTCCAGAGACACTGGAACACAGTTCCAGCTGCTATGTGTTGTCCGGATTTACTCTCCCATCCAGAACCATCAGTGCTGTTCCTGCTCAGTGCTTTGATGTAAAGCCTCGGAGGATCTGATAGAGGAGAGCAATTCTTTTGTTATATTCAACATCCTCTGTGTGGCTTTAAACATAACAACAGGGTTGAATTCAGTGGTCTACATCTTCATTTTAAAAGCTCTCTGGAGCTTTAGTGGCATTGTGTTGCATATTACAATGTGCTGCATAAAAAGGTTTAGAATAGTTATCTTAAAGGTACAGTGTCTGATATTTTACGCCCGTTTTTTGTCTGTTGTCATAGTTGCGGTATCATGTTATGTGATTTTGACTCATTATCTCATGTTAATCTTGAGTACTTACAGAATAGTATCGCACCCTTCAAATATCTGTAGTGTTTGATCACATTTATAAAGACAGATTTAGCTGTATAATTATTTCCAAAACATTTAATCTGCGGGGGGGGGGGGACTACAGCACGTGCACACTCACTGCTAACAAAACACAGATATATGACTCAGTTTCACTTACTGTGTGTGGTTCATGTCCGCATCTTTTAGCGCTGGGACCGCTCCATCTATCAGTTTCAAAAGATCTCCAACTCCAGCGTTATATCCAGCGTTTATATAACATCCATCAATAAAATGCCATTTTTTAACTTTTTTTAGTCTTTCTGTCGGGACGTCATGAAGCATCAAACATGCACTGTTGGTTGTTGTATACATGGGACAAAACATTCAAGTCACCGCATCACTCTACACCAGTGGTTCCAGCTCTGGCCCGTGAGATCCATTTTCCTGCGGAGTTTAGCCCAAACTCTGATATAAAACACCTGAACAAGCTAATCAGCGTCTTTAGAAATAGATGCATTCAACTCTCCAAATCTATCAGCGTATGAGATTTAAGGTCCGCGATAGCGTTTCAAGTGCAGATTGCTCGGTACACATTTGAATCGCTCTTGCGGTACTTTAATGCGATATGCCAAACAATCTGCGCAGCCCAACATTAAATTGAATGTGTCTGTTCCTGAAGTCACTGATTAGCCTCTTCGGGTGTTTTATCAGAGTTGGGGCTAAACTAGGTAGGAAAGTGGATCTCGCGGGCCAGAATTGAGAACCACTGCTCTACAATAAGTGTATCATGATGAAATCTGGCTGAATTTGTCTGGTCTGAATCAGGCATAAGATGATTAAATTCCTATTCCATGTTAATGCACAGACTACTATAATAAATTCAAGTTGATTCCCCTACATAAAAAATCCCAAATGGGAATCATTGAAGTATCCATTTGTCCAGGACAGGGGGGAAGTTTGGTCAACTAGCGGGTCTTTCTGGTGAAACTGGTTTATGAATGAATTCTGGTAAGGATTGAACAGATGGTGGTGGTGAGGTTCACTAAAACTGGCCATGGTACCATTAGTTATTTGACAGCCCCAAGTATGTTTTTTTCTTCTATTAGTTGTGATACATTTGGAAGGCACCTCAGGATTATTGACCTTCTAACTACCATTAAGTATGAAAAATGTAAAGGCTTGGATATACAGTAACTGGGCCAAAACGGCAGGTTGTTAATTATCAATGAGGGAGCTTGGGAGTAAAAGTGCTGGTATGGGGTTTGAATGTCCATCAGTCACATATGAGTGCTAATGTGTCAGCTCAAGGTGTCCTAGACACACACACACAAACACGTTTTCATGTTTTATGGGCCTTACCATAGACTTTCTATTTTTTATTTTATTTTCGTGACCATTTTTACTCAAAATGTAATTGGACTGGATATGTGAAAAATGTAAAATACAAAACATTAGGGAAGTCAAACGATTAATCGCAATTAATTGCATCCAATCCAATAAGAGCTTTTGTTTACATAATATATATCTGTGTACTATGCATATTTTGTTTTTATAAACAGAAGAGCATACATATACATGTATATAGTAGTAAATATTTATGTATTCATATATATTTTGAAATATTTGAATTTAAAAAGAAACTTTTGTTCAGTTGTATTTTCTATATTTTTGTATGTGTATGTGTTTATAAATAAATAAATAATATGCACAGTAAACAAAGATATATTATGTAAACACAAACGTCTATTCTGGATGCGATGCGATTAATCGCAATTAATTGTTTGACAGCCCTAAACTATATACTTTATGTATAATTTATATGAAATATCCTAAGGAAAAAATCCTAAAATGTTTTTCTGCATGTGATATACTTGTACAGACGCACACACACAAAGGCCACTTAAATCCATACATTAGCTCTTCACTCATTCTGAATGTCCTGTTTGTGATACACAAGTAGTTTTAAACACAGGTTAAGGTTGATGTGTAGATCTTGACATTGTATTTTAAATGCATAATAAATGAACACGATTAATAATTAATAAGTGTTGGTCTCACTGTTGCTTATGCACAGCCATTATGCAAATTATGTCTCAAAGCTATAGTACAAAATTTGTCTGTATAGTAAATCTTTCTGTGTTGGCTACCTGCCATTCTGAAAAGTTAATAGTTACTTCAGTCTTTACCGAGCTACAAACACAGCTGTGTTTTGTGTTTGAAACATATGGTAGACACAGACATCAATGTATAGGCAAATATTGCATAAAACTGTTTATTGCCGTAATACTAACAAAGACCTGATGGTGGGTAGTTGTGAAACTAGAACATGTAAATATATGAGATATGGATACAAAATACAGAGAAATAGAGAGATGAGTTCAAGCAGCGAAGCAGATGGTGAAGAGAGGTGTGACACATGCATCATGGCTCTGTTTGGCCCCAGCATTTTTGGCCCTATCATATCTACATAACACCATATCACACAGAGAAGACAAGAATTAACCTCTTCTATTTTTTAGAAAAAATATACAATTTCGTAAATATACAATCCTTTACAACAAGGTTGTGTCTGGTAACATTTGCATATACACACAATCATACACTCAAAGAAATTGTCTGTGGGCTTAGTACATATCACAAAAATAAACAGCAATATTAACTTAATAATTTACTTTTTTATTAAAAATCCAAAAGTTAATTTTTTCTAGGATGTACATATTATTTAAGTTTATTTAATGAAAAAATATGTATTTAATTTACAAGTTATATTTTTAATATACACTTTATATTTATGGTGAATGCAATGAAATATTTAAACCATTACATTTATTTTCTCTGTTTCATATAGGAGCCACTAAAGACATGGGTAAGATGTTAGGAGGAGAGGAGGAGAAGGATCCTGATGCCCAGAAAAAAGAAGAGGAGCGTCAGGAGGCTCTGAGACAACAGGAGGATGAGAGGAAGGCCAAACATGCTCGCATGGAGGCAGAGAGAGAAAAGGTCCGACAGGCCATTCGAGATAAGGTGAGCTTCACACACTTCCTACCCGCTTTAAAGGGATAGTTCAGGGGAAAAATCATAATTTCCACATGTTCTACTCATCCTCCTGGCATCCTAGATGTATATGACGTTCTTCTTTCAGACGAATACTAGGGCTGGGTTAAAAAAATATGATTCTTCGATTTTAATCGACCTTCAGTTTAAAAAAAACAATATTTCCCGAATCGATTCTTAATGCACATGCCTCAGAGAATATCATCTGTATTCCGCCTCTCGTCCAGAGGATTGCCCCATTATTCAAGTTGAATATTTCTTAAACATGTTTCAATTTGTTTATGAATTTTAAGTTGTACATGATTTCCCAGTTGCACAGTTATAATGGTTTTACTTTTTTACAGTAATGTTTGGTTACTCAAAGTAAAAGGAAAAAGTAATTTAAAACAATTGTGCCGGCTATACTATTAATATGAATGTGTATTTCATTCATTTAGCTGAGTGGGTTTTTCGAACCGAAAATCGTAATTTAATCGAATTGAAACCATATAAATAAGAATCGAATCGCCCAAATGGTCTCAAAACCCAGCCTAACGAATACCATTTATCATCTCGCTCTTCCAAGCTTTATAATGTGAGTGAATGGAGGAAGAGATTTTATACTTTATAATGTCTATGTATATGTCTAACTTCTGGTATACCGTGGGCATACGTATAAGAGACAGTGGTGTGTCGTAAATACGGATATTTCTCTTAAACAAACACATCGATTCGCTCCAGAAGGCCTTCGGTATCACCATGGAGCCATGTGGAGCAGTTTTTTGAACGATGGATGCACTTTTTGGAGCGTCAAAATCTCTTCCCCATTCACTCCCATTATACAGCTTGGAAGAGCCTCGGATAAATGGTATTATAACTCTGACTGTATTCGTCTGAAAGAAGTAAGTCATATACCCTTAGGATGCCTTGATGGTGAGGAAAACATGGTGTTATTTAGTTTTTTCCCTGAACTGTCCCTTTAATGTCCTGTCACAGATGCTAACACTATGAAGTCAAATTAGAAGAAATTGTAAACGTGGAGTCTGTTTCTAATTGCCAATCAATATCTAACTAAAACAGGCTGAAGCATTACACCTTCACTTAATGATTAATACAGGTGTGGAGATAACAGCAAATACCATTCACCATAAGCCTTTAATGAAATGTCACATTTGCAGGAGGTCTTAATGGCAGATAATTACTGCCATTTAACAGAATGGAAGAAAAAAATCCATGCACAGTTTTGCTGGATATTTGATAACATTAACCACTAGAATAGGAGACCATTAGTGTGATACAAGCCCTAACTATAGATATGATAAGCACAAAGAGAACATCTATACATTGCCTGATCTTATTCAACACCAATGTGATGATTGAAGGACATGAATAATAATGAAACACTACAAGATGTGTTTAGATGCATTTCATGACTGGCTATACTATTACAGCAGTGGTTTTCAATTGGTGGTTTTGCGAGCAAAAAAATGATATCGCGACGCCGATATATAATGGTGTAACATTAAGATAGTATGGTAGCACTTTACATAAAAATTTTATTTGTTAACATTAGTCGAGAAACACTGTACAATGTAGACTAGGCACGTATATACTTTAGCTTCAAGCAGTCCCAAAGTAAGATATATAATGCTTTAAAGAGTACATAAAAAGGGATTTTTAAGGTCCTACTTTGGTTTATGGAGTGTCCAACAACAAGTTTATGTACATAGAAGGTGTAAAAACACGATTATTTCGTTATAATAGGCAGTTATTCTTACCTTACTTCTGGACTGACTATAATCCCTTATTTCCTTTGTTCTTGTAGTACGGACTAAAGAAAAAAGAGGAGAAAGAAGCCGAGGAGAAAGCAGCTATGGAACAAGCGTGCGAGGGCTCACTGACTCGCCCCAAAAAGGCCATCCCAGCAGGCTGCGGGGCGGAAGACGACGAGGAAGAGGAGAGCATACTAGACACCGTTCTCAAATTCCTACCTGGACCTCTGCAGGACATGTTTAAGAAGTAACAGACACAAACGCTGATTCCTACAGGCATTCGGGTGCCGGGGGGATTTTTTGCCAAACAGGTGAAAGGCTTTTCACTGCCTTGACAGAAGTTGATTTACTCTTCTCTGAGGATAGAAACACAATTCATAACCCAACAGCGTTTGGTCTTTTCACTGCCATTCAGGTATAGATTGTTTACACTTTCTATAGATCTTTCTATTTGTTTACAATGCATCGCCAGGGTCTCTGATATTTTCTGCCTTAAAGGTTCTTAATGATCAGCCCCACATTCAAAACCGATATTGATCGTTTGTACAGGGATTAACAAAGTGCAAAATATGTCCGTAATTTTTTCAGTAAAGATTTTACTGACCATTTTGTCATCTGCGGCGGCTCTTATGTTCCATCAGATATGTTGCCAGTTTTAAAAATGGGGGAAACTATTATGCTTATCACCTGAATACTCACATGGTTTGCAGCCTGGCAGTTCTCATTGTTTATGATATATTATTCATTTAGATTTTTTTCTTTATAAACAATCTTTTCTCCTATCAGTTCCTTCTTGTAGTGTGAATTAGAACTTGGCCTGACCACAAGTAATATTCACATACATTTCGCCAGCAGAAGATATCAGGAAAAGCTCAGAACAGCAAAAATGGCACAGTTTATCTTTTTATAAACCGGACCAAATTACCCATACAGTTTTCAGGACAGTATTGAAATTACAAGAATTTACAGAAGCTTCAATATGTATTCAGATGTCAAACACTTTTCACTGATGATCTGATGTTAGATTACAGATGACAATCAGATACAAATCCAAGCGAATTTTGGACATGAGAAATAATTATACAGCTGGTCTTATAAAGACCTCTTTCTTATTTTTGTAATATTTGGAATACAATTTAAAATTGACACTTGCCCACATATTAAAACAAAATATACAACGGACTCTGCATGTTGATATATGTTGCAAATTTTCCAAAAGTGTAAATTTGAGAAAAAATACAATGTGCAAAATTATCAAGTATTACTGGCAAATTTGAATCATTGTTTTAGACATTGTGTATGAAAAAATAAACATGATTCAATCACTGCAGAAACACAAAATGTAGAACACCAAAGAGAGACTCATTACACTTCTACACATCAGTATACTTTGAGATTGATGCCATAGTGCTAAAATTCCAATAAACAGAATATTATTTGTAATATTTTCTTACATTTAATCAACAAGAATATTTTCTTCCTGCGGTGAAGCAAAGGAAGACATCAAATGGACATCAAATATTAAAAATGCAAATACAGTATATGGTCCAAAAATATCATCTTAGTGCTGGCTTGTCTGAAGTGCATTTTTAAACAGTGTCTTTAAAATTTTAACAATGCCTTGCTATTTGAATTATTTAATTATGTTTTCATGTTTGAAGCATTGAGTAAACACTGCCATTTGATAAACATGTTGACACTTCTTGTGGGTAAAAGGTTAACGTTTACATAACCGTTTATTAATACAGGTGTATTGATTCATTTTGTAAAGAAATACTCAACCGGGTATTGTGTTGCATGACGAAAAATATAAACTTTGGGTTCGTTAAATAAAAAACAAAGTTAGTATATGTATGTTTTCCAGAATCACATTTAAATGTGACCCTTTTCAAACTATTTTAGTAAAATATGTCAACTACAGGAATAGACGTATCTGTATCCATTAGGCTGAATGTTCTGCGATCGAAATGCTTTTTAGATTGTGAAGATCATTAAAATAAAAAATAACGTCCTACTTTAAAGTAAACCTTCCCTTTAGTGGTACCAATGAGTGTTTTTTAAATTAAACTCTTAAGAAAGAAGGAGACTGATTTTTTCATTTTTGTAGTCCTGAAGTGTTTTTCACTAGTCAAAGCCATATTGTTAGACTGCAATAAGAAATAAAAAATACTAAGTAGATAAATCACCTTGTAGTTATGCATCTGTTATATCTGTACAAATGTGTTGATTTCTATTGAATCTGTCTTCATAGTATGTCAGGAAGTGTATACGCTATACACGGACATTTCTGTAGAGAGAGAATCTTTTAAAAAGATTGCTACTGCACTGTCGTAATGTCTACTGTGTGTGCTAAATGTAAGTGCGTATTTATGTGTGTCTGTACTTGTCTGTGCTGTAAAATTTGTTATTGAAGCTGTTGATGTCTTTTAAATCAGAGGAGGCTGTGCCTGCTGTCATGGAGACAGTGGGAAATGGTTGTATGGGTCATTAATGTTTATGTATGCATGCAGATAAACTTTGCATTAAATACCAAATCAGAACGTCCGGATGCGAGATGTTTGTGTATTACTGTCTGTCCCTGCAACAGAATCCATCTCAATCTTACTTATGTAAGGGGTATGGAAAATTGATCAACCCTGTCAGGTTGCTGGAGATGTTAGTTGTTTATCATTTGCAATGTCAAACAAAAATGTTTGTAGTACAATATTACGTATTGGCGTAAATAACATCCGATGCAGTGGTTCATCCCTTTATGCCACCAATCGAATACTGAGGCCACCAAAAAGTAAAGAAAATTGAAGTCACACTTTACATTGCAAATGATAATAAATTAAATAAAAATGCAACAACCATCTTCAATCATTTAGGCAATTGATTTTAAACTTGACCTTTCTGTGAATTGTTCCCTGTGTTTTTATATGATTGCTTATATTGTGTTACATAATCCAAGCATGATCTTACATTGCAAGTGTCTTCTAAGTGTCCGAACACTTTTTTGGGCATTATATTTAATAATTCACAGATTTCCCTCTTTATACATTCCAGCTGGATGTTTATTTTCCTGTATTATTTTAATGACATTAATTGCATTGGGTAATAAATAACTGGGTAAAGGGTCTTACTGTGTTGGTGATTCTCTCATGTTTAGGATGCTTTTGGACTTTTAATATCCTATAAAATAAAATGATTTCTTCATCTGTTCATTTGACGTTATGTGAATGATCTGGAGCATGTGTCTTTCATTTGGTTCATCGTTTTAGTGTAATCAAATTGTATCCTAATCCTTTATGGCGATACTACCAGTGCTCTGTCTTTCTTTCTTACTGAAGGAACAGGAAGCTATTATGTAGAGTAAAAGATTTCCCTCCAGCTGTTTATAAATGATTTATTACTGACTTTGTTCTTTTAGATTTCAGGGATGAGCTGAAGAATTAATAATGAATAGACATACAGTCAGAGATTCTGTTTCAGGAACCAGATTTTACATTTGAGCGGTATACATTTTTTAGTGTATAAAGTAACAAATGTTATGTTAATAAATGTTAAAGGTTATTAGAATTAAATATTTTAAAGCTGTAAAACATTAACATGTATTAATATTGCTTGACAATATGTAAAAATGTATGGAAGCCCTGAACCGCAACATGAAAATAATGTATCGTGACAAGAAAAAAAATACATAAAAATAAAAAAAATACATTTTCGCTCTTTCAAATTTTTGCTAAAAAGATTTGAAGAGCAAAACATAGTTTTGAAAAGCAAAACGTTTTGAAGGGCAAAAAGTTTTGAACAGCGAAGTTTTGAGCGGCAAAAATGTTATGATCACGGAAAAAAAAATTACTGCGGGAATTTTTTTTTTACGCTTTTTAAAAGAGTTTCAAGGAAAGAAAAAAATGTCTTTGTTTTCTCAGGCTCAGAAAGGATCTAAAACACTATTTTTATTCCCGCAATGATTTTTTTTCACATTTCAGTATATGGCCCACCGTAAAAATGCTTACAGAGCTTAAAAAATGTGAAAATGGTAATAAACATTTTTCTAAATGTCTAAACAACAGCAGATGTGTGATCATGTAAAAATTAAGTATTATACTTTCAAATATGTAAAATGCACAGCTGTCAGGTGCACACACTAACCAGCGAGATTAGGTTTGAACTAAACATTTAAATCTGTGCCTCAAATTACTTGAAATTAAAACCTTTTCATTAAAGTTGCCGTTACTTCATCATCCTGTATGCTTTTTACAAAAGGTGCTGTAAATCAGTTTTTGTGCTATTTGTAAGTTTGACACATGATCAGCATTCTATACTGTATATCAGATGAATTTTATATTTCACATAGATGTTTATATCACTCTCAATACATTAAAGTGCAATGATTAACATGCACTCATTTCACCGCAATCCGAGGAAATGTCTGTGTTAAGGGCTTGAATCAGCACCATATCTTACTATTAGCATCAAATTTAAAAAAATGGTCGCTGTTAAAACTGGTCATTCCATGTACAGTATGTCCTTAAGTGCGAAAAGATTCAAATGGATGAATCACTGCAAACACAATAAATAACAATCATTTCTCAAGACCAAGTGCACAAGCAGGTTAGGAAGCAGCAGACGTGTGACAGCAAACTCATACAATGATCCTGTGGCTTCACTGACATCAAGAAATATCATTGTTGAATACTGTCAGAGAACTGTCAAACGACAGGCCATAATTGTCTTTTTTATTTACAAATGTCAACACAAAAGTGATGAGGCCCTGTATGCTATCATTTCGGTTTTCAGTTGTTGACATCATATACAGCGTTGTGTCATTTTGAGAATATTCATGGTTGCTGTCCTTAATAAGGCAATTTTGTGGCAGTTCAAAATGAAATACTGAATGCATGGGTCTATTAGTTTCTGTTGTCAGGGGCCTGAACGAATTTGTAACAGCGAATCTCATTTACAGCATTTGAAACAGAACTGTTCTGTTATAAAGTGAACCTGGAAGGATCCTTATGTTTCAGAATGAACCTCAGTGCAGCCTTTCAGGTCTATCCGGTTAAAAATAAAATGTTTGGCATGTCTCTTAAAACCACAAATAAAAAAATCATCTTGTTTTGTTTGAATATCACACTGGTGATGTACAATTTAAGTAAGATCTTAAGGCACAATAATAGATGCTCAGTGCATTTGTTATTGCACTTGCTAACAAAATTACGTCTAAGCTTCAAAAAAACTTAATACCAAGCACAAATGTGGCTAATGAGTGTGTAGTGCGTAGCTTCGAGCCAAACCATTTGTGCAAACACACTGTCAGGGATTTGCCTCTTAATCTTGTGTTTGGAAAACCATTATGAATAAACAGAAGAAGACAAACTGATCATCCATCATGTGCACTAAATCAATGCATTTTACAGTTACACAAATGAATGTCTTTCATATGCGACTACGATAAAATTGAGAGGCACTATCATCGGTATAAAGACATTCAAGCATTCAAACATTCAAGGTTTTCGATTCAGGGTATCAATGTATACAATGTACAAAATTGGTTTCTTTTCATTGCATGATATAATACAATATCTGTCAAACCAAATCACTGTACATCTGATACATTTACATTTTTGGAAAATACAATAGAAAAATGTTTAATAAAAATGTTTTATGTCCTTGTTTTTTATATTATTAAATGAATAAAAACAACTGATTTTATATTACAGACAATGCAAAAAAATAAGTGACCATTTCAAGAGAACCTTGATGTTTCTCACACTTTTCTTGTGTTTTGTAATTCTGTCAGTCTTTCACATTGGACCCTGTGTACTAATCTTATTGTGATCTTTCACATCAAACTCTGAAACAGTTTTTCCTATCCAATCTCCCATAATCATCACCCATTCGCGCTCTTTAACCTATTGGCCACCCTATGAAATAACCCCATTTACTCACTTTATATATACTGGTCTATCCAATTTTGTTCCCTTTCAAGGTCATTACTCTACAACCCTGACTAATGCAAAAGGAAAAGGATACTAGATGCTGTCTATTTTATATTATGATTGTAATTTTGTTGGGATTATAGGTCTGCGCAGTATTTAATGCCATGAATGTGTAACTCTTAACTCTGAAATGAAAACTAACAAGTTAGAAATTCAGTACATATTTAAAAGACACGTTTACAAAGAATCTTAATAGAGGGAGAAAAGTCATTTTTTAAAACATTTCAACACAAATGGTTCGTTTTTTTCCCCAACAATTGCATGTTACGTTCATTCAAAAGACTGACAGCAATGTTTCCAGAGCGTGCATGTTTGGACAGCAAAGGTTACTGTGAGGTGCTAATAAATTGCATGTCAAAAATGTTTTGTTTCAAATCAAGTCCCATAAATTACTGGAGCAAAGACTGAAAGACAAATTGGAAGAGTAGAAAGCCAATAATATGGATGGTGGAAAAACTAATCCATTAAGACCTGAGGGAGGCGGGGAGTCTCATAAGGGACCGGGAAGCTCAATCTATTGAAATGGAAATTAGGGGAGATACGAAAATGTGTCATGTCATCTTAACTGAGAGGAGCAGAAGGTATTTTACTTCTGCCTTTATTCATTTGTGTAACTTCTGTCATTTTAAGACGCATGAAGAACTAATTTAAACCGATTCAATTGTCACATTAAAAGTAAAAGGATTAATTTTAAATCTTAGTTTCTAACTGTATTTTCAACACTGCACACTGAAATTATCTGATAAAATTCATTTAAATGAAAGCCCTACCTAGGGAGCTTATGTTTAATTTCTTCTGAGTCAGAAATTATATTTTAAGTATCACTGCTTTATATAAAATAAGACAGCACTTCTGTCTATTCTCATTTTCCTGTGATATAATTTCTATGCAAAAACGTCTAAAATCTGACTGAATCATTTGTAAAATTTACTGGATGTAAAATGCATATGTTTAATGTTATTTTGTGAGTCATGACTCATGGTGGCACTTGGCAGACGCTTTTATCCAAAGCGACTTACATTAAATAAACCTATACACATATATTTAGGTATTTGCAATCCCCTGGGAGAGAACCCACAACCTTGCCAAGGCTCTTACCACTGAGCTTCAGGAAAGGCAAAAAGTTAAAACTCAATTACAGGTTTATTTTTGGCGGACACAAAAATGTTATCAGGTATGTCCTATAACAGTTATATAGAGGGGGGTTGTTACGGCATAGAAACAAATTCATAGTGACTGCAGAGGGTTGGATCCAATCAATCTTCTCTCATGTGGGACCCTCCAGTTTATTACTCTACACAACCTCATCGTCCACTAGGTAACAAGGTGCCAGACTATCTGACCTTCAACAAAACATCTTTATGAGATATATCATAATAAAATGACAGTTAGGTGGAATCCCACTGATATATGTTCGTACAATGGAAAAAAATCTGGTAAAAAATCAACCAGCTGGGTTTTTCCTGTAAAATTAAATGTTTTTCTTGTGCATTAGCAGTTTTTCTGTAATTTTATTTCAAAAATAAACTGTACAAATCCTGTAAAATGACATTATTCTCCTGGCAGCTAGGTGTCTAATATTTTCCCTTCTAAAATTATACGCTTTCCACCTTTTTTTTCATTTTTACTCTTAAAATGACATATGTTTTTATTTTATACGTGAAATATCGATAAAAAATAACAGTAAAATATTTTTTTTACAGTGAAAAATAAAAATGTTGACAAAATTGCTATTGCTATTGCTAAATGAAATGTAATTAGAATCACTTAAATGATGCCTGTAGCTCTGTGATATGTAGGAAGTGGCTTGCCGGATCCTGCTGTGGTGATTCACCAGAGAAGGGTGAGGACAGCTGCCACCAGCCAGGCTGGAAGCTCCTAAAGTGGGCATGGAGAACACTCGTGCTGTGCAAGTCTTTCACAGCTGAGCAAGATTAAAGATGAGGCTCTATCTCATCTTACTTAAACACTGTTTCCTGCTGACCGGAGACCAGAGATTCGCTCCACCTACAGTGACCCTTTGCCACGCTTCTACCTCAAACAATCACAAAACAATGCCGACTTAAATCAATATTAAGCTTTGAAAAACAGAAAAGACTGCATTGCATAAATACAGAAGAGAAGAAAACATGTAAAATCTGTATCTGTGTATCTGTAACATGAACTCTGGTTTCGTGGCCACAGCGATTTTTCTAGTAACTTCTGAAGCATGTGCAATGGCAGCAGTCTAGATAAATTACTCTTACTCTGTTTCTACACATAACAATAAATTATTTTTTGGTGTGCTAGGGATTTTTACACGTTGGCCCAGGCCAACATAAAAAAAGGTAAAACTTCAGGATCATTCTAGTAACAAAATGGCCATTTTCTTTAATTCTATTTAATTTGAACTGACAAATAACTGAACACCCAATTTGGTGGTTTTCCATTTATTATTTCACTGCTTGTTTGTTATTCTTTTTCCTTAATAAACAACAACAAGTATCCTTGTGGTTTAAAAAAACAATTTAATAAAATACGGTACAAAAAGTTTAGTTCTTAAAAATATACAGTAATTCCTGTATTAATTCATACTAATGTCATGCTCATTTGAGAAAAGCTTCTGCTGCCCTCTGTTGGTCATTTCTGAAAAATGACTCAATTGAAATTCCAAGCAATCCTAGAGATCCAAAAATATTTTTTTTCACTCTTAATAAGGCAAGAGACAATCACAAAATAACAAAATTCTCATTTTAAACTTTTAACTGGACCTGAATTAATCCAATATTAAAACTTATAATGTTTATGGTATAAATAACAAATCCTTTTGCTCACAAAATTAGCTGCAGTCTGTGGTGATTCACACTTGCTTACTGAATTAGACGTCAGGAAGTATTCAGGAATTTGTCATTTTAATTTGTATCACAATGTCTAATACAAACATCTCATATGAGCTGAACTTGAATGTTGACATGTTTAAGTTTACTATCTGTTGGTCAAAATATATTTCAACTATATACAACACTGAATTCATACTTATTAAGAAATCTAATCACACTAGTTGAAGTCGAACTATCCATTTATCCTCCAAAAGAGGCATATATAAACTTAAACAGGTAAAGTATAGACTAACTAAAACACCGCATCGTAACACTGGTCCTCAGGAGTCATTAGGAAGGCCAAATAGTTTGACAGTCCCTGCCTCTCTGTTGCTGTCATATTTGCCTTCTTTATCGTCACAGGCATATGCCAGCAGTGGTCTCTTCGGATGCCACGCTACAGTGAAGGTCGGCGACTCGCACTGAACCTCCCACAACTTCTCACCTACAGAAAGAACAAGCACAAATCAGTTTATTACACATGCACTTCACAAGCTTTAAGGATAATTTCAGCGTGTATCTCTGCTCACCCGTCTCGACTTCAGCGATGTCAATAAAATGATCTTCGGAGGCTGATGCCAACATTTTACCATCATGACTGAAACTGAGCGTACGCACAGGCCAGTCGAGTCTGTGGAAGTAAAATCAGTATGAATAAATGAAAAATTATTTTACAATTATTAAATGATAGACTATTATAGTTGCAGATTTATTAATGTTTGTCTTTGCCAATTTTTTAAAGATTGTCTAGTTAATTGAGTAAAGAATTGCATGAAGTGAATTGTTGACTTTCAATTGATATGAACTGTTGTACTGCCATTTTTTATGTTTTAAAATAATTTCTAATGTATTCTTATTGCTCTTTGTTTAGTGTTCATCTTCTTTTCTCTTGCACAATAAAAAAATCTAATACAACACCAACATTATTTCTAACATCAACTGACCTTGAGAAGCAGCGAACACACACCAGCTCTTGCACATCCCACAGACTGACCAGAGCATCTGCACTTCCTGTGGCAAAATACTTCCCCGTGGGATCAAACTTTATGCAGATACAGTTGGACGGATGGGCATTGATTGACTGAATGAGCTTGAGTTCGGGGTAACTGAAGAATAAATCATTAATATTGAATTAAATTCTTTGATTATCATATTTGTTCATGAATGGACTTTAACGGGCTGTAAAGCTGGCTGGTCACCGTGGATAAAAGTGCTTACAAATGCATAAACCTGCCTGAAAACTACATAAATGTACAGACAAACAAAGTAATATGTTTAAAATATGTTCACAACACAAACTGTTAATGAAGTGTCAGTTAAAAGCTCAAGTTTACCTCAATATGTTGATGCAGCCATTGCCATTTGTTAAGAAGAACATATCATTGTCATTATTCCAGGAAATCTCATTGACCTCGAACTTAAACTGCTCTTCACCACGTGCACGGTGTGTCTTGGCGTCAATAAAAGTTACAACATCATCCTTGTTTCCGACAGCAATGGTTTGACCATCGGGACTCCAGCATATGTTTATATTCTCCCCTTACAGACAAGGGAGCAAAAGCACACACTGGTCATATAAAATCAATAGCAAGCACATACAGCCATAGAAAAATGTAAGAACCAAATATATATTTATTCATTATTTCTAGATGGTGAATTTCTACAAAATCAAACCTCAGGAGTGACATCAAGTCATCCAAACCGCAAATGTAAAATACTGATAGAATGACAAAACATAAAAAATTATATTTGAACTTTTCCTAAATACGTGTACAAATATTACTTTCGTGTTGCTTAAATGTGAACTTGTTATTAATACAGAACATCTTGTCTGTTACCTTCACCAGTTTGGCCAGTTTTCATTAACTGCAAATAAATGCTAATAGAACAATATCTTTATTTTTATATATATTTATATATGCAACACCTTTCGTGCTCACTGTGGCCATGCATTTGGTGGTCCGTACATCCCAGATACGGATGGTCTTGTCTCCTGATGCAGTGACAAACAGATCAGGGCTTGTGGGATGCCAGCACAGCTGATCCACACTATCTCCATGACCTTTGTAGTTGTTTTCTTTTACCTGATAAATAAATGTCGAATTAAGTGTCAGCACTTTTGACCATTAGTGAACTAATGACAACTAGACAGCTTTAAGACAGAAATGCATTATGCACGGAAATGGATTTAATGGGAATTGTATTGGTTTTAATAAAAAGCTGGGGGTTCTCTACTGGTAGTGTGTTGGATTTCGCATTAGAAACCCTCAGGATTTATTTTTATCAGTATTGTTTACAAAATAACACTTTCGTTGTTCAAAAATGACCATATATAGAAGAAGAATAATCAACATTTGTGATTTCATTGTAGAATTAAAGTCTGATGGACACCCTAATAAAGTCTCTTACCAGTCGATCTTTTTCCAGGACAAACACGCTCGCGGTTTTATCAAATGATCCGGATGCCAGTCGCCTCCCATCACAGCTCCAGGCTACCGAATGCACTTTAGCGCTGTGAGCCGGGAACTCTCTGCTTTTATTATTATTCTTGAAATTGTCCTGCATCGCTTGATAGTACGAGGACGCCATGCTTTTTGTTCACTCGTCTAGTATTTAACACGTCCATTGGCGTAAAAAGTTAGTTATCGCCATCTAGTGTACAAAAGTGAAATGACAACATATCAAAAATCAAATTGTTGTAACGTTTACCAAAAAGATTCAGGGTGCTTTGTCCAAAAAACTACCAACAACGTTTGCGGTGGCAGATTTGAGAGGTTGTGTGCCTATTTGGTAATTTTAAAACTGCAAATGTCATTATTTTATAATTATTAAACCCTATCATATTAGCACATATCAATATCATTCGTTTTAAAGATGTTAACTTGATGAAAAACGCGGGTAAAACCTTTCCACTGCAAATAAACAAATACAATTAATGATCAATAACATCTAGAGCCGCACTTTTGAAGTATAATATGTATATAAAATATGTTTTTCATCCGTTACCAGAATGGAAAGTACAAGACGATAAAGACAAAAATATGTTAATGTTATAATAGGCAAATAAAAAATTCAGCCATGAAAGTATTACGATTTAACACCGTTCATTGTTGCCTCATAGTAGATTTAATATCGGTGCGGTTTGGGTGATGGTCTTTATCAAATAGCTTGACTTATAATCATAATTTAATAAGTGCCGTTGTCAGATATCGGATCGGACGTTATAGGTGTGGGTTCATCGAACAATACACGTGCAGGACTCTGATGCCAATGTAGAGCCTATGGGCCATTCTACAGAATTGGCTCATAACAGAGTTGCAAACATCGTGAAAAAAATATGTATGCAAATTGTATAATATCACAGGTACACATTTCTCTTTATTGTGCAGGTAATTTTCATATTGTAATGTGAAAGAGTTTGAGGAAATTCTTCCTCTCCCAAATTGTGTCACTGAAACACAATAATATATCTAAGAAGGATTACATTTATATGTTAAGATTTTGTTAAAATCTACTTTTTAAATGTATTTTTGCCTTTTTTCTATAAAAATGTCCACATGTAAATCAATAACAGTTACAATAACAATATTTCATGTGTAATTCATGAGATTTGCTGTATTTTGAACCCAGTCGTTTAAAGGCATACAATTAATTAGACCGATTTCAAAGTTAAGGATTCATTAGTTTAAATACATTCAACCAAACTACGTCATAACATCTTAGTTGATCATTTAATATACTTTATTTTTGACAAAAGACATACGCAGACAGCAAATATCGCAGACGCTTATCTGACAGTAAATATCTAAAGCCACAGCTCAGATACTACATCAACATACTAAAATACTAATGTTTTGCATAAAGCCCGAATTACACTTAATCCTTTATTCAAGTGTCTGTTTTTCTCACTTCCGAAACAATTTTTGTCTGTTTTGGTAGTGACCAATACTTTTGAGCCTAGCTCAAAGAGACTAAACAGCAAATGTTTTACAAACACATCTGAACGGATGTATACACATAAAAACTAAATTTTATGAAATAACACCCATAAAAAGTTTGCTTAGTTTCAGAAAAAAAGATTTTCAGAATTTCAGACTTTCGAACACATTTACTTCAAGATGATAAGACTCAAGATGCGATCTACTCACCATGTAGCTATTAGAGAGTGTAATGATTCATGATACAAATGTATGGGTGTGGCTAAAATCAGTCTTAGCCAATGTACTAAAACATACACTGTTTTGGTAGTGAAATGAAAATCATATTTTTTATATTAATCATTTAAAAATAAAATAAATATATTTTGAACATCAGAAAGAAAAAAGCACAAAAAATCCTTAAATTTAGGGATTTGGGTTCGGGACACCCATCTCACAATTGAAAATACCCAATAATTGATTATTTTATATATATTTTAAAGATGGTAAGGATCTTAGTTAACAACTAAGATTTGAATACTTGAATGCTTTATAAATGTGTGTTTTTATTTGGGGCAGCAGTTTGCACGAATTCTATAGAATGGCCCATATACTGTCTACATTTGATGGTATTATTGAAAATTCATATGTAAATCATAATTTTGTTATGCAAAATGATAATGGACTAAATTTGTAGGAGTACCATTATATTTTATAATATTTATATAGTTATACTGTATATACACGATTCATTGTCTTTTCTTAAAGCACTGTAGCAATTAAAATCCTTCAGGTTGAAATAGTTCTGATATGAGTCCATTTCTTTGAATTGTTTAAATTTGATAGTTGTCCTACTTTCAGTCAACGTTTAATTTAAGATTTAATTTCACAGATTTTGCAGAATTCCTTACAGTTAGTATCGCTCATCTACTTCTAATTTTAGATGTATTTAATAGCACTCTAAATGGTCTGATTTCAAACTAAGAGATTTTTTGCAGTTATTTGATCAACCTATATTAGCTGCAAATAATGTTCTGTGATGCTTTGTGATTGGTTGCTATTTGCCATTAAATTCATGTCAATCTAAATTTAATAAAAAAAGGAACTCCCTGTATGCAAAGACCTTATAAGCAAGTTAGACAATCAAAGATAAAACAGGTTTTCATGCTGAGTCATTTTAATAGATTGTCACATAACACACGAAAGACAACCATCCCTTATTAAGCAATCAAATAGACATTCAATTTACACAAAATACTGCTCACGTTAACAGTTACACTAAAACATACAAACAACAATAGTGGCTTTTTTTCTTATTCAATTATAAGAAATATGGGTGATGTATGGGAAATACAACTAAGAAACAACTAACCAAAAGAAATAAAAACAAAAGTATGACTCTCTTCTCTGTCCTTTATTTTAAGAAATGAACAGCTAAGTACAGCAGGGGGCGCTCGTCTTCAGATTCACTGTCTGTATTTCAGGTTTGTCTGGTTGAAGTACAGTCACACTACACAACAAAAATAATGAATATCTTGTGAACATGGGCATACATCAGAAAAGAAAGGAATGAAGCTGGTTGAGCCTTGGATGTTATTTCAGCCTGAAACAGTAAATGAATGAATGTTTGAGATGAGAATAAAGAGTATTTTATAGCATAAGATTTAATGGGTCATTTTATAAAGACCCTATCCCTAACTCTTCATTGTCCAATATAAAAAAGGCAACATTATAAAAAGACATTGTAGTTATTTTCATGCTTAAATACAGAGTAGAATTAGCAACTTAAAACAAATCAGGGTTTAATGTGATATATAACCTTTTACTTTAACAAAAGATATGGCTTTTTCTAGAATTTTTTATTAATGTAGACATTGATGCTTTATCTTGATGGCAATACAGATGCACACACAATTAAAGAATGACCCTTAAATTGTACTTAAAATATACATATGGGAGACTGGGAGTAGTTGTCAATTATTTTAATCCAGTGATTTTCCCAAATATTTTTTTTAAGTAATACCTTGACGTCTAAGTACTGTTGAATGCATTTATCTTTATTACCAAGGATGAAAGCATACGGATCATTTACCATCTTTTGGAAGCTCAACTATACAAAAATATCAAAGTTTTGACCAACAGAAGTGATTTATGACTTGATGGTGTTTGAAGACAACGTAAAAAAGCACTGCTAGAGAAAAGCATTTGTATCATTGTAATGTCATCTCAATACCTTAAAGTTACTGATATGTCTCTTTTGACAACTAGGCCAAGTCTCCCTCATACATGTGTGATAGTATGTAGAGAATATACTGTAATTTTCTAAATGCTTACCATTAAGAAAAGAAGCTGTAAAGGTAAGAAAAGACAACAATTCCCAGAATCACACAGCAAAGCATGATCATCATTTTTTTCTACAGAGGGAACATGTCAATAACAGGAGGGAATAGAGAAATTTAAATCTGATTAGATCACATTCCCTTATAATTCAGTTATCTGTTGACAAACAGGAAAAGGGAATATAACATAGGAAAAGTGTGGGTTAAAGGCTGTGTATGTGTGTGTGGGAGAGAGAGAGAGAGAGAGAGAACTTACCACATTGGGTGTAGCACACATGATCATGATTGTTCTGAATGTACAGTTTTGTCTCACCAGGTGAGTCATTGACTCATAATAGAAACCAAACAAGAAGTTCTAGTGATAGTTGTTCCTAATAACATGAGTACAGAAATGCACACACATCACCGTCTCACTGTGACCCAATTCACCAAAAACCTGCTCTTCCACCTCCAGATATTTTCTTTTTCATTATATTAAGTAAAAAATATTATTGCATGGTTTATTTTAAGCTTTGTAATAAGGCACAATAAGCACAAGAATACTTATTTTTTTAATGATGTAATGATATTTGCCATCTACCCTATTTCTCCTATGGTGCTTTCCTGTAGCTCAGTGGTAAGCGCATTGCGTGGGTTCAATCCCAGGGGATTGCAAATACCTATGTAAAATGTATAGGATAAAGCAATGTAAGTCGCTTTGGATAAAAGCGTCTGCCAAATGCATAAATGTAAATGTAATGTAATGCTTATGACCTGCTATTTGGGCATCCGAGGTGGTAAAGAATGTATTCACCATTCATTTCTCTTTAAATTTCTTTTAAAAACAAATATTACAATTTAAATACACATTTGAAAAGATCGCCATCTTTCCCTCCAATAATTCAACATATATTTACAACAACATTACAAAATATAAAATTTCATTTATTCCTTCAAATCTTCTTTCACATACAGGGTTTAATCACATTAAGAAAACATCATTCTCTGAAATCAGTCTCAGATGTGTCCTTCATTCTGGATGACCCATCAATTTGTTCATTTCACAGGGTTCCAAAATATAAGCTTTCTCTGTGCACTTGTGATCAAAAACAGCTTAGAAGTACATCTTGTAGATGTTGCAACGATGTGTAGGAAACAATAAAAATGTAAAGGCATGAAATCGAAGTTACCTTTCCCTTCTAAAAATCCCTTATTTAACTGTCTGTTTACTACCATGTTTCCTTCATTAGTCCTCGAATGTAGAAGAAGTCCTTTAACATTCCTGTCACGTTGTGGCATAAAATACAGTTTTTGTGTGTAGTTTCCCACTGGCTTGTGTTGATGAAGGGAGGGGCTACAGACTGATGGGGCGGAGCGTTTGTCTTGACCGGCATCTTGTCTCCAGGTAAAATGAGGGAGGGATGCCAAAGAGTGAGGAGTACGAAAATAATAGTGGAGTGTTTGTGAGTAGCCACAGAGGAGATGTGATGATGGAGAGGTTATCTTACAGAACCTGCGTGAGTACGATGATAATGATGATGACGACGACTACAACAACCCCAATCACACCCAGTATGATCATCTTCTACAAGAGATAAAACATAAACATCAACATTTATCCAACAGAACAGAACAAAACAGAAGTCTTTAACCCTCCACCATAGGAATAACACTAGAGCCCCCTAAAAAACCCTAAAAGAACCCTGAAGTTAAAACCAAGACTAAACAGATCCTCGGATCCCAAAGCACAACAAAAACATGTTTTACATAAAAGAGGAATAAGAAGAATCCAAACTAAAGAGCCTATCTCATTCCCAAACCACACACAACTTCCTTTAAGATCTACTCACCATGCAGTCTTCAGACCTAAACTAAGACCAACTATTAAAGCAATAATTGCCAAAATCGTCACAACCACGATCACAATTATGATTGTTTTCTGTATGGAAAACAAACACATAAACCGAGTAATGTTAGCTTCTGACTCTGAATGAAATAAATGATGAAAAATATCCACAGACATCTTTTAAGGACTAAACATTGCATTTCAAGGGTCATTGTGTAGAAGAAAGAACCAAAGAAAGAGAAAGAAAGAAAAAAAGAATGAAAGGAAGAAAGAAAGAAAAAGAAAGTGTGCCAATGTCTAGTTGCAGTTGAAGACTTGTGGCTTTAAAGGTCCAGTGTATGAAATTTAGTGGCAACTAGTGGTGAGGTTGAAAATTGCAACCAACGGCTCACCCCTTCCTTTAGAAGCACTTCGGTGCTTGGACACATAACTAAGATGTCGTCACTTTTTCGCTTCATTGCCGAAGGAAATCACGTTTTAATAAAATGCACTCTATCAAGAAGTTTGTCCGTTTAGGGCTACTGTAGAGACAAAATGGTGAATTCCGTGTATGGGGACCCGCAGTGAATGTAGATAGAAAAACCTTGTTCTAAGGTAATAAAAACATAACGCTTCATCATGTTAGGTCTTCATACACAAATTATAAACATACTTCAAATTATATACCATTTCTGTAAATTGATCCTCCAAAAAATTACACATTCGACCTTTAAGTACACGTCTTCAGTAATGAGACCTTTCAGGGAATATTAGGATAAGTTATAACTGCTGGGTTTGTCAGTGTGTTCGGATGTGTCTATTCATGCATATGTACAATGGGTTTGGACAGAATAAGGAGAGTCTTAAGGAATGAGAGGGGCGGGGCCACATATTTATCATGAACTCACACGCTGGGCCTCTTGCTGATATTTAGCTGCTTTTTTAGTATCGGCAACGGCACGTTCCACAAAACCCACTGACTGGTCCATGTTGCACTCAATCCTGTCAATCATACCACCCTGACAAGGGTTTGGGGTGAAGCAAAAGATAAAAAGAGAAAGAGAGGAAGAAAATAGAACAAAGAGAGGGAGAGGGAGAGAGAGAGAGAGAGAGAGAGAGAGAGAGAGAGAGAGAGATAGAGAGAGAGAGAGAGAGAGAAGGGTAGGGGAAAATAAAGAGAAGAAGAACAGAAACGGCAGAGGCCAGAGGCAGTATATTATTGAGATGTCAAACATGATGGCATGTGAGGTTCATACCTTCCTGGCCTTGCTCTGATACTTGACTGCTTTCTTGGTTTCTTCCTTTGCCACTTCAATGTGATCAACAGCTTTGCCCACATTCACTTCAATATTATCAACCATGTTGCCCTGAAACATATGAACGTACGAGATCAAGATAAAACAAAACGTCTTGCACACTGTTTTGTAAAGACAAAAGGTTAAAAGAATGTCTTAATCGCTAAAAAATGTACAGCACACCTTTTGAAATATGCATATAAACAGAGTAATGCGAAGCCTGCAGTAAGCAGTTTGTCAGGTCATATTTGTCTTAAGTTGTTTCTTGAAGGAAAAGTTCATCTCAAAATCAAAATTGTGTTATTTTTTGTGTTATCTGCCCCCACCGAACGTGCATCATTGAAGTGCTCTCGTGAACGCGCACCATAGGCCGACAAGACAGAGAATATATCGGTTCAAGTTGTTATTTCGGTTTGTTATTCGCAAATAAAGTTTTGTCGTCGCTTCAAAAAATTTAAATTGAGCCACTATGAGCGCATGGACCAACTTAACAATATCTTTAGTACTTTTCTGGACCTTGACAACAACTGGAAATCTCTCAGATGTCACTTATAATATCTTTATTTGTGTTCCGAAGATGCCTTGAGGTCTCAAAACATGTTGAACGTCATGTGGGTGAGTAAACAATATCACTCTTTTGAGATGAACTTTTACTTTAATGGTTATAATAAACAATATAGAAATGACAGAATCTTACCTCTTAGTGTTTCTCCAAAGCAAGCAGTCAATAAATAAAACAATGGTGGTCAATAATGTATCACTGCTCTATATATTATGTTGTAAAATGATATGATATATTGATCATCATAGCTCTGATCCATTCTGTTTGTGAAAGATGGTTTCTAAAATGATGTCTTTTACTGCACAATAATTTTGCTCATTTGGCATGTCTATGATGCCTAAAATCTTCTCTTATAGGCAAACCAAGGCAACAGAATGGGTGTGTATAGTTTGTGACCAAATCATGCAAATGAATATACATGGAAACGAGAGAGTGAAGTCGATGAGCAGGTCATGCAAACAGAGGAAAGTTACAGAGGACTCACATCATGTGAAAAGCAGAGTCTGATGGGAAGCCACTCCAAACCGCAGCATGTGGCTTAGTAGCCAAAGAAGGAGTATGAACAAAGAGAAAAATGGGGGCTATCGACAAAGAGATAGAGAAGACGATGCCAAAAGATGATGACAGGATAAAAAATACTGACAGCAGGTTTAGCTTGAAGGAGTTTTGGTGCATGAAATGACAGAGAGTGAAGAATGGGGAGATGAGTGTACCTGGCTCTCCACCAGCATTGCGATGTCCACAAACATGTCGTGCAATTCTTTTATACTGCTCTCTAGACGTACGATGTCTTTGTGACGTGCTTCAATCTCACTCAGTGCTTGCTTAGAGATCCCCGAATCCACAATCTACAAAACACATATGAACTCTGAAATCAGAAATCTCAGTAAACCGTGATCGCCTTTAATATAGTTGAGATTGAATGTTCTTGAATAGAGAAGCAAATGTCCACTCATTCGCATATAAAAATAGTAAATAGTTCTTGACAAACTGAAAAAGACATCTGAATAGGGATGGTAGTCATATTTATCCAAGCAGAACTTCTAATAAAGAAGCTAATAAAGCTTGATGGCCAAAAAACAGAGGTCTTGGGTCTATGTTACTTTGAGGCAATTCTGTTAAAACTGGCCCAAATCAGGCCTCTTAAAGGGATAGTTCACCCTAAAATGAAAATTCTTCCATCATTTACTCACCCTCACCATTTACTCATCATTCCAAACAGAAGTTATTTTCAATAATGTTGGAAACCAAATAACATGGATTCCCATTGACTTCCATTGTATGGACACAAAACCATTTCTCAAAATATCTTATTTTGTGTTCCACAGAAGAAACAGTCATAAACAGGTTTTACATGACATGAGGGTGAATAAATGATGACAGACTTAAAACCTTTGGCTGAACTATCCCATATCACCTTATTCTCATCTTAATAAAATGATATTTTTATGTCTCCCATGTATATTCTGGTTTAGGACATCTCTGTTACCCCTGCTGTGAAAACTGCTGTGTTCCCTCCCTCCAGCATTTCCTCGAGTTCCTCATCAGTTGTAGTTTTTCCAGCTACAGACAGAAGCAGAAGAAAAATGACAATCAGCCAAGAAAATGGTAACAAAGCAGCATCTGTTTGACACGCTACAACCACAGGAAGAAACACATACATTGTGGTCAGCTGAAGTCACCATAAATTCTTGTAGTGAAACTTCAACAGCCACAGGACTGTGTGTGCGTTTGTGTTTGTGAAACACTTACTGATCTCTAATTGTCTCTGAATGCGACCTTTGCTCTTCTCTCTGAAGTCCACCTGAGCTTCATTGTATTTGGTCATCACATCGACAAACTTCCTGGAAAGAACAGCGTGCTGCCAGGAGAGAATGTGAGATTAGTCAAAAGAGCATACAATGTGTATTGGAAAATCACAATTAAGAGATAATGTATAGACAGATTTTTGGATAAAGACCAGCTGACACAAAATACTGCTTTGAGGTTGAAGGAATCGTTCACTCAAAAATGAAAATTCTGTCATTTACTTATCCTCAGGTTGTTTCAAACCTGTATACAATTCTTTGTTCTGCTTAACACAAAGTAAGATATTTGGAAGAATGTGAGTAACCAAACAGATCTCACCCCCCATTGACTCCCATAGTATTTATTTTCCCTACAATGGCTGTCAATGGGGGTTGAGATCTGTTTGGTTACTGAGTGACATTCATCCCAATATCTTCCTCTGTGTTCATCAAAGCAAAGATTTGGAGTAATCTGAGGGTGAGTAAATGATGACTGAATTATCATTTTTGGGTGAACTGTCCCTTTAAGGGCCAGAGTTACTAAACAACAAGCCAAAATAGCGCAATAGTGCAATTAAAAAAAACGCAGAGGGGGTGGAAATTTCTGCGGGTCATTTCAGGATCAGAATCAGAAGGAGCTTTATTACCAAGTATGTTTACACACACACACACACAAGGAATTTGACTTGGCAACAGGAGCTTAGTGGAGAAGAAAATGTACATATGGTGCAAACATACTGCAAATATACATTAAGATATACTGTACATAAACAGATTCCCATCATATGGAGCCGCAGAGATGATATGTTTTTGTAGGCCAACCCGGACGTTAGCGCTGCAGTGGTTCCTTAGACAGAAAGCCTATGCATTTTTCCAATAGACTTTTGGAAGATCGCAAAAAAATAAGCTCTGTGATTTACAAAGGTTTATGTTTGAATTGATGGTGAATTAAATGTTTTACTTATAATTGAATGTTTTCTCTATCAAGATAATCTTTACAAATTAACACAACATTTGTTACTTTTGACGCCGAAATCCAATCGGCAGAAGTAAAAAGCTAATATGATGCTATAAACGGACTACCTATGGTCGCTCGATATCAACATCACCACCCCAAAGCCTCTGACAACTCCTTCAAACTTTATTAAAAATGTGCTCTCTGGTAATCTACGTGTATTAAAGACAACGTGAAAATATTTAGAGCTTTTGTTTACCACAAACCTTATTTCAGACGATTTACAAAAACCCATTTAAAAAACCCATAGACTTTGGGGCAGAAATGAAAAACAACTGTGTCCTCTCCTTTTCAGCTCTAATTTTCACTGCGTTTCTGTAGTAAATACAGACAGTAGTTTTTTTTATGGCAAAAAAGAGGCGTTTGTGCTGCCCCAAGCTGTTAGTAAATCTTGATTTAAAGTGATAGTTCACCAGAAAAAAAAAAAATTAAGTCATCATTTACTCTATTTGAATCCTGTTTGACTTTCTTCCACCGAACACGAAAGAAGATATTTAAAGAATGTTGTTAACAGGCACCCATTCAGTTAAATTTGTTTTGGGTCCATACAATATAGAAGTGATTGGGGTCCAGTGCTGTGTCTGCATAAATCATGTAGGTTTGGAATGACAAGAGGGTGAGTAAATGATGAAGGAATCTTCATTTTTGGGTGAACTATCACGTTTTAGTGTCTTATAAGGTATTCTTTTATTATATAAAAAATTCAATAAGACTGAAGAGGTAGCCGGGATGAGCAGTTCAATATAATGAGGAACCACAGAAAGATGTGACTGACCAATCAGAATTGAGTATTCTACAGAGCCAAGTCATAAAGGTGAGTTTATATGATATCCGAATTGAAAACAGGAGTGCTCATTGAGTGCTCAGAATTACAACTTGTAAACTCAGAATTTTTAAAGCTCTGCCTGATGATACAAGATTTGTTCAAATAAATGTGCAGCTAGCTTATAATATTTTAGCATAATAATTCATATCAGGCCTTTTTTTTCATATTCATATTTTTTCAGGCCTTCATAATAATCATATTATGCTAATATCCATTAAAACAAAATCTTTAATTTGTATTATTCTGTGTTTTCTCTTATCTTGGCCACTGAAAATAGTGTAGGGATGTAGAGAAAGAAAGTTTGTAACCATTCTGGCATTTAAAGCAAAGCTTTAAACTGAACATGATATCAATAAACCTGTTTTTTAATGTCACTAGTATTCTCAACACCAATATAATGTGGCACCCCTGATATATTATAATATGACATACTGACTGACCTGTGATTTGCGTATCCTAATGTCAGCTGATACTCTCTCCATCTCTTCAGTCTCAAGATTTCTTTCAATGGCTACACACAAAAACACAACAGACAGTGTAAACATTGTATTTGACGAAACAGCAAAATATTAGGGGCACCATTCTGCTCAGCAGTATTTCAAAAGCAAAACCATGTTCTGTGTAAAACAATGATAAAACCAAAGCGGTCTAGCATGCTGTACAGGTAAGAGCACTTACTCTTCAGTTTGTTACGGGCGTTGTTCGCCATTTTCTTGATATCGTTTGTAATCGCCTCCAAGTCATCCTGTGTTTCTGACAATGAAGAGGAAATATATTCACAATATGATTCATGTTGACTTTTAACACTGATGCTACACTTATACTGAGCATTGACATATGCTGTTTTAAAAAACGATTTAACCAGATATAAAAGTACAACACGACTCAAAATATTTCATGTTTGTCTAGGTGTGTATATCTGTATGTGAATGTTGCTTTTACTCTGGTCTGACGTTGGCGCAGAAAGAATAACTGAGTAAACCTTCTTGACTTCAGCCACATTGTCATCGATCTTATCGATGCTGTTCCTAATGTCTTCAATCTGTGACAAAGGAACAAGGTTAATTAAAAAACAACACTATTACCCACATTCATTCATTCAAGCTTGTCAGACGTATTTTCAACAACACACTGTAAATAAATCATTATATACACATGCCTGGCAGAAGAACTCATCCATAAAAGCAGCGTTGTCCACAGCGATTTCAACATCTTCATCATCATGATCGCATGTCTGAAACACAATATAACAAGACTCATAACAACTTGAGGTTATCACATAAAAAAATATTTGTGATATTTTCCTAAATGCATGTACAAATATCACTGTTGTATTGCTTCAAAGTGAATATTAACTTTTTTTCTTTGGAACATTTGAGGTCTGAAAAAATACATAGCATCTCCAACTAGTAAATTCAAAAACTTAAGATTGTCCTTGAAATGGTCTCTTCATCTTTTCTGCGGCTGTATATTGGTTATTAAGTTCATTTATTACAATGTAAAATGGACATTTCATGTAATAATAAACACACAGGGGTTACTATTGTCCACATGTCCTTAAAGTTGAGATGAAACCTAAACAGTGACGGACTTATCGTGACATATATCTGAGTACAATGACACACAAGTAAAAAAGCTGAAAAGCGGGATTTGATTTTAGATTTCAGTTGTTAAATGGATTGTGTTGCATTTGTATGGTAGTGGATCAAATCAGACTGGCTTTATTACAGCTTAGTTTTGCATAAATCGTAAGTCAGTCATTTCATAGGAAGTTATGATATTCAGATAAAAGATTACAAGTTTAACATTTCCTAGAAAACAAAAGATGCGAGGAGGAATTATGTACGTGCATTTGAAAAATACTGTCAATTGACCTAATGCTGATTCTGAGAGACGAAACCTCTCCTTTATACTTTGCAGCATATTGAACGTTTATGTTCATTCTTTCTCGATCAATCTAATAAGTAACTCCAAGCATTTACATTTTATTTTATTTTATTTTATTTGAATTATTATCTTATATTTCTTAATTGGTTTTCGTTCGATGTTAACAAACTACACTAGGTTTCTTATCTTTATCGTGTCTTGCGGGCTTCCGTCTCTGCAGGCGTCTTCTGACACATCAGAATTGCTCTGAAACACTGAATGAACCTTCATAGATTAATGTAGTTCGCAATGGGCACTTGTCACATCCATCAGGCCATATTCCTTATTCATAAGCACTTAAAAACTGAAATAAAGTAACTATTTTATGTTGTATCAAGACTCATCCCTTCTCTATTTGTTGGGTATTATTGCTTCTGGTTTGAACATTTTAATTTCCAGAAATCCTACAAAGTATGTTGTCTCTCAAAAGCGTGCGTCCTTTTTTTCACATCCATAATACATTTTTCCCTCTTTTAAAAATGAAAACAAAACTTTTTCTGATGTCCGGACTCTATCATCAGGGGTTTAGTAAAATATAAACAGATGGTCAATATATTGGTAATAAACACATTCTCTGAGAATTTGTATTTGAGTTTTGATTGAAATTATTATAACAGAGGCACACGCTTGGCAGCTGTTTAACTCAAATGCGAGTCAGGAGATTCGAGGGCTGAAGTCCAAGTGTAATCACACCTTCTTGTTTCCTGAATAACACCCCTCAAGGATTTCTCTCAGTCATCAAAACGACAGTTCTGTAATTCTACCACAGACAACACACAACATGCACATACACATCCACACACAGTTGGTCTGAAACACCGTATGGCGCCTGAGCGACATTTTTGAGGGATCAAATGTCATATTGAAATCCTTCCAAAAAGGTACCATGGTAACCTTTAAAGGCACAGCTCAACCAAAATAAAAGAATCTGTCGCCCTCAAGTTGTTCCAAAGCTGTATCAATTTATTTTATTCTGAGGAAAAAAGATATTTGGAAGAATGCTTGTAACCAAACAGTTCTTGGCCACAATTGACTACCATAGTAGGAACAATTAAAACGGTAGTCAAAAGTTCCACAGAACTGTTTGCTTTCCTACATTCTTCAAAATATCTTCTTCCGGTTCAACAGAACAAAAAAATTATAAATAAGTCTTTCCTTAGTCGATGATGTCCCAGAACTGTTTGGTTACAAGCATTTGTCCAAATATCTTTCTCATTATTCTAGTATAAACCACTAGAACATCTCTACTCAACAAGCGGTGGAATTTCATTGCATCATTTAAGCTTTTTACTGATTTTTGTGAGAAAACAACTGCCACGACCTGAAATGATTAGAAAATAAGAAAAACACGAAATAACTGATTCGAAGTGAAGATCTGTTCTGCATGGCTCCTCTGGAAAAATGTAATACTATCTATTACGCGGACAAAGAGTTCTGATCTCTTTTCAAGTATATTTGTGACCTAACAATGTGTTGCCAATACAACAGGTTTCTTTTATGAAGGTCAAAGACACACATACACACACACACACAGGCAGTGCGCAGGAAACGCTGTGAATCGAGGTAGAACGATAAGCCTGCAAAAGACTTCCTGCTAAGGGGACATGAGTTGAAGAAAAAGATTGGGTTTAACTACACTGAGTGTGCTGGTAGAGTATAGTGTCTAACATTAGTGTAATCCAAAGTTTTTTTGAAAAAACACATTGTCACATTTACACAGTTTCCACTTTGCTGTTTAATGTCCCTCAGTTCCTTTGGCACTTAAGGGACAACCAGTGTGTGTGAGTGAGTGTATGCTTATAAGTCTCAAATACACACAAAGATTTAAAGAACAGAGCGGCCACACCAAGTTAAACATTACAGTGGAGAGACAGACACACATTCGGACTAAAAGCTCATTTATTAAGGGGTAGAAATGAAGATGTGTTTCTCTTAACAGGATTTCCTACCAAAGGGGGTCACTCGACATGTCCCAAGCAAATGTTTTTAAATAAATGAAAGATTAAGTATGGCTCAGACAGTAGGGTCAACCAAGACAAACATCACCACTACATGAACAAATCCCTAACTGTAAGTATTGAATGTTTTCGTCAATACACAACTCATCGAGTTTCTGTTGTGGACATGAGTGATGTCATAACCTGTGACTTGTTCAAAGACACCTGGAAAAGATAAATGAATTTGACCTGTAAGGTGCTAAAGAATCACTACTTAGATTTGTACTAAAGGAGATGTCAAGCCAAAGCTTGGAAGAGAAAATCGACCCTCACTTTAATGACCCCTTAGCTAGCTATGCAACAGCAACATGCACAAACCTTTATGAACCAAATAACAACACCCAGGCTGGAGGAAGCACAGCTTACCTTTATTTCCAAAAAAACATTACATGAATATAAAGGAGAAGCGGTGAAACGAAAAATAGAATATAAAGGAAGGATAAATAAACAAAGGGAGTGAGAGTTTCTGACTGTATGCAAAACAGTATGGAAACATGTCCATGACTAATGTAAATAAGGTTCGCCCATAAACGCACACGTAAGTTCCTCTTCCAAACCCATAGTTGCCTGTCAGGCTGCATCAGGTAATAGAGTCAATAAAGGAAATATTTGACAGGGCAGAGTCATCGCCACAGCAACAAATCCTCACCTCTGACCCTGCCCATAGGATCTGACAACTTTGCCAACACGCTCAAACAAATAATGAAGAGACCTCACATAAACCAGATTATAGTGATGGTGTCGGATGATAATAACACGGTATTCTGTTCTTTACTGTATTTAAGTGTCATGGCTTTTTCCTGACTCAAGGTTTAAAAACATGTCGTCACAACGAGATGAAGATCAGCATCCTCATCATATGTCCCTCACCCCCATCCCCCCAAGAGTCCCGTGCCCCTTGTCCCCACCCTCCTCCCTGAATCAGGTGACCTCATCAGCTGCTCTACACTGTGTACTCTCCTCTATTTATCCCTCAAGAAGTGATATCATAACTTTGATCATGTTATGGAACACTTGTTGGATATTCATTAACAGACACTCTGCTATTAAAATGATTATTAATTCGTATTATTATTATTTCCTCTTTGTGGTTAGAGGTAAGTGATTTGTTCCTTAATCGAACATTACACAATGCTTATTCATTATTCAACATTAACAAATGTAGGTTTTCTTATACAAACTGCATTACGTAATGTCATTCCCATACACTTGTGTTGACTCCCAGTATGAGCGACGAGCAGCAATGCCGCAAGCCCGTTTCTTTCGCGAAACAAGAAGTAAAAACGCAACACTTACCGCCTTCAGTTGATCCAATCGGTCCTTCATCTTTCAATCGTTCGTGTAAACTCTCTTAAAATCAAATAAACGAGTAATAAATAAAAACTCCGTCAGTTAAGTAAAGGTAAAGTTAAGGCTGGTCGGTCAGCGGATCCCGCAGTTATGAAGTCTGGACGATTTCTTCCAAACTCTGAGATCCTGCTCGAATGAGACCTGTTATTCCACGAACGGTCCATGCAATATGGCTGCTCTTCTCCAAACCAGTAGTTTTTTCATCTAAATCTATCCGCTCAGAGGATTAAAACAACAGTTGTGTTCAGTCTGCTTAATCTGTCTTCCTCCCTCTCCCTCTTTTCTCGCTATAATCGGTGTGATAGGGCTGTGCTCTCACGCATGCTCTGTCTCTCTCGCTCTCGCGCACCTACTGCTCGTACCCGGTGCACTGCCCACATTCACACCTGTGTGAGCCATTCGAAACGAGAATATGTCATATCTTTTGAATTACTTGTGCTTATTTTTAGCTGGAATGAACTGTTGGATTTACGGTTAAACTACTCGTTTAAATACTAGTAACGTTAAATAATATCAATTTATGTTTATTTGAGATTAACAGGTAACCATACAAAACTAGTCACATTTAGTTTTTGGTAATACGAATTATCATTATTTTAGTGATTGTGTATGCTATTTATCCGTTTAAATTATTATTATTCGTTCAAATGTGAACTTAATTGAATTGCTTTTCTATTACTGTAAACAAGTTTTGCAAATATTTCCACTCAGCAGATCTACGTGCTTCTGACTAATAACTATTGTGTTTTAGTTGTACTTAGTTGTAAAACATTCACTTTCAGGGGCGGTTTCCCGGACAGGGATTAGTTTAAACCGTGACTAGGCCTGGTTATATTAGGATGTTTAAGTCATTTTTTAAAGCATACTTTCAATAAACATTTATGTGAACATTTTCGGACAAAATCACACTCATTTATTTTAAGACATGTTAGTGTATATTGTTTTTGATCAATAGAACTCAAATTTTGAGTTGATCTGGGACTTAAGCCCTGTAGGAGAAACCGCCCCTCAGGGTTCATGGGAGTGTATGTGTGTTTCACAGGAAATACTGTGAAGGATCAATGAATATAACCCACTCCACCACACATGAAGCACGAGAGCTGCCATTCATTAACCCTGCCCCCCTCCACTAAGCGGATAAGGAAGGAATGTAATGATACGACATCATGGGTGTGTGAAAACATCTGTTTTCATGAGGTGTGTTGTGTTCGACTGCACGCAGAGCTGCGCAGAACGATCGGCGAATGACGAAACAATCGCGAGACACCGCAACATATTCCGCGGAACTTCGATGTCATAGGATGAGAATTTTTCGCAGAGCTGCGTAAAGTCAAACATTCACCCGTTAAGTGGCGGGAAATGTTAGGGTTCGACATGGAAAGAACGTTTAAACTCGAGAGTGATCAAAATATTTACCGAAAGGTTTTAGTAACATCAATCTTCCTCTATCTTGGATCATTCCAAAATCTTAAACCGACTCCAGTGTACAGCACGAGATAAATGACTCTTTCCTGCCACCTGGCGACTATATACGAGATTACGATCTGTGAAATACGTCACCTGCCAACTTGCATGGCAGTTTTTTTTAACAGGATAATAGTTACTGTGACAGTGTGACAAAGAAAATACAGTTATCATATTTTACAGATCGATACCATTGTAATAAGGATGTAATTTGCACCAGTAAATGTATTAACTTTCATGAACTACCAAAGAGCAATGGGGGACATTGGTGTAAAATGAGCCATTTTTACTGTGGTCCTCAATATGAAAGAAAATGAGGCGTAAGTGCAATAAAAGTATTTAATCTAATTTCAGGATGTTTCCTATCAATCTAAATTATAAGAACACATCTATGACTAAAAGTTTTAAAAATATGGCTTCTTATAAAAAAGTGCTCCTACGGGTCAGTTTGCCCCATGATAGTTGATCAGAGTAAGTTGAACCATATGGAGATATACTGAGCATGCAACTGAATTTGAATTAAGACCATGTTTTTAAAGATTGACCTTCTTAAAACATAATTCAATCATTATTTTCCCTTACAAAAAGTTATTATTTAAGCTAACTGAAACAAAAAGAACCAAATAATATGTTTCATTTCTATATCTTTAATTTTCAGTATCTTTCGGTTTGCATTTCTTAAATAACTTATCTTTGGAAAAACGTTGTAACCTTCTGAAAACAGACTAAACAGAGAGTTTGTTGATAAAAATAAATGAATTTCTGCTCTCGCTATGCCTGTTTTTGTAGATTCTTGGCTTTATTCAGTGCTTTTTAATGCCAAACATGTTAGGCCATTACTGACTTAAGTTTCATTGAAATTATACAGTTTTAAAAATTAGAAATTTAAGTTAACTTTAGTGTCGACACTGGCTCAATTTAACCCACACCATTTGACCCATAGCTGCCAATTTGGAAGAAATTGGCTACATCACATTAAGGCTACTATTCGGCCAAATTATCTGGCAAATGACCAACATGGATGATAATGTTTTTTACTTTTTGACAAGCCAAAAGTTTTAAAGTCAATTCATCCTGTCCAATACTCCCATTTGCACATTTGGATACCGGATAAAGCTCAGTAATACCATTAAAACACGTCCGGTGTAAACCGAAAGGGTTTAATAGTGTTCATGTCACTAATTATTTGTCAGAGTTTATGCTGCATTATTTTATATCAACAGTTACAACTTTGATTTTGAACATTTTTAAATGCTGAACTTTACACAACTTGTAAAGTGTCATTCTTACTAACAATTGTACATGACAGTTCTTGAAAAATATTTGTTTAGGCTTAACTATATCAGGAGGAAAATCATTTTAATCTTTCCAGGGTTTCATGTCAAAATTACAAATCTGAATCAAGTTTGCATGCGCAATATTTCAGTCCTCAAACCTAACTTTACATAATAGTCTAGCCTTTAAACTAGCATTTACATGAGAAAACATTCAGTAACAAAACTTAACACCAACCCTCAGAACTGCAGAGTGCAATACTTAGGATTACTGGAATCAACTTTAGAGGACAATTATGACCAAACCACCGCTGTTAAGGTGTGAAATTTTACTCTCAATGACAAAGTTCTGCAACATACAAGTCAATGAAGGTGTTCATAAGACCAAGCCATGTTAAATATATTGAGAATGTTTTTATTCCAAGAATTTCTCTAAGTGCTTAGAGCCTTACGTAGAGAAGTAAGCACTGGGACACTCGACCTGCTCTTGCACTATTGAGTGTGTGTGTCAAAGTGTAGGCATGTTTGTATGAGTGGTTGCCTGGTGGCAACAGTAAGCATGTCTACAATGAAATGAACCACACAACTTTACTCAAATCAAAAAACAAAGAAAACAAATTGAAAAATAAAAATATTCTGCGCCAGGGGGAGGAGGGTTTACAGTAAAAGGGTAGGGGGAAATACTGTCAACAGGAAACCCCGATGACATTGCCATAAGGAGATTAGAAACCAACAGGTTAAAGGTCGTCATCTTCATCTGGGAGAGCTGTTTCTGATGCCACCTGGAAGGGATAAACAGGATCATTACAGCGGATATAAATTTTAAAAACCAACAAGGAAGAACCCAGAGCTTGTGTTAAGTCAATAAGCTTACTTTCAGGTCATGCTCGTATTGTGCAGCAAGCGATGGGTCCATAGCAATTTCAGGTGGGGCAAGGGCAGGCATCTCAACAAACTCCAGGTTAGGATCACCAATGAGTTTCCGTGCAAGCCACAGGAAGGGCTTCTCAAAATTATAATTACTCTTGGCGGAGATGTCGTAGTACTGCGAGAGCAAGAGACAAAGGGAAAGATGAGTTAAAATCACAACACTAGAGCCTTTGATTCTCCAATACTTTTGAATAAACAAACAATAATTGCAAAAAGGCCCACAGGTTTCTTGAGCTTATATAACTAGAACTAGTAGCTTATCTACCTGTAGGTTCTTCTTACGATGGAACACGATGCTCTTTGCTTTAACCTTCCTGTCCTTGATGTCCACTTTGTTACCACACAGCACTATGGGAATGTTCTCGCACACACGCACCAAGTCACGATGCCAGTTGGGTACGTTTTTGTAGGTCACTCGAGAGGTTACATCAAACATGATGATTGCACACTGAGCTATAAAACAGATGCAAACATGTTAAATCACTCGAGTAGAATTACATCATTTGAGATTATGGAAAAATCTACATGTAAACACATGTGCGAAAAACAGCATACCCTGTATGTAATAACCATCTCTCAGGCCTCCAAACTTCTCCTGTCCAGCTGTGTCCCAGACATTATATTTGATGGCTCCTCTGTTGGTGTGGAAGACCAGGGGATGTACCTCAACTCCAAGTGTGGCTAAAAAACAGAAACATTTACTTTGATGCAAAATCAAATCCGGGAAATATTGGTGTTATGCCAAGACGCCATCATTCGCAACTCACCAACATATTTCTTTTCAAACTCCCCAGTCAAATGTCTCTTTACAAAGGTGGTTTTCCCCGTACCTCCATCTCCTACCAGAACCAGCTGTGGGCAGGAAAAAACAGCTTAAACAAATGAACACGGAGTCCAAATAACTCATTTAGGTGGATATATTGTTATATGTACTTTAATAATTCATGTTACACAGTTGTAACCAGCATGTCATTTGTTACCTCAATGTTGTCTGATAAAGCATTAGCGTGAATTGTTACATTTATACACAGTAATGTAATATGTTAATTATATAGGGACATAGCTTGGAAGTAGTAACATTTTTTTCACGAAAAAATGTCATTATGTGCTTTAAATTAACATGCAATGTACATGTGAAAGTCATGCTTACCTTAAACTGAACCTGTGGCTCGTTCTCTGCCATTGCTGTATTTGTGTGTGTTAGTCTTTGTGTTACAGTCACTCTGCAGGAGAGATGGCGGGACAGTTAGTAACATCACACAAAGGCCGCATCATTTCCAAATACCGATACTAATAAAACCCATCTCAAGATATAACTTTTCCCCTCAACATCAAACTCCGAAAAACAAGCAAAACGTTCAACTAAACTCATCGTTTAGGAATGAACAACTAAGTTACATCGTCTACAATAAAGGATGCCCGCGAACACACGAGGCCGCTGCTTCTGCGCTGAGCCTAAACTTCATCAAAACACAAACACACGCAAGAGTGAGTTAAATCAACAGTCACCGAGTTACATAAAACGGCTATTAAAGTGAAGAAAGATGGCTGCGTGACACGTCTTGTGTGCAAGTAACTTTTCCAGTTTCGACTGGAAAAATCCGATCTAGAACTAAAAATCATGTTTCCCTGCTAACGCTAATAGGCTACTGAAGAAAAGCAGCACAAGGCCTTAAACAAGGCCTCTGGTATGGAAATAATCTGATCTTCTAAAAGAGAGCGAGAATAAAAAAACGTTCACGATACAATGAGTTACAAAAACGAGATTTTCTCTCGGGTTTAACAGCCCGCCAGTAACGCGCGCTAGCCCGCTGCGTTAGCCAACAACTCATTATGGCGCTGCGACAGAGCGGGTAAAAATACTAATAATTATTCATCACCTGCTAATACAGACGCAATTTAAAAGAACCTCAAGGATATATACGCTTTTTATAAAGTGTCCGTCGCCTGTAAAACGAGAGTGCCTTATTGTTATAAACTGAGTCTGAGATAAGAAGAGTCGTTCCGCACTCACCGGTGTTGAAGTGATCGAGGAAGAGAGCAAATGGCTGCGCCCGCGCGGGATTCAGCATGGGTCACATAAACGCTTCCGCCCTACCACGTGACCCAAAGAGCGACGCAGAGGAACTGCGCCCTCTAGTGTTGAGTAACGGAGTCGATTTCGTCTCATGAATATTGCTGTGGTTTTCTGAAAATTATCAAGATGTTATCTGAATGAAATTAATCACAACAGAAAAAAATCTAATTGAAACCATACAATAATATGATCATTTCACTAATATGGTAAATTGAGAATCATTTTCAGATATTCTTAAACATATGAAAGGTAAATTCATCGAGAATGAGGAAGACGCAACACGCAATGCCATCTTGATGAGAAAAAAGATCAATATTGCTGTCCATTATCAATAGAGATTTAGGAAATTAGGGCAAACATAGGCCTATATATATTCACACCCTGTTTGACCTCATGGAACTTCTTTGATAAAAGTGAACTATTTCTTTACTAAGGCCTTGCATAAATATTACTTATTTACATGTGTTTCAATGAAACAATTATGTTTGGTGTCTAAAAAGTAAGGTTACAAATAACAGTCACATTTCATCGATAGTGTTTATGTATGCAAGTGAGCAGTAGCGTTGTTATCCACCACGCAAACCACGCAAATACGTAGGGCCCCGCAAGTTTGGGGGCCCCCTAGTGGCGTGCTCAAAAACGAAAGAGAGCAAAATAAAATAAATCTAATAATAACTTTACGAATAGGCTATAGCAAATGCTATGAAAAGAAGCATCAAAAGAAGAATCTTATACCTTTTAATTTCTTATAATATAGCTAAAAGCATTCTGTATTATCCCACATCTAGATTATTTAAAAAAGAGAAAATCACGCCAAACGATTATTTCAGTGCAGTGCAAAAAAAGCTAAAAGAACATCAAAATGGTGAAAACTTTAAAAAGTTTTGTTAAAACATTAAAATAGACAGTTTCTATTACATAAACATTGTATAACCTAAATATACTAGTTGTTATAACTTCCTAAATATAGATGTCTCTGCCACTTTCTCTTCCTCATGATTGGTTCACACATTTTCACAATAAAGCGCGATCAGCCAAGCCCTCACTTCCAGCCCACAAACCTGTAGAAACACATGCACGCAAACTACATGACAGCGGAAGTCTTTCTCAGTGTCTTCCCCTCCCATCAAAGGATAACTGTACCTTTCATTTTGACAGAATCGTGAAGGTAACGTTTGCTTTATTGATTTCTATCTCCTAACGGATGTATGCTTCTATTAATCTCACATTAATATGCATTCAAAGACAATGTTGAGTCCACTTTATCTTTAATTTAACACGTTGCTCTGCAACCAAAACCATAGACTACCACATTTGCTTATATCATGTATACATTTGCTTTTGAAATTCAGTTTATTTGTAACATTAACATGAAGCAGATATAAAGGTCTGTCGTGATGAAATGAGATCATATTTATGAATGTATCTCTCTTTCACACACACACAGGGATGTCTGTAAAGATGGACAAGGATGAGGAGGGGGATTCTGGTTCAGGAGTTGCAGTCATAGAGACCAATCGCTTCGGCTTTATTCTAGGTAATGGAGAGACTGACAGGTGAGTGATGGTGTTCGTTCTCATAGATGCTTCATAGTGTGTTTGTGTGTGTTCACAGTTTAGCAGGAAGTTTAGTGTGCGTTAGTGTCATTTGAGCTTCATTTGATAGCAGGGTTTTATTGTTTTTCAACTGTTTTTTCTAATGTAATAATATAACAATTCTGTTCCTTGTTAATTCAACTGTTACCTTCTGCACCTCTGACTCTCGTTTTCTCCATCTCAACATCCTGTCATGTTACCATAGCGATATGTGGCCTGTCAGAATGTGGTTTCCTGTTTTCTGTGTGTTTGCCTCTTATTACACCCATGCTTTGCACTCACATGGAGGTTAGTTTAACAAAGATGAGTTAGGAAGTTGGGTCGAGGTGCGTAATTCTCTACACTATTTTTCCAGTGCATCAGTTGAAAATGTTTTTCACACTGACTGCATATTTCCTACTGTGGCATGGCACTATCACACAAATTATGTAGTAAACTATGAGTTTACAGTCCTAATTTATTATTGAAATATATAATAGAAGAGAGCGTTTGTGATTTTTGTCATATATACAGGAGAAGTGTAATACTGCTTATTTTGTGTGTTGTTGACAGTGATGCTCCATGTCCTGAGTTAGTTAGACATCGAGAGATAAAGTGGCTCGGCCTCATTAAACAATGGGATCAAGTAATGGAGAAAAAGAACAACAAGGTGCGTGTTATGAATCTGATTCACATATAATATATGCGTGTGACGTATATATGTATGTGTATGTATATGTATATGTATGTATTTAAGAAATATACAGCCGGGGAAAAAGATTAAGAGACCATTCCAAATGTTCATCAATGTAATCATCATTTCTAGATGTACTGTGTCCAGTCCGGTGTCTGTTGAATTTCAACAAAATCAAACCTCTGGAGTGACAAAGTCATCCAACAGCAATACAAATATTACTGTTGTATTGCTTAAAAATAAATATGAACTTGTTTTCTTTGCAGTATTGAGGTCTAAAAAATACAGAGCATCTAATCTTTTGTTTTGATCTGTTTCTCAATTTCTGCAATTTAATACAAATAGAAACATACTATAGATTTGGGAGAAAAATTGTTCGTAGTTCACAGAATAAAAAAAACATACCTATAGATAGTAAATTCAGAAAAAGGGTCTCTTGTTTTTTTCATCAGCTGTATATTTATATTCACATAATGTAAATTATTTTAAAATATAAATTTAGATATTTATGTAAATATTTGTTATATATACACATGTATGTGTGTGCATTACATATAAATACACACCACACACATAAATAATATATACACAAACATTTATTCTGCAATTGATTAATCACGTTCAATTGATTTGATAGCACTAACATGCCCTAAATATGACCAATGTGAAATTATATAACATTGAGAAATGAGACGATAGGTAATATAAAAACAAAACAAGAGTTATGTAAGAATTATTTTTGTGAGACAACGGATTGTGCAAAGAAACCAATCAGAATTACGTATTCCAAAACTCATGTAATAACATTAATATTATCTGCTTTTAATTTCAAAGTTGCACTTAACCCAAGCATTAAAATAGTTTTAATCGTAGCACTTAATGAACTTATGCAACGGCAATGCAAAATATGAAACAATTGTGGCGTCAACACAGCAAAGTAACAAATGTGTGATTACTAAACCCAATCTGCAATAGCTCGGTTTTCTGTATTTTTCTCAGGTCAAAGGTCAATGTCAGAAGGGCATCCCAACATCTGTCAGGGCTAGGTGCTGGCCACTGCTCTGTGGTGCTTTGGGCAGAATGAAACAAAATACAAAACTCTATGAAGTAAGTGATGATTAAGTTATAATACACTTTATTTCTATCATTATTTTACAATATGCTTATTGTATCCTCTCTCTGTTAGCGCCTGGTTGAAGCTCCAGATCAGCAGGGATGGACAGATATCATCAAAAGAGACACAGATAGACAATTCCCCTTCCATGAGATGTTCCTGTCAAAAGATGGCCATGGGTAAGGATCTCCTCTTCTCACAATCTCTTTAGCATTTTCTTCCTTTCTTTAGCTTTATTCAGTTTGACCTCAACAAATATTGTGTATCTGAACTGCCTGTGTTTTGAAACATTTTAATTGAAGAACACATTAGTCATGAACACATCCTTTTTCTGTCTGGTTTGTATATGGTGAGCAGTCAGCAAAACTTGCTTCAGGTTCTGAAAGCGTACACTCAATACAAACCAGAAGAGGGTTACTGTCAGGGACAGGGACCAGTGGCAGCTGTACTTCTCATGAACATGCCAGCTGAGGTACAGTGCTGTTTACTATTTACTTTCTTGTCCATGAACTGCTTGTTACTCTGTGTCTATATTGAAATGTGAAAAAAAATATTTGGGACCCTGCCTGTGAAAACCCAATTAAAGTAAATTATTTCTGATTTATAATTTTTTACATTATGCAAAGTACATTCTGTGAAATGAATACTTTGATATAGCTTAAAGTGATAGTTCATCAAAAAATGCATATTCGGTCATCATTTACTCACCCTTTTGTCATTGCAAACCTGTATGACGTTTTGAAGATATTTTGAAGAATATTGTTTACTGGGCCCATTCACTTGCATTGGTTTTGTGTCCAATAGAAGTGAATGGGGGACAGTGCCGTTCAGTTACCAACTTTCTTCAAAATAACTTCTTTTGTGTTCTGCGGAAGAACTATGACAAGACGGTGAGTAAATGATGATATCATTTTTATTTTTGGATGAACTATCACTTAATATTGATGAAGTAAAGTCACGTCAAAGATTGAAATCATAGTAAATAAATGATTGAATCCAAACTTTGATGTTGCAAATCTCATAATAAAAAAAAAAAATTCTAAAAAAATAAATAAATAAAAAATTCTAATCTTTGTCTTTGTAAAGAAAAGGTTTTTTTTAAAAAAAGGACTTTCTGTAACAGAAATGATCTAATAAAACAACATTTCTGAATTGGATAAATTAAGATCAGTATGTTATTTATGCACACAAACAGTATACACACTGCAGAAACGGTAAGAATACCAATGCAGAATGCTAAACTGACTCATTGCAATTTTTTTATTTTAAGGAGGCGTTTTGGTGTTTGGCACAGATTAGTGAGCACTACCTTCCTGGTTACTACAGCCCTCTATTGGTAGGACATAATTCAGCTCTAACCTAGTGGTTCTCAAAAACAGGATTGTTGCAAGACATTGAGACAATGCTTCCAAATTACTTCCACCTTTTTCATTGGTAGCATTTGGATTGAAATGCAAGAAATCACACAGTTTTGTTGAAAAGATGACGACACTTCTCCTCCCGATGCGAGGATGCTGATGTCACAAAATTAAAGGAAGAGATCACAAAAAAATCATTATTCATTCATGTCATTTCAACCTGTATGTCTTTCTTGTGCAGAACACAAAGGAGGATATTTTAAAGAACATATCTGATCAAAAAAATTGACCTTTCCATTGTATAGACAACACTGAGACATTTCTCAAAATATCTTCATTTGGGTTATACAGATTAAAAAGTCATATTCTGCTTTTTAATGACATGATGTTAATTTTTTAGTGGACTATCACTTTAAAGTCAACATTGTCCAGTCGTGCTCTTGGAATGCCAGTGTTCTGCAATATGGCTAGTGTTAACTTATATTTGTTTGTGTTTATCTTAAAACCATCATTTTAAATTACTCACAAAATAAATGTCTTTGTAGAACGGCTGATGTTGGGGTGCAAATATTTAAAGGTTTAAAGGGCGGCTTGACTATATTTGAGATGCACCTAACATAGACACCACTGCACCTAACATAAACATCACAACATCAAAGAAAATATATAACGCTTTCTCGTTCTTTTTTTTTAGGAAGGTGTTCTTTTCGATGCTGCTGTTCTCTCAAGTGTGTTAAAAAAATTGTGTCCGGCTGCAAACAAACACTTACAGAATCAGGGGGTGGAGCCTCTCATGTTTGCCACTGATTGGTTAATGTGCCTTTACAGCCGCCACCTGCCATTCAACACACTTCTCAGAGTCTGGGATCTCTTCTTTTGCTATGGTGAGTTTTAAACTGCAATATTTTAAACATTGAACAAAAGTACGAAATTTGTTAAGCGGAGGTTATGTGTTTTGCAGGTGTGCGTGTGTTATTTCAGGTTGCTGTGGTGCTGGTGCGGCGATGTCTCGGAGAAGGACGACAGCGTAAAGAATGTGATGGGCAGATGGAAACCCTGGAGGTTCTGCGTGGGGTTAAACAGCGTGTTCAAAATGATCCGACTGACGCCTTTATTCACGAGGTAATGTTGCTGCATTAATATGACTACCTTTGCAATGCATTGAAGGGATAGCTTAACCAAAACCAAATAATTTGTCATCATTTATTGACACTCATTTTGTTTAAAATATGTTTACGACTTTCATGTGGTGAACACAAAAGAAGACATTTTGAAAAATGTCTCAGTGTTTTTGTATCCAACAATGGAGATCAATGGGGGCCATGCTTGTTTGGTTAACAACGGTCTACAAAATATCTTCTTCTGTGTTCTGCAATAGAAAGTCATACAAGTCTTTATAGATTTCCTCACTCAAAAACCGCTGTTGCGCCCTCAGATATGTTCTGTGGCGTTATCATCGACGGACCTGCAAAAACAAATAGATAAAGAGATGGAGAAATGGAAAAAAGAAAGACCGGACTCGACCTTTGATCCTCGAGGCCGCTGTCATGGATACCGCATGGCCTGGGAGAGAGTGCAGAATAAACCAATGGAAAACGAAAAGAAGGACAGAGTAAAAGTGAGCCTGACCCTTCCTCTGATGCGTTCACATTCCTCTCTCTCTCCTTCTGGTCTGCGCAAGAAATGGAGAAAGAGACAAAGCAAAACTGACACAGAGGAGTGGGACGGAGGGGGGAGAAAGTTCTCGCAGGGTATGTTGGAAGAGAGCGATGAAGGGATGAGGAGGAAAAGTGTGTGTGGTGTCGTTGGGGAGCAGAGAGCCAAACAGGACAGACTAGCAGATGAGCTCCACACGCACAAACAGAAAGATCACACCAAAGACGTTAACATCTCAGTGGTGGTGACCTCGTGCGTTGACTATGATGTTTTCGAGGAAGAACATATAGAGACAGCGTGTGTGTCGCAGATGCAAAGTGTGATGGAGACAGATTCTAGATGCGAGGATAAGTTACATACACATAGAGATAATCATGAGGAAGATACAGAAAGTCCTCTGAACCAACAAAAAGAGAACTCACCTGAAGGACAAGATCAACGTGATGCAGAAAAAACAGCTGCATGTGGTGTGGTGGAGAGTAAAGAGACACATAATCATGAGCCGATATCGAAAGGAGAGACATGTCAAGGTGAACCCATATCGGAAAGAGAGACATGTGAAGATGAACCAAAATCTGAAAGAGATAAATCGATATCGGAAAGAGAGACATGTGAAGATGAACCAAAATCAGAAAGAGATAAATCGATATCGGAAAGAGAGACATGTGAAGATGAACCAAAATCAGAAAGAGATGAATCGATATCGGAAAGAGAGACATGTCAAGATGAACCGATATCGGAAAGAGAGGCATGTAAAGACAGATCAATATCGGAACAACGGACGTGTCAAGATGAACCAATATCGGAAAGACGGACGTGTCAAGATGAACCAATATCGGAAAGAGAGACATGTCAAGATGAACCGATATTGGAAAGAGAGACATCTCAAGGTGAACAAAAATCAGAAAGCGAGACATGTGAAGATGAACCCATATCCAAAACAGATACATGTGAAAGTGAACCAAAATCAGAAAGAGATGAACCGATATCAGAAAGAGAAACGTGTCAAGATGGTCCCATATCAGAAACAGAGACATGTGAAGATAAAATGATTTCAGAAACAGACACATGTCAGGATGAACAAAAATCAGAAAGAGAGCCAAGCTGGAAAGATGAACAGAACATAGAAAAGAAAGAAAACCAAAATGAACTAAATGAGGAAATTAGGATAACGTCGATAACTTCAGACTTATGCAAAGAAAACATACCAACAACAGAGACATCACATGGAAACTATGATTTACAAAAGGACATACAGAACCACTCTGGTAAACAGGAAGAGGAAATACAGTCAGATGGCAACAATCTGAAAGATGAAATTCAAACAGGGGGCTGTAAACCAAAAGGAGCTGAAAACGAGAAACCTGCTTCGCAAAAAGTCTTAATACCTGAAAACACCCATGAAGTGGAGAAAAGTATACAAAACCAGCATAACACCCTTGAGACAGAAGAACAGACATACTTCCAAGAAGACTCAAGAACTCAATCATACAGCGTTGAACATGAAGAAGACGTACATTTAAAAAAACAGAAAGGAAACACAGAAACCATTGGTGAGAGCCATACTGATGTAGAGAAAGCAAGAGTTCAGCGAGGTGTGGTCAGTGATGTACAGATCCCAGAGGATAGAGAGATAACAGAGCACTCAAACAGCACAAGAGATGATAATACAGGAAGTGAGGAAAACACAAAGGAAATAAGCCTAGATGATAGAGATTGTGACAATCATAAAGCTAGCAAAGAGATGACGCAAACATGTGAGACAGTGCTAACATCATCCTCTGTGAAAACAGAAAGTGAATTCACTTTTCAGAGTTTAGATCGTCCTGTACAGCAATTTCAATCCAGTGACCCAGAGACCAATAACAGTCATTTGGAGTCAGAAGAAGTGGAAGTTACATCGAGTGCTGCCGAACTCCCTAATTCTCAAGTAGAGGAAACAAAAGTGGCATCTGAAGACGGTGACATGGATACAGCCGCTGTTGCAACACATGATAGTGTGCTCAGCCCAGAAAACAGTGCAGGAATCAAGACAGCTCTATCTGAAAACTCTAAATCTTGTGAGGTTATTTCTAATGAAAAATCAAGCAACCTTGAAAACAAGGGAGAGTTTGGAGCATGTACATCTGGTGACCCAGAAAACAATGACAATGTTGGAATAGACAAGGACCAACTTAAAGATGAATCTGGGAACCTAGAGAGCAATGAAGTGCATGTTACAGCTCAATCTGGAAAATATGTCAACGTGCATGTTAAAGCTGAATCTGGCCATGCGGGGAACAATACAGGAGAGGGATCTGGCAACCCAAGATGTGATGATTCTGCTGGATTTGGCAACGATTGTGACAGTCAGTTAGATTCCACATCTTCAAGTACACCTTCCAAAACCCCAAACACCCCACCAGCTCACCTCTGTTTGCGCAGGATGTCCAGCTCACGGACATCCTATCCCACAATCCTCTCTGAGGACACCTTTAGAGAGCCAACGCAGATGAGCACTGATCACATCTCAAAAGAGACAAACACACCAATGACAGATGTGTCATCTCCACTTATATGTCAACCTGAAAAGAAAAACACATCTAAACCAGAAAACACACAAGAGACTCAGCCCAAATCAGACACGCAGACAAAAACAAGCACTCCTAAACGCCTGGGACTGTTCCGCCGCCTCCGTGGAGATACCAATAAAACCCCTGTCCCTAAAATCCTCATTCAGGACTTTAGCGATAAAGAGGAGCAGCTGACCTCAAAGGAGAGGAGACGTCGAAAGAGAGAGCAGGAGAGAAAAGAGAGGGAGGAGAAAGAGAGAAAGAAACGAGAGAAAGACAAGGAAAAGGACAAACAAAGAGAGAGGAAGAAGCCTCAGACGAGAGGGAAGAGCTTTCAGGTGCTCAACAGGAAGTGCGGCAAAAATGACGTGTCCTCTGGGAGCGGTGACCCCCAGGTGGTTCACTGCCGGAGAAATTCTGCCCCATTTGCAGACAGCTACTTTTAAACAGTCAGAGACAATAAAATACCAATGTCTAGCAGTGAGATTGTGATGTTTTAATGAGACTTTTGTGCAATGATTTGACATTCGATTTGATGTTATTTTCACTGCTTTGGTTTAAAACCACTATTATTATTTTAATAGAAAAATAAAAAACATGAGTTTAGGGCTTCAGTGTATTTAAAAGTCTGGATATGGGAGCTCTGACATTGCCCACGTTGAGAGTTTTTTTCTGACTGATCCCAAGTTTTCACGATTCTGTATGATCTTCATTGTCACTGTCACTCGCAAGCACTTCCTGGTTCTGTATCGTCTGATTCGTCAACTGAGAGGAAGCGGGCAGAACCGAACCGAAGAAAAGTGAACAAAACTGGAAAAGAAAATTGTGGAGAGCAGGGATTAAATATCAGTCACTCATATCTGTTTATTATTTCATATTTTAGGAATTTTAATAGGACTAATCGTATGCTAAATAAAATATTTTGTTTACATAATATATGTGTGTATACTTTGTATAAAAATGATGTATATATGAATACACATACATTTTTGAGAAATATTTACATGTGTATTTTCATTTTTATTTTTATATATCATTTATTGTTCACACAAAATTAAAATTCTGTCATCATTTACCAAATGTTCTTCCATAACCTGTATAAATGTCTTTGTTCTGATGAACACAGAGAAATATATTTAGAAGAATGCTTATAACCAAACAGTTCTTGGACCCCATTGACTATCATAGTAACAAAATTTACTTTATAATTGTTTTGTTCTGTTGAACACAAAATAAGATATTTTAAAGCATATAGGAAAGTTAGAACAAACCATTCTGGGGCATTCTACCATCTACCATTGTCATTTTTCCTACTATGGTAGTCAATGGGGTCCAATAACTGTTTGGTTACAAGCATTAGTCCAAATATCTTTTTCTGTGTTGTTAAACCAAACAAAGAAATGTACTAGAGAGTGAGCAGTTCATGATAGAATTTTCTTTTTTGACTATACCTTTAATGTATAATTTTTCTTAAAATGATACATGCATATGTGTGTGTGTATTTATATATACATAAATATTAAACACAATACACACACATTAAGTAAAATAATCGGAATATTTTTTTTTATGAATTATTGTTAATGTATTATTAAATGTAATGTACTTTTTTGTTGGGAGGTCGTTCTAGAAGCGCTTCCTCCTCTTCCTCATCTTCACTGGTGGGGTGTTTTCTGTTATTGGTGTTGTGGGGTGGGGATGAGGGTACATGTGATGGCCCTGGAAGTTCACTGGTCTCCATGGCAATAAGAACTGAGTCCATGTCATCGCACATGAAGTCATCTGTCGTTTGCTCGGCTTGCAGACTGAATAAAACGAAGTATTTAAGAAACAAATATATACCAACAGAACCTAACTCCATAGGATTGTGTTCTGGATTCTGCATCCTTACTGTTTTGTGTTGGCATTGACGTGGTTCTTGGGATGCGAGTCCTCTGACAGCGTAGCAAGAACAAAATTAGCCTCCAAAACACTGTCTGTCACACTGAGGATAACTGGACTTCAATACAACCAAAAACACAGGTTAGACTCAATGAGCCCTTGTTTAAACAAACAAACACATACAACCACACAAATGAGCCCCGCCTAGTTTACAAACATATTTACACTCACCTGCCTGGCTCATCAAAATATATAGAAATTGGAAGCCCAGAAGATTCAGCAAACACAAGCAAACCCTGATGATAAACCAGGGAGAAATAAATTGAAAAAATAGGATTAAAGTAGCATTCAATAATATGTAAACTGTTGTCTTCAAATGCTGTATTTGCTTTCATGACAATAATATGGAACAACTCAAACAGAGTCATTTAATGGATAGTTCACCCAAAAATGAAAATTCTGTCATAATTTACTCACCCTCATGTAGTACCAAACCTGTATAAGTGTTTTTTTTCAGTTGAACATGAACAAAGATATTTGGAATAAGGTGAGCAACTGACATTTCCGGGACAAATTAAAACGATAGTGAAAGGTGCCCCAGAACGGTTTCCTTTCCTTAATTCCTTAAAGAGTACATACTACGAGATCATGTTAATTGTGCATCACTGGGGTAAAAAAATTCCCCCTCAGAAAGAGTTAGTACTTTTCCAGAGTTCCTGAAGATTCGAGGATGGGCCTTGTCGTCAAAAATCCTGATTGGTTGAGTTTGCGATTTCCTTGGTCGACTTTACATGCTGCATCGTGTTCTGATGAAAAAACACTGCCATTTTTAAATGTTTGCTGCCGTCCGTGCAGGTTCAGCTGTTTACTGTTTGAAATGGATTAAAAATATGACAGATGGACCGACGATGAGGTACGGGCTTTATTAAGTGTTTTTGGAGGAGACAAAATCCCAAAAATGACTAGACCGCTATGGAAACGCAGACCTCAACCGGTCTGGGGAGAACATTTTTCCTGGCAAAAAAGTTCCTGGGACAAATTGTTTCAGGTAATTTCGGTGAAAGTGCACCATTTAATTTCATGCGGTGTGTAATGTTGACGTGTGTAAATGTAAGCAGTCTGAAGGTGAATGAATAACAAAGTTGTGGCTTGAAATAAGGGAGTCAATTCTGAATCATGCAAAAGAGGACTCCCCTAGTCCTATTCGCCACGGATTTACGTCACCACATGTATTCCTCGCCTACGTTTTGATAGGACTGGTCGCGAAAACTTCAAAACCTCACTCTACTCCCCCAAACCCTGCAGGCCTGCAGACCAATCACAGCAGACTAGACCATCTGACCAATCAGATCATCTTAGGCTGGCTGGCAGAAAGGATGGGATTCGATGGATGATTCGCCAAACTAATCATTTGAGTGTCAGTCAAAAAGTAAGGTGAAAACTGCCTATTATAACAAAATAATAGTTTTAACACTTTTTTTGTATGTAATCTTGTTATTGGGCACTACATGAATCAAAATAGGACCTTAAAAATCAAGTTATATTTACTCTTTAAATTATCTTCTCTTGTGTTCATCAGAACAATAATTTAACAACCATTTATTTAGACTGAACCATTCCTTAATGATGGTTTTGAATCCTTTTAAAGCTTGGTCACAGTAACCCTGAATGTAACAAAAAACCAATTATTTAATTAATTATTTAATTTGTTACATTTATTTATTTAGGACACTCGAAGCGCTTTACATGGAACGGGGGAATCTCCTCAACCACCACCAATGTTCCAGGCTTTATAAAGTGTTTGTGCAGAGGACGAAATCCACCGTGAACTGGAAAAGCTGACGTGCAATGAAAAGGTATACTTTTAGTCGGTTATACAAACAGGGATTTGTTGCACAAAAAAATGACTAGTGCCCGTTGCTTTATGTGACATCGTCATTGTTCGACTTATTAAAAGAAGTATACTGTTTGGTTCAGAAGAAGATCAAAGAAAGCCACTAGTACATAAGCAACACAAAGGTAAGCATATAATGAAAATACATTATCATTTGGTGAAAATTCCTTGAGTTTTCCAAAACTTAAAAATGTTACTGTAAAAGCTTCCCTCCCTATGAAATTGCTTTTATGATGACATATCCAATCTAACGTGTGTGTGTGTGTACTTACTCTGAGTTCTTTAAGGCAGAAGGTAATGCTGGTCTGAGTGTTAACAGCAAACTGGTCAAACTCCTCTGAACTCAAACAGAGTTCTGTCATCATCGCTCGAGATGAATCTGAAAAAATAAAGGAAAGCATTGAACACTCTTGCTTTTAACTAATGTGTAACCACAGAATAAAGTAAACACTGATACCTGCATCATCCTCGATGTGATTTCTGAGCCATACTCGATCATTGCTCACTGACAGATTCACCTCCTCCAGAGACGGAGGGAAATGAAGCACTGTGTCCACCATTAACCTGCAGAGGGCAAATTGAAATGTTACATTGCATTGAGAAGTGATTAAAGCCAAACTATGAATTAAAGCAGGTTAAAAATAAAATGTCTAAATGTGTATAAAAAGTGATGAATGAAACCTGGATTGAGCTTGTAGCATATTGGCACAACTATCTTTGTCAAACACAGCCTGCAAACTTTCGCAGTCCTGAAAGGACAAATTGTGTGTTTTTAGGAGTCCTGTAACACACAGAGACAAGTGCCTTTGTTACCCACACTGTAAAATTTTGTCAATTTGATGTAGATATTTCTAATCCTACTATCAGAAAACACTCTTTAACAAGGAGTCGTTTTAGGGGAATGTTTTACCGTGTTTACAGTGCAGGGTTATGGTCAAGCGACTCTTCTCATTGTTGAACTGAATGCGACATTTCTCAACCGAGCGCTCCAGAGACGACAGTGACTTAAAGACAGACTGCACGCTCTGACAAAGAGAAAAAAATAGAGCATTGAGGGGAACATGATCTACCTACGCACACTGACTGAACGATCTATACAATGTATAAACAATAAGCGTACGCTAAATACAAAACGAGTATGTTGAATGGAATTTATGACTAGACTAGTTTAATTCTCTAGTAATAATCATTTTACCTGCCGTGACAATGGGTATTCATACCGTGGTGTAAAAAGAAAGGGCAGGGAAAAGGAGTGAGATAGACAAGACAGGAATGGGACTGTCACCTTTATGGGCATTTTGCAGCGGAAGCTCTGATCCGATGGAGTCTCATATCTCTGGAAGAAGAGAGGAGAGAGCAGGAAGCAGGCAAACGCTGACCGGGAAGAGTTGACTGAACGCAGGGCCAACTGAAACAGAAAACATATATGTGAACCACATTGCTAGACAGCATCAATAATGCACACTACTTTAACAAGTCATGATACACAATCTCATGCACACAGATACAGTACACACCCCATCTTCCACCGGCTCCAAATACAGCTCATCTCCAATCCTCGACAGTGAATGTATTGCTTTTGCTAAAACTAAAATAAAAACAAGCATTACTTGCTGTATTCACGAAGGCGTTTAAAACAAAAGCATCCTTTAAGAGGCGTTAATGCGGGACGCATCATACAAGCGACTTCTGCTATTGCGTTGCGTTTTTAAAACGTTATGTCAAGTTCAAAATAAAAACAGTACTTAAATATTTTTATGTGCACAACGTAACTGTTAGTTTCACTTTTAAACAAAGACGCGTCCTGATTAGGGGCTCGCAATAGTTGTTTTTATTACCTTTCACGTTTCCTCCGGTTGCAACGCAGTCCATTATATAGCATTAGATCAAATGCACGTTTCAAGATGATGTATGTAATCATGCATCAAGGCTACATGATGTTACTGGTTTTCATAACAAAAATAATATTCTCAGGAAGTTAACAAAAGTATTTGTAGTGTCTCTGTGGACTTTAATATGGCACGATTACGGTACTTAGAATTCAAAACTCCAGCAGTGTTTACTGCGACATGTGGCGCTTATTTTTTGCTCCGGCCAATAAGCGCAAAGTCTCCGACAGACAGCGTTTGCGTCATAACAATGCGTCACCGAACCACTTTTCTTTTTTTCTTTCTTACGTCAACGAACAACCTAAACCATTTCAGCATGCAGCTGCATTTCAGGAAGTTAATGTTCAGTATTTTGCAATATGTCATCTGATTTAGTTTTGCTTTTACGATCTTCAGCGAAAGGACTTGCATAGAGACCCAAGGCATTAAATTAACTATTGTTTTATTAGTGTAAAAGTTTACTTAACATGTTTTTGGTGTATCGATTACCATTTGTATATTCATAAAAATACCATGGGTTTAAAAATGATTTTTGTGTCGGAAACCCATAGCTAATTTGTAGTTACCATGTTGGAGCCAGTCGTTCGGACTGTGCTACAAACTTCCTGACTCTCTCCAATGTCCTATAAATATAAAGCTATAAAGGCCAAAAATAACTGGTTAACTTTATATATATTTTTTTAATTAACCTTTTATAAAATAGTAAAACTATGATTAGTTTTCAAAAGTGGTATTTTATCAATGTTATTCTGATTTCCATAAAAATAAGGATGCTGCTGTATGTTCGCTGATTGTAGAGAATGGATTACAAATAAATGTACTATACTTCCCAAAGCAGTTACAATCATGTTCAATTGGATCTTTTAGATAGCATCTACTCAAGCTATACAAAAAATGCCAAATGTCTCATCCAAGCACACTCGTCCTACCTGTTTATCTAGGTGTTGGACACACCTTTTCTGCTTTTCTGAACTTCTCTTATCATACTTCTTCGTTCCGAAACGATTCCTAAATTAAGAGACCAGACAGCACTAAGAACTCAACAAAGTAATAAGGACGCAATGAGAGTATCACAGGAATACCGTTCTGAGGGATGATTGAAAGACACCTGACGATTCTGACACACGTGTAACCAGCATGGAATATACTCATTTACGGTGTGTTTTTTATGCGTACAAGCATCTTTGGAATTCGACTCAGTCTTTGTTGCATGTTAGCGACTGTCTGTGTGAGTTATTTAAGTCTGTGATGTAAGCCAGCATCAATGGCGGAGCTGAATCCTGTCTCAAGCGCTAATGTCTTGCTGGAATCTATGCTTCAAAAATTACGGCTTAACACTCAAAGCAATAACGGCTCACAGACTGATATCCAGACAAGCAGTTCGCCTGTAGAGTTTAATGCTGTTAAAGGGGAGGATTCATCTGAAGTTTATCAGTTTGGATGTCCATCCACCAACAGCGGAGACCAAGATAGACGCTCATCTATTTGGAAAAATGCGGGCCTGCGGAATGAGATTCCTTGGAGTCTCCAGTCATTTCCTGTTGGGGGCACATCAACACCAAATTCAAATAGTCCATTCAGAAAGATCAGGAAACATGTATTTTCTCCTAAACCTAAACGGACACCATTATGGAGGGGACCCAATAACTTTACTCCGGAGAGGGACAGTGATGTATTTTCTTGGGCTGGACAGGATGGGACGCCCAGACTGGAGAAGTATAACCACATTTCTGTGGAAGGGGAAAACAGGGATGTGCTGGACTCAGGGGTGCCACCTTTATTCGAAACAGAACCCTACCAAAAGCCACCTGACCTTCTGGCCCAGAGAGTACATACATCTACTTCAGTGTTGGAAACACTAGAGGTCAGGGGTCAACGTGGCACATGGAGCTGGGGTGTCGGGGCAGATCATGGAAAAACAACAAAGACGAGTAAAAAGAAGTGGGGGGAGGCTAAACGGTGGGCCAAGAAGGTGAAGGAGCAATGGAGAGAGAAACATAGAGGGACAGAGAATGAACAAGGATATGATGGAGAAACACAAGAGATGAAAGTGAGTAGTTCAGCTGTTCAAAGCGCCAATGCTAGATTTGTATTTAATCATTGGTATTGCACATTTAATGTTGTTAATTTTCAGGGTTAGAAAGCTTTATCAAACTTCTAAAGTGTTGATCTTCTGTGTTTTACTCGAACTGTTAGTGAGGTGCTCAATCTCAAGAACATTTTTCACCACATTATTTTCAACCCAGCATTGAGTGAAAAGGTGAAAAACAAAGTTGTTTGGTCAAAAATCAAAAAAATCAAAGGGTTACTCACCCTTTAGACCCCATGCTGGGTTGAAGATAACAGATTTTTAGAGTATTAAAAAAAAGTATCTGAACCATCTCAGAGTGATTTTTCTTCTCTACATCATAAAACACATATTGTATCATACTTTTTACTCCACAGCATTTCATAAACACTTTTACCTTTAATACTTATCTACATAAAAAATCCAGTAACTATAATTATTTTAATGACAAACTAAAAGTAAGATAGTACCAGATTTTTATGTACTGAAGTATTAGGGGAAAAAACATCAACAATGTATTTGTAAAATATAGTGGAATAACAATATGCTTTAAAATGTCGTAAAATAGTAAAGCACTCTCAGATACTTGAAAAAATGTACTTGAGAAAAAATACATTGTACTTTGTACTTGTACTTTGTTTTTTGCATTTACAGGCATAGTTCACCCAAAGATGAAAATTCTGACACCATTTACTCACCTTCTTGTCATTTCAAACCTGTATGTATTTTTTTGAAGAATGTTGTTAACTGGCCAACTAAATTTTTCATTTTTGTGTGAACTATCACTTTAATGACACCTCAAGTAATTTGATTGGCTTGAGTGATTTTAGGATTTTTTTACCTGGTTTGGAACAGGTAAATTTACCACAGATTTAGATTTAAAGGAGGGGCTTACATTTGAGGTCCGGAATATCATAGACAGTATGGAGTCTTTGCAGCCACCTAGCAACCACCAACCAATTATCTTGCATCTATCAAGATAACCGGACAAGGAACCACCATGTAGCTTTACAGTTGCACGGCTCACATTATCTGCATAAAATGTGAATGAGATAAAATCAAATTGCTTTTTTACAGAGTAATCTTTCTCCATTACCTGGACCCATTGATGTTAACAACACAAGTACAGAACTTGTTTACACTTCATATGTCCACAATGAACCAATCCACACAGCACTGGGTGAAGCTGGCACTAGGTCGCCAACATTCATGAGGTAACCGTCTCAACTATTGACACGAAGGCAATAAAAATATGCAGAGGAATATGCATCAGATATAATTATCATACCACAGTTGTGACACAAAAACACACAACCATCACTTTCTCTTTCTTGTGAGTCTGTTGAAACTAGTTACTCCAGCCTCGGAGAATGAACAAATGGGCTAATATAAGAAAATATAACAATTCAGTGAAATGATTCATAGTTTTCATTAGGGGTCAAGCCCTGAAGGGGCTATGCCCACTACTGCTTATGTCGGTATTATTATTTTTCCCAAATGGGAGTCTATGGCAGCACTATGAACTGTATGTAGGAACATGATGAAACTTGGCTCACTCGTAGTGGTGGTCCTCAACAATCTTGTGACCAATTTGGGGTCTCCAGCATAACTCTATAGCACCACCAGCAAAAATTAACTTTTCAACCGGCTGTAACTTTTGAACCCATTTATCTACAGAAATCAACTTAATGCACATAATGCCACTCATCACACTCTTTGCATTCAATGCGTTACATTAAGCTACTAGTTCTATAGAAATATAGAAATAGCCACACAGACGTGATGCTACGGAATTGAGATTTTCGCTGTTGTTTAAAAGTTATGAGGTCGCAAACTTTTCAAAGTTAACCCAAAAATAAATCTGATGGCTAATTTGGTACAACTTGGTACGATTCATCGACAACTCACACTGGGCATCCATGCCAAATTTATAAGAATTGTGTCTATGTTCACAAGATTTGAAAATTGCTATTTTTGAAAATGTTTGTCAGAAAATCATAATCTTGGTCTACGGATTCCTTGTCATGCCGGATCTATTATTGTCAAAATTGGATGATAGGCCTGTCCGTCATCTAGAAATTTGTCATTAATTGTAATATCTTTTGAATTGGATGGTATATCGGCTTGGTAGTGGGGCTTGGCCCCGTATTGCAGCTTGCAGCTATATTTGGTTGTACATTTGTCAAAATGAACATTAACGTAAATCTTATTTCCATTTTTCTTGTCAGTGAAAATCTATTCACCCTTAGAACTTCTAATTTAATGGAAGAGATCTTCAGTGGAACGGAGTGGGCTCCGTTTCTCTCAGTTAACAACACCACACAGGACCAATCAAATTACTCACCAAGTATTAATAACCAATCAGGGGAAGAAGAAAGGACTGGCAAATGGACACATACATACATGACAAATTCACATTTTGGTACGACTCAAGAGCAGATGTCTATCCCTGACAGCTCTACACAAGACATGGCTATCGATCAACCTGTCTATAGGCGACATGGCATATCGCAGATTGTTACAGAACTTACAACAAATCAATTGCAAACTTCTGATATGTGCACAAACCAGTTACAATCTGTCGATCTGAGCCTCAACGAGACTCACAATGGCCAGCAAATGAATGAACTATCACAATTTTCTCACCAACCCTCAAATGAATATGAGAATAGCATTACCAGTTATTCCCAACCAGAAGTGTCTGACCTCAGCCGTGTGCAGTCTCAAGATCGCAAAGAAGGTTTCATACCCCTCTTGGATCTTTCATATCATAAGGTAAGAATATAAGCAGGAGGAAACGAGGCGCATTTAAGAGAATAGTTGTGCAAAACATGTATATAACTCTTTCTTCAGTGGAACACATAAGAAGATATTTTGAGAGATGGTTTTATGTTCGTACAGTGAAAGTCAATAGGGGCAAATGTTGTCTGGTTACCAACACTGATCTTCTTTTGAGTTCTGTATAAGAAAGAAACTCATACAAGTTTTGAATGACATGAATATGAGTAAACAATGAAATAATTAATTTTCTAACATGCATTGCACATTTATTCTAATTTATCACTGTTCACCCATTTCTCAGCCGGTGGACAGTTCCTCCACGAGCACACAAGGATCTCTGTGGCGTAAAAGAGAGCACTGGACTAAAAGAAGGGAACCGTCAGAAGACACAGGGCAAGATATGGAGGATGAGAACCATAGGAGCTCTTATATGTCCACACACTCTTCAAACTCCACCCGCAGCATCTCACCCACATCTTATCTCAACTCCTACCAGAACTCTGAAGACGTTGAGTCGTCCTTTTCCATGGGGACGGCAGTTAAAAAGGTGGGATTTTTATATGTCAGTTTTTTTGCATTTAACTAAGCCTTTTTGTAATAAAAAAGCACAAATGGTTAAAATAGTGAGTAAATGCTTGCAACTGAGGACTGTATGATGATGAAAAAATGTTGAAGTCTGAAGTTGAACGTCATGCAGGTTAGTCATCCTGACAGCAAGCTTGTTTGGAAACACCTGTGTTGTACTATAATTAACATGGTGGGAGGTGCTAAATTTTTTGCTTGTCATGTGACCAAAAGCCGTTACAACAGATGACATATTGGACCAATTTGACAGACATGGCGACTAGTCCCAGTGTAAAATTAATGTGTGACCTGTCTTAAAGGCGGGATCAGGGATTTTCCGAATAACTCTTCTTTAGACAATTCGGGCCGAGTACAACCTTGTAGCCAATCAGCAGTAAGGTGAACAGCACACAGGACGGACAGTAGTTGAGCCGAGCGCTGACGAAAGCGAAAGATGAGGGTAGGGGTGTGTCTGTATTGGTGATTTGAATATCAACAACAGCTAAGAAAAATCGGACGCCTTTCACTAAATTTAACTTGCCCAGAAATTAAAATGTCAGCGCCATTGTTTTGTCTGAAGATGAACACCAGTAATGTATTCTTCTTAAGCATAAAAGCGACATAAATATCTTAATTCAACTAAGGCAGTGGTTCTCAACTCTGGCCCGCGAGATCCATTTTCCTGCCGAGTTAAGCCCCAACTCTGATATAAAACACCTGAACAAGCTAAATAAGTGTCTTTGGAATAGATTTGTTCCATTTAATCAAGCGCTGCGCAAATTTATCATCGTATGACATTTAAGTACCGCGATAGCGATTCAAGTGCAGATTGCTCGGTACACATTTGAATCGCTCTCGCGGTACTTTAATGCGATATGCCAAACAATCTGCGCAGCCCAACATTAGGTTGTATGCATCTGTTTCTCAAGTCACTGATAGCCTCTTCAGGTGTTTTATCAGAGTTGGGGCTAAACTCGGCTGGAAAGTGGATCTCGCGTGCCAGAATTGAGAACCACTGAACTGAGGCGTAGTCCTGGTTTAAGCTAATCGAGTCTGTGAAACCGGCCCATTGTGAGTCACTGTATACATTTCTCACTTTGACAGGAAGTTTCCTGATAATCTTGCTCTTCTTAAAGCTGTGTTATAGAGCCTTACAATTACGAGATCAGTTTGTACAAACCCAAATAACACCTAAATGTTGTCTAGGGTTAATTACATTAAGGGGCGTCCTGCACTTTTTATAACAAAAAACTTTTTCATAGAAAGATTTTTCATAGTAATAAGGTTTCATAACTGTATGAATCATACCTCATACAGCTTGTATAAAGCTGCTGTGTGTTTGTAAGCAATTGGTAAGTTACTATATAAGTGTTTTTGTAATTGCTTGTATATTAGACAATTATTGTTATTTAACGATTACAAGACCAGTAAATAATGTTTCTCTTTTTCTCTTCAGAGGAGGATGGACAATTCCTGTCATGTTCGATTCGCTGAAGAGGTGGTCATCCTACCACCCACCATCTGGCCTGAGGAGGAGGAGGAAAATGAGGAGGTGATGGAAAAAGAGGAGGATTGGCAGGAGGATACTGCTCCCCGCTCCTCTTTCCCAAAGTGGATCGGCTCTATAAAAGGTTTCAAAAGGACAAAGTACAAATTTTAATTTTCCTCTGCGTCAGGCCTCACCCTTGAAATTCTGGACCTCCATAAAAGTCTTTGTTCAGACAGAACACATATTTAGATGCCAGGGCAGATATTTAAACTTACTAAAACTGTAGTAATAATTATAGTAATATAGTAATATAGTATTATAGTAATAATTGCAATAATTGTGATTTGGTTCATTTAACGATTTTTCATGTCCCTGACCCTTACATAATGTTTTAATTTATTTGATAAGAGTATTAAAGTCACAGTTTTTAAAGATTCAAAACATGTTATTCTCATCAAAAGTTTACAAGCAAGACCAAATAATTTTCACTCATTTGCAGCAGTTTTTTTATTTGAAACACTCCAAACAAAACATGTTTTAATGAGACGTTAGTTTCCTAATAGGTTTTTTTCTGAATTATGTTTCCATTTAATGAGTAATAACTAGCTCTTTGTCAGGGATCCTTTAATTTTTCTTCCCATTGGGTAAATTATTATAACAGTGGTAAATGTTACATTTTAAGTGTCATGCATCCAAAAGTCTGCTATATGCAAGCCATTAGTATAAATACTTCCTTACCACATGATACTAAATCATTTACTACCAGAGACATTTAAGAGTTTGTTTCCTATACAATAAGAGAAGAGTTGAAACATGAATGTTTTTCTATCTTCTGAAAAATAGGTAGTAATTAAATATTATCATGTTTTATGGAATGAATATTAAAGGAGGAGTAGGTGTGTCCATACATTTGGCTGGTACTATATAAGAGTAATCTTGTCTCTTCTAGTGTCAATTTATTAATATATTACAGCCTATATGTCTACAGACAAAGAAAGATTACAGCTAACAGATCAAACATGTTCATACAATGAGTTGAACAATTTGCAATTAATTAAAAATCTACACATAAAAGAGCAGTGGATGTTATTTAGATATCACTTTGGTTAACATTTCGTGTTGCCTCATGTTGTCCAATAGAAAAGGTTCCAGAGTCATTTGATCTCTTTACTAAGGATTTAATGGACATCTGGCTGCTCTTGTAAGATTTGTCAACGGGTGACTGGATGACTTCTGATACCTAGCAGGAAGAAGCAAAGGAAGATGATTATTTTTTAGACACTTACTCTACTTTTCGTGTACATGACTAAACTAAAGTCAAATGAAGAGAAAACTCGAAAAAAATCTGTTACCTCTTCAAATTTCTTTGCTTTGTACACGTCAGCCCCTTTAAGGAAGTTGAGAAGGATGAGGTCACAGAACACAGCAGCCTGCAAAAAATACATACGTTATTCGTACATCTGACAGGATTTTGCTTTTTCGTGACACAGACGTAGCAGTTGAAGTAGTGTTTGGATTTTGGAAAGCGTAAATAAGAACTAGATCTTCCTGAAGAAATTTAGATTGATGCTTCACCATGCAATATTTGTTGGAATGATCTACATGCATGCTATTTTGGCTCCTATTTGGCCCTCGTCCCTCCTTTCATGTTAATAAATCTGTGGGAATGTTTCACAAGGTGTATCATAAATCAAACTGCTTAGAAAAGTAATAGAACTTTTAATATTTTAAAGACAAATGAAGAGATTAAAATTAATTTGTGAGGATTTTAGGTGGTACAAAGTACTTAAAAATAGGCACAATCATATTTAACATCTAATGTCCAAAAGAGCAAATACATTGGATATAAAATATAATGCACTCAATCTGGTGTTCTTACTAATATTGTAAAACAAATGTGTGTGATATTTTAATGTGAGTTCAAATGTGCGTATGAATACGAAAAATCTACACAATTATTAGTGAATGAGACCTACTATGTCTATGGAAAATCCATACAATGAATAAAAGCTAACGTGTGTGTATGTGCGTGCGTATAAAGTTACCAGTCCAACTGATGTCAAGGCAGCAACAAAATTAATCATAAATGGCACAGTGCTAAATTTTCCTGCCTTAAAACAAAAAAAGTGAAGTTAGCACACATGTGAGTTGATTTTATAACAAAGATACATGTCCATAAACAGACACTACTTACATTGCCTGACACAATTATTTCGAAACGGATGGCATAGGCTTTGTGAAGCGTTCGATATTCAGTACCATCCGCAGACTTGTAGTATTTAGCAAACCTGAAAGACATAAAAATAAATCAAGATTGAGTAGTGGAGAAGATAGAATGAAGTATGAAGGAACGCATGATTGAATGTGCTACCTGAAGTTGTAGCCTTTGGACACTTTGGACACGCCATCTAATCGTGTGAAGGAGAATTGAGGTTTGCAGTTCTTCTCGTCGTGGTCAAGATTGCACTTCCAGGCTATGTTAATAGCAATCTCTCCTCCCTGACAAACACACAAAAACACACCGGTACACAAAGGGCTGGAGATGTGATGGCTTGCAGATAAACTTAAATTGTGTTACGGTTAGATGAGAAGCAAAGCGGAGCTGTGGACTCACTTTTTCAGCAATGTTTGTTTGAACGGTTTGTTCCAGGATATATCCCACTTTAAATATGGGACAGTCGGTATTCTCCACTGCATCATAAGTACAGTTCTTAATATATGAAGGGTCTAATTCAGAGTCGATACTTCCTCTGTGAGAGTCAGAGAGAGACATATAGTACTTTAAAAAGAGCCCCTTAAAATTGATCAGATTACAGCGGGAAATGATAATAAAATATAACCATTACACACAAAATGACTTCACAAATGAACTCACCTACTGACATTAAAACGAGGAAAGCGGATGCTGTTTTTGATAAAGATAGTAAAGTTTTCAACCTCTTTCATTGGATACCTGAGAATGAGCAGATAAGTTTCAGTTAAACTGCTTTCGTTAAGCAATTTTCACAAAATTGTGTCTTTTTTGCTGTAATTTTTAGATTATATGATTTTTGAGATACATTTTGTGATAGACTCCTCTAATTGTCATTAACAATATAAATATTGAAGTTAATGATTTTACTAACATTTCCATAAAAATACCAGCTGTTGGCTTTCTCAACATTGTTTTTTTTATCTTTGACTTGTCAGTTTTTAACCTGTGTTCCTAAGTCAATATTAAAGACATCAATATATATTTTTAAGAATGTTCTTTAAATTATGTAGAATGAGCTTATGTAGAAAACAGTAAATCACATAAAGTGACTTGAGCTGGGTTTTCACAGATTGCGTCTCATATATTTTTAAATACAATTTTGTAATAATACCTTAAACCATGCAAAGACTTTGAGCAGACAAACAATAAATCCAGGAAATAACTTCATGCTTTATTATATATCTAGATTATTTCCAAATAGGGCTGTCAAACGATTTATCGCATCCAGAATAACATTTACACATCTATCTATCTATCTATCTATCTATCTATCTATCTATCTATCTATCTATCTATCTATCTATCTATCTATCTATCTATCTATCTATCTATCTATCTAGCTATCTATCTATCTATCTATCCATTTATATTTACCAATCATTTAAAATAAATAATAAAGGTTTATTAATTTATGTATTTTATATTATTCTTAAATGTATGCATGTAAGTGTGTTTGTTTAACGAATACAAAATGAATATGCCCAGTACACAGACATATATTATGTAAACACAAACTTTTATTCTGGATGCGATTAATCGTCTGAGAGCCCTCTTTCCAAACTAATGATTAGCCCAAATAATTATGGGCTCTAAAACAGAGATCGATATGTCAAATCGCGTCCATTTTAATATACAGTACACACAAGACAGCACATATAATTCACACATGCAGGCACATGTCTTACACTGTTTGGTTGTCATTCTCTGCAGGACACCAGCCTTGAATTTCACACTGTCCTTCATAGGAGTCATTGTTCAAACATCTGCCTGTTAGTATACCTATTAAATAAGAAAAATAATAAAGCAATCTTGAAGAGAAAGAGGTCTACCAGAAAGAAAAAGTAAGAAACTCACCATTGGCTAAATGTGCATCCTTTCGGTCAGTGCAGTTATAATCAGTCGAGCATGAGAATGTTTTTTCACTCTGGCAGAGAAAAGGACACAAAAAATGAAAATGTTGTCATGTTACTCTGAAAACATATCCTTGATGAATTCCTAACAGCTCTCCGGTTTAAGAATTAGATTACCGATTGGCAAAAACATCTTTCATTTGACATGCTTACAATCAGTTGATAAAGTTTATAAAATCACTCAACAACGGACTGATTCAGTTTTCTTTATTCTGGAACAATAATGCAACAAAAAAATTAATAATTAAATTTTTTGCTGAACTAATTCCTAAAGTACTCATTTGCAGACAAGAAAATCAATTTAAGTTTGAGGGTGTGTTTTACCTCAGGGCATTCTCCTTGCGTCTGATTGTCTGTGATGATCATTCTGGTAATAATGCAGAATGTTGAAGAGCCCTGAAATACATTGTGGAAACCATAAAACTTTTTACCAAACCTCTCAAACTACACGGAGAGAATATTGAACTTAATCTAGATTTGCTGACCTGTGGTGGAGATACGTAGTCTGCTGGATCCACCACTTGGTCGTTCAAGGTGCCAATGCCCTTGACTTTAGTCATAACTGTAGACTCGATTCCTGTGTCTCGGTTCTGATATGCTTTTTCGTGCAGAAATACCCAACTGAAAGTACACACATGCATGAAGTAACCTATCTGTACATAAAGGGACATCCACCATTAAGGTTGTTTATATAATAAATATTAACGAACAAATAAAAAAAGAATATAATTAATATTAACAAATTAATATATTACTCATAGACCATTTACATGATTGGCTAGTGTTAGAAAATCATCCAAATAATATTTAGTGGTAAAGCCTTTAAATAAATTGCCTCATTAAATTAAATTCACAGTGTAAAGGAATGGATTAATTCACATAAATGTATCAGTAATCTTTAAAAAGAAGTCACTATATATAATTACATATTTGAATATTATAAATGCAAGACGAAAGTAGATCGTGAATTTTAATATTAACTCACTAAATAAATTTTAAGACCAAGTTCAGCAAAAACATACATGCATCAATCCAAGCAGAGTCCAATAAAACTTAGATTACCATTATCTCGCTGTCTATCTCAGAAGTTTCTATATTTCAAGCACTTCATTGCATTCAACCCAATATAATATTACCATAATGTTATGTACACATATATCTTAAGAGTTCTTACCAGATGAAGTACAGAATAATTAGAAGCTGAGCAACACGGTTGATGACTCCCACAGTCCAGCTCTTCACCACAACAGATTTGGCTGTTTCATAGACGAAGAAATTTGTAATGCATCCCATCATCATGTCAGCCATTGTAAAAGTGTGTTGTGTGCCGCAAACAGAAATCCAGGGTCAACCAGTGTGTGCTGAATGATGGAAACTGTCTGGTTCTTTTATTTTACATCTTTGGATGAACTTTTAGTGGACATGTTCCCTCCCCTTATTATTTGCATGCCTCTCCCTCTATCTGCCCCCTAGAGACCCAAGCCTCTCTATTTCCTCAATAGACCGCTCATTCACTCATCCCTTTTCAGCTTTATATGAGAGAAACGAACTTCTAACTAAAATTGACTTAATAAAAAATGATAAAAATGTGTATTAAAAGTGCTATAAAAGTGCTATATTAAAAAAAAAATCTCACATAAGTCACAATATCAGCTCCATTATTTAAGATCCTGTTCATGTGTTCCATAAGACTGATCCATATTACTCAGTTTTCATTTGACCTCTACAGAATTAACCCTTTTATCACCAATCAAAACAACATCCGCGCATTTGCGGAAAACATGCGTAAATGCAGTCGGAATGGAAATTTCTGGAATCCTTTCTGAATTGTGTACGCTTAAAGTGGAGATCACATTTCCTCATCTCTTAAGTGGCCCATTATGATTGCGGTCAATTACAACATCGTCATTTCCAACTACTAAAGGAAAGCTTTCGGTCTTTGAGTGGACACAACTTCTCATAAATTACACAGGCCAGAATAACAGAAGCAGTTGACAACATCGCCATGGGCTCGAACGCATGGCGTGAAATGGATTAGTCTGTTCTTAAGAGGATGTACAACAGCACCCATGAGACAAAATAGGAGCTTGACAGAGCATCAAGCCAGCCCTGGAGGAGAGGATGCATTTATTTTTTTACATTAAATAAGGCCAAATAAACTGATGCTATTCATACAAATGCACAAGTAAAAAAACATTTACATTAGGGCTGGCCAAAA